>NC_088914.1:49750000-50375000 GCF_963576675.1 Euphorbia lathyris
CTGGCCCAAGGTGGTGGAAGATTCCCAGAAGATGGTTGCGGAATGTCACAACTGTCAAATCCATGCGAATGAAAAGCATGTTCCCGGAGCTGAACAAATCACTATAATGACGGCGTGGCCATTCGCAACATGGGGAATTGATATAGTGGGTCCATTCCCAGAAACAACAAAGAAAAGGAAGTATTTGATAGTCGCAGTGGACCACTTCAGCAAATGGGTAGAAGCGGAGGCAGTAACCGCACAAACACCTGAGCGAATGATCGAGTTCTTACGAGAGAACATTATCATGCGATTTGGGATCCCGCAGAAGCTTATAACCGACAATGGCACCCAGTTCAACTGTGCCAAGTTCAAAACATACTGCGAAAGCATGGGAATCAAGAATCATTTTTCTTCTGTAAACCATCCCCAATCAAATGGTATGACGGAGGTTACCAACAGGGCCATGGTTCAAGGCATCAAGAAGCGGCTAGGTGACAAAAAAACAGGTTGGGCGGATGAGATACCCCATATGTTGTGGGCATACAGAACCTCTGTAAAGGCAGCAACAGGCGAAACACCTTTCTCGCTAGTTTATGGAGCCGAAGCAGTCCTACCTGTTGAAATCAAGTCGCCCACAGATCGGACAATTTATTATTGCGACACACAAAATCCTATCAACATCAGAGATGCTTTGGATTCTGTGGAGGAATGAAGAGAAAAAGCTTACATGCGAATGGCAATGTACCGCAATAGAATCAAGAAATACCATGACAGAAGAGTGCGAAAAGTAATGATCAACGAAAACGACTTGGTCTTGAAAAAAGCAGATAAAATACAGTCTAGAGATGGCAAAGGCAAGCTAGGCGTCAACTGGATCGGGCCATACAAAGTATCCAAGAAGATGGGATCGGCCACTTTCGAAATAGAAGAAATGAGTGGAAAGAAGCTCCCACGCACCTGGAATCTAGAGAATCTACGCCTATATAGAAAGGCCGAGTAGTTCGAGGAAATGATGAGTACTCTTTTTCCTTTTATGAGTTTTTCCCACTGGGTTTTCTGATAAAAGGTTTTAATGAGGCTTCGATCCCGCACAATTGGTGTACATATGTAATAAACTTTTTCTCGTCATCAATAAAAGTTATTACATTCACTCAGTATGTTACAACAAAATGCGGATTCTTTACAAAAACACATAAATGTGTTGCCTCTTAAAGAAAGGCGGATGCATGATTACGCATCACTCGCAAAAAACCTTAGGGTTAAAATAAAAAACACATAAATGTGTTGCCTGTTAAAGAAAGGCGGATGCTTGATTACGCATCACTCGCAAAAAACCTTAGGGTTAAAATCAAAAACACATAAATGTGTTGCCTGTTAAAGAAAGGCGGATGCTTGATTACGCATCACTCGCAAAAAACCTTAGGGTTAAAATCAAAAACACATAAATGTGTTGCCTGTTAAAGAAAGGCGGATGCATGATTACGCATCACTCGCAAAACCTTATGATCAAAACTTATGATTATTTTCGAAAGAAGAATTATAAGTTAAGGCATAAAATTAAGCGAATAAACGAGTACTCAAAATTGCAAAAAGGGTCTGGCCACCCTAGCTATGAAGAAACACAAATATGGAGTCGGCAAAAGGACAAAGGGCACATATAAAGGGCAAAAAAGTGACAATCACACACATATGAAAAGCAACAACCGAAAGAAAATATATATATCAGAGCGGTTTGTTACATGGTTTTTACATACAAAAGTCCAAATATAAGTTAAGCTATGCTACAGCTTCCTCTCCTTCACCCCTAATGCCCTCCTGGACTGCGGCGACTCCCTCATCTCCTCCGGTAGGAGGATCTACTTCAAGCGAATCCTCAACCCTTGAATCGGTAACCGCTTCAGTAACCTCTTCGGCGAGAGGTACCTCTTGCACAGGTTGAGAAACGGCTTGGGGTGCCTCTCCTTCCGCGGGCTGAATAGGGATCTCGCAGCTAATCGGAGGATCCTGAAGACTCTTCCAATCTAAGAAGAGTACCTCATCCATATCAGCATCCTCGACTTCCAGCTTATCCCACTCCCTAGTTAAATCCTTTTCAGGGATGGGAACTTTGGGGCGGTTAAGTACTAGACCCTGATGCCCGTGCTCATAAGCGGCATGAATCCGCTCCCCATACCAGTAGATGCGGGCGCCATTTTCAGCCAAAATCTCCTCAACCCTCTTCTTTTGGGCCTCCTTGAAAGCAGCTAGGTCGTCGAGGGCTTTTTGCAGTTCATCGGACTTGGCCTGAAGGGATTTAAGGGCCTCCTCCTTCTCGCCCACGGCCTTCTGACAGGTGCCCTCTAGGACCTTCACCTTCCCTTGGACATCATCATAAAGCGACTTCTGAGTCGCCAATTCCGTACCAAGACTTTCCAACTCCTTGGCTCGCTCTGCATCCCTTCGGAGAATGCCCTCAGCGAAATTGATAATCTGCATATAACACGTCTCACAAATAAAAATGGGCGAATAGAAATATGCGGTTACAATGAACACAAGATATTTGAAAGTGAATGACAAAGCAATAATATACCTCTACAGAACGCTTCTCGATCCCTTCCACAGCAGTAGGGAGCGGTACTTGCTCGCGCACACGGGAGGCAGAGGGGAGTCGCCCGAGGACATTGCATATGGAAGATACAATATCCTTGCAAGAGAAGTTCACGGCAAGGCCGAAAGTCCTAGTCCACCATCCGCTAATATCGGGGATTGGCTGCAAAAGCATAAAGAAAAATATCAAGAGAACGACAGATAGCTCATGAGGAAAAAGTAGCAATACAAGAGGGAGTAGATCAAGATACCTCGTGAATGGGGGTACTGCTCTTTTCTTTAGACGAGGCGGATACAGGTGCGCCGCCAACAGTAAGGGACACAGAAGTGTTCTTCTTTTTAGAACGAGAAGACTCTGTATCCGCACTTATCTTCCGCTTCCTGGTTAAAGGAAGATCCTCGGAGGCAGAAGCGGGACCTTGTGAAGTGGAAGCCCTAACCGGGGAAGCCGCCCCAATAGAAGGAATCGTCCCTCCAGAAGGATCCGCCCCTACAACGGAAGCGGTTTCCGTCATCCGCTTCTTTCTTCTCGCCAGGGCTTTAGCCTCCCGATCTGCAGCGATTTGAGATAAAGGATCACCCCTGCAAAGGGTTAAAAGAAACCATCAACTTGGAAATAAAAAGTACCTTGCACAAAAACGCGATAAGGAATATAGACAACGCGATCCCCCTCACGGTACGCAATCGCTACTCGGCTCCTTAGCATATGAAAGGCCTGATCGTATGTCCATACAAAAGGAGGAGTGCTCTTCAGGAACTTGATAACGGCGGATTCTTCCTTGCTGGGATACCCGAAGTTCAAACTCTTTACGTTGGGTCGGCTCCAGCAACGAAGGAAGTTCAGGTTTTCCTCATTAAACTTGATAAAAAAGTAAGATCGATCCCACTCGCGGATCTTGTTCAGCTTCTCGTCAAAACCATAGTATCCGCTCTGGCGGATGAAAGTGAAATACCCCGCCGAGCTTTTGAAATGGTGGAGCTTGGAGAAGATTTTGGGCGAAAAGGGAACCTCCAAACAATCCGCCAAGAATTTGTCCAGAGTCAAATCGGCCCAGCCTAGGACGGAAGCAATCTCATCCGCCAGCGGATAAGTGAAGCCGCAGATAATCTGGGCCACGAAAATAGTGAAGTACCCCTTTGGGAAATCGCCCGGTCCCCTATCCTCCCCAGGAATGATAGTCTCGAGACCTCGGAGCCAGGGATAATGCTCCCGCAAATCATCGATTGTCTCTTGACAAACCAGACTTCCCGACCTGTCCTTCTTTGGTAACAAACTAGGGGTTGGGACAGGTGGCAGAATCAACTTTTTGGGGTCAAAACCTAAACCCTCGTCGGTTGTATTCGCCAGATGAAGGAAGTCGGCGGGATGAGAATTACACCCAGGAGAGCTGGTTGAAGCTTCCTCAACCATCTCTTCGACCTCGTTAGAGACCTCGCGGACATAATCGTCGTCAAACGGCGCGAAGTCGAGGTCTGACATGATCGATAAAAGGAAAACAGAAGCAAAAAGCCGAACAAGGAACAAATGTGAAAAGAAAAACTTACATGAAAAAGACAACACAGTGAAGTGACGGGATTAAGAGGTCAACGCCGGAAAAGAAGTAACGGAATTAAAAGGTCGACGCCGGAGAAAACGAAAGAGGGGAAATGCACAAATTCAAAACTTTGAAATAATCGGACAAAGACGAAGCGTCCCCTATAAAAAGACCCTAAAAGGGCTCTTGCTAGACCAAGGGGGAGGCATGTGATAACCCGCGAAGCCCAAAACGGGTTATATTCATTTCGCAAGCCCAGCCCATATTAAAGCCCCATGGGCTAAGATTGGACTGGACCCGAATGAAGGAAGCGGGCGCAGCGAGTAAACCGCCCCGAATTCCTAAACGGAGCGTCAAGACTCCCACTCAGAACCACGTTCGTTGCCATGAAAGCCACGAAAGGAACATGGCCTAAAAAGGGGTAACCGCCCTCAGAACGTGGCCCACTAAGGAGTAACCGCCCTCGGCGGTTACCCAAAAAACACCTATAAAAGGCCTTAAGAATAAGGGGGGAGGTACGTTCACATTTTTTCCCACAAAGCTATTGCTAAATTATAGACTCATTTTTACAAAAACTGACTTGATCGTCGGAGAGTTTTCCCGGAGATCCTGTCTCCGGTTTTGTTTTGCAGGTAACTCCGGCAAAGAATATCAAAGCGGATCCAGCAAGTTATCAATCATATTTTGAGGATTCTATATATACATAAAAAAGCATACTTCAAATGGGGGTTGGGCGTATTTAGAAAAAAAGGAAAGGGAATGAAAGTTGTTTTTTTTTAGTGAAAATCAAAAGGTGTTATGTTTTGGATATGAATTTGTTTTATACAAAATTCAATTAGTTTTTGGGTTCAAATGAATTTCTTATAAATCAAATGAATTTCTTAAGAATTATGGAGAGAAAGGTTTAAGAAGGAACAAAATACTTAATGTTGCTCTTTCTTTTTTTATCAACCTTGTTGATGTGATATTCCGATGACATTTCGGATCAGCTGTCGACGTAAATCTTCGGTGACCGACGACGATATTTCGGTAACGATATTTTAAACTCAAATTATTTTTAAAATTTTATAAGTATAATTTTAAGTAAGTTTAGTTTCAGTAGTTTCTTCAAATTTTAACAGATTTAAATTTACGATTAATAATTTATTGATCATGGGTAATTCATATAAATTTTAGACAGTTGTCCTTTAGAATTATCGAAGTAAGTATTAATAGGTTTTTAGCAGCGTCTCGAGTTTAAGGGTATAATCAGTCCAAATTAATTACATCGGTTCAAAATTACTATCTTAGTGACAAAAAAAAAATCAAAGTAGAGTCGGTATAAAGTCGAATATAAAATTAGTACAAACGTTTGGAACGGAATATAAAATTTGTACGGATAGACTCGTATCAGTGTCATGAGTCTAATTGAACTTTCGGTCGGAGTTAACGATATCAGTTTAGTTTATACATTACAATTTCGGTGACAAACGAGAATAGTGCGATAAAAGTGTTTGCTTTAAAATTTAGTTTAAGTGTTTGATTAACATTTTAGAGACTTTAAATTGTCGAGTTAAATACGTTATAAATTAGAAGGACTAATATCGATATTTGTTTAATAGAGTCTATATCAATTTGAATATAAAAATTCAAATATGATCCGAATATAAAATTAGGTCGAATATACTCTTAGTAGTTTAACGAGTCTAAGAATATTCATAGTTCAAATTAATTATTCAGTTTAGAATTTTTGTTTCGGTGACCGGAATTAGTCTGATAAGAATATTTACTTTTAAACGATATAATATTTTGAGCTATGTAACTCTTGAAGTTGAATTAAATTATGAATCGGTTATTTTATATGAGTTTTTAATAATTTTATTTGTATTAATAGAATATTTAATTTTAAAGGATTTTGGTATTTTGTTTATAAACTAGTTTGAATAATTGTGATTGTTTGCGAAATAGTTAATTGAAGGCAAATGATTTGGTTTTGTAGTTATGGAGTTATTTGAAAATTTGATTTTGGAAAGAGATTTGAGGACATCATGATCTTATGAGTTTTATATATCCATCTAGAGTAATTCGGATGGTTGGTTTTGATATTTGAAGACCACGTTCAGTGAGGAACGTGGCCTGTGTACACAGTCTAAAGACCTAATCGTGTATTGGCAGCGAAGTGTTGGGTAAGACCAATATGGGATTAGGCAAGGTTAAAGAGACGTCTCGACTATGTGATTCTTGATATGTGTGGTTATGGATTGATACGTAAGGGAAGAACTCTAGAATGGATATAAGGTTTTACGTTTTACGAGTTTGATTGATTATGATTTTGGTTTAATAAAGCGTTTATTTGATTACGGATTGGGTTTGATAAAACGTTTGATTGGTTACGAATTGGTTTGATAAAACATTTGATTGGTTACATGTTGTTTTGATAAAGTGCCGATATAACGATATCGATATTTATCTGTGTAATGATTTGTTTTAATAACGTGATTTTAAGGTTTTTAAGTTTAAGTTTTATATTGTCGAATCGATAAAGTATTCACGTATATTAAATAAATAATAAATAAATTTTAGACGGTCTAAATAAGCGTTTTTGGTCTATTCCGAAATTAAGTTAAGGTATTAGGAAATTAAAACGAGTTAAAAATTGAGGAGTCGAAATCATAGATCGGGATGTTAAATATATTGTGAATAGTAGTAGCGATAAAATGAAGTCCATTAACATGTAAATAAGTTAAGAGAACTACCTAAAATAGGTAAAACTACGTGGCTTTGATTCCCGATTTAAAGATTAAAAGATGTTCGGGATACGTAGGAAGCTTGATAGAAGTATCAAGTCCAAACCAAATAATTACATAAAACTTTAGGTAGTCCAAATAAATTTTTATTTATTAGAAAATACGTTTGGCTTTTAGACTGCTAGAAGTTCGTTATCCTATTTTCCATTTATACCCGATGCCGATTTGGGTCGGGTGTGATATTGAAGACCAACGAAAGAAGCAGACAAAGCACAAGTTTGACTTATTAACTTGTAGACAAAGCCTAACCATTTTAGGAAAGATTCAGAAGCAACGGACAAGCTGTCGCTGCGTTGGCCTGAAGTCTTTGCAAAAAATGGAGAGACAATCTGAAGCTTCTGTGTAAAGCACTGAAGAGCTGCTGATTGAGAACCAGAACAACAGAGAAGACATCATTGTGATCGGCCGTGGCACTGGCTGTTGAGGATAAAAGGGACAAAAGAGCAGTTTCCCTCCAACGGTTATTTCGAAATTCGAAATGACTGATGCCTTGAAGTGTCACTATAAAAAGCCTGCCATTTGCTTCATCGGAACTTTATCTTCACACATATGCGAAAGCTCTGAGCAAATTCATTCTTGAAGTTCCAGCGAAAAGCAAAGAAAGGCCATTTTACACAAACTCTCATTTTATGTGTAAACAATAGAATAGTTCAATCAAAGTGTTCTTAGTTTATAACAAAACATTAACAATCACTATAGTTAGTTAGGAGACTCTAAGTTGTTTGGTATTCAACAATCAGAGTTAGATAGTTCTGAGTATAGGCATATAGAGGACGGTACTCTGTAACTGCTCATTGACTATAAGGGTTTGTGCTCTACCAAAAAGAGCTCAATAGTGGATTAAAGCTCAAAAAATGAATTCTAGGGACTGGATGTAGGCAGGAGGCCGAACCAGGATAAAACTGCTGAGTAGTATCTTCTATCCCTTATCTCCTATATTTGCTTGCTTTTATCTTTGATGTGTGATTATCCAACTAAGCCTGCTGAGTTGCTAGATTAAGTGATATGTTCAGAAATAGACTTTCAAGTGCTATCTTTTGAATCAATATCAGAAACAACGTTGGTTGCTGATCAACTAAAGTTGCTTCTGACCGCACATAGTATCTTTGTGCTATTGAACTTTATGAGAAAGTATTTTTCATAAGTTAAAATAAACCTAAAATTTTAAATAGTTCCTGTAACCCCCCCCCCTAGGAACTTATTTTCACAACACAAGGGACCAACATCCGCCACCCTTATTTTCCGAACATTGCCAGATTAAAGGCAGTGAAGTTTCTAAAGCTGAGACCCCCAAATTTTTTAGGGGCACACAGCCTATCCCAGGCCATCCAGTTTAAACCTCTTTCTCCTGATTTTTTTATTACCCCACCAAAATGAATTCAACATCCTATGTAGCTCCTCTCCATAATATTTAATAACCTATTTACTCTAAATTTTTAATTTAAAAAATGACCAGCATTTGTTTAAAAAGCTGAAAATTAAAGAAACATAGTAAATTAGCGTGTGATATTGTTTGTGCATTGTCTTACAAGTTTTGCAAGAAAAAATTATTACCATTACCACAATTTAGGCACGAGAATGGTAAAAAAACTCTACAAATGGTAGACATTCACACCATTACAGCGCGTAAGATGTAATGGGATTATTTTAACCACCTAGTTAAAAATAGTCCCTTTTAAAAAAATATTTCTTAATCGTACCAGGTTAAGAATATTTTTTTCAAATAACACTAAATTGGTGTTTAGCCCGATCCATCTTAGTTCGATTAGGAAGTCCAGGCACGAAGAAAAAGTTTCATTGAAATTTCTCTTCGTAGAAGGGAAATGCACTTTACGGCGAAAAAGACGGGAAAACGAAAAAAGTCTTCTTTGCGGCTGGACTGGACCGAAGAGATCCAAGTGTAGTAACTCTAATGGACGCTTAGTTGAGACAATGTTTTTGCTATGAAAAGATTGTTTGGTTTGTTTTCCAGCTTGGCAAGCGTGGCATAGTTGATCTTTTTCAAATTTAAGTTCTGGCAGTCCCTCAACCAATTGCTTTCTTGCTAATTTGGCCAGGAGGTCCATGCTTACATGACCAAGTCTCCTGTGCCATAGCCAGGAAATTTCTTCCTTTGATACTAAGCATACAGTTTTTAAAAACTTTTTCTCTAAGTTCAGCATGAAGACATTATCAATGCGAGGGGCAGTTAAAATTAACTCATTAGTCTTACCCTCGTATATTTTACATCCAGTGTCATCAAATATAACTTTTCTCCCATTGTCACATAGCTGAGCTACACTGAGTAAGTTATATTTGAGTCCGCTGACTAGGGAGACAGACTCAATAGTAGGATTACCTCCAACGGTTCCTGACCCTACTATCTTACCCTTTTTGTTGTCTCCAAAACTTACGCTTCCTCCTCGTTTACGCTTAAATGTGATGAACTGAGTTTCATCACCAGTCATATGCCTCGAGCATGCGCTGTCAATATACCACATTTTTTACTTCTCAGCACACCTCAGGCTTACCTGCAATGTAACTAGTTACTTTTAGGTACCCAATTCTTTTTGGGTCCTGGCTTGTTAGGTTCAACAGGTAAAGCATCATATTTTATTTTATGGCGACATACTTGGACAGTATGGCCATTCTTTCCACAGAAGTCACAGCTGACCTTCCGTTTAGGATGTCTCACTGACTGGTCAGCACCTCAGTGCTGAGCGTGCCAGCACACCTTTGTGGTGTGTCCTTTCTTCCCACAGAAGTCACACTGGACATTCCGCTGAGGATTCCATCTCCGCTGACCAGTACTTCGGTACTGAGTATTCAGAGGAATATTTCTTTTGTTTGGAACCTTTAGTTGGTTCTGAATAGATGTGACGTCCTTTCTCAGTTTCTTAGATTCTGATTGGACCTCAGAGACAAGCTTTTGCATAATTCCAATGTTACTATGCAAATCTGAGTTGTCCTGAAGAAGATATCGAAGGTCACTCAGTTTGACCTCCTCAACCTCGTCACATCGCCTGCTGAGTGCTCTAACCTTTTTATTACACTTTTTGACAAGTGTGTAGAGGTCACTCAGGGCATTAACCATTTCATTTCTGAGCAAGGGTAGTGATATTACCTCAGTTGAATGTTCCTCATCATCAGATGCAATGGAAGGGTCAGCATGCTCAGAAACACATGGCTCAGCAAGTTCGTCAGCCATGAAACAAATCTTCGCTGACTCAGTGGCATCAGCTTCAGATGATGATGAATCATCACTATCACTCCAGGTTGCCACCATTGCCTTCTTGCCGTTCTTTCTTTCTTTCCTCAGCGAGGGACAGCTTGACTTGATATGGCCAGTTTGATGACATTCAAAGCAAGTTATGGGCTTTGAGTTGTCCTTCTTGTACTTGCTGTCGCTGGAGTCAGCTTTCTACTTATCAAACTTCTTATAAGGCTTCTTAGAATATTTTTCATTCTTTTTGAACAGCCTTTTCATCTTTCTGGTAAACATAGCCATCTCTTCATCGTCTGTTGAGCTCCCATCAGTGGAGTTAGCTTTCATGACAAGAGACTTTTGCTTCTTGTCTTCAGACTTTTCCTTCACCTCGAAATTCTTCATCGAGATCTCATGGGTCAGCAGTGAGCTGATGAGTTCATCATACTTATAGGTGGTTAAGTCTTGAGCTTCCTCAACAGCGGTCTTCTTTGCTTGCCAGTTTTTAGGAAGACTCCTAAGAATCTTCTTGACTTGTTCTTCCTCAGTGAAGATCTTCCCAAGTCTCTTGAGCTCGTTGATGATGTTTGTAAACCTTGTATTCATGTCAGAGATTCCTTCATCATCGTTCATTTCGAACAGCTCGTATAGTCTCATCTGCTGGTTCACCTTGGACTCCTTCACTTTGTTGGTTCCTTCGTAGGTGACCTCCAGCTTCTTCCAGATCTCTTGCGCTGACTCACAACCTGAAATTTTGTTATATTCTGCAGCATCAAGCGCACAATGAAGCATGTTTATAGCCGAAGCGTGGTTTTGTAGCTTCTTGAGATCATCTTCTGTCCATTTGGCCTCAGCTTTGACAACTGTTTGGCCAGCCACAACTTCAACAGGAACAAATGGGCCTTGGACTATTGTAAGCCATGCACTCATATTTGTTGCCTGAATAAAGTTTTTCATCCTATTCTTCTAGAAGGTGTAGTTAGACCCGAAGAATAGGGGAGACCGAGTAATGGACAGCCCCTCAGGTAAGATCTGAGTTGTCTGGTTTCCTGGGAGAAACCGAGTGCTGTTTTCAGCCATAGTGGGGATCAGCTCAAGGTAGTTAAACCTTTCACAGTGAGCTTTTAAGCTCTGATACCACTTGTTGGTCCCTTATAACGTAACAGGTTAGTTCCAAGGGGGGGGGGGATAGGAACTATTTAAAATTTTAGTACGTTAAGGCTGACTTCTTTTACTTTGAAAAGGAATTACACAGCGCGCTGAGTGAAGTAAGACACTAGCTTAGTCAACTGGTAACTAAGTCAGCTTCTTTCTTTGAGTCAGGAGATAGCACTTAAGTCTATTCCTGAACTCAGATACTCAATGCACACAACTCAGCGTGACCTCTTTACTTGGTCAGTTTTGTTTAAGCAAGCAATATATATATTAAAGGAGTTTAAGGTTAGAACGATGTTACTCAGCAGATTTATCCAGGTTCGGCCTCTACGCCTACGTCCTGTCCCCGGAACACATTCCGAGCTTTCGAATTCTCTACTGAGCTCTTTAACGGTAGAGCATCAAACCTTTTACAACAAGAAGCTGAGTATAACAAGAGTACCTTCCTCTATACCTCTACTCACTCCTATTCTATTGCTGAGTACTATAACCGAGTACTCAGCCTCTCCTTTCTAATTCTAGAAATGATAATAAGTTTGTCCTAAACAACAGTTGCTAAGACACTTTAGATGATTGGATAATCACTCTAGACTTTTACACAGTAATATAGAAATTGGTGTAAGTATTTGCTTTGCTTTTTCACATAGATTCTTCGAGTAGAAATTTGGTCAGCGTAATGGCTTGGTGAAGATCTGCATACGAATGAAGCAACTGAAAGGCCTATTTATAGTGACACTTGAGGTATCGGTTATTTCAAATTTCGAAATAACTGTTGGGAGGAAACGGCTTGATGTCGTTGTCACTCAGTACACGCTCAGTGTCGTTGGCCAATCAGATTATTGCATCTTCTGTCTTCGGTCAGTGCTGAGCAGCTTTTAGACAGACAGGCAGAATGTTTCGCCTTTTATGGCAAAGTCTTCCAGACAGCTTTCTATGTCTTCTGAACTTTACCCAAAGTAGAAATACTTTGTCTTGAAGTTGTTCCTTGCTCAGCTGCTGTCTTGTACTCTTTGTCGTCCAACTCAGCAGCTTCGTTCCGAAGTAAATAAAGAAAGTCTTCCAGATCCTTCTTCATGCTGAGCTGCGTTTTGTCCACAACGACAGCGTTTTGTTTACACGGGCCGAGTTGTCTTGGGCCTTTGACTTTCCTTTGGGCCTTTAGCCTTTTAGTCTTTATGTCTTATAAACAATTTTAACTCAACATTGAACAAACACATTAGTGTAATAAATCAAAGCATTTAAACTTAGTGTGTTTAGAATATTCTTTAATCATATACTTAAATAATTTTGTCAAATCAAAATCATGTGGAAAGGTGTTTCAACAGTTTGTGTTAGTGATACTTTGTGAATATTGCTAATTTCAACATTACTATGTGTGGTTTGGGTGTCGGCGTGCCAGCGTGTCTAAACTTGAAATCTAATCGAAGCGGTTGACGAGAGACGCAAGGATTGAAAAAAATCTATCTTGGGTCTCTAGCGCTGTTATAAAACTTTGCTAAATAATTAATCTTTTTAAGCTATTGTGGACAAATAAAGGACGAGTAAGTAAAAGAAAATGAAGATGCGAAATGGACACGGGATTTGGTAAAAAAAGGGTATTTATCGATATAAATATCGGTCTGAATACATGTGTTCAAGGCCAATAATTGAAATCATTACAATTGAAATAGTTCTATATCAACATATAGCTAAACCAATTGAATTCAATGTAAACAAATCAATAACATGAACATGAATTGAATTGCAATAATTACAACAAAGTAAATGAAATTGAAAATTTAAACGACAAAATTGGAGCCATTGTTAAGCCCAAAATATACCTAAAATATCATCGATATTTACATCAGTTTTACTACGAATTTGTACTGTTTACATATATTTAGAATGCTTTTACTTCCGTATATGTTTCTTTCTTGCAAGGTACCTAAATATTTGGTAAAATCCAAATAGGAACGAAAAGAGGATAAAAACGAAGGAAAAACCCTACAAAAGGAGTCAAAGACGAAGAAAATCAAACACACCGAAACGAGGACGAGGACGAAGTTAGAGACGGAGTAAAGATCTCCGTGTCGTGAACGAGAATCCTCCATTCTCGGTCGCGACACGCGTCGACCAGCAACTCCTCCCTTCTTTTCAAAGGCTAAAATCTGCTCCCCCATTCTCGGCCGAGAATTTATTATTCTCGATAAGTTCAGAATTTCCGGAAGGGCTATCCGTACACGTTCATTTACAAAGAAACGCGTCCGTTCGATTGGATAAGAATGCCTCTTCGCAGCAGACACGTCCCTTAAACCCGACTCTTCAACATCTATAAATAAAGAGTTGATTTCAGAGTTGAAGATATATTGAAGAGAAGATTTAGTACAGAATTAATGTAGAAATTCTGAGTTAAGCAATTCAGAGTTAGAAGTTCGATTTTGTAAAAAGCAATATGATGTACACGCATTGTTTACCAAATAATTACAAACACAGTAGCATTTAGATTTAGATTAAGATCAGTTTATATTAGTTTACATTTTGGTAGTAGAAGGAACCATCACTATTCCGAAGATTCAGCGAGAAGATTAAGTAGAGGATTCGCCCCAGGAGCCTGACAAACTCTAAACGAGGTTCAAGGAAAGGATTGACAACCCGTTCGCTTGAAAGTCGTCGAAAGCTTCCATGCTTCTTGTTCTCTGTAAACTTGTATCAAATTCATACTTCATCTAATAAAGTTTATTCAATTCAGTAGATTTTTATGTAGCACTTATGGTAATTAATCCGAAGTGAGTTCTGGTGTTTTCATTAAAACGTAGTTGAATTCAAAATCTTTACAAGGAAACTTTGTTGAACACTTAGGTAAATTGATATCTTGAAAAAGTATTAATTTGGTTAAGGAAACAATCTAAACCAGTTAGGAGGATTTTTGCGTTCAAAGCCTTTTAATTGAATGAATTCACGTTATTACATTTATATAATTTATATACAAAGTTTAAAGTTGTTTTCTTTGCTTAATGCAAACGAATACATTTATTCCCTTTTTCTAAAGCACTAAACGTTTCTGTCTTGTAAGTTCATACTCAAAACAGAATTGATTTCTAACATTCTACATACTCTAATCTAATTCTTATTCTATCAATTTCAAAAACAAATCCAACTAAACGATTTTCATATTATAAACCTTGAAAGTAAATCAAACCGATTTAAAATAAGTTTTCGTTAAAAAGCATTCCATGTGGGTTCGATATCTTTTATTACTACAAGCGTAAACCGTGCACTTGCGGAAATCGCTCAACAACCATAATTGGCTATCTCGGTGAGGCATTGAATTGATGTCGGCTTCGGGTCTATAAGCATTTTGAGCAATCGGCACAAAGCGGGGTTGATTTTGTCTTCAGGTTTCTAACTCAAGTAGTATTTAATTAATTGACAATGGGATGAGTAACTACAATTGGGTAGATTCAGTTTAGAATTTAGTCTGACTTTGGATGGCTCGTACATAAGTTTTCAGGCATCGAATAAGGTAGAACAAAAGGCTAAAGTCAAGTTTAGGATGTCAGGAACGAGTGTGTATAAGAATCGAGAACATAAACGGACTTTAAAGGCTTAGAAACGTAAAAATAAAACAAGTGGGAAGATTGTGTAAAATAATTTGTGGTGCAAGGAATAGGTTGTATGACGAGTTTTTGGACACGAAATGAGGCGAAATGAAAGTCTAAAATCAAGTTCAAAGTGTTAGGAACAACTTGGTGTAAAAATTGAGGGCAGAAATGGGAGGCAAGAGGTCTGAAACATAAAATCGAAATTGTGGGGCAAAACGTATAAAAAGTTGGGCTGATTGTGTAAAAGAATTTGAGATGCAAAGTTTAGCTCGTAAAATGGGTTTCCGAACATGGAATCAAGCAAAACGAAAGGATAAATTAAAGTTCATAAAGTCAAGAGCAAGTATGTATAAAAATCGAGAGCATAAACGTTCTTTAGAGGGTCGGAAATGGGAATGCAAAATAGTTGGGCAGAAAGTGTAAAAAACATACATGATATGATTTTAATGAGCTTTGATCTATGGAATTGTTAACTTTTGGACTAAGGATTTGACAATTGAATCTAAAGAATTTAAAAATAGATTGCTAAAGAATCGAATTAAGGCTAAAAAGAGTTTATGGACTGAAAATATGGCTGGAAATTATGAAGAACAAAGCTAGAAATCTAAGAAGAATGTGACATTGTGCAAGTGTTTTTTGGGGTTGTTGGTTGGGATTTAGAATGAAGGCTTGAGGTCTTATTTATAGTATTTTGAGATGGTTACATGTTTCCCACTTTCCTAATTTTTCTCTTATCTTTTGTTTCCACTACTCCTAACTTCACTCCCACTCTTCCTAACTTCATGGCTTAGTGGGTGGCGGATAGTGGATCACCTTTTTGCACATGTGTAAATAAGGTATCAAGCTAGAGTGGTTAGTCCTTGGTTTGGTTGTTGGCTCATTACAGCGTCTCGATGTCCTGAATCCCCAAATCGTGCTTAAGTGTCGCTGCTGATTTTTTATTCCACACATTGTGTGGCTTCCTTGATGCACTCATTCACTACGTTAATTACCTCTTCATATAACGGTTCAAAATCTTCATCCTGATGAAAATAAAACTGTCACAGGGTTTGTCGCCGTCTGATTATGTTTTAGATGACGGTTCGAGTCTGTCGTCTGACCACGAATTATATGACATGTTATTTAAGAATAATTGTCATCGAATTTATGTTCTCATGACACCATTTTTAAATAATTTGTCAAAATATTAAGTTAAAATGAAGTTGTTATGTTAATGTTATGATAATTTTTATTTTCCTGACTTTCGTTGTGACGTAATTCATATGATATAATTTGTATTAAATTCTATCACTGGAATGTTATTAGTATGTCAGTTGGTTACCAGTTTTGTGTCGTTAGATAGAAAGTTAGATGACATTTTCTTATAAGAATTTTGTCATTGTTTTTTTGGTTTTTACCTCTTTCATAAACATGTATATATAACCAAAGTAGATTGCAAATAATGTGCAGATAACATTTATATATAATAATAAACGTGTACATATGAAGACCACAATCCTAACTAAAGATTTTCTCATTACAAAGCTGACATTTAACTATATAGGAAGCCTAAACACCCAAACTTTGAATCTCGTGACTTGTTATGCCCATTTTTTTTGCAGGTTCTTCTATCCTTTTGCTCCCTGCAACATAAAATACACAAGTTAATTGAGTGATAGGGTTTTTAAATTAATAGAGATAGGTGCTTAAAATATGGCCAGTAAACATTAGTCGTTGAAGTATCCAATGAATTAAGCAGCAAAACAGTTGTCCTGTTTCAGGTAATAGTAAAAGAAATGAATTTACTCAAACTAAAAGCTGAAAATCTTACACATGATTGATACTTAGAGTCTTTTTAAGGAAGAGAAAAAATAAGTTGTTGTTGATTAAGAAACATGAGAAATTATATCCACGACCAATGCTTCAGTTGAAACGCATAAGAAAGAAACAGAGTGATAACTTGCTGGATCCGCTTTGATATTCTTTGCCGGAGTTACCTGCAAAACAAAACCGGAGACAGGATCTCCGGGAAAACTCTCCGACGATCAAGTCAGTTTTTGTAAAAATGAGTCTATAATTTAGCATTAGCTTTGTGGGAAAAAATGTGAACGTACCTCCCCCCTTATTCTTAAGGCCTTTTATAGGTGTTTTTTGGGTAACCGCCGAGGGTGGTTACTCCTTAGTGGGCCACGTTCTGAGGGCGGTTACCCCTTTTTAGGCCATGTTCCTTTCGTGGCTTTCATGGCAACGAACGTGGTTCTGAGTGGGAGTCTTGACGCTCCGTTTAGGAATTCGGGGCGGTTTACTCGCTGCGCCCGCTTCCTTCATTCGGGTCCCGTCCAATCTTAGCCCATGGGGCTTTAATATGGGCTGGGCTTGCGAAATGAATATAACCCGTTTTGGGCTTCGCGGGTTATCACATGCCTCCCCCTTGGTCTAGCAAGAGCCCTTTTAGGGTCTTTTTATAGGGGACGCTTCGTCTTTGTCCGATTATTTCAAAGTTTTGAATTTGTGCATTTCCCCTCTTTCGTTTTCTCCGGCGTCGACCTTTTAATTCCGTTACTTCTTTTCCGGCGTTGACCTCTTAATCCCGTCACTTCACTGTGTTGTCTTTTTCATGTAAGTTTTTCTTTTCACATTTGTTCCTTGTTCGGCTTTTTGCTTCTATTTTCCTTTTATCGATCATGTCAGACCTCGACTTCGCGCCGTTTGACGACGATTATGTCCGCGAGGTCTCTAACGAGGTCGAAGAGATGGTTGAGGAAGCTTCAACCAGCTCTCCTGGGTGTAATTCTCATCCCGCCGACTTCCTTCATCTGGCGAATACAACCGACGAGGGTTTAGGTTTTGACCCCAAAAAGTTGATTTCGCCACCTGTCCCAACCCCTCGTTTGTTAACAAAGAAGGACAGGTCGGGAAGTCTGGTTTGTCAAGAGACAATCGATGATTTGCGGGAGCATTATCCCTGGCTCCGAGGTCTCGAGACTATCATTCCTGGGGAGGATAGGGGACCGGGCGATTTCCCAAAGGGGTACTTCACTATTTTCGTGGCCCAGATTATCTGCGGCTTCACTTATCCGCTGGCGGATGAGATTGCTTCCGTCCTAGGCGGTTACGGAATCGCGCCCGGGCAATTGCATCCTAACGGCTGGGCCGATTTGACTCTGGACAAATTCTTGGCGGATTGTTTGGAGGTTCCCTTTTCGCCCAAAATCTTCTCCAAGCTCCACCATTTCAAAAGCTCGGCGGGGTATTTCACTTTCATCCGCCAGAGCGGATACTATGGTTTTGATGAGAAGCTGAACAAGATCCGCGAGTGGGATCGATCTTACTTTTTTATCAAGTTTAATGAGGAAAACCTGAACTTCCTTCGTTGCTGGAGCCAACCCAACGTAAAGAGTTTGAACTTCGGGTATCCCAGCAAGGAAGAATCCGCCGTTATCAAGTTCCTGAAGAGCACTCCTCCTTTTGTATGGATATACGATCAGGCCTTTCATATGCTAAGGAGCCGAGTAGCGATTGCGTACCGCGAGGGGGATCGCGTTGTCTATATTCCTTATCGCGTTTTTGTGCAAGGTACTTTTTATTTCCAAGTTGATGGTTTCTTTTAACCCTTTGCAGGGGTGATCCTTTATCTCAAATCGCTGCAGATCGGGAGGCTAAAGCCCTGGCGAGAAGAAAGAAGCGGATGACGGAAACCGCTTCCGTTGTAGGGGCGGATCCTTCTGGAGGGATGATTCCTTCTATTGGGGCGGCTTCCCCGGTTAGGGCTTCCGCTTCACAAGGTCCCGCTTCTGCCTCCGAGGATCTTCCTTTAACCAGGAAGCGGAAGATAAGTGCGGATACAGAGTCTTCTCGTTCTAAAAAGAAGAACATTTCTGTGTCCCTTACTGTTGGCGGCGCACCTGTATCCGCCTCGTCTAAAGGAAAGAGCAGTACCCCCATTCACGAGGTATCTTGATCTACTCCCTCTCGTATTGCTACTTTTTCCTCATGAGCTATCTGCCGTTCTCTTGATATTTTTCTTTATGCTTTTGCAGCCAATCCCCGATATTAGCGGATGGTGGACTAGGACTTTCGGCCTTGCCGTGAACTTCTCTTGCAAGGATATTGTATCTTCCATATGCAATGTCCTCGGGCGACTCCCCTCTGCCTCCCGTGTGCACGAGCAAGTACCGCTCCCTACTGCTGTGGAAGGGATCGAGAAGCGTTCTGTAGATGTATATTATTGCTTTGTCCTTCGCTTTCAAATATCTTGTGTTCATTGTAACCGCATATTTCTATTCACCCATTTTTATTTGTGAGACGTGTTATATGCAGATTATCAATTTCGCTGAGGGCATTCTCCGAAGGGATGCAGAGCGAGCCAAGGAGTTGGAAAGTCTTGGTACGGAATTGGCGACTCAGAAGTCGCTTTATGATGATGTCCAAGGGAAGGTGAAGGTCCTAGAGGGCACCTGTCAGAAGGCCGTGGGCGAGAAGGAGGAGGCCTTTAAATCCCTTCAGGCCAAGTCCGATGAACTGCAAAAAGCCCTCGACAACCTAGCTGCTTTCAAGGAGGCCCAAAAGAAGAGGGTTGAGGAGATTTTGGTTGAAGATGGCGCCCGCATCTACTGGTATGTGGAGCGGATTCATGCCGCTTATGAGCACGGGCATCAGGGTCTAGTACTTAACCGCCCCAAAGTTCCCATCCCTGAAAAGGATTTAACTGGGGAGTGGGCTAAGCTGGAAGCCGAGGATGCTGATATGGATGAGGTACTCTTCTTAGATTGGAAGAGTCTTCAGGATCCTCCGATTAGCTGCGAGATCCCTATTCAGCCCGCGGAAGGAGAGGCACCCCAAGCCGTTTCTCAACCTGTGCAAGAGGTACCTCTCGCCGAAGAGGTTACTGAAGCGGTTACCGATTCAAGGGTTGAGGATTCGCTTGAAGTAGATCCTCCTACCGGAGGAGATGAGGGAGTCGCCGCAGTCCATAAGGGCATTAGGGGCGAAGGAGAGGAAGCTGTAGCATAGCTTAACTTATATTTGGACTTTTGTATGTAAAAACCATGTAACAAACCGCTCTGATATATATATTTTCTTTCGGTTGTTGCTTTTCATATGTGTGTGATTGTCACTTTTTTGCCCTTTATATGTGCCCTTTGTCCTTTTGCCGACTCCATATTTGTGTTTCTTCATAGCTAGGGTGGCCAGACCCTTTTTGCAATTTTGAGTACTCGTTTATTCGCTTAATTTTATGCCTTAACTTATAATTCTTCTTTCGAAAATAATCATAAGTTTTGATCATAAGGTTTTGCGAGTGATGCGTAATCATGCATCCGCCTTTCTTTAACAGGCAACACATTTATGTGTTTTTGATTTTAACCCTAAGGTTTTTTGTGAGTCATGCGTAATCAAGCATCCGCCTTTCTTTAACAGGCAACACATTTATGTGTTTTTTATTTTAACCCTAAGGTTTTTTGCGAGTGATGCGTAATCAAGCATCCGCCTTTCTTTAACAGGCAACACATTTATGTGTTTTTGATTTTAACCCTAAGGTTTTTTGCGAGTGATGCGTAATCATGCATCCGCCTTTCTTTAAGAGGCAACACATTTATGTGTTTTTGTAAAGAATCCGCATTTTGTTGTAACATACTGAGTGAATGTAATAACTTTTATTGATGACGAGAAAAAGTTTATTACATATGTACACCAATTGTGCGGGATCGAAGCCTCATTAAAACCTTTTATCAGAAAACCCAGTGGGAAAAACTCATAAAAGGAAAAAGAGTACTCGTCATTTCCTCGAACTACTCGGCCTTTCTATATAGGCGTAGATTCTCTAGATTCCAGGTGCGCGGGAGCTTCTTTCCACTCATTTCTTCTATTTCGAAAGTGGCCGGTCCCATCTTCTTGGATACTTTGTATGGCCCGATCCAGTTGACGCCTAGCTTGCCTTTGCCATCTTTAGACTGTATTTTATCTGCTTTTTTCAAGACCAAGTCGTTTTCGTTGATCATTACTTTTCGCACTCTTCTGTCATGGTATTTCTTGATTCTATTGCGGTACATTGCCATTCGCATGTAAGCTTTTTCTCTTCGTTCCTCCACAGAATCCAAAGCATCTCTGATGTTGATAGGATTTTATGTGTCGCAATAATAAATTGTCCGATCTGTGGGCGACTTGATTTCAACAGGTAGGACTGCTTCGGCTCCATAAACTAGCGAGAAAGGTGTTTCGCCTGTTGCTGCCTTTACAGAGGTTCTGTATGCCCACAACATATGGGGTATCTCATCCGCCCAACCTGTTTTTTTGTCACCTAGCCGCTTCTTGATGCCTTGAACCATGGCCCTGTTGGTAACCTCCGTCATACCATTTGATTGGGGATGGTTTACAGAAGAAAAATGATTCTTGATTCCCATGCTTTCGCAGTATGTTTTGAACTTGGCACAGTTGAACTGGGTGCCATTGTCGGTTATAAGCTTCTGCGGGATCCCAAATCGCATGATAATGTTCTCTCGTAAGAACTCGATCATTCGCTCAGGTGTTTGTGCGGTTACTGCCTCCGCTTCTACCCATTTGCTGAAGTGGTCCACTGCGACTATCAAATACTTCCTTTTCTTTGTTGTTTCTGGGAATGGACCCACTATATCAATTCCCCATGTTGCGAATGGCCACGCCGTCATTATAGTGATTTGTTCAGCTCCGGGAACATGCTTTTCATTCGCATGGATTTGACAGTTGTGACATTCCGCAACCATCTTCTGGGAATCTTCCACCACCTTGGGCCAGTAGTATCCCATCAGTTTGACCTTTCTTGCCAATGCCGCCGAAGCTTCATGCGCGCCACAAATTCCTTCGTGTAGTTCTCGCAGCACATAGTCTCCTTCATTGCGACTAACGCATTTCAACCATGGACATGTGTACGATTTCCGATACAAAGTTCCATCCCGCATTGAGTATCGTGCCGACTGCCCAATTATTTTTCTGGCTAAGCTCTTATCAACCGGCAAATCTCCCTGCTCCAGATATTGACGGATTGGCATCCGCCAATCTTCATCGTCTTCCAGTTCCTCGATGATCATAATCTGATCAACCTCGAATGCTGGTGCCGATTTTATTTCCAAGCTGCATGCTTTTTGACTCCATGGTTCTCTACTTGCCGCTGCTTTTGCCAATTCGTCAGCTTTTGCATTTTGGCCTCGTGGAACATGCACCATCTCCCAAACGACTCCCTTGTGCGTTAACTCTTGTGTCAATCGGCTGACCACCTGATGGTATTTTACTAGCTCCTCCTGTTTCACCAGATAATTTTTTGTGATCTGGTTTATCATGAGTTTGGAATCGCTGTAGATTACCACTCTTTCTGGGGTGAGTTCATTGAGCAACCTCAATCCACATATCATAGCCTCGTATTCTGCGGCATTATTGGTAGTTTTGAAAGTTAATTTTGCTGCATAGTACAGGCGGATAACCTCCGGACCTTTGATGACGATTCCTAGCCCAGCTCCGTCTGCAGATAAGGCCCCATCTGTGTACATGCTCCACTCTTCTTTTTGTGCCTTTGGACATTCATCATCATCCCAGGTGAATTCGTTCACGAAGTCGGCGAGCACTTGGCTCTTTAGCGCTGGTCTTCCTTCATAGCGGATATCGAATTCGCCCAGGCGAATTGACCATTCCATCAACCGGCCGGATGCGTCAGGTTTCTGCAGTACCTTTCGCATTGGGATGCCAGTTCTCACAATGACAGTATGCGCCTGAAAATATGGTTTCAATCTAGTCGTCGTGGTTATCACCGCGAGGGCCATTTTGTCCAACTTCGAATACCGGAGTTCTGCGTCCTTCAAGACTTTGCTCACGTAGTATACTGGATATTGTTGCCCTTCTTCTTCTCGCACCATCACAGTGCATATCGCCATACTGGTGACGGATACATAAAGAAACAGATCTTCTCCGTCTTCCGGCCTGCTCATTAAGGGCGGATAACATAGTAATCGCTTTATCCCCTCAAATGCTTCTTGACAATCCGGCGTCCATTCAAAGGACTTGGATTTTTTGATGGCATTATAGAAAGGTAGACATCGCCTAGCTGAGCATGATATGAATCGCCCTAATGCCACCAACCGCCCGTTCAGTCTCTGTACTTCCCTTATGTTCCTTGGCGTCTTCATCTCCATTACTGCTTTAACCTTCTCAGGATTCGCCTCAACCCCTTTGCCGCTAACAATGAAACCCAGGAACTTTCCCGCTCTTGCTCCGAATGTGCATTTCTCTGGGTTCAATTTGAGGCCATATTTGATCAACACTTCTAGGATTTCTTTGATATCCCGCGGGTGGTCTTGCATTTTCTTGCTTTTGATGATCATGTCATCAACATAGATCGAGAAGTTCTCGTCGGATTTGTCTGAAAATATCTTGTTCATCATCCTCTGGTATGTTGCTCCCGCGTTTTTCAATCCAAAGGGCATCACCTTGAAGCAATAAGTCACCTGGTGAGTTATGAATGATGTTTTGATTTCATCCGCCTTCTCCATGGGTATCTGATGGTAACTGGATTTCACATCGGTGAATGATAAAGCTTCATATCCTGCAGTTCCATCTACCAAAATATCAATGTTAGGAAGTGGATACATATCTTTCGGACATGCCTTGTTCAAGTCGTTGAAGTCGACGCACATTCTGTACGTTCCATTCGGCTTTTTGACTAGCACCACATTGGCTAGCCATTCCGGATAGGTGACTTCTCGAATCGCATCCGACCTTAGCAAGTCCACCACTGCTTTTTCAATCGCCTTTTGCCGCTCAGGAGCATGTCCCCTCTTCTTTTGCCGCACTGGGGTTGCCCCTTTGTCTACATTCAACCGATAGGTTGCTACGTCTGGGCTTATTCCTTTTAACACTTCATTTGGGGCGGCAAATGCCGACTCACATTGGATCAATACCTCGGTAATGGCCTTCTTTGTTTCTTCTGAGAGTCCAGCTGCTATTCGCACGTTCTTGTCATTCGAGATGGCGAATAGTTCCGTTTCTCCCAATGCTTCCGCCGGCAGCTTCTCTTCGACTTTATCCTCCTCTTCCGGTTTTGGTTCAAGTGATAATGTATAGGCCTGTTGAGATACAAGTTGATCACCTTCAACTATGACTCGCCCTTGGTGTGTTGGCAAATGTAACGTTAAATGCTTCATTGAGATGAGCGACTCTGTCTCCGACAGGAATGGCCGTCCCAGAATTATGTTGTAGGCCAGTGGGAGATCAACAATTGCGAATTCTAAATCACCTCGCCATTTTAGATTCTTATCGCCCATTTCTGCCTCCAACACCACCTGCCCACTTGTTTGGGAGGATTGACCCCCAAAACCAGTTACATCCATGAAGGTGTGTTCCACCCGCTCGTCGTAGATTTCCAACTTGTTGAATGCTGTCCGGGTAATGACGTTGCAAGAACTGCCTGTGTCGATAAGGACCCGCTTGACGTCCCATCCTTCAATGGCCATTGTGATCACCAGGGCATCCGCATGTGGCTCCGTGATTCTCGCGAATGAGTAATTGAGGGCATCCCCCCTATGTGTGTTGCTCTTTCGCCGTTCACGGCGAGTTCTTTTTGTTGGAGGCTCGTAGATTCCGCCTGCTATCACGTTTATCACCCCTTTCTTCTGCTTCTTTTCTGGCCATGTTTCTCCCTCATGCGGGAGCGTTGTTTTCTCATCAGCTGTTTCTTTTCTTACAAATTGACTCAGCTTGCCTCTCTCGATCAGTTTTTCTATTTCCTTCTTCAGTTCGTAGCAATCATCTGTGTCATGGCCATTCAACCTGTGGAACCTGCAATACTTACTGGGATAGCGCCCCAAACTGGTTCGGCCTTTCACCTCGGGGAACCGCACATCCTTCTTCAAGGGGCTCTTTTCGATCCAAAGTAACACCTCTTGGCGAGTCGTGTTTAGTGGTGTGTGATATCCTCCACCTTGAAAGGGACGATCGCCTCTTCGAACAAAATTACTTTTGGACTGGGTCTGACGCCGACTGTCCGAAGTGGTTCTAGTGACATCTCTTTCTCGCCGAGTTTGGGCCCTATGTTCCCTGTTGACATCATCCACTTCCATGAATTCCTTTGCTATCTTCATGAGCTCGGCTACAGTGCGTGGTTTGTTACGGATGATTTCTTCTCGTATGCTCCAATCTGTGGTTCCATCCGCCATGATGTTGCGAATACTCACGATATCTGGGTTCTGCAATCGCACCAGGATATCGTTAAAGGCGACAACAAATTCCCTTAGGGAATTATAGTTTCTCTGTTTGATCTCCTTCAGCTGCCTATCTGTCATATCTGCCGCTTTACAGCCCACGAACTTCGCACAGAAATCCTGACTATATTGTTGCCAATTGTGAATAGATTCTGCCGGTAAAGATCGAAACCAATCAGATGCCGCACCGCCCAAAGTTGTCGAGAATAACCTGCAAATTATGCTTTCGCTTGCCCCTGCAACATCCATTAACTCTCTGTAGTTCCTGACATGAGCCTCAGGGTCATAATTTGGATCCACATAGTATTTTGGTATGGCAGGTGCTTTGATTCTGTGATCTGGAATGAATTCCCGCAACGAAGGGGCAAAAGGTGAATCGCTCTGGACCTCTGCTCTCGGCCGAGGTGAGTACCCCATTCGCTCCATCATGCTCCGTAATTGATCTTCTAAGTCAATATCGGGTACTCGTCGGACCTCTTCCATCCGCTACTGGTGAATTCTGGATGGCATCCACTCGCCCATCGGTGTTGAGACGGGTGCCTGTTGGTGGACCAATCGCCGTCCCGTTATAGGATCAAAGTTCCATGTGTGCTCACGCCCAGACATAGTTGTGTTAGGCGTCATCAATTCCGAACGTCTGTGAGGAAAAGGGTCCAGTTGTTGTAGCGGAAGAGTGCCTTGCATTCCTGGCAACGGTTGGGATGGCTGCCAGGTTGGAGGTGTCGTCGTAATGAGATCTGGGTGCGAGTAGTTGCTCGGGTGACTGTGTGGATTCGTGCGACTATTCTGGCCCACTTGATTTGGCACCTGAGATGGCTGCGGAAGGACAGGTATGACAGGAATAGTCGGTGATTGTGTTGAGATAACCACAGGTTCCTGAGGGGCAGGCGCCATGGCGGTATCGCGTTCGGCGAGGGCGGTTAATAAATTAATCATTCGATCGCCAGCCGCCTGGCTCATATTCGAAGCCAAGACCTGTCCTGCCATCTGCACGAAATCGCTATTGGACATCTCCATTTCATTTTGCACCTGCACTTCCAATAAGGGACCCAATTGTCCCGAGGGGCCTGACGAGCTAGGCACCACAGGCTGAGTACCTGCAGGCTGCGAATTTGCAATCCGTGAACCTCGTGAGTTAATGCTAGTGGATCTGGTCGTAACACCGGTCGTTCGTGATGGTTCTGACATGTTCTTCGTGTACCTTTAACCAAGTGTTGGTAAAAAAGGTCCACGCTCACCGCACCAATGATAACTTGCTGGATCCGCTTTGATATTCTTTGCCGGAGTTACCTGCAAAACAAAACCAGAGACAGGATCTCCGGGAAAACTCTCCGACGATCAAGTCAGTTTTTGTAAAAATGAGTCTATAATTTAGCAATAGCTTTGTGGGAAAAAATGTGAACGTACCTCCCCCCTTATTCTTAAGGCCTTTTATAGGTGTTTTTTGGGTAACCGCCGAGGGCGGTTACTCCTTAGTGGGCCACGTTCTGAGGGCGGTTACCCCTTTTTAGGCCATGTTCCTTTCGTGGCTTTCATGGCAACGAACGTGGTTCTGAGTGGGAGTCTTGACGCTCCGTTTAGGAATTCGGGGCGGTTTACTCGCTGCGCCCGCTTCCTTCATTCGGGTCCCGTCCAATCTTAGCCCATGGGGCTTTAATATGGGCTGGGCTTGCGAAATGAATATAACCCGTTTTGGGTTTCGCGGGTTATCACAGAGTGAGTGATAAACAAACAAATATTGCAAGTTATAAAACTCTAAAACTAGTTAAAATGGCCATTAAAAAAATTCTTTGGATTACAAACATTTTCAACAAATACTAATCTGTTATAATACAAGATCTAATGTGAACTTCAACAGTTCAATATCACCCTCTAATGTACTAGAATCAATTAATCAAGTAAAATTATCATTATTTATAAATTTAATATCTCCTGACATAAAATAAAAATAAAAAAATATCCTAACCTTGGGTAAAACAACACCAGTAGAAGGTATTTTGTGAAACATGTCACCACCAACAAAATACAACTTATGATTCCCTTTCAAATCAGCAACAATCCTAGAAAGATGAGGACCAACACAATATTCTATATCATGAAACATTTCAACAATAATTCCTTTATTAATGAGTTTGGTATTCAATTTGAAATATTAGGAAATTGGAAGTTGTAGCACAAACAGTCACCTTTTTATAAACAACTTCTTCTAAGTTGTAACTCCATATATATATATATATATATATGATGTGTGCTCAGTAAAAGCAAACTATTTCACACATACATTAACATACAATAAACAAGTAATCATCTATAAGAATTCATTCATACCTGAATCCACATGGCGAGGTTTTCTCTAACACAATCTCTCAACCATTTTATTGTCAATGGTGACGGCACCGCAACCAACTTTCCATCTGCAGGACGGTAATGGGAAGCATCCGGCACAGGAATTCATGTGGTGGTAAGGCCTGCACGCTATCCAACTTGGAGTTTTTCTCAACGTCTACTTCCACAAACCGTTTCAAAGATTTTCAGTGTAATATATTGACAGGTTAAAAACATGCAGAAATCACCGAACTGATCACAAAAATTAATTTCCTAATCACAAATTGTTGGAACTGGAATATAAAAACAGCAGGAGACCGAACAAAAATTAAATGGGCAGAGTCACGAACAATGTCACTTTCTTTAAGACGTTCGCGGAACTGCCGGAAAATTGCAACCAGTATGAACTCCGATCGCCTCCAGGATAAAACATCCCTATGCAATACGAAATTATATTGCAACCGTACAATTTCGTTTATGTCTACACTCTTAGTTTGCTCAGTTTCGAAATATTGAATAAATAAAAATTAATGTCTCTGTAAACCAGTCTCTCACACCTATTTATAGTGGAAAAAAGAGTTGTTGAGCTCCGATTTAGTGGAGAAGATGGTGGGAGAAAAATCAGGGAAGGTGGGTGAGACTGGGTTTTAGCTGAGACACGTTCAGGAAAATAGACGTTAAGAATAACGTTCAGAAAGACTAAATCAGAGACTAATAAATTAAATAAAAAATAAAATCGAAATTAATAAAAAAAAATAATAAATTATAGATTTTACACCACACCACACCAACCCAGCCCGGTTCGGACGGACGGTGGCGGCGCGTGTGGTGGTCAACCAAGAGGTAGGTCCTCACCCTTTCACAAAAGTGGGTACCCCTTGGGGCACACCCCAAGCATGTGAGGACCTCCTTAATAAGTATCTCCACCAAGTGCTTTGAAAGCAACGTGGGATACTTTCCATCTTGAAAACTCAAAAGCATGGGCTCTTTTCATAAATTATAATTGGGCCAAGCCCAACAATATGTCACATTCTTTCGTGCTGATAATTATGTAGCTGAATTCCATGTAATAGAAACAGAATCACAGTGGCATGATCACCAAAACCACTACATGGAGTCCTCAATTAAGTATCATAATAGAATTTTACATATTGTAGGCTTATTACACAACTACGTTTCTCTTTTATTATCTATAATTCTATTCAGATTAAAATTCGCCTCGAGAAGTAGAAGCAGATGGCCACGGAGAAGAAAGTCAAGAAATTAGCTAAGCAATGACTAGATCAAAAGTAGAGAGACAAATAGGAAGCCATTTCAATTTTCAAACAAGTTGTTGAAATAACAAGAAGAAGAAAGTTATTTCTTCGATTTACAGAAGACAAAGTTCAATGGAAGGAGAAGAAGGAGAGGAGACTTTTGGAGTCTCAAGGTTACATATTGAAGATAGAGTTTAAACTATCTGACTCAACTACAGTGAACATCATAAATCAAAGGGTTGGTGAGTCTTCACTTAACCAGGGGCAATTCGGTCATTCCACAGGTTTAGAGGCTATTTCGGACATTTACCAACATTAGGGCATTCTAGAAGCAGCCCATCATCTTGTGATAGTCACCACCTTACCCAATTATCTCTTAGAGTGATCATCACCATTCATCATTTCCAGATTTGATCAATGCTGATGATTCACCCACTTGTCATATCCTTTTTGCTTAGTCCCCAAGATTACTTGATCAATACACCTAGTGACAATATAAATGTAATAGTTAGCAAAATTTATTTTTAATGAGAATATTTATAATTTTCACTCAACTCATTCAAATTAATACAAGTCTTGCACGAAATACCCCAGAAAGAAGAAAAATCAAAATACAAATGCTTATGCCATGGAGAAGCTTCTCCCAAAGCCTCTAGAGGCTGAATTGCCATGACAAATCCTGGTTAGAGAACTCTATCGGAATGTGAGGCACTGTTGTATTTTGACATGCTTGGGACAAAAATGGCCTTTGAGAAGTAGGAACCTGACAATCATTATTTTCAAGTTTCAACCTATAGAGGATGAATATAGACATGCAACCACAGGCAGTGGCGGATCCAGGATTTCAGAATCGGGGGGGCTAATTTTAGCCCAAGGTTAAAAAAAAAAATCTTGCATATGTTAAAGGTAAAATCAAATTTATCTGATAACAAATTTATCCATCTTTATGTAGTTCTACATTAAAAAAAAATATGGCACAAATCAACATCACTAAATTAAACCCTCAAATGAAAATCACTAAATCAAAGAATCTAAATTTATTCTACAAATTAATTCATATTCCATAAACTATAAAAAACCCCAAACTAAAATTCCTAACCCTAAATTAATTCAAGAAATTAAACTATCAAAACCCTACAAATTCCCTAAACTAACAAACCCCTAAATTAATTCAAGAAATTAAACTATCAAAACCCTACAAATTCCCTAAACTAACAAAACCCTAAATTAATTCAACAAATTAAACTATCAAAACCCTACAAATTCCCTAAACTATCAAAACCCTAAAATAATTTAACAAAGCACCAAATTAATTCAACAAATTATAAATTAAAAACCATAAATGAAAATTAATCTAATTTTATGGAAGAAATTACACACCTTAAGAAATGTAGAGGCTAGCTTGTGTAATTAGAAGAAGAAATGAAAATAAAATGAAAAGAAAAGGAAAGGGAGGAGAGGAGGAGGAGAGCTGAGCTGAGAAGAATGGTGGAATGGAAAGGGAGGAGGAGAGGAGAGGAGAGCAGTGCTTCGTGGAAATTGGAAATTGCAAAGTGGCGCAATAGATTGGGGATTTTCACCCCAATCGCTTATATTTTTTTTTAATTTGGCCCCAACCCAAAACGACGTCGTTTTGGGCGGCCAAATTAAAAAAAAATATAAGAGCCCAGCCCACTTGGGCTGGGCTCTATCTTCTCGGGAGATGTAGCAGGCGCCGCTGCGCCTAAATCCCTAGATCGGGATACGCAGCGGCGCCGTCCCTTCGGGGGGCTAATTTTTAGCCCTCCCAAACCTACCATGGCAGCTACGGCGCCGTAGTGGCTGGAGCCCCCACGGGCGCCGGGCTGCCTCCGCCTCTGGCCACAGGCAAAGAAAAAAAAATAACATTAGCCAATGAAATTTCTCTTGAGTTCGTTTCCAACAACATAGCAGCCAGATAACTTTGCAAACTGCCCAACAAGCTGACCTACTGCACCAGATATTACTGAAACAAACACAAACTCTCCCTCTTTAGGAGAGCATAACTCAAAAAACCCTCAGTAAGTCGTAATTCCAGGCATCCCTGTAAATACCAAATTTCGGCAAGATTATCATTATTGCCTGATTTCTATATATTAATTACTCAATGATTGATTTAGCAGTTAGTCATTCATATATTACCAAGAATCCCAGTGTAATAGGAAAGGAGTAAGTCTGTATCTTCAATTTTAAAGAGTGCTTCAGTTTCTGTAATGAGACTCTACTCTTCCCCATATCAACTCTCCTTCTTCAAGTTTGGATATATACTATTTATTTATATAAAATGAAAATAAAAATTACCCTCCAACAACAGATGGAATAATACAAGAGCATAAAAATCCTATTGTAACATAGAAAGGGAAAAGATTGAGATAAGAACGTGTTTATCTCAAATTTTTTTGGGAGAAGATAATACACAAATAATTGTGTAGATGATAAATAGGAGATGATAGAACAAATATAATAACAAAATTAATGATATTGAATCTCAAATACATTGCATAGAGAATTCATTTTACATAATCTATTATGTATGCATCACTATAGTAACTAAAGGAATGAGGAATACTAGATTAGTAATATATTTAGAGAAAAGAAAAGAAAAAGAAATTGCAAATTTGATTGATGAGAAACTATAAACCTACAAAATGAAGAAAGATTAGTATACACTAAAATTGAATATCTACAGGTGATAGAAAGAATTAATCTCCCATTCCTTCATATTAAGGAATGAACATATATATCATATGAATCAAGAAGACATAGAAGAGGTCAATGGCACTTCACTTTCATGGGAAGCGAAAGACAAATTATTACTGGAAATGCTATTTGATAAACTCCTTGCATTTTCTTTGTTTTCATCTCCTTTATCATTTTCTCCTGTCACAGCTGACCCTGCAGATTGAACTTGTCTTCCGTCTCCGTCTCATCACTTAAAGCATAATCTCCAACAGCGAGGGCGGCAACTCTTGCTCCATTTCCTACTCGCAAGTTTATGCTTCATTTCTTCAATTCCTTAGTTCGATTTAGTTCCTGCATATTTGTACAAATATGAGATCCGCATCCGGTATCAAGTACCCAAGATTCAGACTGTGAAATTGTATTTATTTCAATATAAAACATACCAGATGTTGAAGTCCATGCTTTTCCCTTCTTGAGGGTGGCTAGGTACACCAAACAGTTTCTTTTCCAATGCCCGTCTTCACCATAAAAGTGGCACTCTCCTTTGGGCTTCTTCACTTCCTTTCCCCTTGTTTTGGCGAGCATGGCCCCCTTGGCTTTCTCAGGATGGATTGGATTGGGGAAGTTCCATTTCCTCTTCTTTGATCCTTCAATAGCAAGGGCCGGTATTCCCTCATTTTCTTTCATATTGGGCTCGACTGTCTCGAGCATATTTGCAAGCTCTACAAGAGAGGTTTGCAAGCCATTCACCTGGTAGTTCATAATGAACTGTGAATAACTCTCGGGGAGGGATTGAAGAAGTAAGTTTACACTTAGTTCATGATCCATCACATCTCCAATACTAGAAAACTTGGTAATAAGGCCAATCATCTTGACACAGTGTGTCATTACAGATGTGCCCTCCTGCATCTTGCATCTATATAACTGTTTCGTTATCTCGTAGCGTTCGCACCGAGTTTGATTCGCAAACAACTCTTTCAGGTGCGTGACCATGGAATAGGCATCCATATCCTCATGTTGCCTTTTCAATTCCGGTGTCATTGATGCAAGTATGATGTCTCCCGCGTGATCGTCATCAGCCTTATGCTTCAGGTAAGCATAAAATTCTTGGTAGGGAGCACCATCTGTCGGGTAAGGGGGTATCGGTGTATCAAGTACATACCCTTTCTTATCGAACTTCAAAACGATTTTGAGGTTGCGATACCAGTCGGTGAAGTTTGAACCGTTCAACTTGTTATCGGTAAGTATATTTTGCAGATTGGTGTTAGTCATGATTTTAAGAGTGTTTTAATTTAAACCTGAGAGTGAGAAAGAGTAAACGTACGTTATTTATTTGCTTTAAAATACATCAATCTAAAATTATAGGTCTTTTAGTTCATTTTAGATTGCTCCCACTATTTTGCCAAATTAATATCCCTCCATATTAATTCGAAGAATTTCACAAATCCTTTAGTGAGCTAGGATCCTAACTCCTGAGATTTCACCTTGAGTTTGCTCAACAAGCTAGTCTCATTTGTTAGGTAGATTCATGTAATCAATCACATCTTTGATGTGATTCCTGGGTTATTGGGTTACTAACCACATTAGTAACTAATATGCTATTCATATTAATCCCAACCATATTGCCCATTAGTTTATGATAACATGAGTTTGCTCTCCAATTATCATAATCTAATTTAAGTATTACCCCATATTCATGAAAATACGATTTTCAATAATTCAGGTGTTACCATAAGACCCCGAGCTTGAGTTTGCTCAACAACCCAAAGACCCCCAGTACTGCCGGCTGAATTATAATATTAGGGAGGGGCAACCGATTTTAATAACTTGCTTATTTACTTAACTTTTAATTAGTGAGGGATTTTTATTTTAAGTCTCATAATCTAACTTAGTCTTGATTTGCTTTAGCATACATCAGACACATACATTGGTGTTATGGACATATTATCTAAATTATTTCGTCGAGCCAGAGACGGAATAAAAGGCCAAACCTAGGGAAATACTAACTATTACATAATTCTCTTTAGGTCCTCCGTCTTCTCCATGACGCTTTGAAATTACATATTAATTTATATACTACTAAAAAAAACTTCAATTAATTTTGAAGGGAATTAGATGAGAGGAGAAATTACAATAGATAGTAGATAGGCAGGACTCACAGGCCCTATTTCAAAAATATCAAAAGACGAAATAGAGGGTCCAAATATGTCCATAACTCCAAACATACATAGACTCAATTAAATAAATTTAATTGGTTGATTACATAATATACTTATGTAATATTTAGGTTAATCACATTAACACATCAAATTAACTTTCATCCAATTTTAATTCTATTAGTTTCGTATCTTATATATTAACCTTTTAGATTAATACAACTATACAAAACTATATCCATGCATATCCCAATTATTTTGATTTTAATTCATTTAATATTTTTGATTTACAAATAGGTAAAACAAACTTTTAAATAAATTTTTCATTCGATAATCAAAACAGAAAACTATCCATTTCTGAAACATATATACATAAATATATTTAAAAATTAATTTTATTTTAAAAACAATTTTTAAAACAAATACCCATCGGGCCGAGCCCGTGACGGGCCCGAAGCCATGGCTGCTGCCAAACGGCAGCAGCCAGTGTCTGGCCTGTCGCTGCCTTCGCCGGAGATACCGGAATCGCGAACCGAGACTATCACGAGATAGCCAGCGATCAGGGGTGTCCAAAAGTACACTCCTTTCATTACCAAAACCGATTAAAATGCCGAGATCTAATATTTCTCCGATGATAAATATTCACTTCGGTAACCATATTTTTCGATCAGAAAAATATCAATATATGTTTCAAAATGTTCCTCACGGAACAAGGAATTTAATGGTAAAATTTTCATTTGAAGAGGTGGTCGAAATAATAAGTTACGAAAGAAAATAGAATAGAAAAAGAAATAGAAAACGGAAACGAAAACGAAAACGAAAGTTTGTTGAGCAGGTATAAAACGATGTTACCGAAAAAACCTCAACAAATGCTAACTCTCTCCTAATAATATAATAATACTAATAACAAAATATCTTAATAATCATAATAAAAATAATAATTAATAAAAAAATAAAAAAATAATAATAATTCTTTATTATCCATTAAGATTTTAATAATTTTATAATATTATGATATATATTAAAAATTATATTTTACAAAATAACCTTTTTATAAAATTACGGATGTTACAGCTTAAGTTTCTGTAATGAGATTGCACTCTTCCCCATATCAAGTCTCCTTCTTCAAGTTTGGATATACTATTTATTTATTTATATAAAATGAAAATAAAAATTACCCTCCAACAGATGGAATAATACAAGAGCATAAAAATCCTATTGTAACATAGAAAGAGAAAAGATTGAGTATCTCAAATTTGTTTGGTAGAAGATAATACACAAATAATTGTGTAGAGGATAAATAGGGGATGATATTGAATCTGAAATACATTGTAGAAAATTCATTTTACATAATCTCAGAAGAAAACTCTATTATGTACATCACCTATAGTAATATAAAGGAACGAGTAATATATTTAGAGAAAAGAAAAAGAAATTGCAAATTTGATTGATGAGAAACTATAAACCTACACTAAAATTGAATATCTACAGGTGATAGAAAGAAAGAATTAATCTCCCATTCCTTCATATTAAGGAATGAATATATATATCATATGAATCAAGAAGACATAGAAGAGGTCAATGGCACTTCACTTTCATGGGAAGCGAAAGACAAATTATTACTGGAAATGCTATTTGATAAACTCCTTGTATTTTCTTTGTTTTCATCTCCTTTATCATTTTCTCCTGTCACAGCTGACCCTGCAGATTGAACTTGTCTTCCGTCTCCGTCTCCGTCTCGAGCGCTTTCTAACGTAGCTTCGAGGGCATTGCTAGAACCATGGGAATCAGAAGAAGAAGTAGTAGGAAGATTGTTCCCTCTTGGCCCATCGGAACCAAGAACAAACCTAAAACCTAGAGTTCTGGAAACGATACGATAAACACAGGTGAAACACCAAAACAACCAAGGCAAGCAAACTAAGGAAACACCAGCAAAAGGAAACCAAGGTTGTGATACATTATCAGGCAATGTTACGTATAATATAAGAAAAGATCCACCAACAGCCACGCTTGTAAATAATAAGCAAGCAACTAGCCATATAAATATCCGTCCAGATGTTGGATCTGCTACAGGCATTTGTCTTTCTTTCTAATTTATCTCTATCTCTATCTATAATATGTACTGCAACCGATCAAACCAATTTTAAGCTATCTTCTCTATCTTCCTCCATTTTTTTTTTTACTTTTGATCTAGAACAACAACCAGAAGAAGGTTAATTCATCATCAAGAAGAAAACTTTGATATGCTTCGTTAGAAATTTCAGAGTTTTGGACAAATTCAAAGTTTGTTTACGCAAAAGGTGGTTCCCATGTTTTTGTATTCTAAATCAAGAGAGAAATTCGCATTACATTTCCTATCATATTCATATTTATTGCTTTTTTTTTGTATTTTTAGAAAGATACACCATCTTCACAATATATATTTATATTAGATGCATGCCACCTACAATGTGCATCATATAAATCTAAAGGTGGAATTTCTAAACTTGGTCTACAAAATTGAAGTGTCCAAGTAGTGGACCTCAAAATTATAAGGGCCGAACCAACATTTACGAGTCAAAAATAAATTTTGGTTCTTTTACCAAGGTGATAATATCCGACTCAAAAACCACATATATTACTCATTAAGAAGAATCAACCAAACAATTTAACAATATTTTCCAACAAAAGTACTCGGAATCTCTTGCAGACATTTTATGTTAACTTCTAACTTCTTCTATGATAACTTATTAAGACACTAAAATTATTTATAACTTACTGCATAACAATTACAAATTATAATATTAAATCATGAAAAACATATGTCTAGTCTATACACAATTTATTTACTTATTTGCAGGGGCGGAACCAAAAGGGGGTTAGGGGGCTCGAGTCCCGGCAAGCGGCCGGAGAATTGAGATTTTTTTTTTTAGTAATGGTGTCTGATAATATTTTGGTAGATGAGATGGTTAAGGATGCTTATTTTATATTCAACTCCCTTCAACCTCATTTTTTTTAAAAGTTTTTATTTATTTTTATTTTATTTTTCAATAACTATAAAAACATGTAACCATTATTAATTAATTTAAATGGACTCTTTATTTTTATTTTGATAACACTTTTAATTCATTTTTAATATGTCTTTACCATTAAAAAAAAGTAGACATATTTAATATTCATTTCTAGTATGTCTCTACCATTAAAAAAAACTAGTCAAAAGCCCGCGCGTTGCGCGGGTAGTATAATATCTTTAATTAATTTTATAACTGATAGTTTAAAATAGTATAATACCCATTTGGCTCCTTAAACTAAGACGTCAAAATCAATTAGAACCTTAAACTATCAAAATCATCAATTAGGTCTTTGAATTAATAAAAAATCATCAATTGAGTCCCATTTTAAACAAACATAATCAATTGAGGCATTATCGAATCATTCGGTTTAACGGTTCAGGCCCTCTTCCCTATACTCATTTTGAACCAACACAAAGATTATTATAGTCTATATTAAATAGTCGCATTTTCTGATTTTAGGAGAGGATGAAGATTCAATTAATGGTTTTTACTTAGTTTAGGGACCTGATTGATGATTTTGATAATTTAAAGTCCTAATTAATTTTGAAACTTTAGTTTGGGTATCCAAATATGTAATGCCTTTAAAATATTATGATATTTTATTTTATATTTTGTTTTTCAATGATGTTTTTATTTATTTATTACTATATTGTTTGAATTAGTCATGAAAATTGATATAAAAACTTATATTATATATATATAATCATACATTGTTATTATGTAATATATTATATTATATAACCAATTTGTGTAAAGAAAAGGCAACTCAAAAGGAAAAAAAAGAAGAACAAAGGTGCTGAGAATGATTCCAAGAAGAAACCATATCAAAACAATGACCTACCCAAAAAAAAAAAAAACAAAGGTGCTAAGAATTGTAAGATAAAATTAGTCACTATATATATAGTTTTCAGCTAAAAGAAAGAACATTATAAATCAGCTCAAAAAGAAACAAATTGAATTAATTTTAGAACATTAAAAATCAGCTCAAAAAGTAACTTAGCTGAGGTTGAGAATGAGAGGTGATTTTCAAATACACATTGTGGTCTCTTCATCTTCGAAGCTCCTCCTCTCTCTTTTCCAATTATTTATTCTTTTCTTCCTTGTTTTGCTGTCGTGACAGGAGGGGCTCTTAGCCATGAAATGCAGCGATAGAAGCTCACCGGATCTATCCTCTCAGAGACTTCCCGGCCCCTCACCGCCTCCCTTAGCTCCGCCCCTTCGACTGAAATGCTGATTTGATGTTCATCAAGCTTGAGAGAGATATAAATACCACCAAAGATGGTGAAACGACAGGAAAACGTAAGAGGAAGAGAGGGCGGAGAAAGAGGAACTGTTGAAGAGGGAGAAAGATGAACTGAACATAAATATTTTGGATTTTTATTTAATTTCTTTCATAACATTTTTTGACATATTAAAAGAGAATAACCGGTTGTATTAAAGAATATCAAACCATTTTTTTTATCGGATTCTCTTTTTTTCTGTTTCTGATTTTTTTTTTTTTTTGAAAGGCTGTTTCTGAATTTTTTATTTTCTTTTATTGGGTTTTAAATTGGTAATAAAATTACTCTTTTTCTTAAAATGACACATCATCAAAAACCCTTTAAAAACTAATCTTACATTTTCTCTTTGCTTCTAAAATTATATATAGTATAGATAGATTAAACATGTTTAATTTTCTATTAGTATTCCAAATGTAACATCTTATTAATTTACAATTAGGAATCAAAACCACATAATTCTACTCATCTCAACGAATCTATAACTCTTTTGACTAATTAATGAAAGCCCACCTGAACGCCGAACGAAAAGCAAAATCCGAACACAAACTATCTGATTTTCGGTCAAGTAATTGAGAGAGAAAACTAGGTCTAACTGACTGAACAATTCGGCATGCTTAATTAGACTGTCTAGGCCGAAATTCCATAGGGTATATATAGGTTTATTTTGCTAATTTGTCTCCTAATTGCATTAGATTTAGCCAAACCAAATAGAAATTAGAATAACTAATTATTCATAACTCTATTATAAATATATAGCATTTATATTTCCTGTTAGGATTATAATTGACTTAGTTAATTTATAAATAATTTTAATCCAATTATAATTAAATAATAAATCAATTATAAATAAACCCTAATCTATATACCTATAATTCCCCCCCTATATTTCTCTCTCATATTATAACAATTCTAAAATTACAATCTTGCTCTTTGTTCTCAATTCATAATGTGTGATCCATTAAGTTCTTAGCACAACTAGTCGTGTACATCTATTGCAATGCACTTAACACTGAATCAGATAGTAAATTAACTCCTTAATTTCTGTCTATTAATTCTAGCAAAAGTAATCCAACCTAAACGTATAACAGAGTGAGTGCCCCAACTTAAGAAAGAAATGTCTCACTCCCTAGAAGTCATATGAAGTCAAGTTGATTTTTACTTTTTACCTTTCCGTGAGGGGGAAATGAACTTACTACAAAATGGAGTCCGGAAGAATCTCAAGAAGAGAAAAATGATTCACTTTGTGCCCCTTTTATAAAGTTTACATGCCAAGATGATGAAACAACACATTCAATGGCCATCACCAAAAACGGTTCTCCTTGAGAACCCCAAAATTCTTCCATCTATATACTCCTACGTAGGGCATCATTAAACATGTGGCATCGTCTTTATGGGAAGCAAAAAATTGTGGGAAGGAGCACCTGCATAAGGACTGCACACTCTATGAAATGATATCAGTTTTCAAAAAGTGCGCTTGGACATCACCTACCAAGGAGGAAGAATTAGATACAACGTGGGTGCAAGATATCATGTGTGGGCATTAAAAGGCTCATTGCCAGACCTCTATCAACTTTTGATCTTTAGCCTCATCGTTGAACGAAACTTTAAAGAATTTTGGAAACCGAAGGGGGGATATCCGATATCAGACAAATATAAGGAGTTGTACGCATATCCTCACTACGGGAAGTAAGGACATGTGTCATAAGGAGAGCCTATAGATCAAACTAAATTAGCATGTGCAAACTGCCAAGGCACATGGACAAATAAGAGAAGAGTTCTGAAATCAACCTGGAATAAGTCTCTAATTCTACTTTTGGACTCAAGGGGAAACCGTTTTGGTATAATACTAACTGCCTTATTACATCGGACATTCGTCATTCAGATGTTGACATGTGTCCGTAGACGGAGCTAGGTACATTCTATTCGACTGTCTGATTTGCTCCTAACACCTTATAAATAGAATGAGATGTCACACAATTAAGGTACACACGAACATTCTCAAAAATATAGACGTAATTGCTCAATGTTCATATTTCCTGAACTTTACTAACTTTAGTATCGGAGAAGGGCCGCTAAATCCCGACCCTTCCTTTGATCTCATTTTCTGTCTTATCTCAGGTGTCGAAGAATCCTAACTTATGTCAGAAAAGTACTTTTAAATTTACTCGTATCAGTAATGACGTTACTGCTACTTGTAATGAATCCTCAGTTTGTGCTTGGAGTAAGAAGTTCTACAAAGTTAGTTTAAAAGGGTGGGAGAAACTAGCAACATAATTTTGAGAATGTTAATGTTGCTGGTGCAAATAAATAAATTAAAAAAGAATGTTGAGAATAAGATTGTAGCGAAAAGAAATGTCTTGAAGAACAATGACATTTAGGAAACACATTTCAAAAGATAATGTTGAAACATATGGTATTAGAAATCAAATTTGAATATGATGTCGAACTGGAGTTTACTTTTCTTTCTGAGCACAGTAAATTGAAGGAAAAGCTAAAGAAATCACATTTATAGTCTAAAGATGACATACGTCTTACCAAAAGGGAGAGCTTTAGGTAGAATTATGCTTCATTGAAGAAGATGGATAGAGATGGACAAAATAATCCCCTAAGTTTTAAATAATTTGTTATTTTGCTGTAATAGTTTCGTGATTATTTTTATCTTTTATTTTTGCTAGATACTGAATCTCGTTTGTTATTTTTATGCATTGAAAACTTGATCTTTCAATGTCACCTAGGCTCCCTCCATCCATGAATCAATTATAATCACATATTAAATCCTTAGCTAAGGAGACAATTATAAATATCAAACTCATGCATTATATAGTTTATAGAGAAACAGACCAGGTCATCCGTTATTCAAAACCATGAATACAAGTTTACAAAAAAAAAAAAAAAAGAACAAATGACCTTATGGTACATCTTTCTTGTATATACAACACAGCACAAACATACACTAATTCACATTATAAACAAAATACTCTTTACATAGAGATGAAGAATTTGGAAACCGAACTCAAAATCTTATTTCCTACATATCTGGGTGTTGGCTATGCAACACATGCATGCGACCATTGATCCTCAATCCCATTTTTCACAGCATATAATTTTTCAATAATTCAACACCCGGAGAGAGAGAGAAAAAAAAACACTACATGAAAAGTTTGAAGCATAAACACCTGCCAAATTCAACCAAAAAAGTCAGCTGTTTAAAAAGATAAGACATATTGCTAGCTTCAATGATAAAAGTGTGAAATAAATTTTGCTAAAATGCAGAATGCCTAATAACTTACTACTGCTCTGGATGAATGCCTAAGAAGTTGTTCTCTAACACTTGTTGCTCTGAGTTTTGAGGTTAAACTTCATTATCTTTAAGCAAGTGAATTCCAGGTGAAATAAATATCCAATTGAATCCTTCCCACCAATCAATCAGCTTTATCTTGAGGAAATTGCCACTTTCTCCTTTAATAAGACCTGAATGTGGCACATTGTCATTGAATTCAATAGAAACATATCAAGAGTTGACCTTCTCTGTCAATAGGACACTTGAGACGGGATTTGTGTCTGTAGTAATAGAAGACAGCATTTTGTGCCTCCTCTGTTCTTGTACTTTTCTCCTGTTGCTTTCAAGGATTATGAGAAGGGCAGTGATGTCAGCAGGGCTCACCCCACCTACTCTGCTCGCTTGACCTATAGTTTGTGGCTTCACCTGGGATTTAATTAGACAACCAGTTTACCATTAACAGCACCATACCAATTGGTATTTCAAAACACAGCACAATTCCAAACAAATAAACTTCTCAATCTCAATTTCCACAAAAAAAAACAAAAACAAAGCAAAAGATAATGTATTTCCAGCACACACTGCTCATGCAATTCCGGTTGGCATCAGATTATTGATCTTCCGAAAGCTGTAAACCAAGATATTGTCAGCGATTGAAGATTGGATAGCGATGAACACGTGCAGCTAGATATTTGTCTGAAAATGATAATGTTTTCCGGAATGAAACTTTGTCATTCAGCATCTTGGACTAGCTATTTCTTATCAATTCCTAATAAAATGGATGTAGCAGCCGCTCATGGAAAGATCCAGGATATGTGATGCATATACCATTCCAAGATTATTTACAGATCCATTAATAAGCCATCACTAGCCTCTGAGACTCGTCGCAATAAAAAATTTATTTTCTTCTAACACAACTTTCCTATGTGTGCGTTATTGAGTCAAATACAATCAAGATACGAATTTGTAAATTCAGGCAGAAACAAGTGCATAGAACTGGTGCCTTCAGGTCATACCAATTCCCAAATTAAGAATGGAAAGTCAAAACAGTGAATCTAGATTCTGATCCAGATAAGAATATTATTTGGACATTAAGTGAAAGAAATTACTTATGATACAAACCTTGGAGAGTTTCTCTCGTGATTCAAGAGACAAAGTTGTCATTGAATAGTAATCCAAGTCTTCTGGAAGTGGTCTATTTTGTTGATGGGCCATCTACAAGACAAGCACAAGAATTAACGTGATTAAGTAAGGAAAACTGCATTTTAAATCATTGATATAAACGAGATTTCATTGGATTTTGTTCATATAAGTTCATGGAATCTACCCGTAATGACTATTTTTTCAAATAATTACTAAAAGTCCTTATTAGTTACTAAAATATTCTCTAAAATAACAGATTTTGCTATTTCTTTTAATTTCTGAAGTATCAGTTCCTTCCTTTCCTTCTCTCTTTTCCCTCTTCTCTTTCCTCGCTGGTCTTTACCCAATTATTCTAATGCCCAAGGACCCGAATAAACCTAGTCAATTCAGCAATCCACATTTCCTCCAATGCCAACATTTGATCCTCATCCACCCTCTCTGTCTTTGCACAAATTTTATTCACAAGCAGGTTTGCAACTCAGACATTATTTAGCAATCCTAGTTCCCGTGGACGTTCACATCCGAGACATTATTACTTACAACAAATATATAGATTCAGGTTTTTCAATAAATTTTCCTTGTTTTCATCCTTCAGGGTAAAATTGCAAGGAAAAATAATCCCTTTTCCAATTTTAGGACTAGTTGGCGGTATTTCTGTTGCATCATCTTTTTGTATTGCATCATTAAGTCTAACTTCAGTATTTTTGGATTGCAAATCAAGACTATGTCGGCACATGATTGTTGAAGAGGGATAAATTGCACCCATGGTCACAGAAGTTTGGTGCCAGTGTCAAAAAGGTCACTAAACTTCATTTTGTTTCAATAAGTCATTAAACTTTTCTTTTTATTTAAATAAAGTCATTCCAACCAATTCAGACAGAAAATCAGTGGAATAGCGACGTGACAACCACATAAACAAACCTACTTTTACGTAAAAAAAAAATATTCATTTTTTGGCTGTCATATGACAGTTTCAAACAATTGAATTAAGTAAATAAAATATAATTTTTATTTATTTTTTTTGTGGTTGTCATGTCATACGTATTTCCAGCGTGACTTTCACGTCACTATTCTGGTGATTTCTTTAGTCTGAAATGGCAGGAATGACTTTATTGAAATAAAAAATGGAAGTTCAATGATTTTAATGAAACAAAATGAAGTTCGGAGACCTTTTTGAAACTGACCCAAACTTTAGTAACCATTGGTGCAATTTACCCCGCTAAAGAGTATTGAAATGCTCACATATCAACTATTGCGATGTGCATTTAAATTCTTAAAGGGAGAAAATATGTTATGCTTAAAATTAAAATTGTTGAGAATTTTGTGCATAACAGTATAAAATAGATATGAAAATATGTAAACATAACTTAAAAAAATTAATTAAAAGATGTAGACAAGACTAGAAAAGATGTAACAAAAAAAGTATCAAAAAGTATCAAAAAATATAAAATGGATCAAAAAAAAGAATGGAAAAAGTATTAAAAATGTATAGACAACACTGCAAAAGGTATAAATTACAATGGAAAAGTATTAAAGAAAAAATAAATGAAATAGAATAAAAAAAATTCAACTTGTTAGAAACGCAGGATAATCACAGTATAAAATAGCTTTAAAGCCATTAAACAAGACTATAAGTAGTATAGAACAATATAATAATAGTATAAATGTGACCAAAAAATATTAAACAAAAAATATGAAGTAATAAAAATTAAACAATTATAGTATAAACAAGACTAGAAAAGGTATAAAAATTTAAATAACTGATATAAAAGAAAAGTAAAAAAAGGTATAATTGTACTAGAGTATGGCTCATAAAGTACATGCATCACACAAAATCAACACTTCAAGGAAGAGGATTGATCCTTGGACATGTACCATTGTGTTATTTAAGCAAGTATTTTTCCTTATTTGCTATTCAGTAAATTCTTTTTCTTATTTGTTATTTTCTATTTTGCTCTGTTTATGTAAAATCCCTTCTATCTTTTGTTTTTTTGTGAGCCCAAAAGAGCAGGATGACTGCATATGCATACCTGTTGGAGTTGGATCCGCTGTCGTGCAATGAAGCCTTCATATTTGATATCGATCTCCACACACTCTTTATCTTCCCTAGATAACAGTTTATTTCCAAAACCATGCTTATCAAAAACTTCATACTGAATGTGTGGTTTCTTTAAGAGATTCTCAAGTGTTGAAGAGTCCTTCACAGGCTGTCCAGATAGGCGAGTAATTTCAGCAGCCAAATCACCTCCTACATTATAAGGGAAACATTTATCAATGTAGATTTCGACTTGACAAACTTCAGAATTCAGTAAATACATATCTCTTCATCTCCATCTCTCAGCAGCAAATATTGGAAACACCAACAATTGAAACCCCAAAATCCCTACCAACCCAAAAGGCAAGGTAGGATCAGAACTGCTTAACAACTACAAATTATAATGGAGATCACAGTGACACCAAGAAACAGAAAAGGTTGATAAGAGATGAAATATGAGACAACTGAAATGTATGGTCTCTATAGACTCAGAGGGGACAGCAAATTCAGAAAAGAGATGAGTAAACAGACAAATCCTTACTGATGGCAAAGTAATATTTTGGCCCCTATACTTATTTTGACTTTTGATCCTTGAACTTTAATTTGGTGAAATTTAGCTCGTGAACTTTAAATTTTGTTAAAACATATCCCTTATAGACCTAGTCACCCTTCGTGTTCACAGAAATGTAATCTTTAGTGGACGAAACTTTGATTTTGTTCATTTTGAACGTAGAGTTTATTAAGGGGTATAGTTTAACAAAAAAAAAAAAAGTTCATGGGACAAATCTCATAAATCAAAGTTTAAGGGCGAAAGTCAAAATTTCGCCACATCCAAGGGCAAAAACATTATTTTGCTCTTTACTGATTATCACATAGAATAAACTACTTTCATTTACAAGGGCCAAAAATAGATTGCTTTTGCAGCTTGTCTAACTGATTTAACAACCAACATGCACTGATCACTGACCACAACCATACTGTTAGACTGTAGGACTCTGAAATATAATTATATGGTTTGACGTCCCCGCACTAGCAACATGAATTGGCAGGTCAATCACAAAGATTATGATGCTATCTTTGCACATTCATTAAAAAATCAATCAAACTAATGTAAATAAATCCATTGTCTACACACTTACCTTGATTTAGCAAGCAAAATGCTTGAACAAATCTAAAAAGAGCATAGTCCATTTCAATTTTACATTGCAACTTATCTGAACTATAATTGAGAAAAAAAAAAAAAGAAATATAATTAAAAAGAAACAAGGTCAATCTAGCCCTCGAATTGTTCTCATGAAGTATTTTTTTCTTGGTTGATTTAACCATTGAACCTTATAATTCTATTGGATCAAGCCTTTTCTTTTTCTTTTGCAACAAACCAACTTATATGTATCTATATATGTAGACACACACACACATATCTATATACATCCCCTCTCATCCAGCCTCCAAAGAGATCATAAGTAAGGAGTTGAAAGATGCAACAAGAAACCGATAGAGATTTGATACTTCAGAAGTCACAGCATTTTGCTTATGAACAAGCAGGATTTTCCACAAGAGATAGGCATGCCAAATCAGTGTCCAGACAAGAGGCCAGTTTCCTGCTCCCATCTGACACATCCACCCATTTTGCTAAGGCCAGCAAACATGGGCAAGCAAGATGGCATAAAAGCTCCAGCCTCTTCCACTATCCTTGAGCATCTTGCTGCAAGGTTAATTCATCCAAATGATTTCATTTATTGGTTATAGCATTATCTGTACAGTCTAGTTGTTAGCTATGATGATATCGGAACGGTGAATGAGTACATTGCTGGGTTTTCAGTATTCTTTGCAACAATCTAATATCAGAGTATCATTTGCAAGAACTCGATAAAAATTTATGAATAATAAAATTATGAAAAAATGCTTGCAAATGCAAGACTGTCTGTTTAGTTGTTTGTTGAGTAGCATGGGCTTCTACATATGCTATTTTATAGGATTGCAAATTTTCTTAAATTTTGAAATTGTAAAAAAGACCCAACTCACCCCAAAAGGTACCTCAGAGAAGGAGGATTGCCTCACATATATAAAGAGTCATATAGCTCCCTAATTATGCAGCGTGGAATATCTAACATACACCTCGTTGAAGTCAAGGGTTAGTCTTAACCTTGGAATGGGAAAGCCTACCTACTTCTAAATTTTTATGGACCCAAAAGAAAAGAGAGAGCAGTCGTAAACTCCACAATGAATTCTCATCGAAATCTGTGTTTAGCCTTAACCTTTGAATGGGAAAGCCTACTACTTCTAAATTTTATGGAGCCAAAAGAGAAGAGAGAGCAGTTCAGAGACTAAATTAATCGTTAGGCCAATAGAAAAACGCTCTTTGGTCATGAAGACAAGCTTCACTTTAAAAAAAACATAGAACTAAAATGTAAAAAAAGTAAAGATAAAGTTTGACCTTTTTAGTCGGGTTTTTTTTCCTTCCTACAGCGCTCCAAGATTAAACTTTTTGAAGACAAACTTGTCGAATTACTATCAGATCTACATATGAATCAGAAAATGTGAGATCTGAAAATAGCATTACCTGTATCCTGAAACTTAACCCTTGCTAATCATATTAGTCCCAAATCCAATCAGCAGTAAACACATGGAATCCAACTTGCACAAACCCATATACATTTGTGAAATTTTAACTAGCAATACATGTGGAACATCATTAGTTTAGTAAATATATCTTTTATAAACACATGACTTGCATAAATATACTAAATCAGTTTTCATTAATATAATATCCAAAAAATAAGTACCCACCCACATTTAATGAAATATATGTTTTATTAAATAATAATTATATAAAACACTTTGGTAATTATTTTATGCCTTCCCTAATTTATCTTTTAACATTTTATCGAATATATACATGAAATTAAAATTTAGAAGAATCGGAAAAGGTACGACTTGGACCACCATTTTTCCTTGAAGGAAAACACATCTCAAATTAGCCAAAATATGTTGCCCAGATATATGCTTCTTTATTCATTTTGAAAATTTGCAATGTGTTTAATTACGCTCATATCAAATCAGGATATCTATTCTCAATTCTTAGTGATTTGACAAATACGAAACTGGCTCCACTCAGCAAAAATATCTGACTTGCCCACCCTATTAATTCTGGTGTTGATTCATCCATGGTTATTATTTTCCACATGTTAATAAGAGCCTAAGCATATCAATCAGTTATGCCAGGAAAGCAGCTGCCAATTCTGAATATAGATGCAGAAATATAATCATGTGTCCACTTACACTTAAACATATGACCCCTGGACAAAAATGTAACATTGAAATTGTTATTTTCTTTCTGTGCCAAATATTTAAGGATGTATCTATATCACTTGGATGTTATTTCCTCTTTAGCTATTTGAAAAAATGCTATACAAAAATAGTAACTTGCCATAATAATGTAAATGTATGAGTTATCTAGGAAGACATGCTAGTTTCACTTCTCATTAGAATAAAAATCCCTTAACCAAGACTCAAGGGAGGAAAGAAAAAAGAACAAATACAAACCTGATATCCTGACAGTCTTGAGACGCTTTTTCTCCTCAGCAATTCGAGCTTGCTTTTCCTGGTATAGTTTCCACCGTCTATTGTCTATCAACCCAATTTCATGCCCCAAGGGTGTGAGACGACTATCAGCATTATCAGATCGAAGAAGTAACCTGTGTTCAGAACGGCTACAAGAGTGGAGAAATATGTGGTCAAATTTTCATGACAGAGGCCATATGTTATTTTAAAGTTAAGAATATATGACACTAACCAATTGTTTCCATATCAGGACCAATTGAAAGGGGGGAAAAGAGCTGGGGCAGGGGGGAAGTGATACATAAATATGGACCTAAAGTTTGTAGATATATTCAGTTGGAGCCCCAAACTACTTTTTCGTTCTACATTAAAAACCTATGTGAATACATTTCAGACTTGTATAAACTATTTCTGGGGTTTTTGTTTTTTAAAAAGGAATTAAATACATAAATATGTGCCTGAGCTTTATTCAAATACTCTACGGTTTCTACTCATAGAGATCAAAGCATTGAAAAAAAATACATAGCGAGAGAAATAGTGAAAATAATGAGGTAATTCAATTGTGTGAAAAATATCAGTTGATGCGTGTAAGTGTTTCAACAAATCAGTTTAAGTCTGCAAAAGGGTCCAAATAAAAGGTTATGGTGCCAATAGATCATTTTACTAAAGCTCAAGTGCATATTAATATATTATCGATTACTTCCAAAATGTCCAGAAAATCACAAAAGAAAAACGATGACATGCAAAACATGTTAGATATGTAATTATCTTGTTTAGGAAATATATTATTTGATTGATTTGTAATTATCACATTAGCATAATTATAGGCATAATATATAATTATGCCTATAATTATGCTAATGTGATAATTACAAATCAATCAAATAATATATTCCCTAAACAACATATCTAACAAAACAATCTTTAGAAACGAATGTAGCCCCTCGTAGTGTATTAACTATATTACTATTTCTATGTACACAAACCGTTAGTGGGGGAAAAAAAATCAATCAAAATGTAATTCTGTAGTAGTGGTGTAATATATGTCACATTAGCGAAAACATGACTTGTTGATCCAAAGAAGTGAGCATATATATATACATAATCAGTAATAAATTTAACAATCTCCCGTTTTACAATATACCTAGAAAACAAACAAAAGGCCAGGATCAAGTATGAGAACACACTTAGTTATTAATTTAATGGTCAATTGTTCAGTTGAAGGCTTGAACTACATAATTTTTGTCGAGACTTCACATTTTCTCTGTTTCAATATAAGAACCACATTTCAAATTTGGACTAGTACAGGTATCTTGTAACTGTTAAATAAATGGTCATTTCCTTCAAACATGACAGCATGTGGCCTACGAGTTAAGGGGAAAAGTAAAGCTTTTTTATAGTTGACATGGAAATAGGACCTAGTTGGCAATAAATAGAGAAAAAAAAAATCTCTTTTTCTCCTCCCATCTCTCTGTGCTATTATTCTTTTTCAATAATCTAAAAGAACAAAAGTGATATCAAATGAATTTATGTCCGACTTTGAATTTGTTTTTTGTCTTTGTTTTTTGTCTTTGTTTTTTGTAATCTTCTTTTTCTTTTTGCTATTATTGCCACAGAAAAAGAGATATTTGGCATCTCTCTCCTTCTAGTATTTATAGAGGGGTAAGAATGTTGTTCAGCACTCCTATTTACATGTCATAAAGAAGAACAGAGACAACCAATATTAATTTCCGATGCAATGACAAAACAACAAAAACATAGTGTATGTAAAAATAATACCTCATCTAGCTGAATTCTAACAACTTCAAAGAAGAAGAAAAGAGAGAGAGAAAGAGAGAATGAATGAAAAAATAATGAAAGAAAACTTTTAAAAAAAAAGCACATGGTGCTCAGCTTTCATCTGCTCTACATGTATCAAGAAGTAAACCAAGTTTTCATCTTTCCAAGCTGCAAACCACATGAAAGCAACAATCCTGCTGACAGAACTGAATAGCTCCACAAATTACAAGCAGGCTGCTAGCAGAAATTGAGCACAATCATGAATTAGAGATAGGTGAGGGAGTTAAAAATCAAGGTCGCTAAAAGTGAAGAGGCAAAAGACCAGCCTTAGTTAAGTTCATCTCAAAACGGTGCCCAAGGCAACCCAACCTCTACTTTACTAGATCTGGATCCAGATCAGTTTCCTTGTGGACTCTATAGCTTATTATCCACAGTACAAGTAAAGAATAAACACAATCAAAGAGAACAGAGATCGAGTAAAAAAAGTATGAGTGATGAATTAGATTTTGAGGCCGAGTTTGTGGCCAGAGTCAAGAGACCAATTCATGAAGAAGATAAAAAAAAAAAAAAAACAGGAAAAGAGAGAGGACAAAAGTTGGTGGGGATTTTGAAAACGATTTGCTGTTTTTATAATGTTAATAAAAAAACATGACACATATCACTTTAACAAAGAAAAAAGGTCAAAATAGCGTGTAAACTGGAAGAAGACTTTTTTCTCTTATCTTGTGGGTCCCTCATTGCCATAACTTAATAAAAATATAAGGGTCTTAATTGCCCATAGTACAAAAGTGAACGTCCTAAATGGAGCCAATAACAAAAAGAAAACCTGAGGATGAATGCTCCAGAAAACCAGTATAGTTCAGACCCCAATCTGTACCTTTGGCCTTGAACTCTTCAAGTAAAGAGACAATGTTGCATGCTCCAAAATATAGTTCAAACATTTCGTTTGTTTAATCAGCAGGCATCAATTTGTTACATAAAAAAATTTGCTTGTGAAACATTGCTTCTTAACAGCAGGTGAAGTTAACCAGAAACGAAAGTACGAACATATTAAATCATTACCTTGTCAGCATACGGTATGGCTCTCGAAGGTCCTTGGTGACTAGATCGTCAATTAACGTGCCTATATAACTACTTTCCCTCTCAAGAACAATGAGGGGCTTACCATCTGAATGTCTGGCAGCATTAATACCAGAAATAATTCCCTGCAGAAATTGACAAGAAAAATAAGATAAAATGAGAACAACAAATATGATCAAATGACTTGAAAGACCAAAGACATATTTTTATTGATAAAAGATCGACCATTAGGACTCTTATTTGTTGTAACAGATTACTGATCATCAATTTCGTAACACCCAAAACCGTTAGTTAAGCTTTTCTTTCTCACAGGGTGTTTATGTCACATCCTATATGCTTTTTAGCGGTATGGCCCATCCATTGCCATTAAAGTAAAGCCCATTGCCACTACAAAAGCAAAAGCATTACGCCTTTTGACCAGCAACAATAGCACCTGTAACCCTAATTTAGAAATAACTTCCAAAAAGCAGGTTCATGTTTTCTTTATCTCAAATCCTTCAAAAATGTTGTGTGAAATCTTGCAGGGTTTGAATTTTTAGGCTTTTATGATGGCTAGAATAACAGAATCTAGACTTCACAACTGGGTTTCTTTAAGATTTACACCCAAGAATCAAATTACACCTTTGGATAGGACTGCTTCACAAAAACTCAACAGAGGTTGGGATTTTTGCATGTCCGGCTGAAAGTGAACAAGAGAGGTCATATTGAGACAATCTCAACCATTTAAATCAAAATGAATAGTCGAATTTAGTAATCTAATAAATACTATCATTCGTTTTCTAAAACTAAAAATTCCTTAAATAATTGAATCTCAATCATTAATTTTCAATTGAATGCTTTACATTATCTCAGCATCTATCATGTTTTCTTGGTCATGAGGGAATCGTAATCCTTGAGAAATAGAAAAGACATGCTTCTCTAAACCTAGAAGAATTGGAATAATAAATTAACATCAACAACATAGTTAAAATACAGTGTGCTGACTCGTATAACAAATCTGGAAATTACGAACAATGCACATTTCTTGATCAACAATATTTAGCAGGGTGCATCATAAAACCTCATCACTTGAAATGGATCTTGACCACAATTACTAACAAAAAACCGGTAAGAAATACTAAATACGGTTCCTGTTATACTTTATTAGAGGACAATTTGCATTTGTCAATAACATGTATACATTTTATTATTATTTGCTCTCTCAATTTGATACAATCTTTAGAACAAAAAAAATTCCTAACAGATTTTGACATGGAATAACAGCCTAAAAAGCGATGGTTCCATTGTGCACTTCCATGACACAATTGCAGCTGCAACGTCAAGTTCAATCCAACCACTTATGACTTACCAATAACACGAGAATAGACAAGCTCCATATGAGAAAGAAAAATGGACACCCTGTAAGAAATGCTCACCTGTGCTGCAGCCTCTTCGTAGCCTGTTGTCCCATTTATTTGACCAGAGAAGAAAAGTCCTTCAACCTTCTTTGTCATGAGAGACCTAGAGCACTGATGTGCAGGCAGGAAATCATACTCCACAGCATATGCAGGCCTTAGCATTGAACAGTTTTCAAGTCCAGGTAAAGTTCTCAAGAGCGGTAACTGTAATCTCTCAGGTAAACCAGTTGAGAACCCCTAAAAAAAAATGGTCCCAATTTGGAAAATCATAAGGCAGTTCATTATGCCTCAGAAGATATGAGGAGGAGTTGTCATCTAATGAGCAACACTTGCACCATAACTTACTGGTTTAGAACACATGAAATGAACAAATAAAAAGGGCTTGAAGCACTAACAAGAAAAGCACTGAGCTCTAGAAGTTCAACTGAAACAAAAACAATTCAAGCATCAACTTTAACAATAGACCAAGACCAAAAACCAGAACAAAAAATAAATATAAACATACTTCCAAAAGGATCTATAGAATCATAATCCAACATTACCAAGATTATAAATCCTAAACTAGACTTATAATTGAAACCTACTAAGTCCTGTTTTAGCATGTGAAAAAATTACTCAACAAATTGACAAACAAAACATTGAATTCAACAATCACTTTCTCAAAATTTTGTATATATATGTTAAAGCAAAGTGTAATCTCTGTAATGGTATTTCTACAAATTTATCATTCATAAGGATACATATATATATACAGATTTAGTCTACCATCTTATCTCTAAAGTCAAGGAGATAAGTCTAACCTACAGGCAGCCCATACCTACCCTACAAGCAGCCCTTAGCAGTCCAGCAACCCTTAGCAGTCTACACCATACCATTACACTCCCCCTCAAGCTGTGGCATAGATATTAATCATGCCCAGCTTGTTACATATATAGTTAACCCGACTACCCGGCAACGCTTTGGTAAATATATCTGCTAATTGTCCCCCTGTTCTAATATGTGGAGTTGTGATTGTGCCATCTTATAGCTTTTCCCAAGTAAAGTGGCAGTCAACTTCTATGTGTTTTGTTCTTTCGTTGAATACAGGATTGTTGGCGATATAGATAGCTGCTTCATTATCACACCATAACTTCATAGGTTTAGTCTGAGCAAACCCAATCTCACCAAGAAGGTTGCGTAGCCATACAAGTTCACACGTAGTTTGTGCCATAGCCCTGTACTCAGATTCTGCACTGGATCTAGATACAACACTCTGCTTTTTACTTTTCCAAGATACTAGGTTGCCTCCGACAAATACACAATAACCTGTAGTAGAACGCCTATCTGTAAGATCTCCTGCGTAATCAGCATCTGTAAAACCTTCAACAGTGTGATGACCATGATTTTGATATAGTATACCACGCCCCGGAGTCCCCTTTAGGTATTTCAGAATATGACTAACAGCATCCCAGTGTAAAGTTCTTGGCGATGACATGAATTGGCTTACAACAACACTTACTGCAAAGGAAATATCAGGACGAGTGATTGTAAGATAGTTCAATTTTCCAACGATTCGTCTATATCTTTCAGGATCCGGTAGTAAATCTCCATCGTCGGTCTTCAACTTCCCATTTGGTATCATAGGTGCATCACAAGTCTTTGCCTCAATCAAACCAGCGTCACTTAACACATCTAGACAATATTTTCTCTGAGTGAGATAAATCCCTTTACGGCTTCGGCAAACTTCAATCCCCAAAAAATATTTCAATTGTCCTAGGTCCTTTGTCTGAAAACAAGTACCGAGGAATTCTTTCAATTTTATAATGCCAGTTTCATCATTTCCAGTAATTACAATGTCATCAACATATACCACTAGTAAAATGCACCCAGAACCAGATGATGAGTAGAACACAGAATGATCATATGCACTTCGACGAAGACCAAATTCAATGACAGCAGCACTAAATCGTCCAAACCAGGCACGAGGAGATTGCTTCAATCCATACAAGGACCTCTGTAACCTGCAAACTTTCCCAGACTCCCCCTGAGCAACAAAACCAGAAGGTTGCTCCATGTAAACTTCCTCGCGTAGATCACCATTCAAAAAGGCATTCTTGACATCAAGTTGATAAAGCGGCCAGTTGTAAGTAGCAGCCAAAGAAACGAACAATCGAACGAAGGAGAGTTTGGCAACAGGGGAAAATGTCTCTAGATAGTCGATGCCATAAGTCTGAGCATAACCTTTTGCAACCAAACGAGCTTTCAACCGAGCAACAGAACCATCTGGATTGAACTTGACATTAAACACCCATTTGCAACCAATAGCACGCTTCTGAGATGGAAGAGACACTAGATCCCAAGTATGATTTTGTTCAAGGGCATGCATTTCCTCTTTCATTGCTTGGAGCCAACCAGGATGATTCAGTGCTTCAGAGAGGGAGGAAGGAACAACAACTGAATCTAAAGAAGCTACAAAAGACTTCGAGGAAGATGATAATGCATCATAACATACAAATGAAGAGATCAGGTAAGTGCATTAGCGGGTACCTTTTCGGAGGGCGATAGGAAGGTCAACGCTAGGATCTGAAGGTGGAATAGGATCTGGAGACGAAACTGGAGGGGGAACACTGGCAACTGGATCACTAGAAGGTGCATCACTTGAAGGACGTTAAAGCCGAGAATAAACATGACGGACAATTGGTCGAGAAGGAACAGAAACCGCCTACTCACTTACAGTATAAACAAGATAATTATCGTCAGACGGACTTGCCGGATCAATAGAAAGGGTTGATCCAAGACCATAAAAAAAAGTGTTTTCAAAAAAGGTAACATCAGCGGACACCAAATAACGACCCAAAGAATGAGAATAGCAACGATACCCTTTTTGAGTCCGAGAATAACCCACAAAGATGCACTTGATGGATTTGGGATCAAGTTTGGAGACTTGTGGTCGCATGTCTTGAACAAAACAAGTACATCCAAAAACATGTGCTGCAAGAGGAAATAAAGTAGAAGAGGGAAAAAGAAGGGAGTATGGAATCTGACCGTTAAGGACTGAAGAGGGCATACGGTTGATGAGGAAACAGGCAGTGGAGACCGCATCGGTCCAAAAGGTTTTAGGAACCTGCATATGAAACAACAGTGCTCGAGCGACTTCTAATAAGTGACGATTCTTACGTTCGGCAACACCGTTTTGCTGAGGGGTAACGATGCAAGAAGTCTGATGAATAATACCATGCTGGGAAAGATACGATTGGAAAGTGCAAGATACATATTCTTTAGCATTGTCACTTCGCAAAATACAAATAGATTTGTTAAATTGTGTGCGAATCTTAGCATGAAAGGTACAAAAGATAGTAAATAACTCTAAACGATTTTTCATAGGATAAAGCCAAGTAACACGAGAATAATCATCAACAAATGTTACAAAATAACGAAAACCAAGTTTGGACACAACAGGACACGGACCCCATACATCGGTGTGCACCAAATAAAAAGAAGACTCGACACATTTATTGACTCGCGATGGATACGAAACTCTGTGATGCTTAGCAAATTGACAAGCTTCACATTCCAGAGTAGAATCACGCGGAAGACTAGGACATAACTTTAGTAAAACTGGAAAAGACGGATGGCCAAATTGACAGTGAAGTCGCAAAAGAGACGCGCTTGTGCAAATAAGAGATTTTGACACTTGTTGATAAATTGAATCAAGTACGTACAATCCATTACCAGGTTCCCTCTACCAATAATTTTCTTCGTCCCAAGATCCTGAAAAAGACAATGGGTAGGATAAAAAACAACAGAGCAGTTAAGAGTCTTAGTAAGTTGGCTGACAGATAATAAGTTAAGAGGAAAATTGGGTAAACATAACACAGAGGATAAAGGAATATTAGATGTTGGGTGAGCTGTCCCTTGTCCAATTACAGAAGCAGTTGAGCCATTGGCTAACATAACAGATGGAAAATTGGCCAGATGTTGGAAAGAAGAAAGAATACCTGTGTTGCCGGTCATATGGTCTGTAGCACCAGAGTCAATCACCCAACTACGAGAGGAGGTGGAGAGACATGCCACATGATTACCTGTATCAGCCAAAGCGGAGGTTGAGGTTGATGGTTGTTCTGCATCATAAGTCGCAGAAAGTTGCTGAAACCGAGCATACTCATCGGCAGAAATGGTGACGGAGGACGGGGTTGGAATGATGCCACCTTGAGTTGCCATATTTGCAGATCTGCGGAGAGGGTGCTGTCCTCCCGAGTGTTGGGGCGGTTTACCATGCAGTTTCCAACAATGTTTCTTAACATGGCCTTCTCCCCCACAGTGATAGCAAGTACGAGGGGAGCTACGGTGGCCACTAGAAAGAGTATTGTCTCCAACTCTACGACCTTGACTAGCATTGCTTACCAATGCTACTGTGTCAGAAGACAATGTACCAGAAACCATTACGCCATCCTTACAGACGTTAAGTAAACGAGAATAGACTTCCGCAAGGGACGGGAGTGTCCCACTGGTCAACAGCTGTGTACGTGCCACATCATACTCAGGACCCAAACCTGCCAAAAAACACTGAACAACAACGCGCTCCTTCTGTGCTTGCATTTGTTTCACATCAGACACAATTGGAAATAGACTGTTCTCTTCCTCGTATGCTTGTTTCACTTCAGTGTAATATTGTAGAAGAGAGCGATTCTTTTGTTCTGCACGATAAATCTTTAACAACATATGAAGATGAGACATATCCTTTTTGTTAGCATACAGAAACTCGAGATATTCCCATAGTTCCCTTACGGTCTCACAATGAGTCACGACATCATCAACAGTGGGATCGAGTGTGTTTTGAATTTGATTGAACAATTTGTAATCTTCCATTAACCACTTCTTACGAGCATCAACATTTGTTTTAGGTGGCGGATTACCTGTCAAATGATCTTCTAAGTCAGCACTGTTGACAAACCGACGGATAGTCCGTTGCCACTGAGTATAATTCTGACTTCCAAGTAATTTTCGATCCGTAATTCTGGAGGAGCCTAATGTGAGCTCAGTGACAATTTTCTTTTCGGTCCCTTCTGCCATTAATTAATTTAGAATGAAATGAGATTCTTTTTTCTTCTTTTTCTTTTTTTTTTCTCTTTTTTTTCTCTTTGTTGTTTCCTTTTTTTCTTTTTTTTTTTCTTTTTTTTTTAAGAATAATACAATATAAATCAGAAAACAAAAAAGACAGCCTAAACCAGAGGAACTGTACGCAAACAGACAGAAACTATCCGAGAGAGGCAGAGTCAGGGAGAACTTTCCTTACAGCAATGATGATACAGGGCCGCCGGAAATTAGATTCCGACGCCGGATAGATAAGGCGGAGACGAAGAGGAGCCTCCACGCGCCTCCACGCGTCAGCGCGTGATAACGGAGATGGGAGGTGACGGTGGCGCGTGAAGCTCACGCGTTGCTCAGATGGTCGCCGGACTTTGGGTAAACGCCGATCGGAGGCGGAGGAGTTGAATCGGAATGGTGGTGAGATAAGATGACGTCCGAAACTTTGACAGGAATAGAACACAGAAATAGAACCCAGAAAATACTAAAATCTTGACAGGAACACACCTCTGGGAAATACTACCCAGAAAAAAAAAGAAATCTCTCAGAACCTTAGACCTTGGGCTCTGATACCATGTAATCTCTGTAATGGTATTTCTACAAATTTATCATTCATAAGGATACAGATATATATACAGATTTAGTCTACCATCTTATCTCTAAAGTCAAGGAGATAAGTCTAACCTACAGGCAGCCCATACCTACCCTACAAGCAGCCCTTAGCAGTCAAGCAACCCTTAGCAGTCTACACCATACCATTACACAAAGAAAGGATAGCAGCTTGCAAGCCCTTACTGCAAATTCATGTCAAGAATATTCCTTATGAGGGTTTGAAGCCGTCAAATATTTTGGACTACCAAAAATTACAAGATGTTGTAAAACAATTCATAATAAAATTCATTTTTCTGAAGCATCATTATCTTAATTGCTACAGCATCAAAAGACTCGTAAGAAATAACTAAAAAAAGACATGATGAAATGGTTGAGAAGACTATTTTCATAACAGAATTAATATTCAGAAACTTTGGGATTGTACAGATCATATTACTGTAGTAGGACAAAGAATTATGGAAAAAATTTTATGTTTCCTCACTTTTTAAACTTAGATTGACAAAGATGAAAGCCATTGGCTGTTGACAACAAGATATAGGCATCCCCCCTCACATACATTCTATTGTCTCATTTTCACCAATACAAAAGAGATAAAGTACCTGCACATATAGTTCAGGCTCATTTCTACCCTCTGGTTCAAGAAAAATTTGATGTGATTCTTTATCTTGAAATCTCACAATCTGTAAATAAAAGAAAGATTGGGACGCGATTAAGATTGTTAAAGTTCAGTAGCATTCTCGCTCACTGCTACAAAATAAAATTGCAGGAACAACAAAAATTTATTTTCTATCTTTAATTTAGTTTTCTAGAAAAAAAAAATAGAAGATTGTGAATAATCAAAATATATTGCTAATGATATATTTTTTTGTGACAACACAACCATTAAAAAAAATTTCAGAAAACTTTTATGTATTTATAGGTTATTCATTTAGTTATTCAGTTAATGCTTCGTCATTGGAGAGGAGAAGTGGAGGAGTGTTGCACCCTAAATGGTGAAACTCCAGAGGCTTAAAACTCTTCAATCTAAGTTGTCGTTTTGTTTGTTCTACAATTCTCCACCAAATTAGAGCTTAATAAGTGACATCATGTTTTGTAATTATAGCAAGCTTCATTCCGTTCGTTTCTATTTAAGATAGAAAATTGTTCCTGGGGCCTTTACTAACAAGTTTGAGCTTTTAGGCTGAGTGGTTCTTTGGCATTTTCAGCATTGTGAAAGTGTTGGAAACTTAAACACACCCTCTAGGTAGTTTGGGGAACAGGTACGGCTATAAGATGAATATGGAGGTCAGTGGTAGAAACAATCATAAGTGCATTGGTTGTGCTTTGTTGCAGTTGCTGTTGCACTCAGAATTGGATGGAGAGAAATGCAGAAATTGCCAAAAATCATTGCAAACCAAAAGCAATCATCTGTGTCCTGTACTTCAAACACTTCCAAAGGAATTTCTTAGGGTATTATTCATCTATTATTGATCTCACATAGAGCCACTACTTTCTCAGTCTTAATCGTATTTACACTTTTGCTTATTGCTTTTCTGTAAGTAGGATAGGAGGATACGCTATCCTCCTTGTTGCAATCTTCTTTCTTGGCAAAATTCTTTACTTAATGAGACAGACGCAAAACAACCAAAGGAAAACACAATTCTTTATATTTTATCTTGGGGAGAAAGAAAATGTATGACATGATTCCATAAATGTAATTGTGATAAACCAGTTTGCAACTTCACCAATTAATGAACTATTCAACCCCAGAAAACCAACACTTTCTGGGTCATTCCATTGATCTGAATCAGCCCCAAAGTTCTTGCAGCAATTTCAAAATTTAATCTCGTTAGCACTTTATCCAACTTTGAAATACCAAAGATGCGATTGAGTTGCCAGTCCTAATATCACAAGGCTACTCAGGGAATCTAAAGAAAAATGATATATATGAGTCATAAAGTGTAACCTTATCTTCAATAGAAGGACAGTATCTAGGCCCCTTCGCTTCAACCCATCCTCCATAAGTGGGAGTTTCATGCAAATTGTCTTTTATAAGCTGATGTGTTATTTTTGTAGTACGTGTAAGGTAGCAGCACATTTGTTCCCTTTCAATGTGAACATCAGGATCAAAACTAAACCAGCTGACCTGTTGGCCATCCATTCAAATCAGAACACAACTGTAAATAAATGCAAATTAAAGAAAGAAAGAAAGAAAGAAATGCGAATGTCTTTTAACAGGCAGTCTACCTTAACAAGCACAGAATTAAATCTATAACATTATGTACCTGGCCATTCAGGTAACTGCATGAGAAAGGGTATGTAATAGTACAGATATGGCAGTGACATTTCACTGAAACTAAAGTTTCGTTGTCTGAGGACAAGTTTATAATTGAGTGGATAAAGAAGAAAAAATCCTATTTAAGAGTAGGTATATGGACATCAGACACAGGGTGGTGTCGGTGTGTGGGATTGTTGGCAGATAAAAAGAGCAATATGTAATCTTCAAGTTTTAAGCAGACTCTGAAGAATCATTTTAATTTTAAATATAACCAAATCTGAATATGAGATTAAATGAAGGACCTCTTGATCCCCAAGCTGAGGTTCCAATGCAGAAAAGTCTACTGTACGAATGTCCACGCGAGCTGGAGTTCCAGTTTTTAACCTATCAGTTTCAAATCCAAGGCGTTGCAAGTTCTCAGTGAGCCCTTGTGAAGCTGATTCGCCAGCCCTTCCTGCAGGCATAGAAGTTCTACCAATCCAAATTTTACCACTCATAAAAGTTCCAGTAGTTAGAATAACTGAAGGAGCATAGAAATTCATCCCAAAAAAAGTGCAAACGCCTTCCACATTATCATTCTTCCCCAGTAAGATATCTGTTACCATTGCCTCCCTGATCGAAAGGTTTGGAGTCCTGGAAAAATATATTACAAGAAAATCACATGGATTAGCTGGTGGCTACTTAGGCATTCAAAACTGCACTCAAAGCAATGAAAAATTAAAAACAGTAACTGGAAGTGCAAATCACAGTAAAAACGTTGATTAATGTTGGAGAAAGCCTTCTATTAAATGGAAAATGTAGATTGGTGCGGAGAAACATTTGACCACCCAAAACCTACTAAATAAAAAACTGCAGTTTGGCTTTTTTGGTCCATTTTCTGATTTTACCTTTGAAACCAAAATTTATATGTATTCACTTACGCATTCACAATTGAAGTTATTGAAAAAATGACAGTACACGAAAAAGTACAAATCACAGTAAAACTGTTGATTAACATGGAGAACCCTTTTATTAAACCAAAAGGAAGTATTAAATTCTGGCATTTTGGTTCATTTTGCTATTGCATGTTTGATACCAAACAATCAGGCAAACACGCATATTAGTAGTTTTTTTACGGTTACAAACCCAAAGGACCAAAGAGTCCCCGATTGTGCTTAAACAGCTACTAGCCTGAGGGAATTTTGGTCATGGTGAGTATTTGAATGTGAGACCTCTTACCATAGTTGTTAAAGGCGAAAGGCGAGCCGAGGCGATAAGGGCAAAATATCGCCTTGAGGCGAGACGAGAGGTGAGGCGACAAACAAATTAAAAAACACAAAAATTTATAATACATATAGATTTTATTTTTACATAGCTTATACTCTAGACTCATAGAACTATTATTTAATTGTAAATCCTCCATTACTGTTAACACCTAACTCAAAAAATTAAAATACATATAGATTTTACAGCTTATACACTAGACTCGTATTATTATTTAATTGTGATGAAATCCTCCACTACTTAACACCTGGCACTGTTAAATCCAGCCACCATTACCAGCTACCTCCACTACCACCTACTCACCACACCTCCTATAACCCACAACATATCATAACAACAACAAATAAGGAATCAAGATTAAAAATTTATTGCATGGTAAAAAAAAATCAAAATTCAGAGCAGGAAATAATATCTTAGAAAGGTAGAAGAGAAGCTCTTCAAGTAAAGCAACATGGGGCCCTTGAAGAAATAGATGTAATAGAGATATAACAGCAAAATTCTGCTGAAAGGCGAGGAATTTTACTCAGTATTTGAAGCTTTTATTGTTTCTTATCATTTATTTGAAATCTCACCCTTAAATCTTTCTTCCCCCCCTTAAAAGTTGGCTAAAATGCCTCAGATGCAAGAGGCGATCGCCTCAACGCCTTGATCGCCTCTCGCCCGGCGAGGTGAGGCGGTCGCCTTTAGCACATTGCCGCCTTACAAGGCACTGAGGCAATGGAAGCATCACCTCAGTCGCCTCTCGCCTGAGGCAACCGAGGCGATTGCCTTTCACAACTATGCCTCTTACTATGGATCATTCCCACTCATATGAATGCAACCGAGTGTTAAATCTTAAGCTTAATGTTTACCAAACAGTGCAATTTTAAGTCTTATTAATGAAAGATGCATTTTTTTCATGTCCAACCTCCAGCGTGTTGTCCATCCAATAAAGCTTGAATTTGCACATTGTTAGAGATAATAATAAAAGCTATCGTTGGGCCTTAACTATCAGCTTAAGCTTTTAATTCAATTGGTTCCTTGACATGGTATTGGAGCCTCTTAGACCAAGTGGTCAAGGGTTCGAATCCTGGCAACACCATTCGTTGATTAAATTTCAATAAATTGTAAGATGGGTCTGTGTTGTACACAACACATGCTGCAACTGCAAGCCCAAGGGGCATTCACATGAGGGAGTGTGTTAGAGATAATAAATATGATTAATTGTTTCGAGGCTCTTCAAGCACCTTTTAGGTGGATCCTCTTCCAATTAAAGTTCGTTGCATACACTAGAACTCGAACTCAAGATCACTAACTTAAGCAATTTGAGGCCATTAACCACTCAAGCCGCTCTTCAAGCACCTTTTAGGTGGATCCTCTTCACAATTAAAACTTGTTGCATACACTAGAACTCCAACTCAAGATCACTAACTTAAGCAACTTGAGGCCCTTAACCACTCAAACCAATCTTAACTGGTTATTTACAACTGATTACTAATGTGTTATATTGCTACTGTTTATTACTAATGTGTTATGTTGCTTTGCTATTGTAATTATAATTAAACTTAATCATATTACTGCTGTTTTGGTTTGGTTGTGCTGATTGGAATCAAAATCCGACTTTGTAGATGAATGTCTTGGAGTTGAAGAGGATGAATATTGAAAACACTAAAGATGAATTTGATGTTGGAGATGATGATAGTAATAGTGGTGATTTTGATGAGTGATGAATATGAACTATGAAGATTTAAGTGGTTAATGAAAAGTAGTTATTATTAGACTATTATTAGTTAATTAACTTACAATTTGGTTCAACTTTAGTTTTCATGAATTATTATTAGGTAATTAAATTAGAATTTTATGAATTGTGATTATTTTTCTTTAGTACGCCTTGTGTCTTTCAGGCGCACGCCTGCGCCTTGCACGTTGCGCCTTGGCTCCAGGACCCCTTGCACCTTTAACAACTATGCCTAACAAAGTCTCACCTTCACTAGTCAAGAAATAAGAAGGGAAGGAAATCTAAAAGACCTGCCTGATTTGAGTTCAGCAAGTCAAGCATCATCCTATTTCATAAATCTTATTTGAGAGATGACGTTCTTTTACTTGACTGCACATCTCAACCTTGTTCAGACTTCGACATGGTAATTAAACAGAACCACTACCACATCTAATTTGTTTAACTTTTAATGCACTTTCCCTTGTATTGAGATAGAGAGATTATACAGGCTAACCTTGGGCATTTTGACCTTTCAGCATGAGTATGACATCAGTAATATAAGGATCTGGTGGAGAGTCAAAATATGAAAGAAATTCAGCAAATATTAACCTACAAAACGTTCTTAATCTACTGCCTCACTTTTTAGAATTATTATTAAACATAACTGTGCGTATGCTTCTCCACTCCTGTAATTGTCATACAATATTCAAAATGCAGCATACGTCAAACGAAGGGGTATGGTTTTAGTTTAAACAGCATCAAAAGCCATGTGTATATTTTTTGTGCTCATTGTTGCTTAATTCAATCAAAAGAACAAGATGTTGATCATTTTTTACAAAATTAAGTTTTGAAGACAGTGGTAAGAACCAGAAAGATTTTAATAGTCAAGACAATTTATTCGGCAACAATTCAAGCCATTTCTGGATATTTTGACTACAAAGCCAACCAAAAATTTGAAAATCAACAATAAACTCTAACAATTTCCCTTGACCATGACATTTTATTTGGTCCCACCTGTTTCTTTCTGCTCGTAATTCAAGTGATAGAGTTAAGATTCGAGAAAGATGAATTTGCAGTCAGAGACAGGCAATTCTCTGACAATTTAGGAAAGTAAAGGAATGTGAGAAATTTAAGTTCAAAGCAGCACAGTCATCCCTACACTCTCACCAGCGCAGTTTACTAAAAACTAGTGCGACAAACATAGTCTCAAAATTCAGTCAAAGCATCAAACGAGTTAGATTCTTCACTCAAATAACCCCATCTTCATGCAGAGATCTGTTTACATAATTACCACACTATCATCATCCAGATCTGCATCTATCTCTCCACAAATGTAGATATCTCTATGTCAAGGAACCAATTGAACCAAAAGCTTAAAGTTGATAGCTAAGGTCCAATAATAGCTTTTATTGTAATCATTAACACACCCGTGCATGCGAATGGCCCTAGGCTTGAAGCGTATACAACACAAAACCATCTTACCATGTGTTGAAATTCCATCAATTAATGGGGTTGTCAGGATTCGTACTATGGACCTCTAGGTCTAAAAGGCCTTGATACAATGTCAAGGAAACATTTGAACCAAAAGTTTAAGATGATAGTTAAGACCCAATAATAGCTTTTATTATAATCTGTGACAATCTCTTTCTACCTCTAACACAGACATAAACATGCACATGTGCACTGAGACAGTCACAATGTCGCAGCACCATTTTTCTCTATCTATCACTTTTACATGTTCAACGGCACTTAATAAAATAGCAAGAGCATTTACCGAGACAGTATAAGCACTGGATTAGCAGTTTTTCAGGTACTAAACCTGCTGAAGTAGGACTTCGTATTTCAATCAAAACAAACTATAGCATTACGTACATCAGCTTAGCTTACATAGATTTCCTCTTTAAACAATACTAGTGTAGGTATTAATCTAGACCGAGTACAACTCTTTATAAAAGTTCAGATGCAATACAACATTAGCAACTTCAAACACCCCCTTTCAAAGATAAGAATTGATATTACCGAGTGCAAGTCCAACCAAAGCGATTAATGGGTACAGGATAAAATAATAAACTTGAATTTTTTGACTTACCTCTCCACTATCTTTTTCATTTCCATAGCATATTCTCTTTTGTCAGTTTGAGCACGCAAAGCTCGAACTGCAGGACCTCTTGACATGTTCAGCACACGCTTTTGCAAATAGCACCTAAAGCACAGAAATGGCAATTAAAGGTTCTATTCAGAATCACTATAACCTTTGTTATAAACATCCATCATATCAATAAGTACCAGGGCCATATTGAAGATATCAAGCAGCCACAGGTCAAACACATGGATTTTTCCAACCATTAATCACTATACAATTTAATGCAGTGATGCTTGTGAACGATAATGTCCAATTACAACTCCACCAAGAAAATTGGTGAAAATTTATCTCTCTAGTGATCAATAATATCCAATTGCCACTCTATTAAAACCCAACAAATTGGTAAAATTCATAGTTTATCAGACACCATCTTAGATGCCATTTCGAACAAATTTCCATGTAGAGCAATCCTAGAAAAAACAAGAAAGTGTTTTATACTAGCTTTAGATTTCTCGTGAGGAATTGCAAATTGACCATGCCCCGCCCGAGTATTCATCACACACGAATGCCCACAGGGCTTGAAGCGTGCACAACACAGGCCCATAACACCATGTCCTGCAATCTAATCAACAAATGGAGTAGCTAGACCACTTGGTTAAAGAGGCTCTGATACCGTGCTCCCAATAAAAATCAAAGTCTCTAATTCTCTTAACTTGTCTAATTCAAACTCTTTTGACTTTGATTTTCTTTCTTTAATTACTGTGCCTGAATTTTGTAATGCCGATTTCTTTCATAATATTGAAGGATTGACTGCCATAATTTTAACCAATACTTAATATTAAACTTTAAAAGGATCTTTAGAAAATTTTGCTTAGTATCTTTATTTCATTGACATTTTGACTATGTTACATTTGTAATCCCAAAGAAGTTCTGCTTCTGCATATTTAGGATAACTACATCTTGTTCAGAATAATCAATTGAAGTAAGCCTCACCCCTGTGTAACACATTTTTAGGCAAAACATTTACATATTGTAATCTGTGTTTTTGCTATTTCTACATTCAATATAACATTACATACACATATATATACACACACACAGCTAGGGGACACTTTACCCTACAAGCAGCACACTTAGGTGCTGTAGCAGCCCTTCAGTTGACTTGGGCAGACTCTAGCAGACTCTACATTTATTACACTCCCCCTCAAGCTGGAGCATAGATGTTAATCATGCCCAGCTTGTTACATATATAGTTAACCCGATTTCCTGGTAACGCTTTGGTAAATACATCTGCCAATTGGCTCCCCGTTCTGATATGTTGAGTTGTGATTGTGCCATCTTCTAGCTTTTCTCGAGTAAAGTGGCAGTCGACTTCTATGTGTTTTGTTCTTTCATTGAATACAGGATTGTTGGCGATATAGATGGCTGCTTCATTGTCACACCATAACTTCATAGGTTTTGTCTGACCAAACCCAATCTCACCAAGAAGATTTCGTAGCCACACAAGTTCACATGTAGTTTGTGCCATGGCCCTGTATTCAGATTCTACACTCGATCTGGATACCACATTCTGCTTTTTACTTTTCCAGGATACAAGATTCCCTCCGACAAATGCACAGTAACCCGTAGTAGAACGTCTATCTGTAAGATCTCCTGCGTAATCTGCATCTGTAAAACCTTCTACAATGTGGTGACCATGATTTTGATACAGTAAACCATGCCCCGGAGTCCCTTTTAGATATCTATAGCATCCCAATGTGAAGTTCTAGGAGATGACATGAATTGGCTTACAACACTCACTGCGAAGGAAATATCAGGACGAGTGATTGTAAGATAGTTCAATTTTCCAACGATTCGTCTATACTTTTCAGGATTCGAAAGTAAATCTCCATCGTCAGTCTTCAACTTCCCATTTGGCATCATAGGTGCATCACATGTCTTTGCCTCAATCAATCCAGCATCATTTAATACATCTAGGCAATATTTTCTCTGGGTGAGATAAATCCCTTTACGGCTCCGAAAAACTTCAATACCCAAGAAATATTTCAAGTGTCCTAGGTCCTTTGTCTGAAAACAAGTGCCAAGGAATTCTTTCAGTTTCGTAATACCAGTCTCATCATTCCCAGTAATTACAATATCATCAACATGCACCCAGAACTAGATGATGAGTAGAACACAGAATGATCATAGGCACTCCGATGAAGACCAAATTCTTGTACGACAGCACTGAATCGTCCAAACCAGGCACGAGGAGACTGCTTCAAACCATACAAGGACCTTCGTAACTTGCAAACTTTCCCGGACTCCCCCTGAGCAACAAAACCAGGTGGTTGCTCCATATAAACTTCCTCGCGTAAATCACCATTCAAAAATGCATTCTTGACATCAAGTTGATAAAGTGGCCAGTTGTAAGTAGCAGCCAAAGAAACAAACAATCGAATGGAGGAGAGTTTGGCAACAGGGGAAAATGTCTCTAAATAGTCGATGTCATAAGTCTGAGCATATCCTTTTGCAACCAAGCGAGCTTTCAAACGAGCAACAGAACCATGGGGGTTGAATTTGACAGTGAACACTCATTTGCAACCAATAGCACGCTTCTGAGATGGAAGAGACACAAGATCCCAAGTATGATTCTGTTCAAGGGCATGAATTTCTTCTTTCATTGCTTGAAGTCAGCCAGGATGAGCCAGTGCTTCAGAAAGAGAGAAAGGAACAGCAACCGAATCAATCGGAAGATGGTGAAGGATCTGGAGACGAAACAGGAGGGGGAACACTGGCAACTGGAGCGCGGGGAGTTGCAGCACTTAAGGGATGTGTGCGTCGAGAATAAACGTGACGGATAATCGGACGAGAAGGAACAGAAACCACCTGCTCACTGACAGTGTAAACAAGATAATCATCATTAGTAGGACTTGTCACATTAACAGAAGGAGTTGATTCACGACTAAAGAAAGAAGTGCTTTCAAAAAAGGTAACAGCAGCAGATACCAAATAACGACCCAAAGAAGGAGAGTAGCAACGATACCCTTTTTTAGACCGAGAATAACCTATAAAGATACACTTGATTGATTTGGGATCAAGTTTGGAGACTTGTGGGCGCATGTCTTGAACAAAACAAGTACACCGCATCTGTCCAAAAAACTTTAGGAACCTGCATATGAAACAACAGTGCACGAGCAACTTCTAATAAGTGACGGTTATTACGTTCACCAACACCATTTTGCTGAGGGGTAACGATGCAAGAAGTCTGATGAATAATACCGTGTTGAGAAAGATATGATTGGAATGTATTAGATACATATTCTTTAGCATTGTCACTTTGCAAAATACAAATAGATTTGTTAAATTGTGTGCGAATCTCAGCACGAAAGGCACAAAAGATAGTAAATAATTCTGAACGAGATTTCATTGGATAAAGCCAAGTGACACGAGAATAATCATCAACAAAGGTGACAAAATAACGGAAACCAAGTTTGGACACAACAGGACACGGACCCCATACATCAGTATGCACCAAATAAAAGGGAGACTCGACACGTTTATTGATTCGCGGAGGATACGAAACTCTATGATGCTTAGCAAACCGATAAGCTTCACATTCTAGAGTAGAATCACGCGGAAGACTAGAACATAATTTTAGCAAAACTGGCAAAGACGGATGACCAAATTGACAATGAAGTTGTAAAAGAGACGCGCTTGTGCGGGCAATGGATCTTGGCACCTGTTGATAAGTTGAATCAAGGACATACAATCCATTCACCAAGTTCCCTCTACCAATAATTTGCTTCGTCCCAAGATCCTGAAATAGACAATGGGTAGGATAAAAAACAACACAACAGTTAAGAGTCTTGGTAAGTTGGCTGACAGATAATAAGTTTAGAGGAAAATGGGGTAAACATAAAACAGATGATAAAGGAAGAGTAGATGTTGGGTTAGCTGTCCCTTGTCCAATTACAGAAGCACTTGAGCCATTAGCTAACATAATGGACGGAAAATTGGTCACATGTTGAAAAGAAGAAAGGATACATGTGTTGCCGGTCATATGGTCTGTAGCACCAGAGTCAATAACCCAACTACGAGAGGAGGTGGATAGACATGCAGCATGATTACCTGTATCAGCTAAAGCGGAGGTGAAGGTTGATGGTTGTGCTGCACCATAAGTTGCAGAAAGCTGCTGAAACCGAGCATACTCATCTGCAGAAATGGTGACAAAGGAAGGGATTGGTACGATGCCACCGTGAGTTGCAGTATTTGCAGATCTCCTGGGAGCATTCTGTCCCGAGTATTGAGGCGGTTTACCATGTAATTTTCAGCAATTTTTCTTAACATTTCCTTCTCCCCCACAGTGATAACAAGTACGAGGGGAGCTACGGTTGCCACTAGGAAGAATAATGTCTCCACTTCTGCGACCTGGACAAGCATTACTTACCAAGGCGGCTGTGTCAGAAGACAATGTACCAGAAACTGTTACGCCATCCTTACAGACGTAATTTTGACTCCGAATTAATTTTCTATCCGTAATTTTGGAGGACCCTAACGTAAATGCAGTCACAATTTGCTTTTCAATTCCTCCTGCCATAAAACTAGATGAAAATATATATATATATATATATATATATATTTTCTTGTTTTTTTTTTTTTTGCTTTCTTTCTTTCACTGTTTTTTTTTAAATAATAACAGCAGTACTAATAAATGTAAAACCGGAGCAGTAGAGAAACCCTAAAAACTAAAGTTACGCAACACAGTTGAAGAATAGAAGGGGGCAGGTTCAGAGGATAACTTCCCTGACACAGGCGAGCACCAGGAATGGCCGGAATTGTTATTCCGACGCCGGAGAAGTAAACCGGTACCGAGGAGGAGAAGCCACCCGCCGGCGCGTGATGACTGATGTGAAGGATGGAGGAGGCGCGTGGAGCCCACACGCTGGTCAGATGGTGGCCGGAATTTGCAGGAGCGCCGATCGGAGGAGGAGAAGAGGAATGGGAAGGGTGGTGAGATAAAATGATGGACCAAACTATAACCCAAGAGACCCAAGCTGTTGACTGATTCTAACCCTGGGAAATACTACCTAGAAACGCAAACAGCAAAAGATTCACAGAACCTTAGGGCTCTGATACCATGTAATCTGTGTTTTTGGTATTTCTACATTCAATATAACATTAATACATACACATATATATACACACACAGCTAGGGGACACTTTACCCTACAAGCAGCACACTTAGGTGCTGTAGCAGCCCTTTAGTTGACTTGGGCAGACTCTAGCAGACTTTACATTTATTACACATATCAATATTCCTTATACTATATGCAAAAATAAATAAATACATATACTAGAAAAGATCAGTTGAAACCAACGCAGAAGTGAGAAAAGCATTCCTTCTAAAGTTGTTGAATGCACCAATAACCATCAAAACAAACAAGACTGATCAACAGTAACCTTCTACTGACCATAAATGTCATTGGATATTACCTATCTGCAACCTTCCCGATTTCACCTCCAAGTGCATCCACTTCATGAACTAGTTGTGATTTTGCAGGTCCACCGACAGCTGGGTTGCAAGGCTGTATAAAATTCTTCTCAGTAAGAGTAATCTTCAAAGTTCAAACCCATATTGTATGAAAACACATACATGCATCTGAAACTGTATTTTGTAATAGAAATTAAAGCTAGCAAAAAATAAATAATTATTATTCACAACAATTTATCTCAAAACATATATATATGAAATATAACTATCCATAATTTAAATTGTTAAGACATATGGGCTTCAAAATAGAAGTTCAATTCAATGAACACTATTCACGAAATACTCAAACTCTATGCAAAATATATGAAACTGACTCGAACTTCTATAGCCCTACGCTCAACCTTAAGCAGTTCAGTTAGCAAACAGGATAAATTTTAATATCAAACTAAACCCAAATAGCACACCAGTTTAATTAAGGATTAATTTACCGTATATTAAAAATTACAAATTGTCTAGCTGGATTGCAAAACAACTAATAAGGATACTTTTCCGACACATTATGTTTCTGCATTTCTCTGTATCATCACAAAAATAGGTCTTCCTTTACCATTTGACAATTGTAATTAACAAAGTAAAATGTACCTTTTAAGAGCACAGGGCATCATATTAACTCCTGATTTATAATATTCATCATTCTGCGATATGTATATAAAAATACCTATTTGAAGAGTTCTAAATTGAGGTACAAAAAATTATCGGAACCTATAGAATTGATTGAGTTAAAAACAAGCTCGCTTAAGTTTCTTGAATACCTTGTCGTGTCAAAGTATAGAAAGTTTAGAAACAAAAGCCATAATTGATCGAATCAAGTCTTAAGTTTCTAGTTCCAGTCAAGTTCAAGCTCAACAACATGACTAGGCTTTATCATACCCCAAATTTGCAGTCAAACACCAATCAATTGCCAATATGTGGAAAAACCTATTCTTGCAGTGAATATAATTCTCTTCTTTTGAAAGCCTTTAACAAGAATAGTAACTGGGCTAATTGCAATTCATCCATACAGCAACTACAAGTTTGATCCAGTAACCTTCAAAAATATGATCAAAGATATTCATAAAATTGGCTTGAAAAGATAACCTGCCATGCTATTCGATCTATATTAAGGGTGAGAAGAAGAGTTTTTGCCCCCAAGCGAGCAGATGCAAGAGCTGCTTCACAACCTGCATGTCCTCCTCCAACCACTATGACTTCATATCTTTCATCAGCAGTTCCATTATGACTATTGCAGTCTGCAAAATGAGTATTAGTTCATTTAAGTGATTAACTAATCCATCATATAAAAACTAGTAATTATGTAAATCTCAACTTAACGATTGAAAATAACAAGAGAAATCCAATTAGTAAAAGAAAATCACATAAGATTTTCAAAAGCTCAAATCCGAAAATTGTAGAACAAGCGAGTGGGTTCTATGGACAGCACTGTGCACATTAGCTTGAAGAGTAGCGTGAATAGTGTCAATAAAAAATAGCCATAAACAATACTCTAAATAGTACTTATGGACACTGAACAGTAACTCAAGGATGGCAATTTATGGATTCAGATCCATCTTTCTTAGGAGTAACACCTATGGGAGAAATTGTATTACAACTCAAATCAATATTGCTGGGAAAAAAATAGAATTAATTGAAATCTGCAAAAATAGCATTACAAGTATTTATAGACTTTGATTAATCCTAGACCAACAAAACAGGATTAATTAACACTGCTTGCCACAATTCTGGGTGCAGCTAGCAAATTGATGAATTATTGGAGTTGTCTCTGAGGGAGAACTTAACTACTAATGGCTCCAGAAGTTTGCTTTATGTTGTCTTTCTGAAAGTGATCAACCTTTAAATCCAATTCACCATTTGAAAGGTGATAGATGAAGATTAATCAACAATCCCAAATGACCTTGAAGCACTAATACCAACTGACGTAGTATATGAAGTAGCCTAGGCTTTGTGAATAGTGCCAGCGAGACATTGTGTAAGCATTGAAGGAGTCATTTGAAAGGTAATTGTAGTGCAGTAAGATCATGAAAGGTTAGGCTTCAATTTTATGTCCTTCTTTCTTCAGGAGTTACACCTATGCAGGAAATTGTATCCCACATAAGACTGATACTAATAGTTCAAGACTCTGTACTAGTAAACATCAGCTACCACATCACTTCTATCAACCCTTTCAATGGTTAACACGTCCACTTTCTTACGAATGCAATAACTCTAGTCAATCCTTACATTGCCAGACGTAAACCTAACACTTGCTATAAAATAAACACACGTATTTCACTACCCAAGACTCACTGTGACACATACTTGGCATCTTCCGTAAGTTACTCTTTAGCTTAGCCGTCTGCAATCATTTAAAACCTCCATAACTAAGTTTCTCTTTAAGAAGTACAGCCTATATTGTGGGAATTTGAGCGTCACCAACTAAAAACGTTAGATTACTTATCTGGATTCTGGAGTCGTAATGAAAAGCGACTAAAATTAGATTTCCTTTCCCATTATTTAGCTACATTCCGAGAATTAACTGAGTTGCTGAGAAACTGGAAAAGGAAATTAGAACTTACTAGAAGCAGGAGACGTTGAGGCGGAGGCAACGGAGAAGCGGCGAGAGAACGTGGGATTGAGTAAAGCGGGGAAGCGGATGAAATTGCGGGGGAAGGAAAAGGCGGGAGATTGATGGATAAAAAGAGAGGAGTGGGAGAATGAAGGTGGAAATAGAGGAAAGGAAAGAGGGAAGTGATGGAAAGTAAGACGAGATAGATGGAGAGAGACCATTGCTAATTGCTATTGTATTTCGTTTTAGTTGCAGAAGCTAGGTAGAGAGAGAGAGCATGGCACACAACAAGATAACAAAAAGGCTGGCTAAACCCCATTTGGCCCCTCAACTCAAAGGCATAAGAAAATATTTACTTCTCCTTCTAACTCCAATATCACTTCTGCTACTACTTCCTTTTTTTCTATTCCCATTCTCTTTCATTTTCACTACTATTATATACATCAAATCAATTAAACTGTGATTTAAATCTTCTTTTTTGTTTTAAAAAAAACTATCTCATTTTCATTCTTTTTTTTTTTTTACTGATCACAAATACAATTCAATTGTGTTTACTATGTTCTTAGAATCGAGATGGAAGTGGGTAAAAAAGAAGGTGAAGGCTTAGGTGTTGTTTGATAAAACTAAAATGGTGGAAAAATATTGTTATCAAACGCACTTAAATTAAATAAGTGCTTAATATTTTAATTTAAGTCATTAAGTGGTTTATCAAACAATGCCTTAATTGGTGGGTTTTGAAGAATTTATGGACCCTTTGCTAATTTGAGGAGAACATTGACTTTATAGTTTAGAAGGTCAAATGAGCTTTATAGTAACGGAGCAATTTTAGAGGTGGAGTGAGTTTTTTATTGGTTAGAGTATGACTAGGCACAATTTGGTCCAACTCATGGATCGTATAGGCAAGCCCTGTTTGAGGTTTCTGATTTCTTGATTTTTTTTTCGGTTCTGTTACTGTTTATTCTTGTTTTGTCTGTTATCTACCAAAAAAAAAGTTTTTTCCATTGGATTGAAAGTTATGGATTTATAATATTAAATCTCCAAAATTTGATTGGAAAACTAAATCTCCAAAATTGGATTGTCCAAAAATTCAATCCAATGCAATTCAGGGATTCGATTCCAATCTGATCTGGTCTAATCTAGGATTCCAGAATTCAAATAAATACTAAAAACAATTGACTTCTAAAAAATAAATTAAAAATATCATTTACAAAATATCATTTACAAAATAATAAAAAATACAAATATTTAGATTAACTTCAACTAAATAATAAATACTCATATAATATCAAAATATTTACTAAAATACGGCTTGCTTCTAATTAAAAAAATACACATATACCTTAAATTTTTCATTTACAAAATAATAAAAAAATATAGATATGTTTACCAAAATGTGCTTACTTCTAATTGAAAAAATTTAAGAATTCAATTTGTAATTCAAGAAATTATAATTAAATTAAAATTGTAATAAGTACCATTACATTATTAAACTAAATATATAATAATCCAATATTTAGTATATACTAATATAATGTAATACATATTTGTGTAAGTGTATAAATAATATAATTAACAGATTGATAACTGGTGAATGTTGAACATAATAGTCTTATTGAGTACGTGAAAGTATGGATAGAGATGCAAAATTAATAATTCTCACGTGGCTACAATTGCTTAAGTGAACTGATTGATTGCCCTAATTTATTTTCTCGGTTGCTTCGGTTCTCTGTATCAGCAGCATTTAGGTTTTCTCTTTCGACTGTCTTATTCAGAAAATGGGTTGCGATTTTTCTAGGGTTTCTCTTCCTTCTGCAACCGAAGGTTTCTCTTTCCCTCTGCAACCGAAAATTTTGACATTTCTAGGGTTTTGTCCTCTCTATTCCAGATCTCAATTTCCAGGGATTGTTCCAACTGTCGGATACAAAACTCCAAGGAATTGGGACGATCTGATTGGTTGGGCAAGCGGAAGGGTGGTGAGTTTATAAATGAATTCTAGAAAATTCTTCCAGTACTAGTGAAGAACAATGGAAGAACGTTGTAACAAGACTGAAACCCTAGCCGCCTCCGATCTAGCTATCACCTCTGCGGCTGTTTCTATCGCTCTCATGACAGGTCTTCTACTTGTCCCTTCCCCTCCGAAGGATTATATAGTTATTGGAGTTCTCTTCACTCCTAACCTACGTTTCTCAGACACTTCCAACTCCTCGATTGTTCAATCGACTACTCTAAAGCGTTTGTTTTCTTTTGTTCTTTCAAAACCTCTACAGGCGCCTACTATCTTTACTACTCATGTAATAGATATTAGCATAATCAAATCCATTAGGATTTTGCAAGGAGCTTATGACCGTCGTATCGCTCTGTGCTCTCCTCGCTAATTGGAAGGCTTGTTCTCTCGAAGGGAGATGCCCCATAGAAGGTGCTGGATTTAAAGAGAGTCGTGAATTCGATTTAGGGACTGGCTGAACCATGGAGGTTAATCTCAATTGGTCGTTGATATTTCCATGTCATAGTGCATTCTCAGAAAACCATGGAATTGGTTCTAAGCAAGGGAATCCTCAATGTTAAACCTGGGTTTTTTCGTCTTCAGCCTTGGGTGCCGGATTTTGATCCCTACGCGGAGAAATCTACGAATGCTTAGGTATGGGTTCATCTTTACTCACTCCATTGGGAATACTGGTGTCACACCCGACCCTAGACGACCTCAATCGGCATCGGGCGTGAAATAAAAAGATCGTATTCAATACTTAAGAGTCTCCAAATTATCCAACGCCATTATATTACAATTGAACTGCCAAAGTTCTAACCATAATTCTCACAATAAGCAGCCAACTTCCAAACCCCGCCTAAACGGTCGGTAACCTTCTCTATATCCTGTACTTTCTCACCTAAAACCATTAAAACATTTAAAAACGTGAGACAAAAATCTCAGTAAGAAACTATCAGCTATAAAAACCAGCTTTATTTAACATAGCTACATATATACATTTATAAAGGGATTTAATCAAAACCTTATAAAATATACTCAAAACGTAAAGTCATAATATAGTCAAAGGATTAAACCAAAATCCAAAAATATATATAATCTTGTATTCATTCTTGAGTTCAAAACCTTATAAAATATGGTAATCAAATAAGTGTTTTCTCAAACCAACTCGTATATAATCAAACGTAAAACCTTATATCAAAATCAATCATAACCGAAAACATAATCCAAATGAACTTAAAACATTGTATCCATCCTCGAGTTTCTCCCCTTAAGTATCAATCCATAACCACATATATAAGCGAAACGTCTCTTAACATTGCCTATCCCATATGGTCTTACCCAACACTTCACTGCCATACCCAATAGGTCTTCAGACTGTGTACACAGGCCATGTCCCTCACTGAACATGGTCTTCAAATATGGAACCACCGATCCGGATAACTCCCGATGGATATAAAATCATAAAATCATAACGTGCTCAAATATCCTTTCACAATCAAATTCCAAACTATTTGATAACCAAAAATCATTTGGCTTCAATTAGCCCTTTTGTATCATAAAAATCATATTTGGACTTCAACCCAAAATAATAACAACAATAACCGCAACAGATTTCTCAATCCAAAAACAATTCGTAAGAAATCATCAAATTCATTTTGTTCAATATAGAGATATATTGAAACCAAAAACATATATGTATATATGTAAATCAACCAAATTAAGCCTTAAATCAACATAATCAAGTAAAATCTGAAATTCACATAGAAGCATAATCAATAGCTTCATTTGAACCATAAATTCACAATAAAAAGCAAAATCGTGAAAAACCTCAATTTTATAAAATTCCTGCATAACCCTAAAATATCAATTTCTGAAAATTCTTTGATTATATATATATGTATACCTAAAACTCAACATATAGGTGATAGTTACTTACATTGGTCACTAATTGAAGACTACAAACCCGTTCAATTCGCCTCTAAACTCTGTCTAAGACATTTTCCTCCAAACACTGCCGAAACTCAAAAACTCTTCGGCTATGACTTAGATCTATACATAAGGATACTATGATTTAAATTTCAAGTGATTCGGACGGTCGAATATCCGAAAATCAAAGAAACGGTGGAAAAACGGTTTAGGAACGATAATCTGCAGAAGAAACGGAAAGAAGAAGAAAAGGGAAAAAGAAATCAGATAATGATCATCTCTCCCCACCTCCTGCGTATATATATATATATATATCCATATCTGGAGAATATCCCGTTTGATCCTCATCTTTATATAATCTTTTAAAAATTATCCTAAACTTTTAATTACATCTAAAATCCCCAAACTAACTCCAAACTTTTCCTAGAACACCAAATAAAAATCATACACCTAATAATTATCATATATACTAATATCAAAATATAAATTCTAGAAATTTTAGTCACGGACGTGACAATTGGTATGTACAGATACTGTCAAATATTACAAAAGGTCTGGGGTCTTATTCGGCTTGATAAGGCTACTATTGAGGGTGATTTTGGCCACTATGATTGTATGTTACTTAATGTGGATTTAGCTGGGGATCTTCCTACCCAACTTGGAATTGAACAGGAAGGTAAGAAATTTTGGATTGATGTGGTTTATGAAAGACTTCTTAGTTTTTGCAAAGTTTGTTCTTGCATAGGACACATGGCTTATGATTGTAAGAAGAATAGTAAACCAGTCTCTCTTGAATCATGCCTCCCTACTAAGGACGCAGATATTAGAGCTCGTACGGCTAAGCCACGACCTGAGAAACAACGTGGCGGACATGTTTCATCGCCCGCATTCATCAGGTACTGATAATTTATTTGTGGGAGCTACTGCTGCCCCACCCTCGCTTGACATTCCTTTGTCTTGACCGATCAATCTGAAATGGATGAGAGCGAGTGAGAGACTGTAGTTTGGAACAGAAATAAGAAATTAGGGGTTACTTCAAATCTTCCAAAAAAATTACAAACCTATTCCAAGAGGATCGGTAGGTCTTCTATTCGTTTTACATGACTGTGTTGTATTGGAACTGTAGGGGTATCAACAACTTAGATACCCAACGTTACCTTTTCCATCTATGTTCTTTGCATACGCCTGATTTTCTTTGTCTAACTGAGTCATTAATTGATTTTCCTGCTACTCGACAATCTTTATGGGATAGCATTGGGATGACTTTTGTGGCGGCTAACCAGAGGGATCGCCGGACCCTTTAGGTCTTCAAATCTGTTAATTTTGCTCATCTAATTTCTATTGTTTTGTCTCATGATCAGTTGTGCTCCTTAGCTTCTTCATTTTTGGTACTACTCAATTTGTCTGTTTTGTTTATGGTAGTGTTTGGGCTAAGCGTCACCTTGGCTTGTTTGATACCATCTCTAGTCTCCATAGTGAGTCTCCGAGTCAATGGCTCCTTTTGGGTGATTGCAATGCTCTGTTGGGGGCTCGTGAAAAGACCGGCTGACCGTCTGCATCTCGCCTTGTAGGGATTTTTGTACCTTTTTTTAATAGAATAATTGGTTGGATGTGCTTACTTTGGAACCCCAGTTCACTTGGTGTAATGGTCGTCAAAGTGTGGCTCGAGTTGACAATAGACTTGACAAGGCTATTATATTTGAGCCTTTTGCTACCTTTTGGTCTTATAGTAGTATGGTGCTCCCTATGCATCACTCAGATCACCATCCTTTACTTTTTCGTTTTACCAAAGGTAAACCATGGGTTGCTCAGTTCCGGTTTCAAAAAATATGGCTGAATCATTATGTGCTTCAGCAGGTGATCACCGACTACTGGTCTTTTGTGCACCTGTTACTTGCACCAATGCAGTTAATTAGTTATAAATTAGGAGGTCTTTATCAGGTGCTTTTGCAACGGAACTGTGAGGTATTTGGTAACCTTGATGTCAATATTTCCAAATGTGAGGAGAAGCTTCATAACATTCAGTTGGATATTGTTGCTTTTCAGTTTTCTCCTGAGCTTCATAATCTCGAGGTTTCAGGTCATGTGGATCTGGATCGTCATTTATTACAAAAGGAGATTTACCTGAAAAAGAAGAGTCGAATAGATGGCTCGAGGCGGGGGCTCGGAACAACGCTTTCTTCCATCGCTCTGACCAATCAAAAGAAGGATTCATGGGGCATTACGGAATTGGAGGTGGACGATGAGTTGATCACTGACCCTAATCAGATTTCTGCTCAAATTGTTTCTTACTACTCCAGCCTTTTTTCCAACCCCTCGGGTTTGGTGGATCTTTCACGGGTTCATGATATCATCCCGAGTCTTATGTTTGCTGACAATAATAACTCCCTTACCCGTGTTTTGAGTAGTTCTGAAATTAAGGATTCTGCCATGGCTATGGGCCCTAGTACCGCCCCGGGTCCAGATGGCTTTACCGATGAGTTCTTTCAGTCCTTTTAGGATATTGTTGGGGTTGATGTGTGTCTTATGGTTTTTTGGTTCTTTGAACATGGTTCCATTACCCCAAGCTTGAATTCAAACATCATACTCTGATTCCCAAAGTGGATGGTGCAATTAAAATTGATCAATTTTGCCCGATTGTTATAAGCAATTTTTACTATAAGATAATAACAAAAATCCTCGTGGATAGGTTGGCTCAGGTAGCTAGCATGATTGTTTCTGACAACTAGTTTGGGTTTGTAAAAGGAATGAACATCCATCATTGTATTGTTGTGGCTTTTGAAGGTGTGAATATTCTTGACAAGAAATGTTTTGGTGGCAATATGAGTCTAAAAATTGACATTCGGAAGGCCTTTGACACGTTTGATTGGAATTTTTTACTTGAGATTCTTTAGGCTTTTGGCTTCTCCTTTCAGTTCCGTGATTGGATCCTTAATATTCTTTCTTCTGCTTGGATTTCTATTATGACCTCAGTGGGTCCTCAATGATATTTCTACTGCTTTAGGGGAGTTCGTCACGGGGACCTTTTGTCCCTAATTTTATTCGGGATTATTGAGGATTACCTTAGTAGGCTACTTTCATCTTTGGTGTCGGTTGGAAGACTTATTCCCATTCGTCTCGGTTTCCTACTCATTTGCTCTATATTGATGATGTCCTACTATTCTGTAAAGCTTCTTATTCTAATGTCAGGGTCCTTCTTGAGATTTTTATACATTACGGTTCTCTCTCTAATAAGCATGTTGATTGGAAAAAGTTAGAATCCTTCTTTAGTAATGTTGTTAGGGCTGGACGGAGGGGACATTTAACTGGGATTAGTGGAATTCGAATTGGATTGTTTTTGTTCCATTATCTTAGTGTCCCTATCTTTCATGGTGCCCCCAGATTGTCTCACTTGTCGGTCATTACGGATAAGATCTCTTGTAAGTTTTTCCATTGGAATGGAAGTCGCTCTCCATGGCATGTCGGTTTACTCTTGTCAACGCAGTAATCACTAGCTCCCTGACTCGTTCTTTTGCAGTATATAAATGGCCTTCTAGTCTTCTTAAATGTCTAAGTAAGCACATTCGGAAATTTATTTGGAATAAGGATATATTTGAGCGGAAATTGGTAATGGTTCCATGGTATATATGCATTAAGTCAGTAAGAGATGGTGGTTTAGGTGTTAAACATCTGGGTAGCCAAATGTGTAAGTTTTGCCGTCGTGGCGAAAACTAAGACGCATCCGACGTTTGTTAACAAAACGTACAAAACAGAGAAATTCCAGAATCCAATCTCTAATTATTGGAAATTTCATATGAGCAAACTTAGTCCACCCCAATTTCTCCAAATAGCGATTCATATCGTCGCTTATTCTGAGTTCATCATTCAAGAACTCGTCCATATATAACATCCCGACGGGCATTGTATATCGAAATTGATAATAACGGCGTCCCTCATCATGATTATACACCGGAAAGAAACAACCATAGCGTGCTGATAAGTCTGGACGTTTATTGTCTGAAACAGAAGTCATTGTGTTTGAAAATAGGTAAGGAAGCAAAGTTCTCTGAACTTAGTTTCTAGTTAATTAAGATATAAGAATATCAGAAATTTATTTTGTCAGAGATGAAAAGAATGTAACAGAACTTTGATCCTCAATAACTTATTTATAAAATCCTAGGATGAAAGGAGGTGTTGTTTTGATGCGAAAAGGTGTTAATCAAGCCTCCTAAAGATGAAGAAACTCAATTTTTCGTTTCTGAAAAGTTGTGTCTGCAGGAAAGGAAGAATACAGGTCTGATTCTGCAGGAATTCACCGTGTCGCGACCGAGGATTCTGAGCTGCGGTCGCGGCACGCTAAAAAATTTTTTTTTTTTTTTTCGCTGATGTTACAAAGAATTCTGATTCTCGGCCGAGGATTTCAATCCTCGGTAAGTTCATAAATTTTTATTTTCTCTTCATTTCCCTTGAAATTTTGAAATTCTGAATTCTCAACTGAGAATTCAGATTCTCTGTAAGTTCAGAAATTTATAAGGCAAAGAAAGTAAAATTCTCAACTGAGAATTTACATTCTCAGTAAGTTCAGAAATTTATTTTTTTTCTTCCTTTTGCTTGGACAAACTTAGAACATGACTTAAATAAATTTTTATTGATTTAAAACTCGAAAAACTAAAAATTAAAAAATCATAAACAAATGTAAATTAAATTTAAAATAAGTAAAGATGAAAATAAAACAACAAACAAGACTAAAGATAAACAAAAAAAGGTTTTAAAACTTACCTGGAAATAATTTCAATTTGGAATAAAAAAGTAGAACTGCATCCCCAAAACTTTGAAATTATTTTTATATTTTTGTTTCTTTTGGGTTTTTTTATTTTTTTGGTATTTTCTCTTTTTTTTTAGGCCCCCATTTTTTTTAGCGTTTTCTCAAATTAAGGATCTAGTGATTTCGGTTGAATGCCCGAACTTCTGGTTCTGCGCATGAACAAAAACTATGCACATGAACCGAAACTTTCAAAACTATTTTAAAAGTATACAATTCTTTCCTGGAGGATAAGGTAATTTCTTCCTACTTCTGATATATCTGTCTGAGAAGAGTTGATCGGCTGTTTCTTAGAGAGATAAATGTAGGTGTTGAAGGAAGTGATAAAAAGGAATTTATTTGGGTTTAGTGTAGGAATTGAATAAATTTCTTAACAAAAAGATATGATATTTTGGTGAAGGGTTAAGTGTATAGAAAAGGGGTAAAGGTGTTTGGGAAAAGGTAAATTTTTATGGAAATAATTATATGTCACGTCTGACATCCTGTTTCAAAAATTTGCTTTCCTCTCTGATGTATCTGTATACTGAATTTCTTTTCTGTAGACTCCTTCTGTATATTTATATTGATAATCAAATCTCCCATCTATTGTTGAAAAAACTTGAATTTTTATATCTGCAAACATCTAATTGCAAACGTTAGATAACAACGAGGATTTAGTCCTAGTGACCATCCTCAAAAACTAAATAAAAACTATAAAAATAAATAAATAGATATGTAAACCAAAGTTCGAAATAAAACACGAAAAACATAAATTTTTGTTAAAAATTTGGCGTTCCCCGGCAACGGCGCCAAAAACTTGTTGAGCGATTTCCGCAAGTGCACGGTTTCGCTTATAGTAATAAAAATATCGATCCCACAGAGAACACTTTTTAACGAAAACTTATATTAATTTAGTTTAAATACGACTTAAGGTTTATTAAATAGATAAACGTTATTTGAAATTGGATTTGGTTTTGAAATTGCTAGAAATAGAATTAGATTAGAGTATTTAGATGTTAGAAATTATTTATGATTTAAAAGTTAATTTGCAAGACAGGAACGTTTAGAACTTTTAGAAAAACAAATAAATGTATTCGTTTGCATTAAGCAAAGAAAACAACTTTAAACTTTGTACAAATAATAACGATGAAATAAATGACGGAACCTCTAATTAATTGGCTTTGAACGTGGCAAAACCCTTTAGCCGGCATAATGCCCTTAACCAAATTAAAACTCTACCGAGATAATAATTTGCCTAAGTGTTCAACAAAGTTTTCTTGTAAAGATTTTGAGTTAACTACGTTTTAATGAAAACACCAGCAGTCACTTTAGTGGATTGGTTACCATAAGTGTTGCATAAAGATTTATCGAATAGAACAGACTTTATTAGATGAAATATAAATTTGATACAAGTTTACAGAGTGAAATCGCATGGAAACTTTCGAGGGCGTGCAAGTGAACGGTTGATCAATCCTTTCCTTGGGTTTCCTTAGAGGTTGTCAGGCTCAGGGGCGGATCCTTTTACTTATTCTTCTCGCCGAATCTTTGGAATGGAGAATAATTTCATCTACCACCAAAATGTAAACTAAACCGGAACAATGTCTAAACGCTACTAAACTTGTTATTATTGAGTAAACAATGTGTGTACAGCATATTGCTTTGAACAGAAATAAAATCTAAACTCTGACTCTTTTCTGAGTCAGAGTTTCTACATAAACTCTGCACTAATCTAACTCTCTCAATATTACATTACCTAACATGTATTACATGTTACCTCTTTTCTCTCCATATCAACTCTTTATTTATAGATGTTGAAGGGTTGTGACTGAAGTGATGTGTCCTTTGTGAAGAGTCGTATCCGTTATGAAGAATTGTGTTTGTTCTGAAGAGACGTCTTTATCCACCCGAAAGAACGTGTTTCTTGGATTTCAACATGTGTTCATTGAACTTGGCAGAATTTCTGCACTTACCGAGAATGGAGATCCTCGGCCGTGAATGGGGGAGCATCAAGTTGAGCTTTGGACGAAGGGAGGAAGTGGCTGAAGGACGCGTGTCGCGGTCGCGGATGGTGGATTCGCTGTCGCGGCACGGCGTGATTTTTCACTTCTTTGCTCTCGTTCGTATCCTTGACTTGGCGCTTTTGATTTACGTCGTCTTTGACTCCTTTTGTAGGATTTTTCTTCTGTTTTTGATCCTTTTTCGTTCCTATTTGGATTTTACCAAATATTTAGGTACCTTGCAAGAAAGAAAGATATTCGAGAGTAAAAGTAATCTAAGTAGATATAAATAACACAAATTTGTAATAAAAATGATGTAAATATTAATGATATTTTAGGTATATTTTAGGCTTAACAAATTCCACACTTAATCTTTTGCTAGTCCCGAGCAAAATTTCACTGATTTTATTCCTTAACTAATCTCTTTTTGAAAATAAAACATATATCTTTGTGTTTACCTTTTAAATTAGTTAAGCCGAAAATACTAACTTCGCATGGCAAATTTATACGCAAAATATCAAACTAACTTAGTATAAATACGATATATCATTCGTCTTGTATTTCAATGTTTAAATTGAAGTATTCGAGACGATGTAAGCACGCATGTTATTGAGTTTTTCATCTCAAGGCATTTCAAAGCACCAAATTTCCTTTCCCAAACTTGAATTATGATTTATTAAGTTTAATTTATTTGCTTAGTTACGCCCGTGATAAGGGTGGTCTCGACCGTAACTTTATATGCATTTTATTTGTGTTCGCTTAAGAGGTACCGACCATGCCATGGGTGGACGCAATCGTTACTTTAAACTTTAAACACGCTTAATTTTTTCTTATTTAAACGTTCCTTCCATACCTCGATTGTGATAAGGGTGGTCGCAATCGTGGCCAAAAGTACGCCTTTACTTATTTATTTCTTCCCTTTCATACCTCGACTGTGATAAGGTTGGTCTCAATCGTGGCCAAAAGTTAAGAATACGATTTATGAATTATAAATTGTAACTTGGAAAAAAGAAAGTTAGCACATTCATCCTATATTGACTTAAAATTCAACATGTATTATGGCTATAGTTTCCTTAAAAACTTCAATTGGTGTTAATGTAAGACAAAATCAAAACCGAGCTAAAAAAATTGTTAGTTCAATTTAATGCCTATAAACCTAATTGAAAATTTAAAATAAGATTTATTGTATCATGAATTTCATGATATGAAATAGAGATTAAAATTAAAGAATTTATTACTTAAATACATTCACTCGAGACAATTTTTACTTAAGATCGTGTCGAAGATTTGTGAAAATTTGAAAAATATTACCCGTATAGAAATATATTCTTTCTATCGATAATGATAACCTAAAAATAATCATAAAAAAAAAAATTTAACTTATGATTAATTTATAAATGTAAAAATGATATATCATAAAAAATGTTAAGTTTATAAAAGTGTTGCAATATACGTTGCATTTGTGAAAATATTTTTTTGTTGCATTTATTCGTATGTCTAAAATGATATATGTATATCTCCTCCCACACTTAAATTGGACCATGTCCTCATTGGTGCAAAAATTGATAAAACATGAAAGAAAGAAAAAAAAATGTACGAAAATAAGCATACGAATGAAGAAAGAAAAAAAAGTATGAAAGTAAAGTATCCAAATTAAGATATTAAAATTTGTACCAAACATAATATAAAATAGGAGTATAGTAACAAATCAAAATAAACGAGTAAAGAAAAGAGTAGATATAACCTGATTACGTGATCGTGAATCCGGTGGAGATGGTGTGGTCACTACGCCTTGACGACGGAAAAATGATAATAACCGGCGTCGCGTTGACGTGTGGTCTCTCCTTAAAGTATGAAATTGGTGCCCACCACGGATCATCTTTGGAATGCTTGTAACAAAATCATCTAATCATACTGTTGTGCTTGTGTGTAGGAAACAACATGCCCTTGTGCTTTGCATGCTCTACATTTCCATCATCATAATGCATATCGTCATCCCCACAAAAATGGGTCTGCTCAATACCATCCTCTTTAATACGAATCTCTTCATCCCCAACTGCATAAATTGGAACCGCTGTCCTCCCGAATCTGAAATGATGCTAAATTGGGTAAAATGGAAAGTGATGTGAGGTTTGTGTAAGGGATAGGTACATATAGGGGTAAAATATAGGTGTTTAGGAGTTATGGAAGGAATAGGAATTGCCTCAATTGAAGTTAAAAATCCGGAACTGGTGGCTCTACAGGCAGCTGGTCGCGACCGAGGATACCCATCCGCGGCCGCGGCACGCGGTATTCAGAGAATTTTTCTCTGAATTTTCTTGCGGTGCTTGCTGAAGTTACCGAGAATTTGACATTCTCGACCGCGGATCAGCCCCCTGATCATCCATATTTTGCATTTTAACTCTGTTTTGTGTAATTTCTTGAGAAATTATATCCTGAACTCATTGAAAATGTAATCTGTACTTAAAAACATAAATGTAAAACATTAAATGATAAGGAAAACCAAAGGTTTGTCCTTATTAATGGAAAAATAAATGATATAATTAATTCAATTAAGATAAGAATATCAAAGGTTTTGAATAAAAATTGATTGAAGCATTTATGTTCATTTAATTATGTAAGTTAAATGGATCTATATTTAGTCATTTACATTTAATTTAGTTATGTACTTATTAATGTCTTATTTAATAGATTTATGAGATATTAAATATAAACTGAGAATTATCTCTGATAAAATTTAAACAGACATAAAACCAGTACTCAGACGAAATAATAAAAAGAATGGATTTATTATAATTGCATGAAATAAATATGAATTTAATTATAAACAAACAAACCTATTTACATACTGTGTGAAAACAAAAATACTAAACAACACAAAGGCAAATTAAAGCGTCATCCCGTTGAAATGGGATCCGCATAGCCCGATAACGATCAATCTTCGCTTGCACGAAGATCTGTCTTTCTTATGCAGAAAGAAATTGTGGGCCAATCCTAAAAACATTTTTAACCAGGCCCTCATTTTCCATGTATTCATAATCCATAAATGGAAAGGGTTCTGGATCGGTCCACAGAACATCGACTAATCCTTTCGCTCCGAGTATAATGCCACAGATTATATTCCCATATCCCGTTGACTTTCTCCCTTTCAACCTAGAAGCGGCAACCAAACCGTCCATCAAAATCTTCGATGAATTCACGGTATTGCCTCGGAAGATGTCGCCTAAGACATACAGGTCTGTGTCTTGGACCATACTACTAGAAGTGCGTCCAAACAAACTGTGACACAAGAATTTATGTAAATAAACCATAGAATTGGATTTGATACAGTTATTGTAGGCAAATCTAGGATTGAAACGCCAAAAACCAGATAGCATTCGCCAGATGTCTTTAGACGTCATATTTCTGCCAGGACGATGTGTGGATGTATCCCTTAGGGGAAAACCAAACCAGACATGTAACTCTGGGTAGCCAAATGTGTAAGTTTTTCCGTCGTGGCGAAAACTAAGACGCATCCGACGTTTGTTAACAAAACGTACATAACAGAGAAATTCCAGAATCCAATCTCTAATTATTGGAAATTTCATATGAGCAAACTTCGTCCACCCCAATTTCTCCAAATAGCGATTCATATCGTCGCTTATTCTGAGTTCATCATTCAAGAACTCGTCCATATATAACATCCCGACGGGCATTGTATATCGAAATTGATAATAACGGCGTCCCTCATCATGATTATACACCGGAAAGAAACAACCATAGCGTGCTGATAAGTCAGGACGTTTATTGTCTGAAACAGAAGTCATGGTGTTTGAAAATAGGTAAGGAAGCAAAGTTCTCCGAACTTAGTTTCTGGTTAATTAAGATATAAGAATATCAGAAATTTATTCTGTCAGAGATGAAAAGAATGTAACAGAACTTTGATCCTCAATAACTTATTTATAAAATCCTAGGATGAAAGGAGGTGTTGTTTTGATACGAAAAGGTGTTAATCAAGCCTCCTAAAGATGAAGAAACTCAATTTTTCGTTTCTGAAAAGTTGTGTCTGTAGGAAAAGAAGAATACAGGTCTGATTCTGCAGGAATTCACCGTGTCGCGACCGAGGATTCTGAGCTGCGGTCGCGGCATGCTAAAAAATTTTTTTTTTTTTTTTCGCTGATGTTACAGAGAATTCTGATTCTCGGCCGAGGATTTCAATCCTCGGTAAGTTCAGAAATTTTTATTTTCTCTTCATTTCCCTTGAAATTTTAAAATTCTGAATTCTCAACTGAGAATTCAGATTCTCTGTAAGTTCAGAAATTTATAAGGCAAAGAAAGTAAAATTCTCAACTGAGAATTTACATTCTCAGTAAGTTCAGAAATTTATTTTTTTTCTTCCTTTTGCTTGGACAAACTTAGAACATGACTTAAATAAATTTTTATTGATTTAAAACTCGAAAAACTAAAAATTAAAAAATCATAAACAAATGTAAATTAAATTTAAAATAAGTAAAGATGAAAATAAAACAACAAACAAGACTAAAGATAAACAAAAAAAAGGTTTTAAAACTTACCTGGAAATAATTTCAATTTGGAATCAAAAAGTATAACTGCATCCCCAAAACTTTGAAATTATTTTTATATTTTTGTTTCTTTTGGGTTTTTTTATTTTTTTGGTATTTTCTCTTTTTTTTAGGCCCCCATTTTTTTAGCGTTTTCTCAAATTAAGGATCTAGTGATTTCGGTTGAATGCCCGAACATCTGGTTCTGCGCATGAACAAAAACTACGCACATGAACCGAAACTTTCAAAACTATTTTAAAAGTATACAATTCTTTCCTGGAGGATAAGGTAATTTCTTCCTACTTCTGATATATGTGTCTGAGAAGAGTTGATTGGCTGTTTCTTAGAGAGATAAATGTAGGTATTGAAGGAAGTGATAAAAAGGAATTTATTTGGGTTTAGTGTAGGAATTGAATAAATTTCTTAACAAAAAGATATGATATTTTGGTGAAGGGTTAAGTGTATAGAAAAGGGGTAAATATGTTTGGGAAAAGGTAAATTTTTATGGAAATAATTATATGTCACGTCTGACATCCTGTTTCAAAAATTTGCTTTCCTCTCTGATGTATCTGTATACTGAATTTCTTTTCTGTAGACTCCTTCTGTATATTTATATTGATAATCAAATCTCCCATCTATTGTTGAAAAAACTTGAATTTTTATATCTGCAAATATCTAATTGCAAACGTTAGATAACAACAAGGATTTAGTCCTAGTGACCATCCTCAAAAACTAAATAAAAACTATAAAAATAAATAAATAGATATGTAAACCAAAGTTCGAAATAAAACACGAAAAACATAAATTTTTGTTAAAAATTTGGCGTTCCCCGGCAACGGCGCCAAAAACTTGTTGAGCGATTTCCGCAAGTGCACGGTTTCGCTTGTAGTAATAAAAATATCGATCCCACAGAGAACGCTTTTTAACGAAAACTTATATTAATTTAGTTTAAATACGACTTAAGGTTTATTAAATAGATAAACGTTATTTGAAATTGGATTTGGTTTTGAAATTGCTAGAAATAGAATTAGATTAGAGTATTTAGATGTTAGAAATTATTTATGATTTAAAAGTTAATTTGCAAGACAGGAACGTTTAGAACTTTTAGAAAAACAAATAAATGTATTCGTTTGCATTAAGCAAAGAAAACAACTTTAAACTTTGTACAAATTATAACGATGAAATAAATGACGGAACCTCTAATTAATTGGCTTTGAACGTGGCAAAACCCTTTAGCCGGCATAATGCCCTTAACCAAATTAAAACTCTACCGAGATAATAATTTGCCTAAGTGTTCAACAAAGTTTTCTTGTAAAGATTTTGAGTTAACTACGTTTTAATGAAAACACCAGCAGTCACTTTAGTGGATTGGTTACCATAAGTGTTGCATAAAGATTTATCGAATAGAACAGACTTTATTAGATGAAATATAAATTTGATACAAGTTTACAGAGTGAAATCGCATGGAAACTTTCGAGGGCGTGCAAGTGAACGGTTGATCAATCCTTTCCTTGGGTTTCCTTAGAGGTTGTCAGGCTCAGGGGCGGATCCTTTTACTTATTCTTCTCGCCGAATCTTTGGAATGGAGAATAATTTCATCTACCACCAAAATGTAAACTAAACCGGAACAATGTCTAAACGCTACTAAACTTGTTATTATTGAGTAAACAATGTGTGTACAGCATATTGCTTTGAACAGAAATAAAATCTAAACTCTGACTCTTTTCTGAGTCAGAGTTTCTACATAAACTCTGCACTAATCTAACTCTCTCAATATTACATTACCTAACATATATTACATGTTACCTCTTTTCTCTCCATATCAACTCTTTATTTATAGATGTTGAAGGGTTGTGACTGAAGTGATGTGTCCTTTGTGAAGAGTCGTATCCGTTATGAAGAATTGTGTTTGTTCTGAAGAGACGTCTTTATCCACCCGAAAGAACGTGTTTCTTGGATTTCAACATGTGTTCATTGAACTTGGCAGAATTTCTGCACTTACCGAGAATGGAGATCCTCGGCCGTGAATGGGGGAGCATCAAGTTGAGCTTTGGACGAAGGGAGGAAGTGGCTGAAGGACGCGTGTCGCGGCCGCGGATGGTGGATTCGCTGTCGCGGCACGGCGTGATTTTTCACTTCTTTGCTCTCGTTCGTATCCTTGACTTGGCGCTTTTGATTTACGTCGTCTTTGACTCCTTTTGTAGGGTTTTTCTTCTGTTTTTGATCCTTTTTCGTTCCTATTTGGATTTTACCAAATATTTAGGTACCTTGCAAGAAAGAAAGATATTCGAGAGTAAAAGTAATCTAAACAGATATAAATAACACAAATTTGTAATAAAAATGATGTAAATATTTATGATATTTTAGATATATTTTGGGCTTAACACGGTTCCTTTGGCAAAATACATTCCGCCTACACACTCTTTCTTTTGTTGGTGCACTCTACTTGGTTATCCCCCCACTCGCGATGCTCTGCGGCTTCGAGGTATGTCTATTATCTCTAGTTGTTGTTTATGCCTTGAGAATTGTGAGTCGATGTAGCATCTATTTGTGGATTATCAGTTTGCTAAGGTGCTTTGGCAGAGTCTGCCCTTGATGTTTGGCCAGTGAATTATCACTAAGTCTGTTGCGGAGCTGCTTAGCTGGGTTATGGATCAAAGGTTTAGCTCCCAGATTTCGGCTCTTTGGTGCAATGCAGTCCTACACGTACTTTGGGTAATTTGGAATACCCACAACGACTCCATTTTTTTGGATTTGTCCCATAATATTCATTATGCGTTAAGACTTCTTTGGCTTCAAATTCGTCAAACTGATCTTCTATCATTCGGCTCTGTTTGGAACTCAACTTTTGAACTTGATCTGCTTCACACGCTATAATTGTTGCCTCGTCGGTCCCGAGCACTAGGATTTTGTCGGTCTGCTCGTCTGCTCCTCCATCTAGATGGATTAAAATTAATTCGGATGCCTTGGTTACCACTGTCAATGTCGATTGTGGAGCTATATTTTAGGATATTATTGGGCACTCAATGGGTTCTTTTGCTTTTCTATCTATTTGCTCCCTAGTGCATATTGCGGAACTCTCTGCTGCGCTCTATACAATTTGTATGGTGTATAATAAGGGTCGGCATCGTCTTTGGCTTGAAAGTGACTCGACCTATTGGTATCTCTCCTTCGGCACACCGACTTATCGGCCCCTTGGGAGCATCATCAATAGCTTATGGAGTGTCGCGCCTTGCTTCGTGAAATGCAATTTGTTGTGTCATATGTCTTTCAGGAAGGTAATCAGGGTGCAGATGTGTTGGCCAACTTTGGCAGGATTAGTTCGGAGCCTCACTGGTGGGACTCGCATCCTTAATTTTGTTCTAGTTTTATTTGGGAAAATTATAACGGTCGAGACTTATATCGGTTTGCTTAGTTTTGCCTATTCACTCTTTGACATTACTTGTATTTTTTTATTGATTTGGGTTCGGATGTGGTCGTTTGGGGGGTGCCAACCTAGTTGGGATGTCCTGGGCTTCCTTTCTTTGTCCTTTACCTTTTAATTAAAAAAAACATATTGATAACTAGTTACCTGGTTTTGCTTATATGTCCAAATCATCTTAGTAATCCGACGTTGTTGATAACCTATAAAATAGTAACTACTACGAAATCAAGGTTTTGCTTAAAGATGATTATAATAGAGTTAATGGACCCAAATGAATAGGGGGATTCAATTGGATTGAATTCAGTTTCAGTCTGGCCTATATGGGGAAATTAATAGAGGGCAAATTCATTCTAAAGTTTAGTTTCAATTTAATTAGATTAAACTGGAAATATAAATTCAGAATATGTGTGTGTTATAATAGATAATATATATTTATATAATTCTATATAGTTTTATATGCAAGGAATTAATATTTATAGTTAGAACTTTTTTTTTTTGAAGAAATAGTTAGAACTTTATAATCTATATATAATAAAAAAAACAGTAAAAATAGAGCTGAGGTGTCACTTCCTCCTTTTTTACTGGTAAAAAATATATTACAATATACAATAAATTGATTTTAATTATATTATTATATTTATGTATAAAAAGATTATTTATTCGTATTATATCTAAGAGTTCTACGGAATTTAGATTAATCTTTAAATTCTCTCTAATTCTCTGTATATTTATATATAATCTAAAACAGTAGCGATCGATTTGAGGTGTCACTTCCTCCTTTTCTACTGATAAAAAAATATAATATAATATATTAATTCTAATTATATTATTATATTGATTTATAAAAGGATTATTTAAAGTAAATGCAAAAATAAAATGATAAAATTTAATTTAAATAATACCTTTATGTCATTAATTTTAATTATTAAATTACAGTTTTTAATATTTATATGCTAAGATTAATTCATGTGTGGAAGTGGGAAAGATATATGGGGAAGAGGAGAGAGTGATGGGAAAGGTGGAAGGGAAAAAGGCTGCCATGGGGAGTTGCAATTCGCAACTCCCCTAGGATACGCGGGGCGTGCCCTATGGGGCGCCCTGCGTGTCCCAACACGTGGCGTTTATTTGGGAGAGAGCTAACTGCCGAAGGCTACGTGGGACGTGGTAGGAGGGGCGCCCTGCGTAACGCGTCTTTTATTTCGGAAATGGGACAGACACACAGCTACACGGGGCGTACTGGTGTGTACGCTCCGCGTGGCTTATTTTTGGATTAAAAATGGGATTTGTTTTTCTTTTGATTTATGAGACGGGAGAGAATAAAAATAACTAAAAAGAGAAAAATAAAAATAAAAATAACATAAAAGAGAGAAAAATAAAAATAAATAAAAATAAGGTGAAAAACAGTTATGATACATATAAACAAGGGGTTTGAGAAATTCAAACCGATGCTACGTTTAGAGTCGGAGTAGCTCGACTTTCTCATGCGGCGGCTTACTGCAGGCTGTCCGATTTGGAACTCGATGGGTCCAAACTTCTACTGTTTAGGAGAGTTATCGCCTGTCCGGACTCTCTATTTTTGTCCCGCGGGTTTTGCTCGGTGTTTGCCGGGAGGGTTCCTAATGGCCTCTCCTGTTGCTGACGATTCAAGTGGGCTACCTGGCGGCTAAGGTCCCTGCAAAACACCTCACTATCGGCAAGACGGGTTAAGATATCCTTTAACAATGACGTTACCGACTGGCCATGCACGTTGTCGGGAGGCTGAGTGTTCCGACCACCGGGCATGGTTTGTGATTGCCCTAGCCCATTTTCCCGATATTCTTGATGAAAGTCGGGTGGGGGCCTCAATACATTATTATTATTGTCGTACGACAAGTTAGGGTGTTGGTACCGAGGCCTCCATCCGTTGTCATTATTATTGTGGTGGTATGAGTAGGAGTTCGGGTTAGGGTTGTACCTTTGATTGCCTCTTATGTAACTTACATTTTTGGTTTCGCCGACGAAAGGGCTATCGGCTTGGCAATTAAGTCCGTCATGATCTCCACCGCAATGATTGCACATCAGGACTTGTGCAACTTTGTTGAGGCTCAACTGGGCTATCAAAGCGTCAAGTTTCTTATTCATTTCCGCCATGGAACTTTTTGGAGCCTCTTTCTCCACGGCGAATGTTTGATGTCGCGAGGGTCCGACAAGCCGATCTTCTTGCCACTGTACGCTTTTCCTTGCGAGCTCGTGAATGAGCTCATATGCTTCATTGGCCGACTTCCTAAACAGGTTCCCACCTGCTGCGGAATCCACGGTGGCACGATTAGTAGGTGTTAATCCGTGATAAAAAGTACTTACCAAATCGTGCTTGGGGATATCATGGTGCGGGCAGCTTCGAAGCAACTTTCGGAATCTCGCCTAAGCCGCATGAAGGGCTTCGTGCTCGAGCTGCCGAAAGGTAGTGATGTCGTTCCTCAACTTAACCGTTTTGGAAGGCGGGAAGTAGTAAGAAAGGAACTCCTTCTCAAGCTCCTCCCATGATGTAATCGAACCCGCCTCCAATGAGTGCAACCACTCCAACGCTTGTCCTGTCAAAGAGAAATGAAACAACTTTAGTCGGACGGCCTCAACCGGAACACCATTTTGCCGAGAAGTTTCGGCACACATAAGCAATTTATCTAGATGTTCGTTAGGGTTTTCATGGGGTTCTCCTCCGAACTGGCCAAGTTGTTGGATGAGTTGGATCATGCTAGTCTTGATTTCATATGTGTTGGCCGGAATGGTGGGGGCAACGATTCCGTTGCGGTTTTGAGGACGATGCGGAGCAAGAATCTCCATCATCGAGTGCATGTCATTGCCTCCACCATTGGTTGTTATTCACGGGTTGCACCGGCGACCTTTGGTTGACCTCGGGTTGGTTAGCTTCATTGTTGAGGTTTGCCATTTTCTCTCTCCGAATCCTACAAAGAGTACTTTCAATTTCAAGATCAATAGGAACGAGAGTATCACTCCGAGATCGGGTGTGCATAAAATAAATAAATGGAAAGAATTATAAACAAGAAAGAATATTGTTAGCAACAAGTATATATGAACAATTTATACAAAGATAATGCCTAGACTAACAATAAAACGTTTTTGTCTAATATTGCAAGAAATTATAAATCCCTGGCAATGGCGCCAAAAACTTGATGTGCGCGGCGCCTCGGTAGAGCTTATGAAATATATATTATGATAAGTTCGTTATGACTATGGATGTGATCTTCCTAAATGCTCTATCTCTACTAGACGCTACTACTTAGGGGCAAGTGTACCCCGTCGTATCAAGTAATAATCCGGTTAAGACCGGGTATCGAATCCACGGGATTTATAACTATAAGTATTAAACGACTAGGTTTTATACGTTATCTAAGCGGTGAATACTTTGAGTTGATTTGGGAAACAACTACAAACTACTCCTAACTACGGGTGAGACAGATTTATATAACAAAGATTCTACGAAGTGATACGGATAGTGATAAGTTATAAATATGATGAACAATGTCTCCAAATATATACGATTTATGATTTACTCGTGCAATGATGACTACGTGTAGTGTGATCGACCCGTGAGGTACTTAGACTACGTGGTTCTTAGTCAAGGCGTGTCTAATGCTCGGGATTAGAAACTAGGGCCCGTAAGTTCCGTGGCTTGTCAATTCCTACGGTTTCCGGTGTGTCACTTTCGGTAAGGCAACACCTATATGAATCCCTAAAGATAGCCCGAATGGCGTCGGAAATCGCGTTCCCCTACACAATTATCAATTACGAATATCAAAACAAGTAGCAAACATCAACATATATAAAGAAGTAGAAATTGTAAACCATAAATTATAAATATGGAAAATGTAAATATGGAATACAACCAAGCCTAGTACATAGGAAGAGTACAAGCTAATTAGCAAGTGAAAAGGGAAGAATCCGCCCTCGGAACTAGCTAACCAGACTCAAAGCCGTCTCTTAGGACTTGGAGGTGGAACTCTCGAGCTTGGTGAACGAGGATGGAATGGAACCTTCACATAGTAACGGAATACACGAACAAGCTCTCAAGGTGATAGAGTTTTTGCTATGTAAATGTTGAATGCTAAAATGAGTGCTAATCACTCCTATTTATACACATCAAGCTAGAGGTAGAACTGTAAATTCACAAGATACAAGCATAGAGATACATTATTTCTGCAGTTTTCCCATGACACGCCCCGCGTATGGTCGAGGACGCCCCGCGTATTGGCCCATTCCGTCAGAAATCTCCTGCATGTGGATCAAATTCAGATCTTGTTGTCTCAACCACGCCCTGTGTAGACAGGGGTACGCCCCGCGTGGTTGAGCTCCTGAGATTTAATGGCTTGAAATGAGTCTTTTACGCCTCGCGTGGCCTCGCGGACGCCTCGCGTATATGAGTCTCTGGAATTTTATATTGAAGAACCTTCCATATACGCCCCGCGTGTAGGTTGGGACGCCCCGCGTGAGAGCAGTTGATTTTTGCTCCTTACTCGTACCTGAAATACAATTCTCGAGAGTCGAGTTAGCTTGACATTTTATTTCCTAAATTAATCAAAAATAAGGATAACTAACCGAAAGTACGGATTTTATTTTTATTTCGTTATTTTATTAAAACATTCTATTTTTGCAATTACACTTATTTATTTAGTCCAAAATTAAACTGTAAATCACGCTAAAAGATAGGGACGAAACGCCCCTATCACATTCCAGCACACCCCTATCTTATCAAGTTTTTCATCTTCAAAACCAAAATACAAGTCTTCATCATGATCCTCTTCCTCAAAAGATTATGAAGCAGCTACCACACCAACCTGGGGTGAACTATCATCAAATCCAATCATAAAGACGAGATCCTTCACCTCAGAATGCTTGCCTCGATTCAAACCTCATATAGTCTCATCAAGCAAAGGTGTTGTTCCTTTACCATTTTCTTTTATTTTGAGTTTGCTCGGGGTTGGGATAGTCAGATTAGTATCCTTGCCCGAGTTACCACTTGAATCTGAAAAATATATATAAAAATAAAATAAATAATAAAAGGAGCTTACCAAGTGGTGGGATACAATGTTGGAAGACAACATCCCACCAACTGTCAAAGGAAGGTTGATCTAACCCAAGCAGGAGTGGCCCTTGATCATGCTCCGCATCTAAAACTGCAACGACTATGTCTTCATCACTATCCCCACACCATTGGGATGTGCTAGGAAATGGAAGCTGCTTTAGGATAAATTGAAAGAACCCTAGTTGAAGTGCCTAGAGACATATTGCATACAACACTAAACAGGTCCGTTGATTCGGTTTACCTTATGATGTAATCGATGAGTGGTACAAAATGTCCTCCACCGTTCGGTACCCTCATAAGCAACACCAGACATGTAGGAGAAGGCGGGAGGCATGAGCCATCTTTTTCCTAAAAAAGAAACAATTTATTCTTTGAAAAAGGCACCAACGTGCGAAAGTACCTCACAATAGCACCCACGACCAAGCTTGAAGAACTGTAGCAAAGATCAACGCCAAGATAACCGGAAGTCCCCGTAAGCGAATCAGTAGCCAAGTGTGGGAAACAATAAAAAAACCAAAGTTGCAACAACCATAAACCACCCCGGGGCTTTTATGAACTACATGTGCTCCATAGTGATAGTCATACGGTGGAAGGAAAAGGCTAACAGCATAGTACCCAGAGCCAACCGACACACCGAGGCTAAGGCTTTGGCAATAATGAGTATTTCTGCATTGGGTCTGAGGCCCAATGGCTCAAAGATATAATTACTTAGCATCATCCATAAGAAAGTACATGGTCCTCATCAACCAATTCATCTTTCTCTAGTTTCTTCTTGGTCATTTGGATGTATGGCCCAACCTCCTTGGATGAAATAGCCTTCACCCCAGGGAAGGCATCTGTCTCAATACTGCTTGGGATTTCTTCTCCAAAGATAGGCAGTCCTGTCAAAGCAACTACATCACGTAAAGTGATAGATATGGGGTCCAATGGAAGGACCATCGAGTTTCAAACCGGAGACCAGTAGTTCAAAACACCTTCAAGAACATTCACACAAAGAATAATGTCACAATGTGTCAGGTGAATGAAATTCTTGATGCCGGTTTTATTCTAAACATCCATATATCTCGGCTCTAAGCAGTCTACCAGGTCATTCTATCCGGTGTAACAATGAGGGAATACCAAGTTTTTTATTTTATTTTTAGGGAATTGGTAAGTTTCTCGATGAAGGGCCAGTTCGGTATCACCACTCAAGGGATATGAGGCAATGGAGAACTATTAAGTACAACAACAAGGCCAAAAGTAAGGACACTATCCTAAAAATAAGTTGGGACACAAACAATTAGGACCTATAATTTCACTTCAACACATAACTGAGAGAGTGCATCAAATCAAGTCAAATTACCTCATCCAAAACCGAGGGTCACTCCCAAATTTGAGCTAGTACGAATGGTATCAAAGTACGAAAAATCAGCTGCAAGTTTAGATACAAGATTTTAGGAATAAAGCCACGACCCAGATAGGTAATTCCAAATTCAAATTTTAAAGTTCAGTCTGTTAATCATTCAACATTGGATAAAACCTACCAAAGCATAACTTTTTATATGATAAAATTTGATATAAAAGGAAAAGAAAAATCAGCAAAAGAAAAAATAGAAAAGAAAAAAAGTTGTATACCCATGATTGAACTAAATATAGAATCAAACGTTTGATCCTGAATGTGTTCGTGAGCCTTAAGAAAAGCAAAATGGTGAAAATAGGAAAGAAACATAAAAGAATGGATAAGTAGAATTTCAGTTAACAGAAAATTCAAAATAACAGAGTTTTAAGAGATTCGGAATCCTACAATTCTCGTAGACTTCGTAACCCACATAGCGTGTGGGTTCGAATTAGTGATAAAAAACCCAAAAAGAAAAGAAATAAAACTATGTTGTTTTCTAGGTTATTATTTTATGTATAAATATTAATTTATTATCAATTTATACACAAACGAGGGGGCAATTGTTGGCCCTCAAAATAAAAAATTTATTTTTCAGTTTAATGTAAATAAAAAGCATATTGCAAATTTAAAATAAAGTTTATGAAAAATAAATAACTCGTAGTGTGACTAATTCACACGTCATGTGAAATGTCTAAGATTCCCAAACTCATAGGCCAAAAGCTGCCCACATGTCGTGTGGAATTGCCACACGTGTGAGTATCATGCTAATGTTTCTACTCGAAAAAGAGTTAAATCACACAATGTTTGGCCTACCCCACACATCATGTGGAACATAATCAACACTCAAGACATACGTAAAAGGAAGCCACACGCCACGTGGCTTAGAATTCCAGCAGTTAAGCACGTATGGTTCGACGACACGGGACGTCCGACGCGCACTAACATACACCAAACAAAACCAATGGCCTACACCTGGAGTTTGATTTCTTAATCTCACATGTGCACAATCACAACCACCTCTAACCCAAGAAAGTAGGAAGTACTGAGCTGACGTGACAAGTTAGTGGGAGTGAAAATAGGAAGAAGTTGATGAATGGAAGTAGTGGGTTGATGTGGTAAGGTAGTGAGCAAAATCTGAGAGAAAATTAAGGGTAGTGGATAACAAGCAACTACCAAACCGTTTTAAAAAAACTATAAATAGAGACCCAAACTTCATTATAAGAAACCAACCAACAATTACCTAATATTAAGTTCTTAGATTTTTAAGCTTTGTTCTTCATAATTCCTAGTTATATTTGTACTTTTCAAGCTTGTTTTAACTTCAAATCGATTTTTTAGCACCCCGTTTTTAAGTTTGTTACGTCCAATCATTAAATTCCTAGTCCAAAAGTTACCAATTCCTCAACTAAAAGTTCATTAAATTCACTTTTTGTCAAGTTTCATAGTTTATGCCCAATACTTTTTTCGTTCCAGTTTCAGACCCTTTACAGTCCGTTTTTGCTCTCGAGAGAGTATAAACATTTATTCCTGACATTTTAAATTTCATGTTAGCTTTTTCATTTTTCATGATTCCATATCCGGAAGTTCATTTTTTAAGACATTCTTCTGACTCTAAATCATTTTATATATTATGTTTTCAACTTTTATACAATCTGCCAACTTTTTCATTTGCACATTCCCGAGCATCTAAAGTTCGTTTCTACCTTAGATTTTTATATAAACTCATTTTTGACGTTCTAAACTTGACTTTAGCCTTTTGTTTTGCTCAATTCCGTGCTTGTAAGTTGTCATATGAGTCATCCAAAGTTTGGTCCAAATTTGCCTCTAACTTTAATTACTTGTTCCGTTTTCAATCCCCTCAAATACCACTTGAATCAGAGATCCACAAACAAAGTCAGCCCCATTCCGTGTTGACTGATCGTGGTGTTCATGAATCCCAAGCCGACATCAATTCAATGTCTTGCTGAGATAGCCAATCGTGGCTCCGAGTTTGTCATTTGAATTTTCAATTCCGTTTTTTTTATTGTGAATATTGCAATTTAATTATTACACATGTTATTAATTTGTATTTACTTATTTCTTGCAATTATTTAGCTATATTAAATATGGGTTAGGCTATTGTTACTTTGTTTTTAACAAAAGTAAGCCTTATTTTGTTTTTATCACCATTGGATGAACTTACTTTGTTAAAGTCCACCATCATCTAATGGTGAAAAAAACAAAGTAAGCTTTACTTTGTCAAAAACAAAGTAACCATAGAAGGCACCAATATTAATATAGTCTAAAAAAGATTTTTTCAATTCCTACATGCCTCGACAATCGTTCATTTAGATTTCCGGGGTGTTTGTTAAAAGGGATATAGGAGGTGGGATAGGGATAAAAAACACGAGATAAGTTATCCCGTGTTTGTTTGGGAGATAGAAAAGTGAGACAGATGAGGGATAAGCTTCTTATCCCTCAAATCCTATACCCAGGAAGGGGGTGGGATAAGCTCATGCGATTTTAATAGGATGGAAAAGTCCATCTTATCCCTCAAATTAATGTTATGTGGTTTAAATAAGGTTAAAATAGTAAAATGTATTATTTTATCCTCATCTCTATCCCAGTCTTGATCACATGCACCTTAATGAGCAAGTAGAATTTGCTCATTCACCGTTAGATATAGACTTATTAAATCTAAGCCTCAGGATGCTTTGAATCTCCACCTTACGATTCTAATAAATCTAGATCTAACGGTGAATGAGCAAATTCACTTACTCATTAAGGTGCATGTGAAAATTCCTGACTCTATCCCACATACCAAACATTGAATAATAATTCTCGACTATCATATTTTTATCCTTATCCCAACCATTTATCCTTATCTCTATCCCAACATTTTCCCTATCCTCAACCCAATAGAATACCAAACGCCCTGTTCAAGTTTTGGCATGCGAAATCCATAACATTAATTGAGAAGTAACTTATCTGACACGCGTCCCAATCACACGTAACAAAGTTAAAAATTAACATTATTTAAAAATATCACTAAGTAAATACTAGATGAGAGGTAAAACCAACATTTTGAATATATCAAACAACAAATAATGGTTTAATCCTTACTTAAAAAAAAAAAAGAAAGAAAAAAACTAAGAAATAACCAATACGTCAGGATATATCAGTAAGACCTTAATGCAAAATCAAATTCAAATATTACAGTGAAGCGGGAAAGTTGCAATTAGGGAAGGCAGACGATCATATAGAAAGATGATACAGACTCTTCCCACTTCTTTTTAGGTTATTTTTCTCACTTCTTCCCTCACTCTCTTGGTGAGGTCTTTTACACATTGTAGCAGAAATGGGGGACAAGACCAAAAGCAACCGGAAACCAGTAAGCTTAAACGATAGCCATTATCGTCTTCTCCAAGACCTATCTGCTCCTCCTAAGCCGTCCTCCTCCGGTCTGTATTTTCCTTGCCTTTTTTATCTATTTATTTTAATGTTGAATTATTTTCTTCCTCAAAAGTTTATTGCTTTAGGGTTTCGAAACTATGCTGATTGTAAACTTTTGGCATATAGCGGAAGAAGGGAATCCATGCCAGATGAAGCCCGAAAGTCGACGCCGTCTCTGCAAAGGATCGGCCACGCAAACACAACATTTCGTTAATAATATTGATGATGACGATGATCCTAGTATTCCTCACTACTCTGGTATCACTGATTTCGACTCTTCCTCTGGTAATATAATCTCCTTTCCCTTTTTTATTCTTTTTGTCTCTATGTAAGTGTCCGTGATTCTCGCACAAATGCTAAGAGTTATGTTGCTTCTCGTGGGATGGGTTTCTGAAGAAGAAAACCTGACAAAGGTTAAGATTGAAGGGAGACGTCGTCTTTGCAAAGTCTCATCTCGGGACAAGGAAAATGCTGGGGGTATGGTACCTGTGCAAAATGAACCTAGTTTCTCAGAAATCACTGATTTTGATTCCCCTCTGCCATGTAAACCTATAGCCGATGGTAAAAGTGATCAGGGTGCTGATGAAATCAGGGACATTCTTAACGACTTGAGCTCAAGGCTTGATCTTCTGTCAATTGATAGAAAACAGGGCACTCACAAAGTAGACCATGATGGTTCAGAATTCTTTGTGGGTGGAGATAGAGAGAAGCTAGCTGATGTGCTCGAATATGCAAGTGCCACATCCTCATTTTCTGGTGGTTCATGTGATCTAGCTGGTTCTCCATCTGATCCAGCTGGTTCTCCATCTGATCCGAATAATGTTGTTGGTTATGGCATTGTGGATGAGCATGATGAAGGTCATTTGTTGAGTAATGCAAGTGGTGAATATTTTGTTGATAAATTTCATCAGACCAAAAACAATAGTCAAGGAAGGGCTGATGGCAAATTAATGACACAGGGGAATTCTGTTGTCTCTAATGTTGAAGAAGAAGAGGATAGCGATCTTGGAACTGAATCTGAGGGTGATAACTATGTCAAGAGAGAAAGAAAAACTGAAAGTACTCTCCTGAAGATGAAGAATGAATCCAAATCTACTGTCTCTAATGTTGAAGAAGAAGAGGATAGCAACCTTGGAATTGAATCTGAGGGTGATAACTATGTCAAAAGAGAAAGAAAAACTGAAAGTACTCTCGTGAAGATGAAGAATGAATCCAAACAAGTGGATGAGAGATTAAGGTTTGGAGGACAATCTTATATGTCTATTCTTAGGAATGAAGACGAGGAGGATGGGGGTGATTCTTTTACTTTTAGTGGTAAAAAAGAGGCTGAGGGAGCTGGGAGCCAAGCTTTCAAGGAGTCATCTGTGATTAATTTGTCGGATGATTCTGATGATGATGCAGTTTTGAAGGAGGACGGTTCAATTACCTTTTCTGGCTCAAGATCTACTTATATTCTACCTGGTCAAATTGCAAAGATGTTGTATCCACATCAGCGTGACGGGCTTAAGTGGTTGTGGTCTTTGCACTGCCAGGGTAAGGGTGGAATCTTAGGGGATGATATGGGTCTTGGGAAGACAATGCAGGTAAAAATCAATCTCACTTCATGTATACACTCTTCTAGTTATACATTCTATGATATGATAAATTTCAAATTGTCATGAGCTGCAGATTTGTGGCTTTCTAGCTGGACTTTTCCATTCGAGGCTAATCAAAAGGGCATTGATTGTGGCCCCTAAAACACTACTTTCTCATTGGATAAAAGAACTTTCCACTGTTGGGCTTTCTGAGAAAATAAGAGAGTAAGGCTGTTTAAATGGAGATGCTATAATGTGAAGCTATTTTTTTTAGTTCATACATATTGACTGTTGCTTTACTTCCATCTAGATACTTCGGGACCTCTTCAAAAGCTCGGGAATATGAACTGCAGTACATACTTCAGGTTGCATTAGTGCTTTGTTTGTTGATATTATTCCACCTTTTTCAGATTACTCAGTATAATGTTTTGGAATTGCTTGATGATATGGCAAGTAAATTGGTAGCAAGAAACAAATCTAGATTTTGCTCTTATTGTTGAACTAGGCACTTGAATTAGGTTTATAGCCATTGAAGTTTAAGTTGAAATATGACATTTTCTCAAATGCATATTCAATGTTCTATTATAATCCACCTTATGAAGCAAAAAATTGATTAGTCTTGTTTCTTTGAAGTTCTTTTCTAAATTGTCGTTATATCCATGATGTGTGAGTTTGCTTTTAAGTGAATTTTTGATACTGGTTTCTCTAGCTTCTTGGTTGTTGATTCCATCATTTAATTAATTTATAGGACAAAGGTGTTCTCCTTACAACTTATGATATAGTGCGGAACAACTCAAAATCATTACGGGGAGATGGCTACTTTGCTGATGAGGAAAGTGAAGATGGTTACACATGGGATTACATGATTCTTGATGAGGTACACTCTGTTATGTCATGTTTCATTTTGTATGCACTTTTCTCTCACATAGTCATAATTTTGGAGCTATAAATTGAAGCCTAAGCCTAAGCCTGGGGAACATTTTTACCTTAAAGGTTTTTCTTTAATGGGTGCTACCTTGTGCGCTAGATATAAGCATCTTGCTTGGTCTTTCCATTATCAAATAACACATTTGTGCCATTGTATAAAGGAATTGTGTGTTTTCTCTCTTTTTTTTTCACTGTGCCCTTATGCCTTTGTTATTGTAACAATTTTAAATACAATAAATTTTAAATACATGTAGAGAACTGCCTCGTGACGCTTCATTTCTGGCTTTTTTTTTTGGGAGCAATCGACTCACCCCCTGCTGCGCTGCGAGTTTAATAAAAAACCAATGAATAGATGAACAAATATAGCAACCACTTAGAGAAAAACCAAGAGAATTGAGGGAAAATCTCAAGAAATTTTTATTGATTAATTATGAGAATATGAAAAACCAATACAATTCATATGTATTTGTAGGTTAAGATAGTCCTAAGCTGAAATGGAAAAGAAAAACTAATAAAGAATAAAAAACATAAAACTTCATCATAGGTAATCCAATTTGGATTCGGATTCATGGGAACCAGTTTTTCAAACTGAAATGGAACTCGAAATCAATCCCAATTTGGGTAGGAATTGCAGCAGAAGTAACAAATCTAATTCCAGTTAGAATAAGGATTTGGCCTTTCATCACCTTTGTAACTGTCAGCTATTAATACGAAGTGTACCTTTAATTATCAGCCTGAGCTTTTAGTTCAATTGGTTTCATGACAGTAACCAAAATTGGATTTAATTTAGCTACTTTATGTTGAGTTCAACCTGCAATCATTATTATATTAAGTTCATTTTTGTTAATAAATATTTGACGAAACATTCAATTAAAGAAAGTTATATTTTGATTTTTTTATTCATTCTGAAAGAACTTCCCCAAAGGTAGTTCGTTCCTAATTCACCATTTTTCTACTGATTTTATCCTCCAGTTACAGCTACCCAAACCAAAACCAAACACTTCAAAGCATAAGCTTTATCAAGAGCCATGTAGAAGTGGATTCTAAAAGCTCCAACTTGCATGTACTATCTACTAGCTTGTAGATGTTTTGGCATGATCCTGAATTCTTGCTAAATTATCCTTATTAAATTTGTTATGGAAACTCTCTCTCTCTCTCTCTCTCTCTCTAAGTCTATTTCATGATCGAATTATTGATAATGTGTCAAATATTTAAAATAATAATTTAGTAATGCATGATGGGGTTATAAAAAAAAAAGGGCGGCCCGGTCGCACTACGCGTCCCCGCTGAGCGAGGGCTTCCGAGGAGGGGTCCCACCACAAGGGTGTACTGGGGGCAAGCCTTCCCCTGCCAATTTATTTAGCAAGAGGCCGCTCCTAAGACTCGAACCCGTGACCTCTTGGTCACACGACAACAACGTTTACCGTTGCGCCAAGGCTCGCCCTCTAGGCATAGTTAATTCTAATTTTATTGAATGTTTTCATTGCTTATGATTTATGTTTGAAAAGAACTTGTGCACAATATTCATTTTACACAGAGCAGAATGAATTAGTATAATCAGATACCAATCACTATTTGAGTACCCACTGTCTCACAACATTTATTAATAGTTGTAGATGAATAAAACATTTTCTTGGACTTGCTTTTGTGTAGAATTCTTGTCAAATCAGATGTTGGGTAATTTTTTGAAGAAATAGTTTTAGTTCCAAATGATGAATTCCTGTAACCATATTTGAAAGTTCTCATTCTGAGTGCGAAAAATGCTTTGTTTTATTATTCATGTATTAGAGCGTCTCTAATAGACTCTTTATTAGGTCCTTAAGTTAAATTTGAGGAGTTTGTAGCCAAATCCAACTCCAAGAGCCTCTTAGCTCCTCCTCAAATCACGCCTATATTTCCTCCCTATCATTGATGAGCCTCTTTGCCCTCCCTACTTCAGTTTTTTATTAATAATTTATTATTGAGGAGTTTCTCTCCTCTCCCTATTGGTAAATATAATAGTAGATAATAATTTTAGCAATAAAAAAATAAATAAGGAGTGAGTATGAGAAGTATTGTTGGAGATGACAAGTAGTTTAATGTCTTAAATGTCTAAGAGCCAAATTGTTTATATTATCGTAGAGAGAGGACTAAGTGTGTCTTGCAGATGCTCATAATTCTTTTTGTGTGTTGATATTCTACAGGGGCATCTCATAAAAAACCCAAGCACACAGAGGGCGAAGAGTTTGCTTGAGATTCCAAGTGCTCATCGTGTTATCATTAGTGGTACACCAATTCAAAACAATCTTAAGGTGTCAATTTTAGCAAATGTTGCCAATTATTCATTTTTATTCACATCCAATTGTATGAGGCAGGATTTACAATTAGCTATGATTCTGTTCTTTCAAAACAGGAAATGTGGACTTTGTTCAACTTTTCTTGCCCCGATTTGCTTGGTGACTACAAATGGTATTACATTGCTTCATCCTTCACTTGATTTTGATTATTAAAACAAGTATCTTTTTATGATGTCAAGCTTCCTCAGGTTCAAGGGAAACTATGAGCATTTCATCCTTCGTGGTAATGAAAAAAATGCATCAGCTAGGGAGAAGCATGTTGGTTCAAGAGTTGCTAAGGTAATACTTGTATTTGCTACAATATTTTTTTGGGATTTCTGACTTGAATCTTGTCCTTTTTCTTTTTTCTTTCCCTTAGTTAATGAGATTGTAATGTAAAGGAAAATTATTGTGAATATTTGACTGTACGGTAAATTGGTAACGTAAAATATTTAATTAAAAGGTGAAAATGAGGAGCTTCCATATCAATGAATTGTTCTGACTCGCATATCTAAGCTTCACATTTTTTTTGCCTTTAGCCATCTATCTAGGATTTCTAGTCAGAGTATAAAAAAATGATGACAGTTATTTGTAGTCCGGAATAAGGTAGTTACATAGAAGTTTTGTGAGTTTATGAGGTTTGACTACAATTATTTTAGTGAGGTATCAAAATCAAGGTGTATTATGATTGAAAGGCTACTTTATTATGATAATATAATACTATAGTCGTTGTAATTGTATTTCCAGTGATTCTTAACTGCACTTCTTGTGATTAATACAGTACTAAAGTTGTTATAATTGAATTTGCAGTCATTCGTGACTTATTGTGATTATTTTGATATGCTCATCAAGAAAAACATCTGCACTTGGACTTGTAATCACTTCATACTGTTAGCGATGATATTACACTATTAGCGTTAATATTTCACTGTTATCCTTATTCTCTTAGGATAACGTTTTGTACTTATCTCTACTTAGGATGTTTACTGTGTTTAGGATAACACTTTATATCCTAATCTCCTTTACTTCTAGTTTCACTAGGTACATCTATATATACTTCTAATCTCTGTAATCGTAATTAAGAGAGATATGATCATTATACCTGTTTCTATTCTTTTCAATCATTTAACACATAGTACTCAAGTTCTTCATTTCTAAAATGGCACTGCCCACATTCATTTAAATAATTTTTATATATTCTTTTCCATTTTTTGGAATGCTGAAATTTTTTCAGAAGGTAAATTAAATGTGAACCAGATCATTTACAATGTTTGGCTTCAGTGGCAGGTTTCTAATTGCTTATTAATATAACCACTACCTCTATTTCCTGTCCTTATAAACACTGTGTTGAGATTACAAATAATATTTGTGCTATTTTTATATGCGGCATGTGTATTTTTATGAGGCCTCAGACACTAGATATGCTGATTTTTTTTAGATGTAATTGCCTTAATAGGATATTAGCAAGTTTTAGAAGCTAAATTTTGTACATTACTGAGCAATCTAATTGTCAGATATTAATATGAAGTGGTAATATGGGCCTGTGTTGTGCACGTTTCAAGTTCAGTAGGGATTCAGGTGTGGCGGTGTGTCAGATATTAATATGAAGTGGACCTTTAACTATCAGCTTAAGCTTTTAGTTCAAACGGTTGCATTACACTAACTAAAGCAAATAGCAATAAATTCTCTAAAAGAGAAAAAGCTTCAAAGTAATTTACTGATAAGTATGTTGAGTTAGTTTGTAAAGGTAACTAAAGTTCGATGTTGCAATGAATAAGCAGGTTAATACATGCCAGTTGAGGTAACACCGTAAAAAAAACCAGTTTCAAAAATATGATAAACTGATCATACACCCAACCATAGTTATTAAAGGCGCGCCTGAGGCGCGCCTATGGCGCATGGCGCACCAGGCGCAGGCCTTAGCGCCATGGCAGCCCCATGGCGAGGCGCAATCGCCATGGCGCGCGCCTGGTGCGCCATTTTGCGCCAAATGCAATTGCCAAAGGCGCACCAAGGCGCGCCTTGGCAGTTAGAGGCAGTTATGGGCAGTTTTTTTATATATCTGGGATGAAGCACATGTTCTATTAACAAAAAGTATTAAAGAGGAGAGAGATTATACGTTTTAAACTAATTAGAAGACGAAGAGACAGAGTCATGAAGAGTTGAAGATGAAACTCTAACATGGGGTTTAGTTGGTAAGGCTGCTGGAGTTGAAGAGATTGCATATAACACTAGAAGAGTAGGAAAAAAGGCTAAAGTATCATCTTCCAAGGATCGAGGAAAAGCCCATGTAGTTGTTCGAGATGAGGAGGAAGAAGAAACTGAGTTTGTTGATGAGGATGAAGAGGATCAGTTTGATGATGACGCTTTAGATGAGGAGTGTGATAGTGATGATGAGGAGTGATGGATTTGGAGAGTTTTGATTAGGAGTAGAACTTAGGAATTAGTATTCAACTTTAAAGTTTGCTAATATGGGGTTTATTTTGCATTTTAAATTTATTTATGCTTAAGATATTTTCATGATTTAGTATTCATTGCATTTTTATGTTAGTTTAATAGTTTTATAATTTTTATTTTTGTCGGTGCGCCTTGTCTCGCTATGGCGCGCGCCATCGCCGTGCGCCATGCGCCAAGGCTCCAGGACCCTTTGCGCCTTAGTGCGCCATGCGCCTTTAATAACTATGCACCCAACACTACTAGCCATTTTGAAATGGAAAAAACTCTAACATGACTCTTGTAGCACAGGAAGTCTTGGCAGCAGAGTTTTTTAAATGTGTGAACTTAAACTTCCTAAAATCAATTTTTCTAGGAAAAATTGTGAAAGAAAGATATGGGTATAAGAATTAAGGATTGAATGAAGTCTTTCCTGATTGCAATAAGTTCATATTTATTTTATTAAAATCTAAGCTTTCGTTGATTGCACCAATTCATGCAGTATATTATTTACTTTATAGGAGCTCAGAGAGCGCATTCAACCTTATTTTTTGCGCCGTATGAAGAGTGAAGTATTTAAGGAAAATGATTCAACAACTGCCACTCTTTCCAAAAAAAGTGAGATGATTGTATGGCTAAGACTGAGTAGTTGTCAGGTATGGTTTACTATCTTAGTTCTCATTTTGGTTCTATGCTAATAGAATATTTTGAATAATCATGCGATTTGGTTTGTAATTTGGTGCAGCGACAACTTTATGAAGCCTTTTTGCACAGTGAACTGGTTCTATCTGCTTTTGATGGCTCACCACTGGCTGCACTGACGGTAATGTGTTGCATTTCTTTTTATTACTAGTTTTTTAATATGTTGTTTAAGAATTTTCATTAGGACCAATGAAATATTAATAAGACTACTAAAATGACTGATTTATTTTACCCTTAATATTTCTCTCCTAAAACTCTACTTTCATGCTGAGATTCTCTTTCTTAATTATTATAGCTTAATTATATGATTAATTGCATTGATATTAAACCTCTCACGTAGTATAAATGGGAGCAAATTTGAGAATTTTTTTTTTGCCAAGAGTGCATTTTGGTAATGTAAAATGTCTTGTAGGAACAAATTGATAAACTTTAAATGTCATATAATAAAAGACGGAAGGAGTAATATTTTTATTTTTATTTTTTTACATGCATGAAGTGGAAGAGTGCTACGGGTTTCCTTTGTGATCCCGGCATGCCTAATAGATTGAAGGGAAAATTCTACCGGACGGCAATTAGACCAGCATTGTTATATGGTACGGAGTGTTGGGCAGTGAAACACTGCCACATCCATAAGATGTCGGTGGCGGAGATGCGTATGTTGAGATGGATGTGTGGTCACACGAGAAAGGACCGGGTGCGTAATGAAATAATTAGGACAAAAGTAGGGGTCACATCTATTGAGAATAAAATGAGAGAAAACCGACTAAGGTGGTTTGGCCATGTGAGACGTAGAGCGCTTGATGCGCCGGTTAGGAGAACCGAAGAGTGGCAAAGGGATGTAGTGGTGAGGGGTAGGGGAAGACCTAAGCAAACTTGGAGGAGGGTGATCTAGAGTGATATGAGTTTATTGGGAATTGAGGAAAATATGGTAGTGGATAGGACGGAGTGGAGGGAGCGAATCTGTGTCGCTGACACGACTTGATTTTCACGGTTTTATATGATGGTTCATGTTAGCCGACCCCGAATCATTTCGGGACTAAGGCTTTGTTGTTGTTGTTGTTGTATATGTGTGTATGCATAATTTTTTTAAAAAAATTTGTTAATGACTGTACAGCAATGGCTTGGCAATCGAAGGCCAAATGTTTACAAAGCAGTTAAACAATAAGAATGAAATTGAACGATCCGAATTGCATTTTGGGATTATCTAAATCTTAGCACTGGAATTTTGTGATGTACTAAAGCAACATCAGCACAAGCGAATTGAATTATTTTAAATATGTGGAATGAGATTTGAGCAGTTTGTCTAATGCTTCGCTAGTACAGCGTATTTCATTTTTCATAAATTGCAACATGCCCAAAATATATATATCTTCCTTTTAAACCTCCTTTGTAACACTTAATTATTGCTATTTGGATTCCTAAGGGGAGGGAAGTTGTTCCAATTGCCTTGTTGAAGTATTTCCCAAAATGCTAGACAAGTTTTTCCGTTGTATATGTCACTTCTACTTTTCTGGTTTTTCATCATCCATAGGCTTTGTGACCTTATAGTTCTCATTAAAGTTGTATAGATGTAAGTTTCACCTTGCTGGTGCTTTTGAGATTCCAGGTGTTCTGTTGTAAAAGTATATAGTTCATAAGACAACCCTTATATTGGCATTTTGACTTATCTCAAACATGTTTGTCCTCGGAGTAACATCTTCCATCGATATATATTCCTCTTAGTGTAATGTAATTATGATGCTTGTTATGGTAACTTTTATTCCTTAACCTTTAAAGTTCCAGTAACTATTGGCATGCTTATAGTTAGGAAATCTCTTGGTATATTTGTTTCTCTACTCATTTGGGATGTGCAAGTCTCGACCAGTGGATAAATACTGATGTTCCTTAATGAAGTTTACATGTTATGTTGTAGTTGCTGAACTATATCTTCTATAAGAGAATTTGATACCTGACGTCTTTAATTTTGCTCAAACTGAAAGAGTAATTTGTTCATCATGTTATCGAAGGGCTTTGATTAGGCATTAAGATTAGATCGGTACTTTTTTTTTCCCCTTTGCTTTGCAACTGTTTTTTTGATGTTTAGACTGTGTTGTGTGACCAACTACTATTTGACTTGGAGTAGATTCTGAAGAAAATATGTGATCATCCGCTTCTCTTGACAAAAAGAGCTGCTGAAGATGTTCTAGAAGGAATGGATTCCATGCAAAATGCAGAGGAGGATGCTGGTTTGGCAGAAAAATTGGCAATGCATATTGCTGATTTAGCTGAAAAAACAGAGTTTCAGGAGAAGCATAACAATGTCTCGTGCAAGATATCTTTTATATTGTCACTATTGGTTAGACTTATCTCATGATAACTTAAAGTATAGTTTTGTTGCTAAGATTGTGATGTTTAATTATTCCTCATCTTTATTCCACATGGTGGATTGTGTTTGAACAGGACGAGTTAATTCCAAATGGACATAATGTTCTTATCTTCTCTCAAACCCGCAAGATGCTTAATCTTATCCAGGTTTGTTTAAAATTATGATTTTCCAGCATGCATGGCTTTTGTTTTCAAATAACATCTAGTTTAACGAGAAATATGAATACGAAAAGTTGAGCACATAACATTCTTTGTTGTTAAAATATGGTGCATGAATATCATTAACATGTTGATCATTTTTCTATTAGAAAATCCCAACATTATGTTGTTATCAGTCAAAAGTCAATCATTCAGAGTTTCTTCAAGTTTGTTGCGTTTTGACTTTACTTGGTGTGGTACTGGATTTGGTACGTTTGTCTTTTCTATTAAATCCTTGTGTGATTACTTGGAAGGCTTAAACTATAAATGCAATAATGCCGATATGAATTCTCAAGTCATGTTCATTAGCTTTCTGTGTCATTTGTGAATTCTGAGTAGACAGTGATGGCCACGCCAGTTTATGAAAGAATGAACCTTTATTTTGGAAGTAGGAATATAAATAGCTCTAGATTGACCATAAGGAATTACCTGTTGCAAGAAAAGAAACATTTCTTTAGCATAATCGGTATCTGGGATTTGTCATGGATTGTCTTTTTGATTGCATCCTGATTGTGTATTCAATTGTTTGTCCAAGTTCAGATTTTGAAAATCCATTAACTATGAAAAAGGTAAAAAGAGTTTCCAAATTATACTTTCTCATACATGCTTAATACAAATGTCAAATTGTGATTTGTTTTTCATGATCTTTAGAAATTTATATTAGACATGTTTTTAAGAATGAAAAGGCATTTTTGTATGTCAGCTAAATGTATTATAGTCTATGTAGGTTTGAGGATGAAACTGGGCAATTTTACTATTGACACTAACTTTGAACAAAGTTGTATAGATGCGCATCCGCAATTTGAATTTCTTTTCACAGTTTCTGTTCTCTTTCTCACCTCAAGTAGTTCACAGTGACCTGATACCTAGCTTTTCCATTCCTTTAAACTGTTTCACGTGGTCAAACACAATTTATATGTTATCGTTTGCAAATAGGTTCCTTTTTTACTTCTGTAATTTTTTGGTGTGTTTGGTTGGAGAAATGTCATTTTCCTTGTGGACCATTACTTATCTGTGCAACTATTTTTGATATAGCCTCCTCCTCTCTCTCTCTGTCTCTCTTTTTCCGCTTTGTTTTCCATCTGTAATTGGGGTCGATTTTAGAGCAGTATTTCCTCAAGTAGGATCGCGTAACACTTCTGCCTACTGCTTCTCTTTTCCTTTTATAATTTTGTTTTCTTGTTTTGCGTTGTTTATATCTTCACTATCAATAGCAATTTATTTATTTTTCTGATCTCCTCATCAACAAAGTGTCTCGGTTTTATATTTGGAAAGAAAAAGTGAGGGTTGGTTGTCATTTAAGGAGGAAGACATTCAGCTTATTTGATTGGTCTATGTAGACTAGTGAGTTAATGTCCCATTTATGTACAGTGTACACTAGTTTTGATTTCAGAGTCTTTTTTTATCCCCCGTTGACCTTCTTTTTTAGATAGAATCATCAATGAGTGGAAAGAAGCAACCTTACTAAGTGTCATATATTAATATGAATTGAGCCTTCAACTATCATATTAAGCTTTTAGTTCAAGTGGTTCGATGATATGGTATCAGATGACCAAGTGATCAAGGATTCGAATCCTGGCAACCTCATTTGTTGATTAAATTGCAGGAGATGGTAATATGGGCCTGTTTTGTGCATGCTTCAAGCCCAGTGACATAGTAATATGAATTGGTCCTTTAACTATGGGCTTAAGCTTTTAGTTCAAGTGGTTCCATGACACGAAGAAAGGTTTTAGAGCCTAGCTGATCCCAGACTGAGATCTATTGAAGGATACGTTTTGTTTTAACTTAGGGCTAAAACAGAGCTCTATATTCTAAAATTTATTGCTTGGTATTCTGTGCTCCCTACGTTTCTGCTTCCTTACATTAACAGGGCAGAGAATGACCACACATCATACTTCTCCTGTGTCTGTATCAGCCATTTTAAATTTGTGTATTGACTAAGTATTATATGTCTTCAAGCCTGTATATGTACTACCTCTTCCAGGAATGCTTTTGACATGTGACAATATTAGAATAATTTTGCTAAAATGTTGGACGTTTAAAGGTTCTTGATGATTGCTCCTAATTGTTTGTTACAGGAATCCCTAGTGTCCCATGACTACAAGTTTTTACGCATTGATGGCACTACTAAAGCTAGCGACAGAGTGCAGATTGTTAATGTTAAGTGTCCAGAAAAGGCATTTTTGGCTTAAAATTATCGTTTTTGGAACTTAAAGATCATTGGATTTCCTTTTGCTTTCAGGATTTTCAAGAAGGTATTGGCGCCCCTGTTTTTCTCTTGACATCTCAAGTCGGTGGTCTTGGGCTTACACTTACAAAAGCAGACCGTGTCATTGTGGTAGATCCTGCATGGAACCCCAGGTGCTTAAATATTTTCTTCCATTTAGATTCTGTAAATCTTGGTGGAAAATTACTACAGCTGCATTTGTTTTATTTTATGCGAAATAACTTGTTTTGGAATATGTATTTTGAGGTAAATATTTTTGAGAGTGAAACCTGTTATCTACTGTTTGCTTGCACTGCAAAAAGTCAAGTGTGATTTGGGTTTACTATATTGGAACGTAATTGATTTTCCTTTTTGGGTTTATGAAGCAATTTAGATTTGTGGGAACCTCATAGTTTCCTAATTATAATTCATTGTTGATAGAAATGTGAAAAATAAATTATCACGGGCAGCAATTAGTGGTTTGTCTGTAAGGGCCAGAGATGATTGATGGTCACTATATCTATGCACTTATATTCCTTGTTTGCATTACTCCATCTGTCCAAAAAGATAGATTATTTTCCCTGTGTCCAAAAAGATAGGCTATTCTTAGCTTTTATGTGGCTTAAATTTTTTTAGTTAAGATGAAGGACAATGTTTTACAAATGAATTTTCTAATTTACCCATATTTAACTTACTAATGTGTAAGTGGTTGTGGTTGAGTACTAAGCAACAAATCTCAGTGATATTTGTATTGAATTGGTAGAATTTTATGAACTTGATGTACTTTCTTGATGAATATGCATAAAAAAATAAGGGGTACATTAGGAAGATCAGAAAACAACTAATTTTTATGAAAGGGAAATTGTCTATAACTTCGGATGGACCAAAATAGCAAACTGGTCTATTTCTATCAATTTGGGATGGAGGGAGTACCATTTTTCGAGTTTGTGACAATTGAAAATTTGGAGAATTGGGGATTTTTTTTATTTGAAAATATGTTTTGAGAAACTGAGAATACATTTTTCAATTGCCAATTTTCGCAGTTACCCTGAAAATGGATTTTAGTACAATATTACAGGGAAAATATTCATAATGAATAAAAATAAGTCCTGCACGAGACAATCAAACTGGCTGATCTTAAATTGGATTACTTGGATGATCCATATTTTGTAGAATGTGTTCAGTTGTTGGTTTAACATTTTGAATCCTTTTGTTTTTACATTTTCTTTTGTAAAGTATCCATTAGCATCTTTCCTAATGTTAACTTCCCTTGTTTTGACCGCCATGATCACTCAACCTTTAGAGTTTGCAAAGGTTATATGCAGAATATTATATGTTATGTTATTCCTCAAAATGAATGGTGCCTAAATCAGGTTCTTGCTTAACTTAGGTTAGTGAGCTTTCTGGCTTTCTCTGGGATTTTAATATTTCTCATTGTTCGAGGCTGTATTGTTGTATTGGTAATTCCAATAAAAAAATTTTGAGCTATGGAGGAACTCTTCTAAACAAATTGAACATCTGTATAGATGTCTCAAATTTACCTCAAGTTTTTGCCCTAATTTATTGAATTTTAATGACAAAAATTTACTCTTTTTAAAACTTCATACAAATGATTTCATTTCATCTGAACAATTCAAATTAAAAAAGGAGGTATATGTCTTCCTCCGGACATGTGCTGCATTTTTTTTTTCTGTTTCCTATAATTATTCACGAATATATTGTTCATGAACTACTTTCCATAGTTCAGACATTCTGAAGTTAGTTATAGTAGTTTGCAAGCTAATTGCTTTATCTCCGTTTACAGCACGGATAGCCAAAGTGTTGATCGAGCATATCGAATTGGCCAAAAGAAAGATGTTCTTGTGTATAGATTGATGACATGTGGAACAGTTGAAGAAAAGATATATAGGAAGCAGGTGAAGAACTTGTTAATCCTCTTACTCTTATTGTTGTAATATGATAGATAGTATATAAATCATAGTTGTTGGAATCGTACAAGTCGATTCGATCCGATTCTGTCTGGTTTCGGGTCGTATCTATGGTACGACTCGAAATCATAAAGAATCGGACATGAATAGGCCGAGTCCACCGATTCAGTCAATTCATGAACTACATTAAAAAAAACTGTTTTCAATTTTTAAAGAGTAAAAAACGTGCGCAGAACTAAAACTAATTAAGAAGTTATGGAATACAAGTAGGAGACTCTCTAGACTTTACAAATTCCAACTCTTTCTTTCCTTCTGTTTTTCTGTTTTGTTTTTCGTTTTCTCTTCTATTTATTTCGTTCTTTTCAACTGTCCTTCTCTATTCTTTTGATTCTCTTCAACTTTCTGTCTCTGTTTTCTTTTCGTTTGAATTTTAAAGCGTGGTTATGGAGGAAGAAGATGATGATTCTTTTGATGATGAAGAATTCTTTGGCAATTAGTTTTATTAGGATTGCATTAGGTTTGAATTTTAACTTAAATGCTTGGTTAATAACTTGATATAATTTCTATTTGGATATTAGAATGACATTTTAGACTAATATTTTAAACTTAAACATAGTTAATATTTTATTTTTTATAATATTTTGACTTTGATCTGAATCTTACGATTCGGTTTGATTCCCGAGTCCCAATTCACAAAATGAGGATTTCGAATCACGAGTGGAATCTCAATTTAACAACTATGATATAAATAATTTGACTAGTTATTGACATTTTGAGGCCATGATTCAATATGTAGAATCGTAGATTCATGTGGCTGAAGTATTCTATTTCTTGAATATTGTTTAGATGTATCAAGTTGATTATGTAAATCTACTGTTATGAATAAATGTGGTTTGGAAATATTAAGTATATTTCTATTATGAATCAGTAAACATATATATTCAAGAGTATGTATTCTAAACTAGGAAAGTAAATATATATGAATCTAAATCGGTCATTAGGCAATCTATTGTCACAGTATGCAATTGAGCTTCCTACGATTATTAATAATTTGTCATTGGCTTCATGTTCTAGTTAAATTATTCTGTAAAAATGGAGTAGAAGATGTGGATTTACCCTGTGCTTGTATTTGGGTAACGGATTCTTTTACTCATTTGCGGGAAAGTTGTGTAGTGTTATTTAGTTCTTCAGATACGTTCTGTCCATATTTGCAATTCTACCCAGTGGTTGTATATTTTGTTTCAGCTATGGATCAATAAATATGACTTGTGTTTTTGTTAGATATTCAAAGGGGGACTATTTAAAAGTGCAACTGAACACAAGGAACAGATTCGTTACTTTAGCCAGCAGGTTTGTGCCAAAAGGATTATCTGTTGCAGCTTTTTTGAAATAACATGGATGCACTTTACTAAAATTCATGTGTTTCAGGATCTTCGGGAACTATTTTGCCTCCCAAAGCAGGGTTTTGATGTTTCGGTTACACAGCAGCAACTACATGAAGAGCATGACAACCAGCACAAGATGTACTTGTTCTATTCAAAAATTATTTACTTACACCAATCTGACTTTCTCCTCTTTCATTAAATTGAAACCATGAACTGATTTTGACTATATACTTAATTTTCTTAAATGGGAGAACTGGAGGTAATTCTTTTGTCAAAATAATTTTGTTGATCTCTCTCCTAATTAGTTGTCCTTGAAGCCTGAAAGCCTATTAGCAATAATAGTAAGCTTTCTTCTTTATGATATACCCTCTTAGTGGCCCTTATATTATGATGCAAATGGGTTCGTATTTAGTTTTCAAATTCAATCAATTTATGTGATTTTTGCATTTCAAGTGTGCATTTGCTATCATTTTCTAATGTTTGGCATATTCTACTATATATTAATTAAGTGTTTTTTTCTTTGGGTAGGGATGAGTTTCTGGAAGCTCATGTAAAGTTCCTGGAGACTCTGGGTATAGCTGGAGTTAGTCATCACAGTTTATTGTTCTCCAAGACAGCACCTGTCCAAGATGTAAATTTAGAAGATGAAGACATAAGGTGGAACTCAAACTCTTAGTGTACGCTGTTCCTTCTTTTAGCTGGAACATAGCAAGTAGATCCTTGAAATTTTTATCAGTTTTCTGCTGCTTGGTTCCATGTTATTCTTTCTACATACAATCGTAGGTCTGCCCTGTAGATTGAGTTACAACAGGGATCAAGGTTCTGCTAGTTGCCACTTGGGTGTGCTGATGATTTTTTATACTCTTGTGACCTAGTTGTCCATTGAAGAAAATGACTTTATTAGAAAGAGCCTTGTAATCTCATGCACTCAAACCTGAATGGACAAATGCTTGTGTCGTCTATTACCTTGGAAAATTAAATACTATTAAATTCAAAAGAAACACAAGGCAACTGAGATGGAAATATGCTACACAATTATCCAAATTGCTAGCAAATTGTCCCCTTTTTGCACTCAGGTGTATTTCCTTTGTGAATTTTTTTTTTCCAGTGCAAAGATTTGAACATGCAACACATCTTGAACAATCCCTAAATAGTTTGATAAGCAACAGAAGTTCCAATTATTTCACGATTCAACAAGATTCCGAAGTACTATAATTTTTGGATTTACTAGCAAGTAATATAGGTTCTGAAGTGTTTTTTCAGAATATCCTTTCCGTAATTTTTATATCTACTGAGTAAAGTTAATCAAGTATTAGAATCTGAGGTGAAGTTAGTATTTAGCAGAGGAAACCATATAAATAAATATATGAGCTATATGTCATGATTTTGTGGTTGACACTTGATTGTGTATTCAGGAGAAACGGCTCATATGTCAGAAATGCATCATCAAGTTATTCACAGGAGCACAATGTTGATGGGTATGGCCTTCAAGAACCACTATGCCCCGGCTTGAAGTTTTATTCTAATTACTTCTTTTTTTTGCCAACTTTTTGTTGTTAGGGCTGAGCATGCTTTCAATCCAAAGGATGTAAAAGTGAACAAGAAAATCTCATCCCCAGATAGCTTTGGCAAGCTGACAGAATCTGAAATCAAAGATAGAATTAGTCGGCTATCACAAATACTGGGGAATAAGGTATGCTTATTCAGGGCATGTGTTGCAACTTAATCAATCTGCTTCAATCACTAGTAGCTCAAAAAATGTTAGAAGTTTGTATTTCTTAGTGGATCAGGTAGTTTCTGACTGAATTACTAGCGCTTCTATATAGGCCATCTTTTTGCTTAATTTTTTGGTATGATTACTGGTGGTCACCACATTTTAAGTGTTATCTTTGTTCTCTTTTAAGGCTGTGTTTGCTGGCGAGCATGAAGTGTATTTGGATTTACACTCATGAAATTTTTGTTTCCCATCCTTCAAAAGAAACATAGTCTAAAGGTTTTACATTGAAATAGCTACCAATTTAGCCGTATGCTTATTGTGGGAGAGCGAATGTAGTCTTCAAGTACAAAACAATACAATCTTATGCCTAGCGTTTACTAAATGGTACAATTTCAAGCCTCGTTAACGAAAAAAATGTTTTTTTTTTTTTTTTTTTTTGTTGTGGTCACCTTCCAACTTCTACCAAATAAGTTTTGAAATTGCATATCTTCTATTAATTAAAAAAACTCGTTAACCTGCTGTATGGTAAATGGTAAACGTTAGACATAAGATTGCGCTATTTTTGGTACGTGAAGGCTACATATCTGCTCTCGCCCAATAATCATAGGGTTAAATTTGTAGCTTATTATGTTTAACATTTGTGATATGGTTAGAATTAGAGCATAGCAAAGGCAGAAAGGGAATTATAACATTAATCTGGTGATGACAGGTGACAGTTTCAAGATTACCAGATAAAGGAGCAAAATTGCAGAGGCAGGTATTGGAATTGAATTTAGAGGTGGAGAAGATGAAGATGGAAAAAACAAGGGAGAAACAAGTGATCGATTTGGATGATCTGACTGGGGAGCTTCAACGAGTGTTGAATGTATGAGACACCATTATCACCCCTATCTTTCTGGATTTTTGGCTACAAATTTTGTTTAAATCTGCCATGAGCTCCTGTTAAATGCAAACAGATTCCATCTGGGATTAATACTATTATTATTTTGTATATCTACTTTGGTTTCGTTAATACAAGTGAAACCATCCAGCCTACAATGAATCTTTTACATGTTACATTGAAATCTGAAATTTTAGTATACGCACCTTCACTCAATTTAATTAATTTAGTTTTCTTGCTATCAATAGTAATAATATGGATTGCAATGCAAAACCCAGTACTATCTGATCCTAATAGGATTATTCGAACTCTGTGTAAAAAGAGTTTGAGGCGGGTATGAGATCTAAAAAATTACCCATATCGGATATGGGATTACCCTTCTGGATACCTGTTGCCCCTCCATATATTAATATGAAATGATCTATTTATTTTTAATTTGTTTTGTTTTTTGATAATTTTAAATGTTTTAATTTAGAGTGTTTGTTGAAATTTTGAATTATTTTTTAAATTTGTGGATAGTTTATTAAAGTCTTATTTTGTTAAATTTGTAATTTATTTGTTTTATGGGTAACGGTATTTGCGAATTAAATTGGATGTGTATGAGATTCAAAACGTATACATGCTAGGGTAATAATACATGACATTTAATTCAAAAAGTACGGGTATATTATAAAGATACACTTTTTAGCTCTTGGGCCTAATTTCCCAAATTTGCTTGATGTATCATAAGTGGAAGTTGTGCAACTCCATGACCTGAGCATACTCAAGTCAGGTTTGCGGCCCGTACAAGATTGACATTATGTGTTGGTACCTTACCTTATGGTATCCCTAAGTAATATTATAAAGGGTAAATTATAAAATTGGATTGAATTGGAGATCCATGTATACAGTGGTTGAAGAATACAGAACCTGGTTCATGTATTCTCTCTCCTTGGTAAAGGGCCCCATCTCCTTATTTAAGACAATACCTTAGAGCACGGGTAAGAACCCTTTGTTTGTGTTGATCATTCTGAACCTAGCCAGAATTTTGTCTATGTACCTTTCTTGACATAGGTCCAAATGATGTCTCGATCTATCCCTGTAGATCCTAATACTTAGTATTTTCTCGACTTTGCGCCCTTCATTGTAAAAGACTTTCCTAACCACTCTTTGACTTTTGAGAGGGTAGGGATGGCATTTCCAATGAGCATGATGCCGTCAAAATAGAGAACTAAGAAAATGATGATGCTTCTAGTCGCCTTCTTGTACACATAAGGCTCATCTTCGTTTTGCATGAAGCTAATTTCTTTCACTACTTCATCAAAATGAATGTTCCAACTCTGAGATGTCTGCTTTAGTCCGTAGATAGACCTTTGAAGCTTGCAGACCCGGTTAGGATATTCTAGATCGATAAAACCCTCTGGCTGATTTTAGGAAAGCGGTTTTGACATCCATTTTGTATATCTTATAGTCATAAAATGCTACTATGGCAAGTAATGTCCTTATGAAATTCAACATGAAAACTAGGGAGAAGGTTTCATCATAGTTTATCCTATGGATTTGTTTGAAACCCTTTGCCACTAGACATCCCTTAAAGGTGTTGTCGGCCTTCAACTTGAAACACCATCTATTATCGATTACCTTAGAACCTTTAGGTGGATCAACCAAGCTCGAAACTTGGTTATCGTGCATCGATTGCTTTTCAGCTTTTATGGCTCCAAGCCATTGAGCTGATTCAGTGCTTTTAATATCCTCATTATAAGTAGTTGGTTCCTTTTGTTGATTTTCTAAAATTTCATGGTTCTTAGTTATAAGCAGTTCGTACCTTATGAGGCTCTTAATGACTTCTACCCGACCTTCTCGGTTTTTGTGCACCCAGAGATAGAACCACTTGACTGGATGGCCCTGCTACAGTTTTCAACGTATCCTCAATAGTAGTATGTGTAGTTGAACCTCTTGAAGTTCAATTGTACTCACACTATCTTTCTTGAAAAGAAACTCTTTTTCAAGAAATGCACCCTTTCGAGCAACAAAAGCTATATTCTCTTTTAGGTGGCAGAAGTAATACCCCTTTGTTTACTTGGGGTAACCCATAAACAAGTATTTATCAATCTTGGATGATAGCTTGTCCTCTATCAATTTCTTGACGTGGGCTTCACAACCCCATATCTATAAGAAAGACATATTGGGCACCCTGCCCATCCACATCTTATGTGGTGTCTTTTCAACTGCTTTAGTTGGTGTACGGTTCAATAGAAAAACAACAATTTCCAGGGCATATTTGCATAAATAAGTCGAAAGAGATGCTTGGCTCATCATGGATTGAACCATGTCCAACAAGGTTCGATTTATCCTTTAAGCACACCATTTCATTGTGGTGTTCTGTGAGAAATGAGCTCTAAGAGAATTCCTTGATGTCCCAGGTAAGCATGAAACTCTTAGCTAAAGTATCTGTCACCTTGATTCGATGAAATGGCCTTTATGCTTTTGCCCAGTTGTTTCTCAAGTTCACTTTTATAATCTAGAAACCTTTCGAAGGTTTCAGATTTATGCTTCATTAAGTAAATGTATCCGTATCTACTGAAGTTATCTGTAAAAGTGACAAATTAGTCAAATCCACCTATGGCAAGGATACTCATATGACCGCACACATCCGTGTGTATCAACTCCAATAAGTTCTTTGCCCTTTCATCTTGTTTGTTGAAAAGGATCTTTGTCATCTTGCCTCTAAGGAAAGGCTCATATGTGTCATATGATTCAAAATCAAATGACCCTAAGACTCCAAGTCCGTGGAGCTTGGAAATGTGTTTTTATTTGAGTGTCCCAAACGATAATTCCAGAAATAAGCCAGGTTGAGTTTATGAGCTCTGACCTGCTTGGTGTTTATGTTATAGATTTGCTTATTGAGGTTTAGATCAATGATATAAAGACCATTATTCAGTGGTGTCGTACCGTAAATGATGCTTGCTTGGCGTATTGTGATAGTGTTGTTCGAAACAGAAAAATAAAAGCCTTCATTGTCTAAACAAGACATCGAGATTGTTTTTCTTCTTATGGTCGGAACATAGAAACAGTTCCTCAGAATCAATGTCAAACCATTTGGCATTGAGAGGTGGAAACCTCCCCTCTCGTGGGATGCAACTTATGCACCATTTTCAACTCTAAGGTCTACCTCACCTTGTGCCAAGTATCTCTTATTCATAAGTCCTCTCACATTTGAACAAATTTGTGACCTACATCCAGTATACAATTCCCATGATGTAGACGTAAAAAGAATTATTTCTATAATGTGGCATTCACAAGCCTAACCCGTACATTACTTTTCATTTAGTTTACTTTGTGCCCTACAATGGCCTAGCTCATTGCATTGAGAGCAACATGTAGCTTTTCTCTTTGAAATCAATCTCTTGGGATCCAAGCCATCTGATTTAATATTGACATTAGCTAATATATTACATTTACTTACAGTCATTTTTATTAAAATCTACATAGAAAAAATGGATTTGATTAATAAACAAGGTCTTTTATTTTCTCCCACTAAATGTGCTAGTATCCTTTGTTAAATAGCGCATGTTAGTGCATGCTTAAATTAGTGGGTTGAGATTAGTATTTGGTCTCGACTTACTCAAGCTGATCATGTACCCCTAAGTATAGGTTGAGTAGATAGGAAACACCATTACAATTGCAACCTAGTGCAACTCTCGGTTTTGGAGTGATTAATCTTTAGGATTTTGGCACATCATGTTAAGTCCAACTACCAATCCGAAGTGAGGCATATCCAATACCCTAACCATTGCCCCATTATGATCCAATGTATCGGGTTTTGGCACAACCCATATTTGGATGATCATCGCATCGATAATGTTCGGTTGTGGAAAGTATTTATGACTTGATATTTAGGGATTTTAATTATCAAGTACTTTGATTAATTACGACTTAACTTGGTATATAGATATGTCAAAGTGAACTGGACATGCAAATAACAATTTGCAGATGACAACATATGAGCTTCTAAATACATCCTATTGAAATTTTCTAAATTTTACAATAACAAACCTTTGGACTTCAACTTGAGTATGAGTTTGGACTTCCTTTTGGGCTCCATTTTCTTCTTGATTATATTAGAAAATTAAACTATTCTAATAACATTACAAAGAAAAATAAAATGGTGCGCAGACCGTATTTAAAAAAAAATGTGGAATTACGTATCTTGAAAAACGCCAATCAAATAATTTCATCCAATGAAATTAATTCTAGGGCTAATTATAAATCTAGCCCAATTAAGAGGGCTCATTTACATATTTAACCCACTTTGCTTCCATCTTACCAAATTAGATCATTTCATCCATTTTGGACAAAATTACCCTCAGTTCTATTGATCGATGGATCTTCTTCTTCTTCTTCTTCTTCCGCTTCTTCTTCTTCTTCTTCTTCTTCTTCTTCTTCTTCTTGTTCTGGTTATGGTTCTTCTTCTTCTTCTTCTTCGGTTCATCTTCTTCAATTTCTGATATCAATCGTTAGCGATTTTTGAGATTTTTAAAGTATTATGTTCAATTTCCCGTAGAAATTGTATGTTTTTAGCTTATACGTCTGCTTTTCTCGCTGGTCTTGCCTCTTTCTTCATCTGTAATGGTATCGTTTCAATTTTCTATTTTTTCCACAATTTTCCACCATTTTTCTCCATTGTTGTCGCATTTGTGACGAAATTTGTCGCATTTCGTCACAAATGCGACAACAGTTGTCGCATTTGCGACGAAATGCGACAGCTGTTGTCGCATTTATGACGAAATGCGACAAATTTCGTCACAAATGCGACAACAATGGAGAAAAATGTTGAAAAATTGAGAAAATTGAAATGATACCATTATAGATGAAGAAAGAGGCAAGACCAGCGAGAAAAGCAGACGTATAAGCTAAAAATATACAATTTCTACGGAAAATTGAACATAATACTTCAAAAATCTCAAAAACCGCTAACGTTTGATATCAGAAATCGATCTATCGATCAATAGAACTAAGGGTAATTTTGTCCAAAGTGGATGAAATGGTCTAATTTGGTAAAATGGAAGTAAAGTGAGTTAGATATGTAAATGACCTTTCTTAGTTGGGCTAGATTTGTAATTAGCCCTTAATTCTAATACGTTACTAAAGTATACATGCCTTATTTAATTTCTTAGTTAAATTCCAAATGAGATCCATTCATTTATTTAAATTTTTTAAAACGAAATGATTTTAAAATTTTAAAGCTTGGCATTTTAGTTAATCCAATTAACTAAAAGGAAATTCTAACCATTATTAGTTCACGTGCTTAATTATATTTTGGAATTGATCAATAGACTAAGCCTAATAAATATGGATGTTGTTATTCCGAGCCCCAATTTCCCACCCTTAACCATCCGAAAAAAAATGCTCTTTCAGGTGTTGGGGTGGGAAAACCTATTTTTTTCTCTCTCTCCCAACACCCGGACGTGAGGACATCACGCCTCACCAAGTGGCGAGGCGTATGTGTATCACGCCTCACCACTTGGTGAGGCGTGATGTCCTCACGTCCGCGTGTCGGGAGAGGAAAAAAATGGTTTTATACGGATTCTTGCGGATTAATGATTTATTGCGAATTCTTGCAGATTATAATTTGAATTATTAACCTAAAGGATAAATGATAAAACTGGCCTAATTGATAGATTTAATTACAAATTTAAACCCATTATACCATTCTTTACAAAATCAGCCACTTTTAAATTAGACTTACCAAAAATACTCTTAGTATATATATAACAACTTAACCATTTCTTTCACTCCAACTCTCATCCTTTGCATTCCAACTTTAATTTCATACATCAATCCAAAATCCGAACTTTTTATGTAAGTATTTTGTTGATTTTACATACATAAATTCTTTTGTATATGTAACTTTTATATATTTTAAGCTAGTTTGCACATCTATCGACTGATATTTAGAGTTATAACTGAACCCAAACTCTTCGTAGTTCGCGATTTTGTGATTTTACTTCGTAGAATCGCAAACTGCGAAGCTATTGCGATTTTGTATATGTTAGTTTTATGTATTTTAAGTTAGTTTGCACCTCTACTGGGTCAGCTTTCTTTTTTTGGTAGGGAAAAGAAAGTAAAGACAAAACAAACACCACAACAAATTAATCTGGGATTAGTCTAGGAAAACTAACTCCCACAATATCTTGAGAAAGCAAAGATAATAGGAAATCAGGAGGAGAAGAGAAAATAGAGACGCCCAAAGCCCTCTCATGGCCCTCAACAGCAAGCCACCTGATTCTGCTCCTTGAAAACATGACAAAAGTTGATAGAATCGAAAGAGGAGCAAATCCTTCTAATTGTTTTAACTAAATTCTGGCTCCCTAACACAGAGCCATTTTTATCAGAAATCATCTCTATGGGTCAACTTTCTAATTTGCTTTTTACTATCCATGTTAAGCTCAATTAAAATATATTTTTTTTTTTTTTGAAAAATATGGAATATTTCGTCAATATTTTGAGATTGTGGGGGAGACAATCTCTAATTAAGCTAACTTTAATTGGTGAATAGCTCCCTAAATTGTTACATTCAAATTGGAACCAAAATTTAATTTTTAAATATTTCTACCCAATCATCTACGAATTGGGTAAATTCAATTTTTATTTTCTTTGTGACATTATAAACTTCAAAACTAAAAGTACCTAAAATTTACTCTATAAAAATAAACAACATCAAAATAATGGCGTTGATCATGATTTTCAATTTTTTAAAAGCAATCATTTTAATTTTTTTTTTCCTCTAAATGGCTATTTTTCTGCCTAAAGAGTTATTTTTTTCTATTCTTATCAAACAACACATCAATAATTTTAAAATCCAAAATTTAAGAATTAAAATGATTTAAAATATCATTTACATAAACTCTCAGATGAAATTATTGTCCATTTTTCAAGTTCAAGAAAGGGTCATAAAGAAAGCAAAATAAAAGTTGAGGGGTAATTATCCAAATTCCGAAACACTACTGTCGAAGAAAAAAAAAGTCCCAAAACCCTAGTAATATTTAATCAGACCATTTTGAAATTCCCAAAACCGAAATCGCTATCGTGCATACTATCCTTCCTTCCTGCCTTTCCCGGTTCCTCCCCGACATCTGCTGTGCCCCGGACCAGCAGTCGTCGACTCGTCTGAATCATTCACACTGCAGTACCGCACCACCAGTTAGTTAGTATGATGCATTGCAATCTTTTGAGTAATTCCGTTTATGTTGTGTGGCCCTATTTTCTCCATAAATTTTTAAAACCTCTCTTGTTCTGTTGTTCTTTTAGCATCGGTTTGTTTTGACTGAAGGAATAAAATTTATCCACAAAGAATTAATTTTTTTTTTCCCATTTATTTTGTGGTCATTTGATTCATGCACAGAGCTTAGATTCCAAACTCTAATGTTTCGGTTTTTTCTTTGTCGAAAGATAATAATAATTATTATTATTTAATATTTAGGCTACTTTCAGTCCAGCTTGAGGAGCAAGCTTTTTATTTTACACCTTCCCCGCAATTAAAACTAGGAATCTTCGTAGTTGATTGTTGTTGAGCCTCACTAAGTTGCTTTTTAAATTTAATTGGATATTCTGTTAAATCCACTTGCAGAACTGCTTCTACTGTAGAAATGAGAACGAATAATAGCCACTGACATGAAGGCAACTGCCATTATCAGCATTGATTGGTGGATGTGCGTTAAAGTGGAAAGTAACTGGCAAGGGTTTTCAGTTTTGAAGAAGTGATTTCATATGAACCAGCAATTGGATCATTGAATTTCTGTTCATTGCTGAAGAGCAGTTTTCCTTGTTATTAGTAATTTGTATTTTATTCCAGTGCTTTGGAATTCGTAGTTGGTATTCTCTACGTTAGGATCATGTGGTGTTCATCAGGAATGTCTTCTCTCGTGAGTCTCTTCTCTTTTGCTTCCTTCAATGCCTATTTCAGATTGTTTCATTTTTCAGCTACTTTATATTTTTTTATAGGTTTCCCGATTATCAAGAGTAGGAGCTGCAAGGATATTGGCTTCTAGTTCTGGCTTTAGTGGGATGATGCATTCTCAAACTTCTTGTGAAAATATTACAAGGTCTACGTCATTCTTAGAGAAGAAGTTGGTATTGCTTTTTTTGATCTCTTGTTTACTTATTCAACAAAATGAAATACAAGGATGAATATTGCTTTGTAATTACTGCTGTTCAATCAAATTGACTCAAAGTGTTTGTTTGAAACAAAATGATGCAGGATAAAAGTCAACATGAAGGTATTTGTCAAAAATCAGAAAATGCTAAAACTGCGCACAATTATAAGATTGGGAAGAATGTTTCCATGAAGGATAAAATCAATTTCCTTTTGAAAACGGTATGCATATGCAACGTTTATAGTGTCCTTTGGGCTTCGCTACTGATTGAAGTTTGGGCATAATATTTTTTGTAATTAGAATGCTATGAAGTGTAAAGTATAAACAGTTATAGTAGAGTATTATTCTTGTTGGATGCCATTTTTTGGAACTTAATTCTTACAAGTCAGTTTAGATTTAAATTGTTCTGCACAAGGAAATAGTGAATTGGTTTCTAGGAAATTAATCTACTCATGGTCTCCATATTTACAATGTGTATTCATTGTAAAATGAAGGGAAAAGGGACAGCTTGTGAAACAGCAAGCTCATAGACACTTGTGATATGTGGTGTGTTAGTGAGATTGGAATGGTATGGATTACGAACATGTCATATGGTTTTGTGTGTAAGATCTGTGTTGATGTGCATTGATTATTGAAATGACTATTGTGATTACATGGATTAGGATCAAGATTGACAATAGAGGCAATACCAAATCACTAATAAGCTTTTGGGACTACAAAACTATTCCTTGATTAACTCCAGTGGATATCATGTTATCAGTTGTGGTTTGAAAGATTTGATGCATCTTAATGTTTTTCTTTCTAAAAAAAAATTTAATCTCTTTGGCTTGCATGATATCATTACAGTTCAGCTTCTTCTACTTTTCTTCATTAAGCCTTCTACCTATGGTTGTTGTATGCTGTTGAGAATCTTAAACATCACATTGTACTAGGTGGGGTTACACGTGGTAATTGCAATAGAAAGCATTCTGGGTTTTTTTTGTTGTCATTTCTTTTCAAGCTATTTATGCCAACTCAAGAGGTAGTACTTTAATAGTATTTGTTAAGAAATTTGCTGCAATTCAAATTTGGCTGCATCTGGGCCTAGATCATTTTTTTTTAAGAATTGAACTTTGAAGTTTGAAGGCACGATTAAGTTGCCATAATGCTTTTCTATCACTTTTTTAAAATGGGGGGTTTCCCTCAGGTTCTAATTTCATGTTTACCATGAAATATTATTTCAGCAGATTTATAATAACTTAAAGTTTCCTGTGGAAGCAAGGTCAATAAATTAGAGTGTGGAATATTGTAGAGTAATTTTCTATTCCTGTAGTCTGTTTGTTCCCATGAAATTTATTTTTTCAGGGTAGAGTACAACAAAATAACTGTGGTTTGTCCGATTTGCAAACTCAGGTATGTGGTGTAAAAGTTTGTGTAGATGACCATGTAAACTAGAAAGATATACATGGGATAACATGTAATAATCTAAGAGACTACATTAATATATTAAACTCAAGATCAGTACAGATTTATATACAAGGTTTTTCCTACAATTAAGAAAACATAGTGACCCTACTAGCAGCCCTATAGCTGTCACAGCAACCTTAGCAGCCCTAATCATGCTTACATTTAATACACTCCCCATCAAGCTGGAGCAAGGATATTAATTATGCTCAGCTTGCTACAAATGTAGGTAACAATTTGCAGGTTTCCTCCCAAGGTGGTTCCTCTCCGAAATTGACTTATTTCGCCGGAACTGAACAGCGGAGGCAAAGACTCAAAACATAGCATCTATGCTGAAACGTAGCACACAAAACAATATCACTCAAAGAAACTCAAGTTCAGGATATAAAATGTAATTTGGGAAATGCAATCCAGAAGAACAAACCAAACAGGCAGATAGGGGACGGAGAGACGTCAATGGAACAACAAGCTTCATCGGAAAAGGAGTAGCAGAACCCAGTTGAAGTAACTGCCAGCAATGTCAACACAAACAAGGAAATTCACTGGAAAACTAACTGAACAGGCATAGAAATGAGAGAGGCAACGGCGGAACAAGAAGCCTCCCCAAAACCGGAGCTTCCATGCGCCCTCACGGGCTGGCACATAGGCAACCCGACATAGGTAAAATCCCCAAGAGTGGACTAGCAGCATCCATAAAATCAAAATCCAAAATAATGGAATCAGCATGCGGGCCAGCATTACCCACAAAATTAAAATCCAAATAGTGGAAATAGCATCTACAAAATCAAAATCAAAAGTGGAAGTAGCAGCAACACAATCCACTGCTAGGCAAGGATGAATCGAGTTGTCGAAACTGCACACCAACAGCAGAAAAAGGGAGAAGACAGATTAAAAAAAAGGATGCAACACTGGAAACAGACTAGTGAGCCCAAGCAGATACCGTAAAGCAACTAGTAAAACCTAGAAAAATTGAACAGATATCCAGACAGCGATGAAGGAGACGAGGCCGGAGAAAGAAGCAGCACAAGCTGAAGATGTCGAACATGCCCTCAAACAGAAACCCAGAACACTGCCTTTCTAAGGCAGAACACGAAAACAATTTCAAGATAGAAACCCTGAAACTCAGACTAGGCTCTGATACCATGTAGAAGACCATGCAAAATAGAAAGAAATACACTGGATACCATGTGATCTAAGAGACTACATCAATATATTAAACTCAAGATAAGTACAGGTCTATATACAAAGGTTTCCCTACTAGCAGCCCTATAGCTGTCACAGCAGCTTTAGCAGCCCTAATCATGCTTACATTTATTAAGTTTGCAAACTCAGATATGTGGTTTAGTTTGCAGTAAAAGGGTATCTGGATATGTGAGTCAATCTGTCAGTTAAAAAATGCTTGTGGTTTAGTTAATTTGTGAGGTCAGGCATTATACATGGGGTAATTTTCAAAGTCAGTCCTTATGCTTGCTCCTGACCGGTCCCTTTTGGGGCACATAGCCACTATAAGAATTTTTGACACAATGCCTGAGTTGTCGTGTGACCGAGAGGTCACGCGTTCGAGTCTTAGGAGCGGCCTCTTGCCAAAAAATTGGCAGGGGAAGGTTTGCCCCAAACCCTTGTGGTGGGACCCCTCCCCGGACCCTCGCTTAGCGGGGACGTGTAGTGCACCGGGCCGCCCTTTATGCCTGAGTTGGCAAATGGCACACACCATAGACATGTGTTTGCAAACTATTAAACCACATACATGAGTTCCCAAATCGGGCAAACCTCCTGTATCTTTTTGTACTTCCTCCAATTTTTTAACTATATAGAAGCAGGAGACTAGAGGGCGAGCCTTGGCGCAACGGTAAAACGTTGTTGCCGTGTGACCAGAGGTCACGGGTTCGAGTCTTAGGAGCGGCCTCTTGCCAATTAAATTGGCAAGGGAAGGCTTGCCCCCAATACACCCTTGTGGTGGGACCCCTCCCCGGACCCTCGCTCAGCGGGGACGCGTAATGCGACCGGGCCGCCCTTTTTTTTTTTTTATAGAAGCAGGAGACTGCTGATCCAACATTACTGATTGAGCAACTGGAATAGTAATAATCAATGGCAATTACTCAAGTATGATACAGTAATAAATCGAGTTCCTTTACCTCTTTGGTTATTTATTAGTGCTCTATAGCTTCACTTGATTATTGTGCCAATGGTGTAAATGATCGAAAATTGGAACCAGCATGAAATATGCTGGTTGCACATGAACCATACTGCTAAAAATGATGCTGCTATTCCAGGTTTGATAACTTCAAGTGGGAATTTGGATTGTTTGTGAACTTTGACTAGTATGTCTACAGAAAAACTGAGTAGAGTTAGGTCTTGCAGAAAATGTAAGCTCACGTCAGCACTTTTAATGTGACATAAATCTGTTGTTGGCCATTTAAAACCATTATTTGTGCCTTTTATTGGACATCACATTTTATTGCCTTGATAATTCACTTGTCCCTTTTTGTCACTAAATTCTGCTTTTACTCTGTACACACATGCATATAGTGCACGGATTAAAACTTTGACATGAAGGAATGTAATTGTAATGGTTGATCTTCAAATTAATTTGGGATAATGTAAGCCAGCTCTCTGTCAAAATATGATTTATGATGAATTTGTACCATAGTTCATATATATATATTTTTTTGGCAAACATTTGTTGATTATATGTGTTACATAATAAGTCAATGTACTTAATGAGTAGCATGCCTAAGGCTGCTGAAGTGCTGCTGATAGGGTCAATATGTCTCCTTGATTGTGAGTAATATCAGGATACTTGTATATATATGTGTGTGTATTGCTCCTAAGTAAAAGATATTCATGTAGTCTCTTACTCTACATGGTATCCCATGTGTTCCTGTGTATTACATGGTCCATTACATGGTATCAGAGCCTAGTTTGGCTTAAATATTTGCCCTTGTGTGCAAAATTTCTGGGTTTGTCTTCTTGAGCTGTTTCTTTCTGCTTCACTGTCTGCCCCTGTGAGCAGATTGTTTGCACCTAGGGTTCCAAGTCTCAGTTCTTCGCTGCCATCGCCACTCTGTTTCTGACCTGCCTGTCCGATTAGTTTTCCGGTGAATCTCCTTTTGTGCATTGACGTTGCTGGTAGCCTCTTGCGTGTTGCTTCAACTGAGTTTTGCTTCTCTATTTCCGACAAAGCTTGATGTTCTAGGTTCCGTCTCCCGAATTATTTTTTATATTCTAAAATATGTTGAGTGTATTGTCTATAAGACTGTTATCTGTATCTGTGCATGATTAAAAGCCATTCTTCAGCTTGAGGGGAGTGTTACATAATAAGTCAATGTAATTAATGAATAGCATGCCTAAGGCTGCTGAACGGCTGCTTCGTCTGCTGGTAGGGTCAATATGTCTCCTTGATTGTAGTAGTAGTATTAGGAGCTACTTGTATATATATATGTGTATTGCTGCTAAATGAAATATATTCATGTAGTCTTTTACTGTGTATTACGTGGTCGATTACAATATGCAAGCTTATGTATGGCATATGCATTTCTTTTCATCCTACATTTCCAGTTTTGCTTTGTATACTTTTGCTGTGCAATTTAATAGTTGGTTGGCAGATAGCTGCTTGATTGCATTATTAACTTCTAGAGAGAACTTTTGGGGGATGCATGAATGTACGCTAGGTTTCTGCATTTATGAGTTTTATTACACCTCTTTCTACATTCATAGAATAAGGAAGTAATTTTGTAATTTTCTTAATTTATGTTTTTTTTTTTGTATTATCGTTTTTGGTTACCTGAGGGTGAGCCTTGGCGCAACGGTAAACGTTGTTGTCATGTGACCAAGAGGTCACGGGTTCGAGTCTTAGGAGCGGCCTCTTGCCAAATAAATTGGCAGGGGAAGGCTTGCCCCAGTACACCCTTGTGGTGGGACCCCTCCCCGGACCCTCGCTCAGCGGGGACGCGTAGTGCGACCGGGCCGCCTTTTTTTTTTTTTTTATCGTTTTTGGTTACCCTTTGCTCAGATGGTTTAGGTAGCTGATGAAAACTTTATCTATGCAGCTTTCTGATCTAAAGGACAGTAAGGAAGCTGTGTATGGTGCTCTTGATGCATGGGTTGCTTGGGAGCATAATTTCCCTATTGCTTCACTTAAGAGGGTTTTGATCACTCTTGAAAAGGAACAGCAGTGGCACAAAGTTATTCAGGTTTCTCTCTCTCTCTCTCTACTTTAGAATGTGAACGTAAAATTCAGTGCAAACATTTTGTCTTTTAATAAGAATAAAACTTTAAGGGAAAAAGTAGAGATAAAAGCATCGCAAATAAGTTAATCTTCTAAACTATCCAATCTAAAGCAAACTGTAGTATGGGCAATAAAAGAGAACAAAAACAATAATAATACAAAAAAAGATAAGACAAGAAAAGAAGTGCTGTCCTATCAATCTGAACAAAGAACATGATCCAACAAACAAGAAGTTGTTCTGCAGCTAATTGAAAACAAAAACTGGGTTTGAAAATTAATGCCATTCCTCTGCATCCGTCTACACCATAAAACCAAAAAAAAACCAAACACCCTATTTTCTATGAAGCACGGACTCTTCCGGAGGATCAGAGTGGCGGTGGCGGACTCGCCGGACAGGGGGACACGGCCGGACTCACATTCGACACGGCAAAAACGTGTCCCGCAGTGTCCAGTTTTTTTAAAAAGAAAAAAACCAAGAGGTTATCCCTCTCGAGTAAGGAGCCAAGCAGAAATTATCTTCCTCTACCACCAGTTACAAAACCAAAGCAGATTGGTAAGAAATTATTTTCCTGCACCACCAATTAGGGCTTCCTCCACCTATCTCTTATAATAAACCAGAGGTAGTTGAAGGAAATGAGGGGGCGCAGCAACCAAAGAGAAAGAGAGGAAGCCCTAATTGTTAACTTGTGAAAAATTACACGTTTACACTTATAAATATTCCTAAAGTTAGTCTCCAAAATAGTCTTGCTTAAACAAATATGATTATGTAGGGAAATAATTGGACTGAAAAACGACATTTACCCTCTATATGCAGTGAAACCCTCTATATGCAGTGAAATAATTGGATTGTAATTTGTGTATTTTTATCACTTTTAAATGTTATTTATGTTATTTTAATATTTTTATATGTAATATATATATATATATATATAATTAATTAATTATATAGAAATTTTCTGTGTCCGGCCGCACCCATGTTTCATATTTTTTTAAAATGTCATTTGCTGCTGCACCCACACCTGTGTCCACACCCAAGTCAGTGCTTAATAGCCTATTTTGCAACCAAATGTATTTTTCTTAATTTATGCATGTTTTTGAATATCAATGCACTAGTTAAAATTATCATGGGCAAGGAAAGTAAGAACCTGAATTTTTCAATTAATATTGGACAGCTGCAAGCATAATTCTGGTTGATCCATCTATACTTAAATTGTGATGGGAAATCATGGGATACTTTTTAAGTCCTATTTGATGCACGGCACAGCTTGTTTGTCAAAGAGAGATTTGAACATAGGAAATTTTGGAAAGAACTACTGCTAGCAGAAATTTATGGTTTGGGGGGCCTTATACATGACAGAGCGTACTTTACAACAGAATTGTTGGCAAAGAAAGGAGGATGAGGGAGAAATGGAGAAAGTAATACTTAAGCACACATACACTCACGTCTGAACTACAGATTACTTTAAAATTTGGCAGCAAAAACATTAATATATACATGGCTAATCCCATCCTTATTAAGTTTTGTCAGAGATTTATATAAGTTCTATAATTGGGCCTTAACTATCAGCTTAAGTTTTTGGTTCAAATGGTTCCATGACATGGTATCAGAGTCTCTTTGACCAAGTGATCAAGGGTTCGAATCTTGGCAACCTCATTTGTTGATTAAATTGCAGGACATGGTAATATGAGTCTTGTTGTAGGCGCTTTAAGCCAAGTGGGCATTCGCGTGCGGGGGTGTGTCAGATATTAAATTGGAAGAATGTGCATTCAAACAAGAATTAAACAATCCCAAGGCATATGCCTGCATAAAGAAAGTTTTCTTTATCTGTAGTTAGATTGTTAATAAGAAAGGATGGATGATAGAATAAAGTGGTTGGATGATTGGATCAATTATGTCATGGTCCAGGGATGTGAAAAGTATCTAGAAGAAAAATGGGGACAGATGGTGGCTTTGCTTAGCCGGAATTAATTATGCTTTGGAGTGCGGTAGGCTAGTGAGAGAAGGTAGTTATATATGTGACCTCACTGAGCTGTTTGGAGAGAGGATAGTTTTTTCTGGAAATATTCTTTGGAAAAGAACTCTATTGATCAACTGCTCCAAACTAATAGAGTTAGGAGATTCTGTGAACTTTCAATGAAGCAAGATGAAGTAAAAATTGAAAAGAGCCGCTATGGTGATTGTTACTCTCTTAGGGAAGCTTTCCCCTCACAAAGCTATCCCAGCCAGAACAAATGGAACTTGAGTTGACAAAGGACCTCATCTTGATCTCCCTTGCTAGTATCCAAGAACAAATTGGAACCTTAAAGGTGGTTTTCTGCCATAAACCACTTCAAAAGGACTGTTGCCCTGCCTTTGGCATCCGCCTCCTTGTGGTTAAGGTAATGACTTCGGGCATGGCCATGATAGAAATATGAAAAAGTAGCACTATACCAATCGCTTCTCAAGGAAGCCAAACAGACCAATACTGGGTTTGTTCAACTGCAAACAATCTGGGAGAATAATGTTCAAATGTGGTTTTAGATTGAAATTTTTGTAAAGTAGACTATTGGATGTCACTTCATATATTTCAGTTTTGTCCCAAATGATAGGCTGATGTTGCATAAGATGCTTTAATCCTGTAACAACAACGTGCCATAAGGTCCTCGTTTTACTGCACAAAAGTTATATGGAGTGTCATTTTCTGTTGGTAATGGGGATACTCTAAATATGGCTCACAGTAAACGATTGGGTGTTTTTGTTAAAGAAACATGAGTAGGATTTTGTCATTTTCCACATTTGTCTTCCCTGATCTAGCAACCACTGATTTTTCATTTTAAGCTTGATTTCTTAGTACTCTCATTTGTCACATGCCATTTACATTCTGCTGCAAGGGAATAACTTAGAGAATTTAATGAACTTTGAACAATAAAACTGCCAGATGGTCACATGGTTGCATAAGAATGATAACGATGGAAACAATTATTAGACAATAACATTTTCTTTACTGTTGGAATTAAGCAGGTTATTAAAACTTGAAGATAGTGTATGTATATTACTGGTTATTTGCTGCTATTCTGTTGTAATTTGGACCGTTTTAGCTGTTTTTTTAAATATTTTCTAGGTAATTAAATGGATGTTAAGCAAGGGACAAGGAAATACTATGGGAACATATTGTCAGTTGATTCGAGCTTTAGATATGGACCATAGAGCAGAAGAAGCACACACGTTTTGGTCAAAGAAAATTGGGACAGATCTTCACTCGGTGCCTTGGCAATTGTGCAACCAAATGTTATCAATATACTACAGAAACAATATGTTGGAGAGCCTCATAAAGGTATGGTCTTGTGTTTTTCATACAGAGTTTGGAGCTTCTTATCGTGTCTTTGATTTATTTGTACTAGTTAGTTGCTCTTCCGTTGCTGATTTTAGGAAAATATGTATATTCTGATCGAGGGTGAGCCTTGGCGCAACGGTAAACGTTGTTGTCGTGTGACCAAGAGGTCACGGGTTCGAGTCTTAGGAGCGGCCTCTTGCCAAATAAATTGGCAGGGGAAGGCTTGCCCCCAGTACACCCTTGTGGTGGGACCCCTCCCCGGACCCTCGCTCAGCGGGGACGCGTAGTGCGACCGGGCCGCCCTTTATGTATATTCTGATCGGTTAACCGACGCTAACTTAAATAGCAACCTTTACTGTTTCCTGTTACCCTAACCCCAAATAAAATGTCGGTCAATACTAAACGTCTTTTAAATAACAGATGGTATGTGATTTAACAGCTGTAAATTAAATCCATGATTTCAATATTTTCACATATTAAAATAAGGAATCCCAGGTAATGGAATCCTCTATAAATTCTAAAATCCCGAATAAGAAGATTTTGTTAGAATATCAAAGTTTTGAAGGTAAACGTTGTTGTCGTGTCACCAAGAGGTCACGGGTTCGAGTCTTAGGAGCGGCCTCTTGCAAAATAAATTGGCAGGGGAAAGCTTGCCCATGGTGGGACCCCTCCCCGGACCCTCTCTCAGCGGGGACGCGTAGTGCGACCGGGCCGCTTTTTTTTTTTTTTTATCAAAGTTTTGAAAGTGAAGAGTTAGAAATTTTTTTCAGTTATCCATCATAATACGGTTGATCCAATTTGCTTCTGAGTTGCCATCATTACTTTATTAGTGGGGATTTCTAATTCTTTTTTCTTATATATTGTCCTAATATGCACGAGGGCGAGCCTTGGCGCAACGGTAAAACGTTGTTGCCGTGTGACCTGAGGTCACGGGTTCGAGTCTTAGGAGCGGCCTCTTGCTAATTAAATTGGCAAGGGAAGGCTTGCTCCCAATACACCCTTGTGGTGGGACCCCTCCCCGGACCCTCGCTCAGCGGGGACGCGTAATGCGACCGGGCCGCCCTTTTTTTTTTTATTGTCCTAATATGCACGTGTTTGATGAATTACCTATTGCAGTATCTTTTTGCCCAAAAAAACTTAGATCTCTTTGATATATATGGGTTACAGGTAATTTGAAAGTTTATATGCAATGGATTTTGGAAATTGTTGTAATAATTGAATGTTATGGAACATAATGCTGCTGAGATGGAATAGATGAGCAAGATGGGACGAAGTCGTTCTTATCGAATTAATTAAAATGATAAGATCGGTCTTCTCTGTGTTGTATGATGATTTTACTCGGAGCGGGTCCCCTAGGAGTTCTTGGTACTTTATATTCAAGTGTAATAGCTTCTCATCAAATATGCAGTTTTTTGATTAACAACCTTTCTAGTATGGGGGACTCCATGATTCATTTATTGGTCCATTTGGGTATACGTGTCTGTGCTGTCTTATGCGAATGAAGTGAATCTATTATTCACTAGACTTTTGGATTTCACTGCTAAGGAAGATCCACACTGTCACAACTTTCAACAGAGAGAGCAATTGTACACAAGCAGAAACATCTACGCATCAACATGCATTCATTTTCTGCACAGACTTGTTGTATGTGGAGAAAAATTCCACTTGCCTCAACCTGTATCTAGGGTGGTCGATTCCTGTTTGGACAGCTTCAGCCTGCATGCTCTTTCAAGTTTATCTATTTATTCATTTCTTATACACTTGTAATGATATTTTGTTGACATTCTACTTTGAAAGTAGTCTAATGATGTGGATTTATAGCTTTTCAAGGGTCTGGAAGCTTTTGATCGGAAACCTCCCGAAAAATCAATTGTCCAAAAGGTTGCTGATGCATATGAGGTGTTGGGTAAGTTTGAAGAGAAGGAGCGAGTTTTACAAAAGTATAATGATCTTTTCACCGGAGCAGAGAAAGGCGACCCCAAAAAATCTAGAAAATTCCCATCGAAGAGAAAGTCAGGTAAGTTTTTTGCCAACACGAACATGGACATGCCAAATTCACTAATAAATATCACAGAAAATGGTTAAAGAAAAATGAAACGTCAAATGCTTGAATCATTAGTTTAGAAACCAGGGTTATGGAGAGAGCACATTGAAAAGTTGGCTAATTCTGAACTTTTTACAACATAACTTTAAGTTTTTTTTGTTCAGTACAGGACCACATTTGGTAGGAGTGACAAAATGCCGTCCACATGATTATATAATCATGATAGAAATCCAAGTTAAAAACATGAATGAGCTAATGTAGATACCTGATAAAAGAAAGCCTCATTGATTTGTTTGATTATTCAGGACGGAGGAAAGATGCATTAGGTTGTGGAGCCAATGCTGAAGGGAATCAATAATCTTGAAGTCATGCTGCTTATTTAGAATGTTACTGGATTTGTGATGCTTGTATATTTTGAGAAATAACTAGTTGGCTTGAATTATATAAAAAATTTCTATAAGTCTAAATTCTTTCTCCCAATTTCAGTTTGTAACGTTTTTCTTGAAAACAACCAAAGTCTAAATCCCACATCGACCTTTTTTTTTTTTTTTTTTTTTTCCCAAGACCAAGTTGATTGCATAGATTAGAAGCAAAAGGTTGCCCCTCCTTGTACTGGAAGCATTCTACGACTATATGTTTGAAATAATATATTGGGTGGGTTAGGAGCAACTCTAATGTTTATTATTTATGTGTTACTTTTGCAAAATAGTTTATTACTAACCATTGGAGATGAACCGTGGTAATAAAGGTTTTTATCTCTCATAAGCATGTCTCCTTCTCTTTTGCTGTGTAATTTCTTGAAATTACATATATAAAAAACGTTTTATATTTTAAATGGGATATGTTTTATATATTAAAAAAGCTTTTTATATTAAAATGGTAAGCTATGAAATATATACTTATAATAATTCTTTCTTTATCATTTTACACTATTATAAAATACTATCCATATTAAATCACTCTTCTTAAAATATCATTTTTACTGATTAGATACTTTCATTTTATTTTAATGTATTTAACACACCATAATATTTTATTTTAATGTATTTAACACACCATAATATTTTATTTTATTTATTTTACTTCAATTTATTTTTTTATATAATATTAAGTTAGTCAATAATATTTAATGTCATTCAATAATCATTGTTAATTAATTTATTTATTATTGGGATAAGGTACTAAAATAGATCTATAGTTTCTAGGGAAGTATCAATTTAGGCTCAACGTACAAAATAACACCAATATAGGCTTAACGTTTAAAATTTTGCCAATTTAGGTCTTGATAACGGAATGTGACACATCATTTATATTACTTTGTTAAGTTTTGTCAATTGTACGTGTAGAGAGAAATCGGATTTAATGGAGTAATATGAATAACGTGTCACGTTTCGTTATCATGGCCTAAATTGGTACCATTTTTTAAACGTTAAGCATATATTGATACTATTTTGTACGTGCAGTCTAAATTAATACTTTCCAAAAAACTATAGACCTATTTTGATACCTTATCCCTTTATTTTTTGAATGAATATTAATAATTTTATCAAACTATTTAATTAGATTAAAAAAATAAATTCGATCGTTGAATAAATTATGAAGTAACAAAAATACAAAATATATTAAAAAAATTAACATATATAAAAAATCATACATTTGAAAAAGATCAAACAAACATATGCATAATTAGATCAGTGATTTTGAAACATTTCTAAATGTGTTTTACCAGATCCAATTTGAGCTGTCGTGCATTGGTCTATTGTAGATCTTTGTATTTCTTACAAGATATTGCGTGAATTCTTAAAGATGTCCATTTTGAACGTCTTTAAGAGGTATTTATGGACAAATTCATAAGCAAAATCTCTTGAGTACTTGTCGTGCTCATTTTCAACAATCATGTTATATCGTATGATACAAGCATTCATAATGTGTGGATTTTTTTACTCCAACTTCGTGATGGTCCACACACTATTACCAAGCAGACTTGAAGTACCCTGAAAGCCCGTTCAACGTCTTTCATTGCACTCTTGTGCTTTGCTTTGTAACACAGTTGCTTATGTTCATGGATATGTAGAAAGTTTTTTACCAAAGCAGCCTATTCGGGATATATACCATACTTTAGGTAGTATCCCAATTTATACGTGTGATTGTTAACATTGAACTGAATTGATGAAGCTCTTTCAGCCAGTGTGTCCTTGAACAAAGTCGGGTTGTTCAAAATATTGAGATCGTTGTTCGCCCCAGCCACATCGAAATATGTGTGATGTATCCACAAATCCACCAAAGTGACTACTTCAAGCATGATTGTTGGACACCTATGATCTCTATGGGTGTATTGTCCTTTTCATGCAACTGGAAAAAAGTTTCACTCCTAATGCATCCAATCAAACTTCCAAGCATATTTGGAAACCGTGGTGTTCCTCGTGCATCTGAATCATGTTGGAGTATGCCTTAGTTTTGAGACGTTATATCTAATAGAACTGTGAACTATAAGGCAATAATAGGACACTTGACTAGTGGGACTGAGACGCGTGTGGCCACATCTGAATGGGGCAATGTGTAATTGCTCATTTGAACTTATCAGTTCACTAGAGATCAAGGAAATGTCCGAGCAACAGATGATTACAAATATTGATTGATCTTTAATTTGAATTTGCAGTTAAGGAAGAGATTGATATGGATTGAAGAATCAAAGAGAAATTATTGAAATCAAAGAGTTATTAGCCGCTCAAAGTACTCAACACGACGTGTGAAGCTATTGGCATGCGATGTCAAAAGAGAGATTTCCCCATCTTCCAAGAAAAGGTGATATCACATCGTGCCTAGTTGTCTGGCACGTCGTACCAGCAAGCAGTAGTTCATCCAAGACCCAATAACACACCGTGCAAACCTGGCATGTCATGTCAATTCATTTTGTCAAAATGTACAAGTTTTTTTCTGTATTTTATTTACAGTTTTACTAATATACCTTAATTCTTCTATTTAAACTACCGTAGAATTCATTTCTCCGAGGATACATAAATTTAGTTTTAGCTTACTCTATAGCATCACGTCGTAGCTTGAGCTCATGTATTCCATTGTTCGCGCTCCATTCAAGTTTTCTCCATTATTATCTGTCTCTCTCCAAACGATGGCTTTATCCCTAAAGTTTCTCGAACGGAACTCTAGTCCAGGTTAGTGGTACTTTAAGGGCATATTTTCTCAAATCGTAGGACTTAATATATTTGCTTAAACCTTATATGCACTATTGTGATGATGGTATTTGAGACCCATTTTTATCAATAAATTTCATATTTTAATCTTTCTTGTGTAGTTGTCTAAACTTTACAATTTATATGTATGCTCGATTGATTTCTTAGTTTAAATTGGTTCAATCACTCTACTTTCATCCAAATTCATATAGGAGTTTCTCTGCCAGAACTAAACCACCGAAAACTGTAGATAATGACAACCCTAAGGAACTTGTGGGCTGTAGTTTCTGAATTTAGATCCAACTTTTTGTAATAAGGGTTTAAAATTGATTATCATCAAAAGAAGACTTGACAACATTAACCTAATAATTTCGTAATATATAAGTATGTCAACGAACATAATAGGGTAATAATGAAATCATCATCAATTTATACATCAGTATTTTGGAGGTCTATAACAATTGCAGAAAATTCGTTAAGATGAAACCTCAAATTCGTGTATAGTTCCACGAAAAGGATAAACTTTTATTATTGGAGCAACCAATAACAATTTACAAAAGAAATTTATCAAACCTCACGAACTCAAGAATTTGCTAGAATATTTGTACTCAATTTTTTTGAACCCTCTATTTTTCTTAATTTCTAGTGAAAGTTTTAATTTTGTTATTGAAAGACTATTATTTTCTCATTCTTATTTCATTTGTTATTAATAATTTATTTTAGGGTAAATTACAAAACTAGGTCAAATGGAAAGCCCATTTACATATTTAACCCATTTACTCAACCTACTACATATCTAAACTGTTTTTGTGTGACTTTTCCATAATACCCCCAATCTTTCATCTTCATCTTCCTCTTCCTTTTCCTTACGGTTTCCTCTTCACCCAAAATGGCTCCTCCTCCTTCCACATGGATCTAACTTGCAAAATCCGTTGTTGTTTGACGGCGTTCTCCAACAACTCCTACTCTAAGTGAGAGAAAAGGGAAGCGAACGTCGGTAGAGGAAAAACGAGAGGGCGATTTTAGGGCGAACGACGGTGAGAGAAGGTGAACGACGGTAGAAGAAGGCGAACAGTGAGAGCAAAGAAGAGGAAGAATGCGAACAGACGGTAGAAGAAGGTGAACAGTGAGAGAAAAGACGAGGAAGAAGGCAAACAACAGAGAAAGGGAAAGAAAGATGGCGATTTTAGAGCGAACGACAACCTCGTTCTGTGAGGCGGAAGATTGGGAAACACAGAGAAAATGCCTAATTCTATAAATCTCACTGAATTATTGTTGGTGTATTCATTTATGTTCTGATTTTTTTTGTTAATTAATGTTAGAATTCGTTGTTGTTTGCAATTTTTTGTTATATACTACTTAGCGAATTTTGTTAAAAACACATCCAAACTTCGCATATGCTAACTAAAATCATCAACTAAACCAAACATTCGCTTCACATATGCTAATTAAAATCATCAACTAAACCAAACATTAGCTTCGCAAGCTTCATATATGCTAACTAAAATCATCAACTAAACCAAACATTAGCTTCGCAGACTTCACATATGCTAACAAAAATCATTAACTAAACCAAACATTAGCTTCGCAGGTTTCGCATATGCTAACCTCTGCGAAGTCAGACGGGAGGAAGACAGCCGTGTGTAAATATTAAGGGTATTATAGGAAAGTTACACAACACAAAAACAGTTTAGATATGTAGTAGGTTGAGTAAATGAGTTAAATATGTAAATGGAATTTCAATTTAACCTAGTTTTTGTAATTAACTCTTTATTTTATTGTTAAGAGTAGAGCTCCTTTAATTAAACTCTGCTAATAATAAAAAATAAATAAAGTGAAATGCAATGCAAGGGATGCAATCAATATGCGTAATTTGGTCGTCTTCTGAATCTCAGTCTACATGTAGGTTTCCTATCTTTCATTTGGCGTATCGCATGTTTTGGTTCATAGAACAACGTTTTGTTTTATATAATTTTCTTTGGATTTTAGAGAAATGCTGATTATTTATTACTTTTCTTACGAAGAATGGATACCTAAATTCAACTTTTGCTGTTTTAGGTTTCCTGCTTATCAACTGAGATTTGAGCTGTTGCTATGATTATGAACTTTCCAAATTCGACAGATTTTGGTATCACAAACACTTTCATGTCAAATGGATCAAGGATTTCGATTTCGATGTCAAGCACATGTCAGAAGATTACTTTATCTAATGCTAGCTACTATTGCTCTACTCATAGCATTTCAATACTTCGAATTTCCATTAACTAAAATTTTATCCCTATTTTCTGTTGGCAATGCTCGCAACTTCTTTCCCACTCAATTATCATCACCAAGTTCTCAAATTTTATCTAACCGTTCAATTTCAACCTTTTCTAATGAATTTCATCACACAATGAATAGTGGCGAGGCCTCCATTTCTGAGAAAAATGCTCAAACGAATGATTCCAAAGAAATGGAACAAAACACAAAGAGGAACCATGTATCAGAAAGCAGTGAAGCTTCAATTCATACTTTTGGAGTAATTTCTAATAAGAGTTCCAGTGGCTCTGAAGTGAAGAGAGCTATGGCACCTGTCATTTCCTTTACCAATGTTACTGAAAAAATTGCTATGGCTATGGCACCTGACATGTCCTTGGCGAACAATACTGAAGACTTTGCCAGGGCTTTATCACCTGTTATTTCCTTTACCAACATTACTGAGGTTCTTGCTTCAATATTAGAAAAAAATAAAAGCTCAGGCACATTTAGAGTTTCTGCAACTAGGAAGAAATCTTGGAAACCACCATTGAGAGTCATCTCACTAACTCAGATGAATGATTTGTTGCAAAAAAGTCGTGCATCATCATATTCTGTGGTATGTAAACAATTTGACTTTGAATTTTAGTTCTGGGTGTAAACGATTAGTACTAGATTTTGATTGTTTCCCCTTCATCTCCAATGTGTTTGTAGAGACCAAACAAGCTTTTGGAGGTTGACCACCAAATGATGTTAGCAAGATCACAGATTGAGAATGCACCTGGCATTGAGAATGATACCATACTTTATGCTCCTTTATACCGTAATGTTTCAATGTTTAGGAGGTATGCTTTCAATTCTGTGCAATGGATACTTTGTAAATGTACTTATGTTTCTCAAATTATTGATTATAATGAAAATTACATTTTAATTTCTGTTGTGGAACTAAATTCACTGGCTGTCCAATGAATGGATAGTTTGATTAAAGAGAGTGATAGTGATTTAGCATGAGATATTAGTAGATTTGGTTTGCTAATATTATGATCCATTGACAGTTAGAAGTTTGAGAGCTCTACATATCCTTAGAGTTTCACTTAATTGATTTGGCCAATATCATTCAAGTATCATACCCTGCTACTGGATGCAAAAGTAAATACAAAAATATCAATGTTTATAACATTTAGGCCAAGGGTCCAAGACTAAAAGGTTTAAAGGTCATTTGCACGTATGGTTTGATTTATAACTAGTGCATTTGCAGTCCAGCAACAGATTGTCATGTATCTTTTATCTTAAACTTCCATGTCAATAAAGTTCTTTTACTTCGTGAAACTTATATTTCTTCTTTCGGGGAGCTTGGTCACATAAAAAAGTCTTCATTTTTTTGCAAGAACTTCAGTTAAGTTTAACCCTTCAGTTAATGTTCAACATAGTATTTTGTCTTTAATTTTTGGACTCTGATCCAGGTCATATTTACAGGAGCTATGAACTGATGGAGAACATTCTCAAAGTTTACATCTACCAAGATGGAGAAAAACCTATCTTTCATCAGCCAATACTGGAGGGAATATATGCATCAGAAGGATGGTTCATGAAACATATGGAAGGAAACAAAATTTTTGTTACAGAAGATGCTAGCAAAGCCCATTTATTTTACATTCCTTTTAGTTCTCGACTTCTAGAATTGACCCTCTATGTACGCCATTCACACAGTCGCAACAACCTTATTGAATACATGAAAAATTACACGGACATGATAACATCAAAGTATTTGTTCTGGAACAGAACCAGTGGAGCAGATCATTTCGTTGCTGCATGCCATGATTGGGTATGCTTTATGCCTTAGCCTTTTTGTTTTCAAACAAAAAGTGGTCTTTGTTTGTCTTTTTTTTTCATGCTTATTGCTTGCAAATGAGCTTTAGTTTGTTGAGTAAGCCAGAGCTCATTGTTGAACCTTAAATTTTATGCAGAATAAACGAGAAGAGTTTCTTCCTATTTGAGTGCTAGCTTCCCTTAACAAATTCATGGAGAAGCATTTTTCATATCTAACGGACGAGCATTTTCGCAGGCACCGGCTGAAACCAGGGGACGTATGCTAAATTGCATGAGAGCTCTTTGCAATGCAGATATTGAAGTAGGGTTCAATATAGGCAAGGATGTGTCTCTTCCAGAGACATATGTTCGTTCAGCTGAAAATCCTCTAAAAAATTTGGAAGGCAACCCAGCCTCAAAAAGACGGAACCTTGCCTTTTTCGCAGGTAATATTCATGGGTATGTGAGGCCAATTCTGTTGGAGTACTGGGAAAACAAAGACCCAGCTATGAAAATATTTGGTCCATTGCCTCATGTTAAGGGGAATAAAAACTACATTGAATACATGAAGAGTAGTAAGTACTGCATTTGCCCAAAGGGTCATGAAGTAAACAGCCCACGAATTGTAGAGGCGCTATTCTACGAATGTGTTCCAGTTATAATATCGGACAACTACATACCTCCACTTTTTGAGGTTTTGGAGTGGGAATCTTTTGCTGTGTTTGTTTTAGAGAAGGATATCCCACATTTGAAGAGTATACTCCTTTCGATTTCACCAGAAAGGTATGTGGAGATGCACAAGAGAGTAAAAAAGGTACAACAACATTTTCTTTGGCACTCTAAGCCTGTCAAATATGATTTATTTCATATGATTCTTCACTCAATTTGGTACAACAGAGTTTTTCAAATGTGACCTGCTTGAATATCCTTACATATAATATACCACAAACTGAATGCTGAAACGGTCCTCCATATATTGAGTTCCAAAGTCGATTTTTCATTCCGAAGAATTGTAGATATGAACCTTAACATATATGCTTAAAATCTCAATTGATGAGTATGCTTGCTGATGTCCACAATTAGTAAGGAGATCAGTTGTCATTTTCATTGTTGTATCTTCCTCTCTCTCTCTACTCTCTCCCTATATAATATATATATATATATATATATATTGGTGTGTACCATAGATATTTGCCTATTAAATCATTCTCTTTTTCCCCCTTGAAATGATTAAAGGGTCAAGTCCAAAAGAAAATACAGTTATTTGTAGAATTTTACTAGGAGATGACTTAGTTTCTAAAAAGTAAGTACCTCAGAATTAAATATAGGGAAAATTATAAAAATGGGTCAAATGGGAAGTCCATTTACATATTTAACCCATTTACTCAACCTACTACATATCTAGAATGATTTTGTGTGACTTTCCTATAATACCCTTAATATTTACGCGCGTCTCCCTCCTTCCTGTCTGACTTCGCAGATTCGATATTATGTGAAGCCTGCAAAGCTAATGTTTGGGTTTAATTGATGAATTTAATTAGCATATGCGAAGCCTGTGAAGCTAATGTTTGGTTTACTTGATGAATTTAATTAGTATGTGCGAAGGCTGGATGTGCTTTGAAGCTAATTCGCGAAGTGGTATATAACAAAAAATGCCAAACAACAACAGATTCTAACATTAAAATCATAACATTATCAAAATTTATAACAAGATTGCCACAATAACAACATTAAAATCATAACATTATCAAAATTTACAATAAGACAGGAAGATCAAAAGTCTCCGAATCATTAATGGAGGAGCCAACAGCCGTTCGCGCACCCAAGAAGAAGAGGGGAGAAAACGTTCACGTAAAGGGAAGTGGGAAGGTTAGGGGTATTATGGGAAATCACACAAAATCAGTCTAGATGTGTAGTAGGTTAAGTAAATGAGTTAAATATGTAAATGGGCCTCCCATTTGACTTAGTTTTGTAATTTTCCCTTAAATATACTACCTTAGCAAAGATCAGCATCATCACCGTCCTATATGTAGTGGCAGACTCTAGTCTAGTGGCTTCAGCCGTTTCTTCTCATCATCATAGTCCCATATGTGAAGATAAGGAGCACAGTGGATTTATAGTAAAATCTTGGAATAAAGGCAAAATTGTATCATTTTGTAACATTGCCTATTATCATTTTGCATGAAATGTTAAATGATTTGTTAGCTCTTACCACAAATCAGTTAAGTTTCCATCCAAAGTATGTTAAATGTCACTTATGGAAATACCTCATGGGACAAATGAGAAGATTTTGAATACCACATAGGCAGGGCCGGCCCTGGGCTATGAAATGAGGGACGCCCGCCCAGGGCCCATAACGATAAGGGGCCCAAAAAAATATTTTTATAGTGTATTTATAAAATATTTTTATAGTATATATATAAATACAGAGATGAATATGTAACATGAAAATTAATTGGTTCAGTTGTTTAATGATTTTATTTTAGCTTGAGATTGAGGGTTCGAACCTCCTTTTTTACATTTTTTAATTACTTTCAAATATTTTTTTCCTCCTTCACCTTATTTTATCACTATTAAATATATATATATTTTTTTTCCATTTATTGAGGTTGAGAGTTCAAACCTCTTTCTTCCAATTTTGGCCTAATGCTTCCCCAGCCCCCTTAACTTGTCCAAATTGGTCATTTTATCCCCTCAACTCATCGAATGTCCTATTTACCCCCTTAACTTCATAAAAGTGGTATTTCTCACCCCCTCAACTTGTCCATTTATTCCCCCAACTCATAGAAGGTTCTATGTACCCCCCTTAACTCTATAAAAGTGGTATTTTTCACCCTTTACAATCTGTTATCGAAGCCTAAATTGATAACCTTTTTTAAACGTTAAACCTATATTTATGCTATTTTGTAAGTGGAACCTAAATTGATACTTCTCCAAAAATCATAGGCCTATTTTGCTACATTATCCCTACATATAATGTATTTAACTTGTTCATATTAATGTTCTTGTTATTTGTATTTTTTATTCGTTATTTTTCTTTTCAACTTTTTTTACTACTATAAAGGGATAAGAAATACTATTTTTATGGAGTTAATAAGAGAGTAAATAGGATCATAAATGGTGAAAAATATCACTTTTATGGAGTTAAGGGGGCAAATAGGATATTCGATGAGTTGAGAAAGGGTAAAATGACAAATTTGGACAAGTTAAGGGGTGAGAAATACCATTTTTATGGATTTAAGGGGGTAAATAGGACATTCAATGAGTTGGAGGGGTAAAATGACTAATTTGGACAAGTTAAGGGGGCTGGAGAAGCATTAAGCCTCCAATTTTTAATTACTTTCAAATATTTTTTCCCTCTCCCACCTTATTTTTCACAATCAAATATATATTTTTTCCATTTATTTTCTGTAATGAATTGTTACTATAATTTCCATGTTTCCTTAAATCTAAATTATCAATTTATATATTGTATAAAAAAATAGCTATTTAATTTTTTCTCATCATTATTATTATCTAATGTCAATTCATTTCCAAAAAAAAATTAAATGTCAATATATATATATTCAATATGAAAAATAATATACTTATTTACTTCTTGCAATTTTACATGACACATATACTTGTTATTTTAGTAAACAAATAAATCTAGTTAGTATACTCGTTACTACTATACTACCAATTTAGCTTCCATATAGAAAATATTGCAATCTTAAACATAACGTTTACGAGTTGGTGCAATTTCAAAAAAATGAGTTATTTCCATATTGAGTGACCAGAACGGTGGAGGTTGGAGTGAGGATAGAATAAGAAATTACACATAAAAGACCTCATTTTCGTCAAATAAGCTTTAAAATGTACCAATTGATAAACATTAGGCTAAAAATTGCAATATTTGTTTATGAATGTTAATTATTTTCTCCTAATAACCATATAACTAAATTAGTACCTTATTCCTTGTGATAAAAAAAAAAAATCATTCAGCCTCCAACTTATAGCTGTATATATGGGGGGTCCAAATTTATCACCTCGCCCCGGGCCTCTAAAAGGTCAGGAACGGCCCTGCACATAGGTTAAATAGTACTTTAATTCTAAATCTTATATAGGAAGTTTTTTTGGTATACCTTTCAAAGAGAAAATATGTGAATCGATTTTGTGCGCGATTGAGATTGCTTTCACAAACCCAAAAAAGAATTCTTCGAAATTTGGTAAATGTAAAATAATTTTCCTTAAAAGCTGGAAAACTAAAAGAAACCAACGTTTAAAGATACTTTTAGGAAAAAATTACAGTTTGTAGTTTTGGAGAAACAATTTTCACATCTTATGAAGAAAGCTAACATGATGATTCTGCTAATGAGTGGCTCTAATATATAAATAAGGTCGTGGTCTTTTAGGATTGTGGGAATTATTGACGATTATTGTTAGAGATGACAATAGGTACTCTAATTGTGGGTATGAGGTATTCCAATCCTATAGGTTTACCTGTACTTTATATAAAAGGGTATGAGACAAATATGGATTAAAAAAAATTAACGGTGACAGGTATGAGATTACCTCTAAGGGTACCCGATACCCGTCATATATTTAACTTTCATCCATTGATTTTAACCACAAAACCAATTTATTTTATTGATTAAGGTTGATTTTAGAATTTTTAAATTTGGAATATTTGTTAACTGTAAAGTTTTTAATTCAAACTTTAATATATATATATATATATATATATATATATATATATATATATATATATATATATATATATATATAAGGGATCAGGTGAGAACAAGGACCTATGTGAGAAGGAATGAAACGACGTCGTTTTGGTGGTGTAGGGACGCGGCGTCATTTTGGTAAATAACCTGCATCACTAGTGGAGTGCCCACACAATTACCGCTGGGACATTTGCTTTAGTTTGTTCATTATACAATTCTTTTGTTTATATATTATTAAGTGCATCTGATGCTAAAAAAATCCAATATTATGTTTTTTAAATAAAAATACACTTGTTTTAGCTTGTTTATTATACAATTCTTTTATTTATATATTACTAAAGTGCCTTTGATGCTTAAAAAATCCAATACTATATTTTTTAAATAAAAATATATTATATATTTTAATAAAATTTCATATTAATATTTATAGAGCATACGATATATTTAGAACTTATGACATGAAGTTTAGAACATACGATATATTTTTTAAAACATACGTTGGAACATATATTTTAATTTTTAGAGCACAAATTATGAAGTTTAGAACGCACGACATATTTTTTAGAACATATATTAGATTATATATTTTAATTTTTGGAACACAAACTATAAAGTTTAGAACATACGTTATGTTTTTTAGAACATGCGTTATGTTTTTTCGAACATGAGTTATAAATTATATTATAGAACAAATGCAAAAATGATCAAGATATTTACTGATTTTTTTAAAGTATTATACTTAATTTTTAGAACACAAATTATAAAGTTTAGAACATATGTAACATTATTTAGAACATTGTCCTTAACATTTTAAAACATAAATTACAAAAATATAGAGGAATTAAATAAATAAAAAATTGTAGCATATTCTTGAATTTTTTTTCTATTAATAATTTATTATTATGCACATTTAATCGATATTAATAAGTGTATGCGTCAAATATTAAACAATAAAAGCTACTAGCATAGTGGTAAGCAGCGTCCAGGATAAACCAATGTGCACGGTTTGACTCCTTGCACCATCACTTTGGTGTTTTTTTCTATTAAATTAATTATTAGGCACATTTATTACATATTAAGGAGCCCTACTCAGGGGGTGGCGGAGATCCATACGCCAGGACAGTCCCTATCCCCTATAGTGTTCCTTATGCCAACTCCGCCTCATCCATCAGCGTACGTCGACATGCTCCATTCTCCACTCCATGCCGAAGCCTTCGTCTCCTCTTGAGAGAGATTCACTTCTATGTGTTCCTTATGCCAACCCCGCCTCTTCCATCAGCGTACGTCGACATACTCCATTCTATACTCCATGCCGAAGCCTTCATCTCCTCTTGAGAGAGATTCACTTCTATCTGAATGCTACTGAGGTTCCACCAAGTTGTCGGCAGTCTTGTTTCCAACTGATATCCGTTTGCACTCAAATCTACTTGAGCTTTCACATTGGTCACTTATCATCAGAGATGGTTTCAACTCCCACCATCACTTTGCTATTTCTGTAACTTGCAACTTGAACATCTTCGACTGAAGATCTTTTCTTGCGCTGTAATTATAAACTTTATTCCTTGACGCTAGCAAAAGTAATTCTCAAAGGTTTTTGAAGCTTTGACAAATTCTTTTCCTCTCAACTCGTATTTCCATCCGATTTCTCTTCCTCCACGGAACATCCTCTGAGTCTTCTTATACTATGGATCTTTTCGAGTCTTCTTACTCTGCTTTCGCCATCCCTCTCCATCTATCTTACTCTTCCATGATATACCAGAATATACCTTAATATACTATAATATACCCTAAGGAGGGTTCATAGAGGACCCACTTGCACTCTCTCCCACTTAGAGGATCAACGTCCCTATTGATCGGGGGAGAGATTTGGAACGTCGACGAAGGCCATTGATGTCGATGAGCCAAACAAGAAGTCGCTCATCCTTGCTTCGATTCCTACATGTTCGTCTTTGCAATTCTTGATCCTTTCATGCCTTTCAAAATTTTTACATTGCAAGAAGGATCACAAGGAAACCACAGTTTCGTAATATGAAAATGTGAATGTTGGAAGCCGAATACCTTTTTAGGTAAGCCTACCAACATTCACGTTATGGCTGATGAGGAAACATACAGCAAGCTTGGACTTGTCTGCTGACGGTTCAGACTTTGTTTCATTTCCTGCCTCCTTTTGTGTTGGACTTCTGCCTCTATTATCACCATGGGTTCTGCCTCAATTGTTATCATTGGGTTGCTTCGCCTTCTCCCTCGGATGAGTTCGAAGTCGAAGTTGAAACCCAGAACTAAACTCCCCATAACTAAACTCCGGGGTTTTCCCAGCAATGGTCTTACAATATGCCTCCATCAAATCTTTGGTTAAACTCGTACTTTACCGATCATTGCTTTCATAGGATCTGATAGGATCTCCTGGTTATCTCACGTTTCAGCTCACTAGTAGAATGCCTCTTATTTGGTTGGATATGTCCATAGTTTGCTAAAACCTTTGCTTGTTACTTATTAATCGTTGGACTCGTTTGCTTAATTCGCTCGCCTGACTTGAGCTTCCTAGAGCTCAGTTACATGCACAAAACACATCTTGTACAAAGTATGACCTGCATGAGATACATTCTGCACCAAAACCAGATTCTGCACAAAACTGCGTTCTGCACGAAACTGCGTCCTGTCCAAAACTTATCATGTTTGTTGTTGGGACTTCTCACCTTCCGCCAGTTTGTTGGGGCTCCAACACACAAAACCACATTCATTTTGTTGTTGAGGCTCTGCATTTTCCTCAAGTTTATTGGAGTGTCCATACCTGCACAAAACACGTCCTTTTTGTACATGAGTTGTGTTGGGCATCCCCTCCACAGAGCTTATTACAAACAAGGATAAAATCTATGAATTATCTCAGGCGTCCCCTCAATACATTCATAATACTAGAACTATTCATCTTCAATATTAGCCCCAATGGCCTCGGCTCCTGCCGGATTCGTATTAGCCTTCATGGCCTCGGCTACTGCCGGATTTGTATCTAGCCTTCATGGCCTCGGTCACTGCCGGACTTGTATTTAGCCTTCATGGCCTCGGCCCTTGCCGGATTTGTATTAGCCTTCATGGCCTCGGCCTTTGCCGGATTGTATCTTTTCTCTTTCTTTTTCTCTTTTCTTTTTCTTTTTCTCTTTTCTTTTCTTTCTTTCCGTATGGACTTGTAACCATAATCTTTGCTCAATTTCATCATGCGACCATCTATGGGCCAGATGACAATTTCGCAATTCTTCCCACGACCTTCTTTGGTCAAATGAATCTTCCGTCATTTCATCTTTTTTTGTAACAGTATATAATAATAGCTCTTAAAGAAAAAAATAGGGTGCAACATAAACCGTAACAAACCACTGCTAAAAAAAACTAATCTAAGTCAGGAGTATCAAATTACAAATGGTCTGACAAACAGAACATATCTGCATGATATCAAGCTCCCTTTCAGGACACTGACAGGCCACCTTTAGCAATGCAATTATTTGCCTCTCATTAAGTCTCTTAGAGTACCTATGAACATGGACAATCTTGTAAAGCTGTTTTGTACTAACAACTTATAAGCAAACATGTTTTAAACAAAAATGAAAAGACATAGCAAAACATTTATCTCCATTGGCAAATAATTAGATCTCTACTAGTTTCCTACTTGAAGACATGGCCATGGCCATTGAGTATGTTGAATTAAAAAAACATGAGTCATTAGATTGTAAAAAATGTAAACAATCTACATGCAGAACCAAGTGAGTGATGAAGACAAAGAAAAAATCTTTGGCGTTAATAAACATCCATCGCATTTGAGGTTCAATTTCTGATTCATCCATTGATGAAAATGATCCTTTTGAAATTCAATTTTATAAAATCAGTCGTTATAAAACTAATTACAGTAACTAATTAAATGTTGGCAAAACCTTTGTTAAGGCCGGAGGAGATTGATTGGCATGATGATTTTGGAGATCTTACAGAGCAAATTGCGACGGGTAATCGCGAAGCAGACACCCTGTGAACAAACACTTCTTCATAATGGAATTAAACAAATTGGGCATTTGTCCGCCAAACATCAGAACAACCCCCATTTGAAGAAAAATTTGAAGAAGAATTCCAAAAGTACCACGAACATGTGGTTTGCAAATCAAAGGAAGGAAGATAAAGTAGCACGTGAGGGTAGAGAAACTGCTAAACAGGTCGTGGAAGAAGAAACTGTACGAAAGGAGAAACTGTAATATTGAAAAGAGGAAATGTACGCGGAAATTGATTTTTGAAAAGTTAATCCAGAAAATAATAATTTAAATTGTTTAAAAAACTCTAAAATTTAAAGGAATAGAAGAAGAGGAGTTAAGGTATTTTTAGGAAAATGACACATCGGTATCAGATAGTTTTAAAACGTGACAGATCAGCATTTTTTCTACTCATTTAGAGTATAGTATGATTCCTCGTTTAGCGAATAGGGCCGTCCATCTAATTGCAAGGCGAGCTTATTCCAACGCTAACGATAGTCTTTTCAGTGTAATGCATACATGGGTTGCAAACGTTATTCATGAGGACGCTGTTCCTGTTTATTAATGAAGTTGCATTTTTAGTTCAAAAAAAACTTAATATTTAGGTTTTTTTGTGAAATATATAATATTTTAATTTAAATGTTATTTATTTTTTAATTCTAGTTTTATTTAAAATTTTATGTATATTTTTATTTATTGTTAAAAATTATAATGATATTTATATTATTGTTACGTGTTCTATATTTAAATTATAAATTATAAAAAAAATTATTATGTAAAAAGTTAATATAATAATAATAAAATATTGTTTGTTAAAAATTATGGAGTCAATCAAGCTTTTTAAATAAATTTAGAGAACAAATTTATTCCGTTTATAAATAGAATAGATGTTGGAGAACTTTTAATATAGAAAACAATTACATGTTTAAAGATAGAATAGAGAAAAATGAAAATAGGTAAAACGGAAACCGTCCAAAAAAAAAAAAACCACGAACCGAGAAACCGAGAGCAAAAGGGCAAGAAAGAGGATAGGATTATCAAAGAAAGATGTGAGAGAGAAGGAGTGTTCGCAACAATTGAGGATGAGAGATCTCTTATACTATAATTTCACCTAAATTAGACCTCCTCCCAAAAGTTTAAATCTGAGAAAAATAAATATTAGGGAAATCAATCAGTAATAATGTGCTTTTCTGAAAAGGGGGAAAAAGCTTTCAAGTTTGAAGATGTAGTGAGTATCTGTTTGGGCATTTATCCATTTTGACTTTCTCTAATGGCTTCGTTTCCGAAAGTTGTTGTCTTTACAGATACAAACATCGATACTCACATTGCCATGCCCGTCTCTCCTGACATCACCGCCACTGACTTCAAGAGTGAGTTTCCTCTTTTTCTCTATCTATTTTGATCCCTTGCTATGGGAACTTTTACAGGGTTTGAGGTTATATGAATAGTTTTATTTTTCCTCCTAAAATTTGCATCCGCTTCCTATTTGATAACATAATGGAGTTGTATTGAGAAATTTGTTTCTTCTGCAAGAATATTGTGTTAAATTCACATGTTCTCTTTTCATTTTCATGATTGTGAAACTTGAAACAAGAAAATGTGCACTCTATGCCGCTTGTCATTAGTTTTGCCTGATGAACACTATGAATTTGAAATCAAACTGAAATCTTGTGTGTGTATAACATAACCCCATAAAGGAACGTGGTCTCTGGATTCAATAAAAAACGGGATATTCTGTGTCTTTTTAAGCTGATGCTTAAGTCTGTTTGTTTTAGTGGTGTGGGGAAGAAAATCATTTGATATGGGAAAACCAAATTATGTCTCTCTCTGGAGTAAAAGGGATTCATTTTGACTTGGCATCTTATATCTGAAAATTCTAAAGTGTTTGCTGATCATGAATTGAAGATGCAATGTAAATTTGATGTTGCTTTTTCATTCTCTAGGAGTAATTCAATTCTTATACAAACTGTTATGTAGGAGAGCTCGAGAGAAGACACTTAAGTTTCTTTCCAGCATTGGGAGAAATAGAGGCTCATGAAGTAATGGTAATGTTGTTGTTTCCTTGTAATTCTGGTTCTGGTTCTGTGGTGAGATATTCGTTTACTTTACCTTGTTTTACTAGGTGAGGCGAAAGAATTGTTTTTACCACTTGACGGAGTCCCTGCCTATAAAATATGCTTTCCAGGGTTTGAAAGGAAGATGGTTTCTTCATGTGGGAGTACATCTAGTCGAAAAAGATGGAAGTTGTATCACTGATTCAGAACACAATGATAAGAAGAAGAGTAACTTAGAGGATGGCATTAAGGAATTTCCTAATCTAAATGGACACACCAGAGCCACAGGTGAAACTATTCCTGAAAAAAGGGAGATGGAATCAGTTGTATCTACAAAATGTAACATTGGCCTGGCCTCTGAGAATGAGCTGAAAGGCAAAAGGAAAGTCCGTCCTTTGAGGGTCGGGAGACGCATTCTCAAGGCAACACGTACACAAAACAAGCAAAAACCTTATATTTCCTTGTATAGACTAAGAGTGGCATCTGTTGCTAGAGTTTCAGTATTTGAGATCAGTGACAATGACGACTAACAATTTCCAGCTACTGCTGCTTCTCTAGCTATGTGCTTATAATTGTTGCAAAATTTAACAAAGGACAATTGACATATTGTAGAATCAATCGTATGTCAAGATTCATTTCTGTAGTATACTTCAATGAATTTAACAAGCCTAACTCGTGTTTTTCTTGAGTTTATTGCACATCCATTGGTCTTTCAACTATTATAAATGCCACAGAACTTTTCTTTTTTTTGAACAAAATTTTATTTCTCAATCAAAACTCATCCAATTTGAATTTGATTTCTCTTTGTAGTTATTTTAATTGGATTCCATCAATAACAGTCACCAGAATGGACACACCAAACAAATTTTTAAGAAAATGACATTGTCCCTTGTCAAGGTTAGAATTCCTGGCAACAGAAGATTAAGGCATAAATAAAATACACGGCAGAAGAGAGAAATAGAGAAATAATATAGGAAGAGAAGAGTGTTGATTTATTCTAATAAAAATAAATTAATCAGAATCCCAAAATATATTAATCAAGAGGTCTAAATTAATCAAGAGGTCTAAATTTAAAGTTGATTTATTATCACTAATGTTGTTGTTAAATGATTTGAGACAAATGAATTATTAGTAAACAAGAATAAATGGGTTTACAGAAGCCTCATTCAGAAGCCCTACTTATTCGAAAGCCCAAAAGCAAAAGGAAGGACAACTGGTGTTGACAAAGGATATCACGCATGTTTCCAAGACTGACAAGAAGTACAACGCTACAGAAGCAACGTCCCCTCAACAGTGCGTCTGTCACAGTTGCAACGAAAAGATTTGCAGAAAACCACTGCTCAAGACAACAAAAGAGCCTCTGGATCTGCAACATAAAAATTTTCGTTAGAAGGACAACGGACGTCAGAAGCTCATGTTGACAGATTCCATTTTCTCAGAACGGCTAGTTCAAATTCAAACGGATCTCTTGCCAGCTTCCCCTATAAATACCATGCCATTAGCTCCATTTGGAGTTGACGAATTTTAGAAGCTATTAGAGAGATAAACAACTTTAAAAGAGTCTAAAGCAATATTCAAATAAACAAGTTATTATTCATATTTGTGTTCGTCCAAAAATAATATTTAGATCTTCATTGTGTTTTTTGTAAGAACTTCTATTTGTTCATAATATTATTTCAAAAGCTCTGTTGTTTGTTTGGGTCATAAGCAAACAACATAAATATAGATAGGTGAGAGATATTCTAAAGGAATGTACTTTACAAAGGCTCTGTCTATTTATATAAAGGTTTGTGCTCTACCCGTGAAAGAGTGTTTTAGTGGATTAAAGCTCAGAAGAATGTATTATGGGGACTGGAAGTAGGCTAGATGTCGAACCGGTATAAATCTGTTGAGTAACGTTTTTCTAATTTTAACCTACTGGTTATGATTATTTGTGCTCTAACTCTGATTCTTTATATTTACATATTGTTGTCACGTATAAACGTAGGAATGCTTGAGTATAATTGTTGAATTAAGTTAGTTATTAATTCTGTTTTTACATTGTTGTTATTTCCCTAAAGATTAGCTGTCAATTAGTTGTTAGAAATATTGTTAGAGTACTGGACAGCTGTAGATTCTATTTTTGTCCTTTATGTAACTGATTCTGCCACCTCACCATAGAGTACTGCTATATGAGGTTACAATTCAGTGATGTAAGGATGACTAATGAATTTTCAACTTATTTTCTTCTCTCACCTTCTCTCTTCTCCTATTCTCTCCCTTTTCTCTTATCTCTCTTCCTTTCCTAATTCTATCTTTTCTTAACATTCTCCTGTTAGAACCCTAAATCTGACACTGGTATCAGAGACAGTCCTTCCCCTGGCCATTTTTTTTGGGTATGGTAAATAGTGCTGCTAAGAAAACTAGAGCAGCTAGAAAAGTCCAAACTGCCATGGAAAATTTAGAACAACAGGTTCGTTCCCTGAGCACCAAATTAGCAGAACAAACTGAGATCACCGCCACACGGATAGATGCGATTCACGTTGAATTACGGGATGTCCACTCTATTCATTTTGAGCATCATAAAAGGATGGACTCCATGCTGCAAGAGCAGATCTTGTTACGTAAAGAGCAACAAGCTTCTCACAGGACACTAGAAGAAATGATGCAGAAAACCATTTCCACTCTAAACCAGCTAGCTCAAGGGAGCCACAAGGCTTCTTCCTCCGCTCATTTTCCGTCCGGTAGTCTTGATGATACCAGAAACAATGACTCGTATCACACCTCATCTGGAATCAATCTAGATAAGGGAATTCTAGGTAATCCTCCAACCAAGGAAACTGGAGAACAGAATCAAGGAAGGAGTCCTTACTTCAATAAATTGCTACCTAGGTGTGACCTTCCTACTTTTGATGGTACAGAGGTGGAGCTGTGGGTCTCTAAGTGCACTAAATACTTCCAACTGTTTGAAGTATTACCTGAAAGGAAGGTGGAGCTGGCAGGCCTTTACTTACAAGGCAAGGCTGAGAAATGGTACAGAAACTGGATTCAAGGAAAGAACAGGGTCAATTGGGATTGGGAGAAATTTGTAGAAGAAGTGGAAAAGAGATACCAGGATACAGAGGCAATAGATGTGGTTGAACAACTATCCCAGCTCAAACAAACCTCTATAGTTCTGGCATATCAGGACCAATTTGAGCTAGCTAAACTCAAAATGGAGAAGGTATATCCTACACTTATAGAGTCAAGGACCCCCCTGACCTTTATACAACCATTCGACATGCCAAACTTCAAGAAACCCATTTGAAGGAGGTTTTAGAAATTCTTAAACCTAAACCTACATACAGATCTCCCCTACCTTCAAGACCATGGACACAGACTACCACCAACCTTAATAAATGCTTTTCAACCCCATCCAATATCAACAGCCATCCCACCAAACCACTTGATACCAAGAACCAAAACCCTACTTCCTTTATTAAAAAAAACCCTGTTGCCTGCTGGAAGTGTGGGGAGAAGTACTTTCCAGGCCATCAATGCACAAAAAAAAATTGCATCTCTTAAACATGGAGGAAGGCATAGAAGTAAGTGAGGAGATTGTGGAGGAAGTTGACCACGAGGAAATGGGGGAACAGGGTCCAGAAGAAGGCGAACATATAACATTATCTATTAATGCTCTTGATGGTGGAGTCAATGATGGTACCCTTAAGCTCAAGGGTATATTGAACAAAAAGCCCATTATGATACTCATAGATAGTGATCGCACCCACAACTTTGTGGACCATAAATTGGCTACAGCGACCAAGCTACCATTGGAAAGAATCAGACCAGCAGCTGTGACAGTGGCTGATGGCAGACAACTAATAGTAACTAGCAAATGCAATGAATGTCAATGGTCAATGCAACATGCTCGTTTTAAGTTCACTGTTCGGGTTTTGGAATTAGGAGACTATGACCTAATCCTAGGGGTAGATTGGATGAGAGGTCACTCACCTGTTACCTTTGATTTTGAAGGTAATAAACTTGTGATTCAAAAAGATAATAAGCAGCTGGAACTCCAAAGAATGACAGAAGCTCTTACTCTAAAGATGATGTCCCTTAAATCAGTCAACCAATTGGTAGCCAAAGGTTGGAAAGGGGTCACTTCTAAGTTGTTCCTTATGTCAGTGACACAATTACAGACACAAGAGCCCCCTTCAACACAAATTCTACACAATCAGCCCCATGAGCAGTTGCAATCATTGCTTAACTAGTACCACCCTCTTTTTCAACCACCAAAAGCATTACCCCCTCCTAGATCCCATGATCACTTAATTCCCCTCAAAACCTCAACCGATCCTATTAATGTCAGGCCATATTGATACTCACATCACTAGAAAAACAAGATTGAAAAATTGGTGGAAGAAATGTTAGCCAACGGGATTATAAGGCCTAGCACCAGTCCTTATGCCTCTCCTGTCCTTTTAGTCAAGAAGAAGGATGGATTCTGGTGGTTCTGTGTTGACTACAGAGAACTCAACAAGGCCACCATTAAAGATAAGTTTCCTATACCAGTTATCCAAGAGCTAATAGATGAACTTAATGGTGCAGTAATGTGCAGTAATTTTTTCTAAGTTGGACCTCAGGGCAGGCTACCATCAAATAAAAATGCAGGAGCAGGGTGTTTGCAAAACTGCCTTCAGAACACACTCTGGGCATTATGAATTTTTAGTGATGCCTTTTGGGCTCACAAATGCTCCGGCCACATTCCAATCACTAATGAACTCAGTGTTCAAACCCTATCTTAAAAATTTGTCCTTGTTTTTTTTATGAGATCCTAGTTTACAACCCTACATTGGAGTCTCATTTACAACACCTTCAAGCTGTTTTTGATACCCTCACTACCCACCAATTGTTTTCCAAAGCTTCTAAATATGAATTTGGGGTTTCCCAAATAGCCTATCTAGGTCATATCTTATCGAAGGATGGTGTGGCAACGGATCCAGCCAAGATCGATGCCATGGTTAACTGGCCTATCCCTTCTTCCCTCAAAAGATTGAGAGGCTTCCTTGGTCTCACAGGTTACTATCGACGGTTCATAAAATACTATGGCACTCTCAGCAAGCCCTAGACAGAACTACTCAAGAAAGATCACTTCATATGGTCACCTGAAGCCTCTAGTACTTTCATTCACCTAAAGCAGTTGATGACTCAAGCCCCTGTGCTAGCCTTGCCAGATTTTTCTCAGCCATTCATCCTTGAGTGCGATGCTAGTGGCACTAGGATGGGTGCAGTTCTCATGTAGAACCACAAGCCACTTTGTTTTCTCTCTAAAGCTCTCAGTCCTCGAAACCAAAGACTCTCTACCTACGAAAGGGAGTTGTTAGCTATCATCTATGCTTGTACCACTCGGCGGCACTATCTTGAGAATGCTCCCTTCATCATTAAGACGGATCATGAGAGCATCAAACACTTGTTGGAACAAAAGCTCTATACATACCTGCAGCACAAGGGAATTTCTAAGCTTCTGGGATTGGATTACACAATCCAATACAAAAAAAGGGTGGAGAACAAAGTTATCGATGCCTTGTCAAGACAGTTTGAAGACCTCCATGACTCTAATTTCTAGTCCTTAGCACTTACTATGCTTGTTCCCACTTGGCTCGAAGAGATTCAAGCTTCCTATAAAGGTGATATCCTGGCTACCCAATTAATTCAACAACTTGCTATTCAATCTCCTACTCCTTCCCACTATTCTTATAGGCAAGGGCTTATAAGGTACAAGAACATTTATACATTGGTTCCACTACTACATTGCGGCATAAATTAATTGAAGTTTGTCACAATTCACCATTGGGTGGTCACTATGGCATTAAAGGCACACTTACCAAGCTCCAACATTGTTTTTTCTGGCCTAAAATGATTCAATCTGTCACCACCTGGGTTGTTGCCTGTGACATTTACCTCAGGTGCAAATCAGATCACTCTGCTTATCCGGGCTTACTACAGCCTCTCCCCATACCACAGGGTGCCTGGCAGGACATAGCCATGGATTTCATCGAAAAGCTACCTCGTTCTGCAGGGTATGATACTGTCCTGGTAGTTGTGGATCGTTTTACCAAGGCAGGGCACTTCATTCCTTTGACTCACCCCTTCAATGCCCGCTCTGTGGAAACGGTATTCTTGGATAACATATTTCGGCTACACGGGATGCCTAAAACTATTGTTTCAGACCGAGGCAGGATATTTACAGGACTTTTTTAGCGGGAATTCATGAAGCTCTTAGGCACCCAGTTGCTTTACAGTAGTGCCTACCATCCCCAGACTGATGGTCAGTCAGAGAGGCTCAACCAATGCCTAGAAAATGACTTGCGTAGTATGTGTTTCCTAGCTCCCAAGAAGTAGGCCAACTGACTTAGTTTGGCTGAACACTAGTACAATTCCAGTTACCACAACGCCATTAAAATAAGCCCTTTCTAGGCTCTCTATGGTTCAGTCCCTACTTTACCAACCCTTCCTACCCTATGTCTAGGTGTGGCAGCAGTGGAAGATCTTTTATTAGACAGACAACAAATGACATCTGCGATTAAGGAATGTTTGGCTTCTACTCAAAATCGCATGAAGCAATTTGCAGACAGAAAACGCACAGATCGTGAGTTCTCTATAGGGGATTAGGTTTTCCTTAAAATTCAGCCTCATAGACAAACTACATTGGCAGTCAGGAGTTCTCTTAAACTTACTGCCAAATACTATGGGCCCTATAAGATTCTGGAACGCATTGGCAAGGTTGCTTACAGGCTCCAACTTCCTGACACTTGCAGAATTCGCCCTGTTTTCCACATTTCTCTACTTAAAAAGCAACATGGCCCCTCTCAGCCCTCCTTAACAACCTTACCTCCCTTATGTGATGACACTTTCCTCATTGCTCCAGCTAAAGTCCTAAACACACGAAATGCCATCATTAATGACCTCGTAGTTCCTCAACTTCTCATTCAGTGGGAAGGCCTACCTATAATTGATGCAACTTGGGAAGAGGTTACTATGATTGCTGCTCAGTTCCCTGACTTCTATCATTCTTGGGGACAAGAATGTGCCAAAGGAGGGGGGGGGGGAATTGTCACGTATAAACGTAGGAATGCTTGAGTATAATTGTTGAATTAAGTTAGTTATTAATTCTGTTTTTACATTGTTGTTATTTCCCTAAAGATTAGCTGTCAATTAGTTGTTAGAAATATTGTTAGAGTACTGGACAGCTGTAGATTCTATTTTTGTCCTTTATGTAACTGATTCTGCCACCTCACCATAGAGTACTGCTATATGAGGTTACAATTCATTGATGTAAGGATGACTAATGAATTATCAACTTATTTTCTTCTCTCACCTTCTCTCTTCTCCTGTTCTCTCCCTTTTCTCTTATCTCTCTTCCTTTCCTAATTCTATATTTTCTTAACATTCTCCTGTTATAACCCTAAATCTGACAATTGTCTCTGTTGATTTGTTTTTCGTTAAGCACTATATATATGCATACATTATCATCAAAAGCTCTGTCAAATTAAAAGGCAAATCCAAGCATAATATTTAAGATCAGAACCATACTCAGTAGACAACATCTTACGCCTATCTGAACTTGCTTCTGATTTTAAATATTTGCCTTTGTGCTCCATAAAGTTAGGCACGCCAAGTGAGTAAATTTAGAAAGGTTAAAATTACTAAATGGTTTCATTCACCCCTTTGGAACTAATATCACCTCACAACGGACCAACAAAGAGAGGTGAGGTAGAAGGAGATAAGAAAGTAAGATTTTATTGAATATATTTTTGATACGTTTTCCATACGAAAGAGGACCATAATTAGGAGTAGTTTGAGTTGACATGGCAGCAGTTACAAATTCCTATAGTTGTAATAGTACAATAATAAAACTTTCCTAAATAACAATTATTTAAAGCAATCAAACAACTAATTAAGGACTTAACCTAAGACAATTAACCACCTAAATAATTCCCCTTAATTACTATAATAATCGTGACAATCACCGAACCCAACCTGGTTAAACTGATCCGGGTTTGTGTGGTTTTTTAAGAATTTTAATCCACGTGTAAAATCTGTCGGACGTGTCTATTTTGGTGATTGTTACCATTGAAATCCGGTCAAATGGACTATAAGAGAAATAATTAGAAAGTTAGTGAAGTTTTGTAGTGTTGAGGTGTGATCAGGGGCGGATGTGGGGGTCAAAGGGGCATTCCCCCCACACCAATATATATATATATATATATATATATATATATATATATATATATTCCAAAAAGAAGGGTTAATAAATAATGTTTTGGGTCAGGAGCAATTTTATTCCTAATGTTGGAAGCCAAGAGCATTTTTACTCCTAACGTTGATAAATTGGGTCAATTTGAGAAATAATTCATCAAACTGTCTTTTCGGTCATGAATCTTGTCATCTACAACGCATGCGTTATTTTATCAGTAACAAATCACAAACATATGTTGGGATGTGAAAAAAATATTAAAAATATACTGTCTTTTGTACGAATTAGACAAAAAAAATTCAAAATATTCACCGAATTTATAAATATTAATCTCCAATTTTATTATTAAATTACAAAAAACATTATATCTTTTTTTAGAACAAATTGATATGCAATTGGTGCAAAATGAAGAAAAAAAATGATTGTATTTGTTAATAGTGTTTGACATTGATCCAATTTATCAACGTTAGGGGTAAAATTGCTCTTGGCTACAAACATTAGGGGTAAAATTGCACAATTTTAGACGTTAGGGGTAAAATTGCTCCTGACCCAAAACGTTAGGGATATTTTTGCACCTTAACCCTAAAAAGAAGCAGTATAGATAGAGGTAGCGGATCGTTTTCAAGCTATGCTAGATCATAGATGTAATTGCCACCTCGTAATCGTCGATCTACTTAGCATTAGAAGTTTTTTGGCTTAATACATACCCAGCCCCCTAAAGTTGTCCATTTTATTCATTTAACCCCTTCAACTTAAGGGACATCCTTTTAACCCCATAAACTCCAAAAAAAAACGCTACTTTTAACCCCCTATTTTAGAATGCCGAGATATAATGTTGTCCGTGTGTATCACGCGCGTGACACGTGTGTATCTTGTATTACCCAACCCCCTAAAGTTGTCCATTTTGTTCATTTAACCCCCTCACCTCACGGGCCGCCCCTTTAACCCCCTAAACTCGAAAAAAACGCTACTTTTAACCCCATATTTTAGACTGCCGAGATATAATGTTGTCCGTGTGTATAATTTGCTCTTTTCTTTCCTACTTTCTTCTTTTGAAAGTCCTTAATATTGAAAAATTGCTATAAATATCATTTAGTCATCACTTCTCTTCCACTGTATTCTATACTTCATATCAAATCAGATTTTAACTCTTCCTTTGTATTGCCTTCCACTGTATCTATATACACTGTGGTCATAATTCATACAAAGTTAAAGCATTTTTTACAATTCCAACGTGGATTGAGACCAAAAAAAGCACCAATTAAAAATTAGAAAGACACCAATTAAATCTTCTTTATCTCCAATGCCTGTACTTGAGTTGGAACTAGGATTTTTTTGGAGTTTAGGGGGTTAAAGGGTTGTCCCGTGAGGTGAGGGGGTTAAATGAACAAAATGGACAACTTTAGGGGGTTGTATGCATTTTTTTTTACCGTTGGAGGCAAGAACAAAATCCTCCCACGCGCCTCCTGTGTTTGAGACACAAACGTTGACTAGGTCAATGCCACGTCGGATGATAGGGGGTTAAAAGTAGCGTTTTTTTGGAGTTTAGGGGGTTAAAAGGATGTCCCTTAAGTTGAAGGGGTTAAATGAATAAAATGGACAACTTTAGAGGGCTGAGTATGTATTAAGCCAAGTTTTTTTTTTATTTTAAGACATTATGTATTAAAGTATATTTTTTTCAATTAATGTTATTTTGTTTGAAAAAAATTGATATAGAGTTTTGCCCTCCTCCCTCAAATCCCGAATCCGGCACTGGGTGTGATTCTAGTATTTCTCGGAATTTTGTTGTATATATTTGTAGTTGGAGGTAGAGAGCAGTTAAGCGTGGGTAGGTCATGTTAATACTTAATAGTAGTTTGTGATATTTAAACAAAATTGTTAAGAAGTACTAGTTTAATAAGATGAAAATATATTCCATCCCTTAACTGGGAGGAGGAGAAGGAATATTCCTTGCCTTGGGATCCATTTCTATTTGCCAGCTATTTCCAGAGCCAGGTTGTAACCCACAAACAACGAACCAACCCAAACATTATTCATTAATTACCTTTTTATCCACAATGTATTTTTCCTGCTTAAACTTAAAATTAATCTGTTCTCCTATCCCCAAAACAATTGCTTTCTTTACTTTTTTCCATCCTACTATTAATTAATTCATTTCCTATACTTTCATTTTTCTTAATTTAATTAACTCTTTTCTAAGTATCTAAATTACTTTTTCCATTTCATTTTATGTTGTGCTAGATGAGTACAACTGTGAAAAGGTTCAAACTATATAGAGTGTTCGAAACCTCAATCGAGTCTTGTGAGGTTTGACCTGTAAAACATAGCAAAATGTCAGAGAGCGATCAGACTTTGACGAATCCGCTTTGATGCCTAAGTCAGTAGATGTTTGGAAGAGCTAAATAATAAGAACTAGTTTGTGAGATAGTAATGTTAACGTACCATCAGGTATGATCATACATGTCTATTTATAAGTGAATGTCGGACCATTTTTTCTTCTAGGAATCCTTTTGAGATTATGACTTCCTCTTCTACTAGGAAGCTGGATTTAAAGAGAAGTCCTCCATGATGTAGAGTTTCTGACCTAACCGTATGAGAGTTTCACTATGGTGGGAAAAGTTCCATGAAAGACTTTTGGAATATCCAAAGGCTTGTGTTTTGACACGTGGTGTTTGATCCGAGGGTTCTAATTCCATGTGTCCTGATTCATTTCATATTATATCATGTGTCCCCCATCACTATTCTCTTTTGAACTCTTTCATGGTTCGATAGGAGGGAAAAGGAGAAAAGGCCTTCGGCTTCGGTCTTGTGAATTTTGTATGGATGTCAGCTTTCTTATTTGGCATGTGTCAGATGGGTTTTCTTGAAAATTGCTTTTTATGTCTGGCACACGTCGTCCAGGTGGCATGTATTCGCATGTCTCTTTCTTTGCGAGTGTCAGGTTTATGAAACGGTTGTGAGATTTAATGATTATGATCATTAATTATGTCGGCTTCTGGCATTTCTTCCTTGTCGTTTCTTCTTCCTCTACTATAAAGGTGTTATTATCGCCTGTAATTTGTTTCTGCTTCTTTTGCATCCTAAAAGTTCTTCAATCCGCATTTCAAGCTTTTGTTTGTCCTAATTCTCCAGTATGTTTCTTTTTTTCATCTTTGCTTCTCTTAGTTTTTTCATTTGCTTATGATGAGTCGTAAGAAGCCACGAGTTGAAGATGTTTCTGATTTTGAGGATGCAAAAAGGGTTATTATTCTTAAACCTAGAAATTTCGAACAACCTTCTACCGTGCATGACCTTTCTCTAACGGAACCAGTTTCCAATTATCCTGAGTTTGAGCACATAGGCTTCGTTATACCTGGCTCTGACCAGGTACTAACCAATGATCCTAAATGATACATATGTTTTTACAAGATATTTGTGGAGAATGGAGTTCACCTTCCCTTTTCCTCAAGCATTCTTAATGTACTAAACGAGTTTGATATTTTTCCCGCCCATCTTTCCCCGAATGGTTGGATAGATTTGTTGGGTTTGGTGAAATATGTGAGGATCTGAACATCGAGCTGATTGGGTCTTTCTTTCGCCATATGTGGACTCCTTCCATAAGGATGAATGGCGATTCTATGTGGATATTAAAGTTACCCTCAAACTGAAAATCCTTTGTACGTGATAAGTCTTCTAGCAACAAAAACTTTAAAGGACTGCCAAAGATCAATATCCGGAGGCTGACCTTCAGTTTTCGGTAAACGTATTTCCTCCGAATGATAAAGAATATTACCCTGAATTTGATTCCTCTTTTCCGTTGCCTAAGGGTGCTGATGTGGAGCCATGTAAGAAAATTACTCTAAGCCAGATCAGGGAGGCCCTAGGGCGATCACTCCTTCGACGACTGTCTTATTTGCACTTTTTCAGAGCAACCTTTAATTGTGCCTAAGGTCTCCCCTGCTTATCATGCACTTACTCTTGCCGAAGAAGTTGTGAACGCTCTTATTCCTCTTTCTATGGCTGATGCATATGTTCCTTCAACTGACCCTTAGGCCTTGTTCGAATAACTTGTATTCTTTTTTCAAAAAGAACTTTTGTTATATATGAAGAGCGTTTTATCCGTTAAGTTTGTTTTTAATCTGTTTATTCTTTCCTTTAAAATAATATTAGAAAGCATCTTTTTTACAGTATAGATTTCATCCTTAATTTGCTTAATGTTTCCGTTTTGGTTCTATACGGGAGTGCTTTTAATTATGTTTGGGGGTAGTGTATTGTTATGGAATTTTTTCAAATTAAGACCTTTGATCGAACTCTTTTAGCATGCATAAGGTTGACCTTTAATATGGTCGATTAAGAAATTCCAAGAAAGAACTCCAATAGGGTAGAATAAGATTGTAAACATATCTTTATTAATTTTTGGGGTTGCCGAAGGACAAAATGATTACATTATTTGGAATTTTCCTACAAAGAAGAAAAATGACAATCAATGGAAAAGAGTTATAGGTATTCTTACTGGTAGTATTTTCTTAGTGGACATAATGTATTAAATTCATCGAAAATGAAAATCTAAACTACCCGAACAAGAAAGCAGGTTTCTGGCCAAAACTTTCCCTGTTACTGATCTAGGATGATCCCCGATGGGCAACAGGGGTCCTCGATCGAGGAAGGTATCCCCAATCGAGGATTGCCTTTCGAGCAGACCCTCTGTTTCAGTGTCAAAACTAGAAAATAAGGGGAGAAATGTACATAATTAAAGAAACAGGGAGCAAATAGTAAGGAACAGGCTTTTAAAACCCTTCAGATGTTACCTCTGAAACGCTTTTCCAGTTTTTGTGTTAGGTTGGCCAACGTAAGCGTGATTGTGACTTTGAGCAGCAACCCAAACTCATGCAGCAAGTAATTTGTAATTATCAGAATGTGGTATTCCACCAGACTAGACCGAAAACCACCAGTTTGAAGTAGATTTGACCCAAATGATCAATTTTGGATGTGTAATAACTTCAGAATTGACAATTTAGTGAATAAAAGCTGTAGGAAATCTGTTTCTTTGACTAATATTTTTGAAATAATATGTGTTTGGGTGTTTGAACCTTTCAAAATGATTCGTTTTGGTAAGATTTGTGTAGAAACCTCTCATTTTCACTCACTTTCACTTGGTTTCAAATGATTTTCACTCAATTTCACTCTCTTTTTCTTTTTTTTCTTTCTCAAAATATGTACTGAACTTTTTTCCCTCGTCCTGGCAGTTTACTCCCTTTCTTGTTGTGGAGAGTGGATAAAAAACTGCCAAAAAACTGGCTAAAAACTGCCTAAAACTGTTAAGGAATGCCAATCGAAGACCTTCATCCTCGATCGGGGAACAAGTCCTTGATCGAAGTTCCTTTTTCCCTTCGAGTATTTTTTAATATATAAATGATAGATCAAAATAGAATTTGCTAAGATAGAGTAAAGCAAGCTAAAACGACTCAGAAAACGAAATCTAGGCCTTTAGCTCGTATCTCGCACAGCGCGTCGTGTGAAGTCCACCTACACCAAATGTTAGCTAAAGTGTAACATAGACTCATCACTAGGGTCGGAAAAGTTCCACGCTCACAGCCATGTGTAGCTTTCTTCTCATATTTTCTTCGTTATCTGCCTCAAAATAAAATACCACCTTGGGACTTTTAACACTGATATCTACTGGTATGAAGGCTTCAGTTCCATAACAGTGGGAGAAAGGGATTTCTCCTGTAGTCAGCTGAGGAGTAGTTCGATAAGCCCACAACACCCCTAGTAACTGGTCCACCCAATTTGAGTTTTAAGCTCCAATATTTTTTGCAGATCGAACACAATGGTTCGATCTGTTACTTTTGTCATGCCATTTGTTTGAGGATAGGCTACAGAAGTGAACCGAAGGTTCATTTGTAACTTGGACCTATAAGTTTTGAATGCTATGGAATTGAACTGGGTAGTATTATCTGTTATGATGGTGTGAGTAATTACATATCTGGTGACTATGAGTCTATCCACGAAGTCTATGACTATTGCTGCTGTAATGGCTAATATGGGTTCAACTTCTACCCACTTAGTGAAATGGTCTACGACTACTAGGAGGTATTGCTTCTGTCTCTTGGCCTTTGGGAAAGGTCCTATAGTGTCTACTCCCATATGGTGAAAGGTCATGTGGGATTAATGATTTTCATGGCCGAAGCTAGAGAGCTCAAAACGCTGGCAAACTTTTGACATGCATTACATTTTTGCACATGTTGCATCTTTGGCCATCAAAGGCCAACAAAACCCTTGTAACCAGGCTTTCTTGCTAAGGCTTTGCCACCCTCATGTCTCCTTCGTGGATTTCTCTAAGGACGTATTGTGCTTAGAGAAACTGATACATTTCTGCTAAGGATGTGAATATGATCTGCGGTACAAGTTTTCACCTACTGTCGAGTATCAATCTGCTTTCCTTATTACTTTGATGCTCTCATTCTTGTCTGCTAGAAGCTATGCTCTGGTTGCGTACTTCCATATTAGGTAGAACCATTCCGCCGAGTTGTCTATGAGCAAGATTTCCATTTCGATGCAAGGCTTTGCTTTCTATTCTATCAAGCATGCACAAATCTAGCGGCCATCTGGAGAGGATGACATTTCTGTTAATGAATCTGCCTTGTCATTTTGCTCTCGATGGATCATTTGTAGCTCAATTTTGCACCCTTTTAGCTTGGCTTCGGCTAATATGTCTCTAACCATATACAAATAGGATTTTATGGAATCTTTTGTGCTATGTATTGAATGGTGGATTGATTTACGACTAATTTTGAGTCGCTTTTGATTACTGTCTAGTCCAACCTGGTCATTTTTAAGATTTGAAGGGCCTAGATTAATGCTTCGTACTCGACAGTATTATTAGTTATCGAGAAATTGAGTGTTGCTGCGTATTTTAGTAAGACCCTCTCAGGTCCTTTAATAAATATGTTGATTCTAGCTCTTCTCTTCTCGAACTGCCATCCACAAATACTTCCCATACTTCTTTTGAAAGCTCCAAGTCTGCTGCCTCATTAAGTATTTCTATTATGGCTTAAGCTTTAAAGGGTTTCCGAGGTTCGAATGAGATTTCAAGCTCTGGCAACTTTAGAGCCCATTCAGCCAACCTTCCAGATGTTTCTAGTCATTGGAGGGTTTTTCGAAGGGGTGTATCTGTGCGGACTACTATTGGATGACTTTAGAAATAATGCCTCAATTTTTTTAACCATAATAACTATGGCGAAGGCAAATTTCTCCAATATGGGGTAGCGTGTTTCGCATATCGAAGTACCCTACTTACATAGTTATATCTTAGAGTAGAGAGCTTAGGCTCTGATACCACTTGTTGGTCCCGTGTGATTAGTTCCAAGGGGGGGGGTTAGGAACTAATATAACTTTTTCGCTAATTAATCTTGCTGACTTAATTATTTCAATAAGTTGATTAACTCAGCTTTAGTCAGCTTGGCCGAACTTAGCGTAAGACAGCTTTAGTCAGATGCTGACTAAGACTGTTTTACTTGAGAGTTGGGAATTGACACTCGTGTGGTCAGTTTCCAACTCAGCACTCTAATTTACTCAGTGTCAGCTTCTAACAGTTTGTATGCTGAGTAAATATAACAATCAACACAAGCACATATATATATATATATATATATATATATTTGAGAGAGTTAGAAATTACTCAGTATCACTTATCCTGGTTCGGCCTCTCTGCCTACGTCCAGTCCCCAGAGTCCTCCGGGCTTTTAGAATCCAATACTGAGCTCTTTAAAGGTAGAGCACAAATCAATTACAGGCAGTTGAATATGCAAAAGTACCTTCCTCTATTCATCTACTCAACTCCTACTAAGTGCTACAACCCAACACTTACATTTCTCTACTACTAAGTACTAAATACCAAGTACTCAGCATGCACACTCTCAATATTACAATTGATCACACACTTGTTCCTTTTAAGACAAAGAACACTTTAGATGATTACAAATAATCTATCTAGCATTTACACAGAGAATGGAAGATTTGGTGTAAGCTTTCTCTTTTGTTTTGAGTGCTTTGAATTTGTATCTTTCTCACTTGTTATTTTTTGTTAATCGGCAAAGTTCCAAATGATATCCTTGTCCCTTTTATAGTTGAGATGTGAGGAACAAATCATTTGAAATTGATTTGTCCGTTGAGTCCAAAACGGCTCTTTTGGGGGACATACTTCTGGTCAGCTTTAGATGTGCAGACCAATCTTGTCTCCTGAATTTTTCAGATGCCAGATTTGTCTTCTTCTTACAGACTTTGTCTTCTTGCGGCAGTTTGTCTGTAGTATGGAACAGTTGACCCATTCATCTTGGAATTTGGCTTTTGCGTAATTCAAAGCTACTATTATTGGTGCAGACAGTTGTCGAGTTTGTCTTTTAGCTAACAGATCATTCATGCTGTCCTGACGACTACTCAGCTTTACTTCAATAATCACTGTCCTCAACTTTTACCAACTTTCATACTGAGTTCTTTTTCACTCAGCTTGCATGGCCAGCTTCGTTCTGTAGACTTTGTTCCTTGAAGTAGACTTGTGCTGAGCTTTGGTTCACTCAGCTTCTTTGCATTATTCTGAAGATGACTTTTCTTCTCTTATGCTGAGTTACTCTTTACTTAGCTTGTGTTCTCATGCTGACTTGGTCATATCTTAATCTTTATTTCTTTTGTACTTTATACTCAATATTGAACAAATGGATTAGTACAATCAAATCAAAGCACTTTAAATTTAATTGTCTTTTAATCATGGATTAAACTTAAATAATTTTGTCAAATCAAAATCTTGTGGAAAGGTGTTTCAACAAACTCCCCCATTTTGATGTTGGCAAAATATTTAATTTATGGAACTCAGTATTCCCATGATCGAAGTACATTTTATCTTTCTGAAATTACTCCCCCGTAAGGGTTGCATATATTGTCTAAACCTTAGAGAAGACAAGTGTATATAGTCTCAGTTTAATCCTAGATTTACTAGGATCTTCTTTTGGCGATCTTAAGTCAATTTTCAGAAGAGTTCAATGTTTACTCAGTTTGATACATGATTAGTAAGTAATGAGAATTTGTGTTTGTTCAATTTTTAGACAGGTCAGCATTTAATAAGTATCTCATACAGCTAAGTCAATTTGAATGAAAAGATGCTTAATATATATATTCAGGCACAAGTACACAAGCACAAAACAGAATTAGCAAAGTCCTAGGTTGACTACGCTATTACTTTCTATGGGTAGCTTGATACAGTTTTCCCTTGCCTTTCCGCTGCTTACTTCCTGAAGCCCTTGTGTCTTGCTGAGTTTCATCCTCTTGGCTATTCTCCCCCGTTTTGCCATCATCAGGCTGAGGAGCGATGAAGGTTTCATTGAAAGCAGCACGAGTCAGCTTTACAGAATAGGCTTTGAGGCGCTTGGTGCTTTTAAAGAGGCCATCAAGGACAGGGACTCCATCATCAAGGACAGCTCGAGGAGCATGAAGGGTTGCACTGATCATGCTGAGCATGTATTCGTGTGCCTTAGTTAGCCAGGATATGGCTTCTGTGAACTGGGCATACGATTGATGGTACATCTTAAGCACTGCCTTATCGTAAATCTCACGCTGGTCAGTTGTGTAACGTACATGCCGAAGTATACTTTGAGTGGTCTGAAGGATAGTATTGGTTTTGACCATATCAGTTTCCATCTCCTCTTTGCTCAGATTCAGAAGACGAACAGCTTCACTTATTTCATCCATGGTACATTGGGAAGATGAAGAGAGAAGATCACGAGCACCTGTTAGCTCTGAAGACAGCTTGTTAAAACAGTGATTTAATTCGGCAGAGGTAGCATAACCCGTGGTGATGGTAGGTAAGGCATTGATCTGGCCTTGGAGTGAATTCATGTGGTTCACCATCATCAATATCAGCTCAGTCAGCTTGGCAAAGGAATCTTGCTGGGGTTGCTGGAGTTGGACGGAAGTCATGACACTGACTAAATCGTTGAGATGCTTGATCTCATTAAGAAGCTGAGTGACAGATGACAATTCTTGTGACTCAGCATTTGCAGTCCCAGCAGCATCAGCATGAGACGTGTTTATATCCTGTAGGAGATGTTGAGCCGAGTTGATGATGCGATGGTGATAGGGGTCAAAAACCCCTATATTTGGGTACGGTTTTAGGACGGTTTTTAGGTTTATTTGGCTAATAAGCGAATAATTCTCGCATTTAAATGCTTTTGTGTGAGTTAGTTAGAAATTGGAAACATTCTATTTACTTTTCGTCGTTTAGGCTCGTTTTGTGATCAATTTAGGCAAATACGGCCGAAATAACATGCATATTAGAATTCCATTATCTTTTGAAGCTAATTGGTCCTCCAAAAGTCGCACCAAACGAAGCGTTTGCTCAAAATAAGCGATTGACGGATCAATTTGGCTTTTGGACTAATGTTTTCTGGAGTTTTTATGCGTGTGCAGGTGTAAGTTCGGATGAAAAAGGGTTTGGAAGTCATCCGGCACGGATTGAGCGCGCTTCGGGCGAAAAAGCTCGGCGAGCAGGGCCCCCCGGGCCATTTCTGCTCGCCGAGCAGGGCGCCAGGCGCCTGCTCGGCGAGCAGGGGCTGCTCGTCGCAATCCTGCTCGACGAGCAGCCTTTCCTGCTCGGCGAGCAGACCTGCGGGAATTGGTCAAAAAGACCAATTCCGCCCCCACGAAGCCACGTTCGGCCCCACATCTTCCTACACCAACAAGGACACGAAATTAGGTCAAAACGAGACCCGAGACGCGGCTATAAATAGGAATTTCCAATTGTAAATTAGATATCTTTTGTTTTTGTAATTTTCTTATCTTCCACCTCGAGAAATCCTCTCCACCTCCTCCAAAAACCTTGAAACCTCCATTGAAGACGCCTCTGAAGCTCCATTCACCGAGGATTGCTCGAGCTCCATCCTTAAGTCCTAGGAAGACGCCTGCATTGGTTGACAGGTTCCCTGAAAGGGATTTTTCTTCTTTTATAACTTGTTTATCCTATGATACATGCTACGAATCTTAGGCTTATTGTAACTTCGTGACAATGTTCTCCATCTTTGATTAATATAATAGTTTTGTTTCTTCAATTGTTTTAATGCTTTGAATCTTTGTCTTACGCTTTGTTTGATTGGTTTAACTCATTCGATAATCCCAAAATCAAGTTGGCACATATTGCGAGCTGAATCTGACCTAGTCAGTGCCTATAGGATTGACGACCCTATAGAAGATTAAGCCCAAATTACTGAGCCTTAGAGCTAGTTTCGGCCTTACAAGGGAATCACGAACTAGGAACTTTAGGAGGATAGGTCGGGTTAATCGCCTCGAACACAAGTGACTTAGGTTTTAATTCAATTGTTTAAACAATCTATTTCCATTATCATCGTATCCCTCCATGATCCTTTAGATAATTGCATTGACAAAAGATCACTTAGGAGTAGTTTAATTTAATTAGGGGTGGAGTAATTTAGTTAGGGTTAGAATAACTTAGCTAGAATTAGATAACTTAGTCAGAATCAGATAATCTAGTTAGGATTAGTGCAATTCAACCTAGGAGTAGATTAATTAAACAAAACCAACTCAAACCCCTTAAGCCTAGATAACATCCGAGACTTAGTAATTCGGTACTTGCAGAAATAAATCCTGTGGACGATAACCTGGACTTAAACCCAGAAATTTATTACTTGATAACGACGGGGTACACTTATCCCTTAGTGAGGTTTCGCAAGAATCCGCATCAGATGGCCGGGCGCCGTTGCCGGGGATTTATTTCTTCTGCAATATCGAACCAAAGGTCAACTTGTTAGTTTAGGCATTCTTTGTGAATACTTTCCTTGTTAATATCATATATACTTGTTTATAATCATGATTCTTTGTACTACATACCTATACCGATTATATTTGTTTGTATACACTTATTTATATATACTCATTTATGATAGCCATCCTTATTTATACTTACGCTTGTGTATATTCGTTTGTACGAATATGTAGCTATCAACTTCACCTATACGTGTCTGTATATGTTTATCTGTACCATTCTTATACTTGTACAAAACTGTATGATTTGTATGATTTTCTTTCAGCTTTCATTTATTTCTGTATTTATCTTTTCTCAGCGTATGCCTACGAGATCAGCAAAAATACCGGTTGTCCCTCTTAACCCTGAACTTGAACGTACTCTTCGCAGGAGCAAACAGATCGGAAAGCTGAAGCAAGACGAGATCATCGAGCCTATCGAGCCCGTCAAGATGACTGACAATGAACGGAACAATGAGAACACCGGACCAGAGAGCGACACTCGTCCGATGAGTGAGATCCTGGCACCCCACCGACATCAGCATCTGTCAGACATTGCTGCTCCAAACATTCCGGCAAACACATACGAAATAAAGTCTGGTATAATTCACTTGATCCAACAGACTAGATTGTTTGGAGGAGAAGCACATAAAAGCCCGAATGATCATCTGGATCGCTTCCTAATGTGCGCAGACACTGCAAGGACCAACGGGGTCCCCCAAGATGCTGCTAGACTGAAACTTTTCCCATTCTCTCTGACGGGGCAAGCTTTGGAATGGCTGAGAACACTGGAGCCTGGTTCAATCACAACATGGGCAGGGTTGGAGAAGGAATTTTTGTCCTACTACTTCCCTCCCTAAAAAACAGCAATGCTCAGGGGTGAGATCACATCCTTCCACCAACCTGAACATGAGGCGCTCCACACATCTTGGACTCGATTCAGGAAAATGCTACGCATGTGCCCTCATCATGACATACCCAAGCATCAATTAGTGAGCGTCTTCTATCACGGACTGACACCCACCAATAGAGCCATTGTTGACTCCGCAGCGGGTGGAGATTTGTTTAGAAAGACAGCAGCAGAGGCATATGACATGATCAATGAGCTGGCTAGAAAGAGTGTGCAGTGGCAAGAACAGAAGCTCGCCGGCCCCACTAGGCAGCGGGTATTTGCTGTGGAAGAACAGGAGCAAAATCCAGTTGTTGCAGATTTGAGTAGGAAGATGGATGTACTATTGGCTACGCTTAGCCGACCTCCCACCTGTGTGCACTGTGGCGGTGACCACAATGGTAAGGATTGTCAAGCAGGTAGCCCTTTCGCTGGAGATGGGGTGGAGATGGTAAATTATGTTGGGGGGCAACCAAGATACAATCAGAATTACAACAACGGTAACCCCAACAACTACAACTCCTACAACAACAATGGCAACTACAGGAGGCCTCAGCACCCGAACCTCTCTTACGGGAATTCAAATCAGAATGTGCTCCGACCTCCTAATGGATTTGTTCAAGAGTATAGAGAGCAAGGGCTTGGCATGCCCCCATACCAAAATCAAGGGCCAATGCAACACCCTAAGGAATCTGACGAAGTGATCACTCTTCTGAAGGAGATCTCAGCTAGGCTTGCCAACAACGAAGCCTTCTGCAAGGACTTGAGCAATCAGGTGGCTCAGATTAATAGGGACAGGCAGGAAAGGCCACAGGGTTCTCTCCCGAGCACAACGGAGAAGAATCCAAAGATCCTAAGAAAGGATTGAGTAAGGGGGAGAAATCGGGTTCCCCTCGGTTTTAATCCAAAGTTTGAACAATTTGATTCTGCATTTTCTTTTCTCGTTTTTATCTTTTGCTCTTATTATTTTTGGTTAATTAAATTTTGATCCCATTTGTTTTTACTGTCAAACTTTGTTCCCCCGCACTCTATAAAAAAAAAGAAAAAAAAAAGAGAATTTCGCCCAGCCTAGGCGAGTTGGGCACTGCCCAACTCACCGGGTTGGTCGGCCGAGCCAACCGGCTCAGCCGACAAGGGCTGTTCGGGATTTTAAAAATCCCGAGCCAAAAATAAATGAAAGAAGGAAAAGAATAAAAAAAAAGAAAAAAAAGGGGGGGATGACTCATCATCCCCTTCCCCACCTTCTTCTTCCCTTCTCTCTTCTTTCTTTTCTTTTTATCACAATTTTTTTCTTTTCATTCTTCCCTTCTCCTTCTCTTTTGCTTCTTCAAAACCTAACCCCCCAAATCCTTCATTCTAACCCGAATTCAAGATATAAGGTATGAATCTTTACCTATTTTTGATTTCTAACATGTTTATAGGCTTAGATTTTAGCTTAGGGTGATAATTTTTGAGATTTGAGAAAACCCTAAGTTTTGTTTTTTTCCTTTTCTCCAATTAATGTCTTGTTTGCTTCTAAATTCTTGATTTCCTTGCAATTTATGTTAACATAATGATTAATCTATAGTTTGGGTGTGATTTCTATTCCCAATTTGTGAATATTTGGAGAAATTGCTCAACTTGGGCAAAATCCCCATTTTAGCTCAAAGTTCAACTATTCAATTTATAGTTAGAAACTTGTCAAAAAGGTTGGGAATTACATTCTTTTTGTGTTTTAGTCATTGGGTATCTCTAATTTTGCATAAATTTTGTGAATTTCGGGTAAAACACTTAGGGACCAAATGCTTATGATTTAGTCCCTAAGTGCCTAAAGCTATGATTATGCCTATGAATGATTTAATGGGGGGGTTTATGTTGAAGCTTGTAAATATCTTCTAACTCTCCCATTTTTTGGTCTATTCCTCAGGAAATATGGGTCGGAAAGGAAAAGCTAAGATCGTCGTCGAGAACGAAGCCGAATCGGAGGTCGAGTTCGACGAGAGCCTCCAAGCTAAGTATGATCCACCCTTTGGCCTTATTGATGAGCGTGAGGGTCTTTTGTATGATAGGTTTTCCAAGCAAGACCTTGCTACACATATAATTGTCGATCAAACCTATTTATCGAGTCTAGGTTTAAAGAAGGATTTCAATGAAATCCTCAAATTCCACGGCTGGTATAGACTAGCCACAACCCAGACTCCGGTTTATCACAATTTTACCATAGAATTCTTGACAACTTGGAAAAAGGAGCTACCCTTGGGCGGTGGGAAGCATTCCTTTAGGCTAAACGGTAAACCTTACCGCATTGATGCTACCACACTAGCAGCCTTAATGGGGGTTTATAATCACCCAGAGGCAATCTCAGACTTTGAATTGCCTCTAACAAAAGATATAGCTTGGGAGCAACTCACAGGCATATCAAGCTTTAACTCCCAGACTGCTAGCCCAGGCGCTCTCCTAGACCCACTTCTCAATCTCGTCCACAAGTTTGTGGCCCATAACTTGTTGGGTAAAAACGAGAGCAATAAAGTCTCAAAGACGGAATTGCTCATATTATGGTGTGTGGCCAACCACAAACCCGTGGACACTGTCAAGGCCATTTTTGAAGGCTTCTCAAGCCAAACAAGTAGAAAACGTGGTTCCCTAGGTCTTGGGTATCTAGTTACCAACCTACTTGAGAGCCAATTCAAGAACTTAGATAATCCCGAGATTGCTATTTATCCTACTCTGCTAAACTCCAAGTTTTTGGGGAAATCTACTTTTTAAGAAGTTTTAAACAGGAACCCAACTGGAGGAGCAAGCTCCAGCGGAGGAGGAAGAAAGAGAGCACGAGTTCCACAACAGAGAAGGGATGAAGAACCTGAGGAAGAAGAACCTGCAACGGCAGGAGACCAAAGGGAACACCAAGCGCCGGGGACGGAGGCCCAGTTCCAAGCCATCAACACCATGATGGCAGAAATGCGGGATCTTAACCTTCGGACCTTTAACACTGTTCAACAGATGGACCAACGGTTCACCAACTTTGAGCAGAATATGGACCGAAGGCTTTCGGGTCTTGAATATGTAGCGGCTGATTACTGCGAGCGCTACAACATGCCTTGGCCTTACCCCCCGGCCGACCAGTAAGTTGTCTTCTCCATCCTAACTTTTTACACTCGTATTTCATGATCTATGATGCAATGTTGGAACTTATTGCATATTTTAAGTGTGAGTAGGAGGGGTAGACAAACTTACAAAAATTGTACAAATTTTTAAATTTTTGTTGCGTCGTGTCTAGTTTAGGTTTGAGTTTTGGTGTTTTATTTCTGCTTTACTTATGTTTTTGCATGTTTAGGACCTAAAACCGTGAACCTCCTTCGAATCTAAACTTCGTTATTTGTCTTTGAGGGCTGAAAACCGAATCTAAAATTGCATGACAACTAGTTTAGGCGTAGGGCACAACTCTTGTATCTGTAAAAGCATGAGCTACAGTTTGCATTTAGACCCTACTTTTGAAGAAATGCTAAAATCATTACTTAGGTAGATAACTTAAGAATTGAAGGTATGTGATATTAAACTTGAGTTTGGGGAAAACTAGTAAACACAAAATTGAAACCCAAAGAATTGTGAGTTGAATTTGAGCCTAAGAGCGAACATCAAAAAGCTCTTTTTCTTGACATTTTTGTGTGAATGCTTTGACTTGTGGAAGATTACAGATTTTGCACCTAATACTGTGTTGAACCTACATGCAATGATTTGAGATGATAAACGATGAATCAGCCTCATTAGAATTAACCCTTTTCTTTACCTTGTTTTTCTTTTTCATCCACTCTAGGAAGCCCCTTTGAGCCGACATTTTTGTAGTTTATAGATTTTTCTTTCGTTCTAACCCGTTTTTGCGAACCACAATTTGGTTCGCTATTTAACCTTTGTTTTTGCAAAGCTCGAACTGAGCCTTTGTTTTCTTCTAGCGTTTTATCGTTGTTTATGGCATTATAGTAGCAAGCCAAAAGGCTAAGGAGTGAATGAGCATCACTATCCCAAAAGAAAAAAAAAGAGAAAGGAAAAACAGAAAAAGAAAAAAAAAGGGGAGAAAAGAAAAGAAAAGAGACGAACAAAAGGGAAGAACTTCATTCCCCAGTTCCTGAAAATAAAAACATCTCAAAAAGAAATCCAAAATAAGGGATGAATAAAAAGCTCAGTCACTTCATATTTGCTAAAGCCATTTAAACTCTGTTTTTATAACGCTAGAACGTTTTAACCCTTGTTGTACCTTTAACCCTCTAACCACATTACAACCCCAATTAGAGGCTGTTTTTGATATCATCGGAGTCATATAGCATAGTAGAGGAACTCGGATGAACGTGCAAAATCAACGTAGTCCTAAGCAAGAATATAAGCTGAGAGTAAACACCTTAGCCACCAAAAATTGTGTGAATGAGTGAACTACCTATGGTGAGGTGTTTTACTTAGCGATCCCCTCAAGCTCGTTTAATTGAACATGTGTCCCTTTACTTAAAACTATGACCTATTGTAATTGAAATGCGGCTTTTGGATATCGTGTCTCTACTTTGTATTTCCGAATGCATGTAATTACAGATGCTCGAAATTGTGTCAAGCACCTAGTCAAACTGGGAAGTTTTCTAGCTTGCTTGTGATGGCGGGTTTAGTTTTTTAGTTTACTTGGGGACAAGTAAAGTTTTAAGTGCGAGGAGGTTTGATAGGGGTCAAAAACCCCTATCTTTGGGTACGGTTTTAGGACGGTTTTTAGGTTTATTTGGCTAATAAGCGAGTAATTCTCGCATTTAAATGCTTTTGTGTGAGTTAGTTAGAAATTGGAAACATTCTATTTACTTTTCGTCGTTTAGGCTCGTTTTGTGATCAATTTAGGCAAATACGGCCGAAATAACATGCATATTAGAATTCCGTTATCTTTTGAAGCTAATTGGTCCGTCAAAAGTCGCACCAAACGAAGCGTTTGCTCAAAATAAGCGATTGACGGATCAATTTGGCTTTTGGACTAATGTTTTCTGGAGTTTTTATGCGTGTGCAGGTGTAAGTTCGGACGAAAAGGGTTTGGAAGTCATCCGGCACGGATCGAGCGCGCTTCAGGCGAAAACGCTCGGCGAGCATGGCCCCCCGGGCCATTTCTGCTCGCCGAGCAGGCCACCAAGCGCCTGCTCGGCGAGCAGGGGCTTCTCGTCGCAATCCTGCTCGGCGAGCAGGGGCTGCTCGTCGCAATCCTGCTCGGCGAGCAGCCTTTCCTGCTCGGCGAGCAGACCTGCGGGAATTGGTCAAAAAGACCAATTCCGCCCCCACGAAGCCACGTTCGGCCCCACATCTTCCTACACTAACAAGGACACGAAATTAGGTCAAAACGAGACCCGAGACGCGGCTATAAATAGGAATTTCCAATTGTAAATTAGATATCTTTTGTTTTTGTAATTTTCTTATCTTCCACCTCGAGAAATCCTCTCCACCTCCTCCAAAAACCTTGAAACCTCCATTGAAGACGCCTCTGAAGCTCCATTCACCGAGGATTGCTCGAGCTCCATCCTTAAGTCCTAGGAAGACGCCTGCATTGGTTGACAGGTTCCCTGAAAGGGATTTTTCTTCTTTTATAACTTGTTTATCCTATGATACATGCTACGAATCTTAGGCTTATTGTAACTTCGTGACAATGTTCTCCATCTTTGATTAATATAATAGTTTTGTTTCTTCAATTGTTTTAATGCTTTGAATCTTTGTCTTACGCTTTGTTTGATTGGTTTAACTCATTCGATAATCCCAAAATCAAGTTGGCACATATTGCGAGCTGAATCTGACCTAGTCAGTGCCTATAGGATTGACGACCCTATAGAAGATTAAGCCCAAATTACTGAGCCTTAGAGCTAGTTTCGGCCTTACAAGGGAATCACGAACTAGGAACTTTAGGAGGATAGGTCGGGTTAATCGCCTCGAACACAAGTGACTTAGGTTTTAATTCAATTGTTTAAACAATCTATTTCCATTATCATCGTATCCCTCCATGATCCTTTAGATAATTGCATTGACAAAAGATCACTTAGGAGTAGTTTAATTTAATTAGGGGTGGAGTAATTTAGTTAGGGTTAGAATAACTTAGCTAGAATTAGATAACTTAGTCAGAATCAGATAATCTAGTTAGGATTAGTGCAATTCAACCTAGGAGTAGATTAATTAAACAAAACCAACTCAAACCCCTTAAGCCTAGATAACATCCGAGACTTAGTAATTCGGTACTTGCAGAAATAAATCCTGTGGACGATAACCTGGACTTAAACCCAGAAATTTATTACTTGATAACGACGGGGTACACTTATCCCTTAGTGAGGTTTCGCAAGAATCCGCATCAGATGGCCGGGCGCCGTTGCCGGGGATTTATTTCTTCTGCAATATCGAACCAAAGGTCAACTTGTTAGTTTAGGCATTCTTTGTGAATACTTTCCTTGTTAATATCATATATACTTGTTTATAATCATGATTCTTTGTACTACATACCTATACCGATTATATTTGTTTGTATACACTTATTTATATATACTCATTTATGATAGCCATCCTTATTTATACTTACGCTTGTGTATATTCGTTTGTACGAATATGTAGCTATCAACTTCACCTATACGTGTCTGTATATGTTTATCTGTACCATTCTTATACTTGTACAAAACTGTATGATTTGTATGATTTTCTTTCAGCTTTCATTTATTTCTGTATTTATCTTTTCTCAGCGTATGCCTACGAGATCAGCAAAAATACCGGTTGTCCCTCTTAACCCTGAACTTGAACGTACTCTTCGCAGGAGCAAACAGATCGGAAAGCTGAAGCAAGACGAGATCATCGAGCCTATCGAGCCCGTCAAGATGACTGACAATGAACGGAACAATGAGAACACCGGACCAGAGAGCGACACTCGTCCGATGAGTGAGATCCTGGCACCCCACCGACATCAGCATCTGTCAGACATTGCTGCTCCAAACATTCCGGCAAACACATACGAAATAAAGTCTGGTATAATTCACTTGATCCAACAGACTAGATTGTTTGGAGGAGAAGCACATAAAAGCCCGAATGATCATCTGGATCGCTTCCTAATGTGCGCAGACACTGCAAGGACCAACGGGGTCCCCCAAGATGCTGCTAGACTGAAACTTTTCCCATTCTCTCTGACGGGGCAAGCTTTGGAATGGCTGAGAACACTGGAGCCTGGTTCAATCACAACATGGGCAGGGTTGGAGAAGGAATTTTTGTCCTACTACTTCCCTCCCTAAAAAACAGCAATGCTCAGGGGTGAGATCACATCCTTCCACCAACCTGAACATGAGGCGCTCCACACATCTTGGACTCGATTCAGGAAAATGCTACGCATGTGCCCTCATCATGACATACCCAAGCATCAATTAGTGAGCGTCTTCTATCACGGACTGACACCCACCAATAGAGCCATTGTTGACTCCGCAGCGGGTGGAGATTTGTTTAGAAAGACAGCAGCAGAGGCATATGACATGATCAATGAGCTGGCTAGAAAGAGTGTGCAGTGGCAAGAACAGAAGCTCGCCGGCCCCACTAGGCAGCGGGTATTTGCTGTGGAAGAACAGGAGCAAAATCCAGTTGTTGCAGATTTGAGTAGGAAGATGGATGTACTATTGGCTACGCTTAGCCGACCTCCCACCTGTGTGCACTGTGGCGGTGACCACAATGGTAAGGATTGTCAAGCAGGTAGCCCTTTCGCTGGAGATGGGGTGGAGATGGTAAATTATGTTGGGGGGCAACCAAGATACAATCAGAATTACAACAACGGTAACCCCAACAACTACAACTCCTACAACAACAATGGCAACTACAGGAGGCCTCAGCACCCGAACCTCTCTTACGGGAATTCAAATCAGAATGTGCTCCGACCTCCTAATGGATTTGTTCAAGAGTATAGAGAGCAAGGGCTTGGCATGCCCCCATACCAAAATCAAGGGCCAATGCAACACCCTAAGGAATCTGACGAAGTGATCACTCTTCTGAAGGAGATCTCAGCTAGGCTTGCCAACAACGAAGCCTTCTGCAAGGACTTGAGCAATCAGGTGGCTCAGATTAATAGGGACAGGCAGGAAAGGCCACAGGGTTCTCTCCCGAGCACAACGGAGAAGAATCCAAAGATCCTGAGAAAGGATTGAGTAAGGGGGAGAAATCGGGTTCCCCTCGGTTTTAATCCAAAGTTTGAACAATTTGATTCTGCATTTTCTTTTCTCGTTTTTATCTTTTGCTCTTATTATTTTTGGTTAATTAAATTTTGATCCCATTTGTTTTTACTGTCAAACTTTGTTCCCCCGCACTCTATAAAAAAAAAAGAAAAAAAAAAGAGAATTTCGCCCAGCCTAGGCGAGTTGGGCACTGCCCAACTCACCGGGTTGGTCGGCCGAGCCAACCGGCTCAGCCGACAAGGGCTGTTCGGGATTTTAAAAATCCCGAGCCAAAAATAAATGAAAGAAGGAAAAGAATAAAAAAAAAGAAAAAAAAGGGGGGGATGACTCATCATCCCCTTCCCCACCTTCTTCTTCCCTTCTCTCTTCTTTCTTTTCTTTTTATCACAATTTTTTTCTTTTCATTCTTCCCTTCTCCTTCTCTTTTGCTTCTTCAAAACCTAACCCCCCAAATCCTTCATTCTAACCCGAATTCAAGATATAAGGTATGAATCTTTACCTATTTTTGATTTCTAACATGTTTATAGGCTTAGATTTTAGCTTAGGGTGATAATTTTTGAGATTTGAGAAAACCCTAAGTTTTGTTTTTTTCCTTTTCTCCAATTAATGTCTTGTTTGCTTCTAAATTCTTGATTTCCTTGCAATTTATGTTAACATAATGATTAATCTATAGTTTGGGTGTGATTTCTATTCCCAATTTGTGAATATTTGGAGAAATTGCTCAACTTGGGCAAAATCCCCATTTTAGCTCAAAGTTCAACTATTCAATTTATAGTTAGAAACTTGTCAAAAAGGTTGGGAATTACATTCTTTTTGTGTTTTAGTCATTGGGTATCTCTAATTTTGCATAAATTTTGTGAATTTCGGGTAAAACACTTAGGGACCAAATGCTTATGATTTAGTCCCTAAGTGCCTAAAGCTATGATTATGCCTATGAATGATTTAATGGGGGGGTTTATGTTGAAGCTTGTAAATATCTTCTAACTCTCCCATTTTTTGGTCTATTCCTCAGGAAATATGGGTCGGAAAGGAAAAGCTAAGATCGTCGTCGAGAACGAAGCCGAATCGGAGGTCGAGTTCGACGAGAGCCTCCAAGCTAAGTATGATCCACCCTTTGGCCTTATTGATGAGCGTGAGGGTCTTTTGTATGATAGGTTTTCCAAGCAAGACCTTGCTACACATATAATTGTCGATCAAACCTATTTATCGAGTCTAGGTTTAAAGAAGGATTTCAATGAAATCCTCAAATTCCACGGCTGGTATAGACTAGCCACAACCCAGACTCCGGTTTATCACAATTTTACCATAGAATTCTTGACAACTTGGAAAAAGGAGCTACCCTTGGGCGGTGGGAAGCATTCCTTTAGGCTAAACGGTAAACCTTACCGCATTGATGCTACCACACTAGCAGCCTTAATGGGGGTTTATAATCACCCAGAGGCAATCTCAGACTTTGAATTGCCTCTAACAAAAGATATAGCTTGGGAGCAACTCACAGGCATATCAAGCTTTAACTCCCAGACTGCTAGCCCAGGCGCTCTCCTAGACCCACTTCTCAATCTCGTCCACAAGTTTGTGGCCCATAACTTGTTGGGTAAAAACGAGAGCAATAAAGTCTCAAAGACGGAATTGCTCATATTATGGTGTGTGGCCAACCACAAACCCGTGGACACTGTCAAGGCCATTTTTGAAGGCTTCTCAAGCCAAACAAGTAGAAAACGTGGTTCCCTAGGTCTTGGGTATCTAGTTACCAACCTACTTGAGAGCCAATTCAAGAACTTAGATAATCCCGAGATTGCTATTTATCCTACTCTGCTAAACTCCAAGTTTTTGGGGAAATCTACTTTTTAAGAAGTTTTAAACAGGAACCCAACTGGAGGAGCAAGCTCCAGCGGAGGAGGAAGAAAGAGAGCACGAGTTCCACAACAGAGAAGGGATGAAGAACCTGAGGAAGAAGAACCTGCAACGGCAGGAGACCAAAGGGAACACCAAGCGCCGGGGACGGAGGCCCAGTTCCAAGCCATCAACACCATGATGGCAGAAATGCGGGATCTTAACCTTCGGACCTTTAACACTGTTCAACAGATGGACCAACGGTTCACCAACTTTGAGCAGAATATGGACCGAAGGCTTTCGGGTCTTGAATATGTAGCGGCTGATTACTGCGAGCGCTACAACATGCCTTGGCCTTACCCCCCGGCCGACCAGTAAGTTGTCTTCTCCATCCTAACTTTTTACACTCGTATTTCATGATCTATGATGCAATGTTGGAACTTATTGCATATTTTAAGTGTGAGTAGGAGGGGTAGACAAACTTACAAAAATTGTACAAATTTTTAAATTTTTGTTGCGTCGTGTCTAGTTTAGGTTTGAGTTTTGGTGTTTTATTTCTGCTTTACTTATGTTTTTGCATGTTTAGGACCTAAAACCGTGAACCTCCTTCGAATCTAAACTTCGTTATTTGTCTTTGAGGGCTGAAAACCGAATCTAAAATTGCATGACAACTAGTTTAGGCGTAGGGCACAACTCTTGTATCTGTAAAAGCATGAGCTACAGTTTGCATTTAGACCCTACTTTTGAAGAAATGCTAAAATCATTACTTAGGTAGATAACTTAAGAATTGAAGGTATGTGATATTAAACTTGAGTTTGGGGAAAACTAGTAAACACAAAATTGAAACCCAAAGAATTGTGAGTTGAATTTGAGCCTAAGAGCGAACATCAAAAAGCTCTTTTTCTTGACATTTTTGTGTGAATGCTTTGACTTGTGGAAGATTACAGATTTTGCACCTAATACTGTGTTGAACCTACATGCAATGATTTGAGATGATAAACGATGAATCAGCCTCATTAGAATTAACCCTTTTCTTTACCTTGTTTTTCTTTTTCATCCACTCTAGGAAGCCCCTTTGAGCCGACATTTTTGTAGTTTATAGATTTTTCTTTCGTTCTAACCCGTTTTTGCGAACCACAATTTGGTTCGCTATTTAACCTTTGTTTTTGCAAAGCTCGAACTGAGCCTTTGTTTTCTTCTAGCGTTTTATCGTTGTTTATGGCATTATAGTAGCAAGCCAAAAGGCTAAGGAGTGAATGAGCATCACTATCCCAAAAGAAAAAAAAAGAGAAAGGAAAAACAGAAAAAGAAAAAAAAAGGGGAGAAAAGAAAAGAAAAGAGACGAACAAAAGGGAAGAACTTCATTCCCCAGTTCCTGAAAATAAAAACATCTCAAAAAGAAATCCAAAATAAGGGATGAATAAAAAGCTCAGTCACTTCATATTTGCTAAAGCCATTTAAACTCTGTTTTTATAACGCTAGAACGTTTTAACCCTTGTTGTACCTTTAACCCTCTAACCACATTACAACCCCAATTAGAGGCTGTTTTTGATATCATCGGAGTCATATAGCATAGTAGAGGAACTCGGATGAACGTGCAAAATCAACGTAGTCCTAAGCAAGAATATAAGCTGAGAGTAAACACCTTAGCCACCAAAAATTGTGTGAATGAGTGAACTACCTATGGTGAGGTGTTTTACTTAGCGATCCCCTCAAGCTCGTTTAATTGAACATGTGTCCCTTTACTTAAAACTATGACCTATTGTAATTGAAATGCGGCTTTTGGATATCGTGTCTCTACTTTGTATTTCCGAATGCATGTAATTACAGATGCTCGAAATTGTGTCAAGCACCTAGTCAAACTGGGAAGTTTTCTAGCTTGCTTGTGATGGCGGGTTTAGTTTTTTAGTTTACTTGGGGACAAGTAAAGTTTTAAGTGCGAGGAGGTTTGATAGGGGTCAAAAACCCCTATCTTTGGGTACGGTTTTAGGACGGTTTTTAGGTTTATTTGGCTAATAAGCGAGTAATTCTCGCATTTAAATGCTTTTGTGTGAGTTAGTTAGAAATTGGAAACATTCTATTTACTTTTCGTCGTTTAGGCTCGTTTTGTGATCAATTTAGGCAAATACGGTCGAAATAACATGCATATTAGAATTCCGTTATCTTTTGAAGCTAATTGGTCCGTCAAAAGTCGCACCAAACGAAGCGTTTGCTCAAAATAAGCGATTGACGGATCAATTTGGCTTTTGGACTAATGTTTTCTGGAGTTTTTATGCGTGTGCAGGTGTAAGTTCGGACGAAAAGGGTTTGGAAGTCATCCGGCACGGATCGAGCGCGCTTCAGGCGAAAACGCTCGGCGAGCATGGCCCCCCGGGCCATTTCTGCTCGCCGAGCAGGCCACCAAGCGCCTGCTCGGCGAGCAGGGGCTTCTCGTCGCAATCCTGCTCGGCGAGCAGGGGCTGCTCGTCGCAATCCTGCTCGGCGAGCAGCCTTTCCTGCTCGGCGAGCAGACCTGCGGGAATTGGTCAAAAAGACCAATTCCGCCCCCACGAAGCCACGTTCGGCCCCACATCTTCCTACACTAACAAGGACACGAAATTAGGTCAAAACGAGACCCGAGACGCGGCTATAAATAGGAATTTCCAATTGTAAATTAGATATCTTTTGTTTTTGTAATTTTCTTATCTTCCACCTCGAGAAATCCTCTCCACCTCCTCCAAAAACCTTCAAACCTCCATTGAAGACGCCTCTGAAGCTCCATTCACCGAGGATTGCTCGAGCTCCATCCTTAAGTCCTAGGAAGACGCCTGCATTGGTTGACAGGTTCCCTGAAAGGGATTTTTCTTCTTTTATAACTTGTTTATCCTATGATACATGCTACGAATCTTAGGCTTATTGTAACTTCGTGACAATGTTCTCCATCTTTGATTAATATAATAGTTTTGTTTCTTCAATTGTTTTAATGCTTTGAATCTTTGTCTTACGCTTTGTTTGATTGGTTTAACTCATTCGATAATCCCAAAATCAAGTTGGCACATATTGCGAGCTGAATCTGACCTAGTCAGTGCCTATAGGATTGACGACCCTATAGAAGATTAAGCCCAAATTACTGAGCCTTAGAGCTAGTTTCGGCCTTACAAGGGAATCACGAACTAGGAACTTTAGGAGGATAGGTCGGGTTAATCGCCTCGAACACAAGTGACTTAGGTTTTAATTCAATTGTTTAAACAATCTATTTCCATTATCATCGTATCCCTCCATGATCCTTTAGATAATTGCATTGACAAAAGATCACTTAGGAGTAGTTTAATTTAATTAGGGGTGGAGTAATTTAGTTAGGGTTAGAATAACTTAGCTAGAATTAGATAACTTAGTCAGAATCAGATAATCTAGTTAGGATTAGTGCAATTCAACCTAGGAGTAGATTAATTAAACAAAACCAACTCAAACCCCTTAAGCCTAGATAACATCCGAGACTTAGTAATTCGGTACTTGCAGAAATAAATCCTGTGGACGATAACCTGGACTTAAACCCAGAAATTTATTACTTGATAACGACGGGGTACACTTATCCCTTAGTGAGGTTTCGCAAGAATCCGCATCAGATGGCCGGACTCAGTTGCATTAAGATAGGCAAATTGTGCCTCAGGATGTACCTCAGGGGCCGGAATTCTAGTGCCATCGGATTTAGGAGGTGTTTGATGCTGCCCTTTAGTTGAGGTGCCAGTGTGGCCAGCATCGGAATTTGGATGTTGATGAGCAACAGGAGCTGACTGCTCAATGTTCTGCAAAACAGGATGTGAAGAAATTTGTGGATCTGCAGAAGTGGTTACCTGCTCAACATTAACGTTAGTGGGTGCAGGAGGAGGCACTTCAGGTTGAGAAGGGTTTTCCTTAGCTTGCTTTGTTTTTGGATCAGCCAGGACCTCAAGTTCTTGCTCGGCTTGGTTTGGATTTTCTGGAGTCTTAGCGTGTTGCTCGGTATGAGTAACAGAGGCTAGATTTTCCTGTGTGGAAGGCTCAGCATAGGATGAGAAGAATTTGAAGTGAGTGGTGGTAAGGTCCGTGATTTCATTCATTGGAGGCGAGTCATCCAAGAGATCAATAATGGGAGTTTTGTTGGCCTTCTTCTTGAGCCTTCTTAGCTTTCTTACCTGTGGAGGAGGTGAGTCAGCAGGAATAGAATCAAGTGATGATTCAATTCCAAGATCAGCATTGAGCCCTTCCATGACTATTTCTTGCTCTTGGAGCTCAGCATCACCTGTCATATTCTGTTCAGCTTGACTTTCAACTTCGTCAGCATGCTCTGTTTGTTCTTGCTCGGTATAAGTTTCTTGATGTTGCTCAACATCCTTGTTGAAACACCTTTCTACATAATTTTGATTTGACAAAATTGTTAAAATACATATTCTAAACACACTAAGTTTAAATGCTTTGATTTATCCTACTAATGTGTTTGTTCAATGTTGAGTATAAATGTTATAAGTCATAAGGATTGGATGGCCCAAGCCCAATACGGAAGCCAAGGCCCAAGTCAAACAACTCAGTACACTCGGCCCGCGTATATCAAGACGTTGCCGTTTTGTTCAAAACGCAACTCAGCAATCGGAAGGATCTAGAAGACCTTCGGGAACAACTTCAAGATGAAGCTGCGGAGTAGTCTCGACAAAGCGTACAAGACAGTAGCTGGCAAAGGAAAACTTCCAGACAAAGTGTTTCCTCTTTTGGCAAAGTTCAGACGACACAGTATGCTGTCTAGTTGACTTTACCATAAAAGGAGAGACCATCTGTTGTGCTGACCGAGGACAGAAGATACACAATTGTGATTGGCCGAGAGCTCTGTGCAAGTCAGGATGACAACGACACATAGCCGTTTCCCTCCAATGGTTATTTCGAAATTCGAAATGACCGAATGACCAGACGTCTCTATAAATAGTGCCATCACAAGCTTCACAACACACAGAACTTGATCAAGCCATTACGCTGACCAAATCTCTACAAGTTCTGCAAGCAGGAAGCAAAGCAAAATTCTTACACTACATTTTCATATCTGTGTAAAAGTCTAGAGTGATTGTAAATCGTCTAAAGTGTCTTAGCACATCTTTGTATTAGGACAAAAACACTTATCATTTCTAGAGATAGAAAGGAGAGGCTGAGTACTCAGTTTTAAGTACTCAGTGGAGAGATTAGGATTGAGTAGAAGTATAGAGGAAGGTACTCTTGTCATACTCAATTGCTGATATTGTAAAAGGTTTGAGGCTCTACCTTTAAAGAGCTCAGTAGAGGATTCGAAATCTCGGAAGTGTTCCGGGGACAGGACGTAGGCTTAGAAGAAGCCGAACCTGGATAAATCTGCTGAGTGAAGTATTTCTGAACCTTAACTCCTTATCTATATTGCTTGCTTTAAATAATCAAAACTGACCAAGTAAAGAGGCCAAGTTGAGTTGTGCGCGTTGAACGTCTGAGCTCAGGAATAGACTCTAAGTGCTATCTCCTGACTCAAGCTAAGAAACTGACCTAGTCACCTGTTGACTAAACCAGTATCTTGCTGTTTACTCAGCGCCGCTGTTGAAACCTTTTTCTTTAGAAAAAGAAGTCTGCCTAAATTGAAAAAAAAGTTTAAATAGTTCCTAACCCCCCCCCCCCCCTTGGAACTATACTTGCAACTAAACAAGGGACCAACAAGTGGTATCAGAGCTTAAAAGCTCATTACTAAAGGTCTAACAACCTTGAGTTGATCCATACCATGGGTGAAAACAGCACTCGGTTTCTCCCTGGAAACCAGACAACTCAGATATTACCTGAGGGGCTGTCCATTACTAGGCCTCCCCTATTCTTCGGGTCAAACTATACCTTTTGGAAGAATAGGATGAAGAACTTCATTCAAGCTACAAACATGAGTGCCTGGCTATCTATAGTCCAAGGCCCATTTGTACCTGTGAAAGTTGTTGCTGGCCAGTCAGTTGTTAAAGCTGAGATTGAATGGACAGAGGATGATCTCAAGAAGCTTCAAAACCATGCTTCGGCTATCAATATGCTTCACTGTGCGCTCGATGCTGCAGAATATAACAAAATCTCAGGTTGTGAGTCGGCACAAGAGATCTGGAAGAAGCTGGAAGTCACCTACGAAGGAACCAACAAGGTGAAAGAATCCAAGGTGAATCAGCAGATGAGACTATACGAGCTGTTCGAGATGAACAATGATGAGGGCATTTCAGACATGAACGCAAGGTTCACCAACATCATTAATGAGCTCAAGAGACTTGGGAAAATCTTCACTGAGGAAGAACAAGTCAAAAAGATACTCAGGAGTCTTCCAAAAGACTGGCAAGCAAAGAAGACAGCAGTTGAGGAAGCTCAGGATTTAACCACCTACAAATATGACGAACTCATCGGTTCATTGCTGACCCATGAGATATCCATGAAAAACTTTGAGGTGAAAGAAAAATCTGATGACAAGAAGCAGAAGTCACTTGTCATGAAGGCTGACTCCACTGACGGGAGTTCAACTGATGATGAGGAGATGGCCATGTTCACAAGAAAGATGAAGAGGCTGTTCAGGAAGAACGACAAATATTCTAAAAAGCCTTACAAAAGGTTTGATAAGTATAAGGCTGACTCAAGCGACAGCAAATACAGAAAGGACAGCTCAAAGCCCATTACATGCTTTGAGTGCCATCAAGCTGGCCATATTAAGTCGAACTGCCCCACGCTGAGGAAAGACAAGAAGAGTGGGAAGAAGGCAATGGTGGCTACTTGGAGTGACAGTGATGAATCTTCATCAACAGAAACTGAGGCCACCGAGTCAGCAAAGATATGCTTTATGGCTGACGAACTTGCTGAGCCATGCGTCTCTGAGCATGCTGACCCATCCATCGCATCAGATGATGAAGAGTAATCAAATGAGGTAATTTCTCTTCCCCAACTCAGAAACGATATGGTTAATGCCCTGAGTGATCTCTATACACTTGTTAAGAAGTGTAATAAAAAGGTTAGAGCACTCAGCAGGCGCTGTGACGAAGTGGAAGAGGTCAAACTGAGTGACCTCAGATACCTTCTTCAGGACAATTCGACTCTGCATGATAACATGAAGATCATGCATGAGTATGTGTCTGAAGTCCAGTCAGTTTCAAAGAAACTTAGGAAGGACGTCACAACCATCCAGAACCAACTAAAGGTTCCTAAGAAAAATAACATCCCTCTGAGAACTCAGTACCAAGGTACTCAGCAGAGATGGAATCCCCAGCGAAAAGTCCAGTGTGACTTTTGTGGGAAGTTAGGACACACTACTAAAGTGTGCTGGCACGCTCAGCACTGAGGTGCTGACAAGTCAGTAAAAAATCCTAAACAGAAGGTCAGTTGTGACTTCTGTGGAAAGAATGGCCATACTGTCCATATATGTCGCCATAAAATAAAATATGATGCTATACCTGTTGCACCTAACAAGTCAGGACCCAAAAAGAATTGGGTACCTAAAGGAAACTGATTACAATGCAGGTAAGCCTGAGATGTGCCGAGAAGTCAAAGATGTGGTATATTGACAGCGCATGCTCAAGGCATATGACGGGTGATGAAACTCAGTTCATCACGTTTGAACGTAAACGAGGAGGGAGTGTAAGTTTTGGAGACAACAAGAAGGGTAAGATAGTAGGCTCAGGAACCATCGGAGGTAATCCTACTATTGAATCTGTCTCCCTAGTCAGCGGACTCAAATATAACTTACTCAGCGTAGCTCAGCTATGTGACAATGGGAGAAAAGTTATATTTGATGCTACTGGATGTAAAATATACGAGGGTAAAACTAATGAGTTAATTTTAACTGCCCCTCGGATAGATAATGTCTTTATGCTAGACTTAGAGAAAAAGTTTTCAAAAACTGTGTGCTTAGTAACAAAGGAAGAAAATTCCTGGCTATGGCACAAGAGACTTGGTCATGTAAGCATGGACCTCCTGGACAAACTAGCAAGAAAGCAATTGGTTGAGGGACTGCCTGAACTTAAATTTCAAAAAGATCAATTATGCCACGCTTGCCAAGCTGGAAAACAAACCAAACAATCTTTTCACAGTAAAAACATTGTCTCAACTAAACGTCCGTTAGAATTACTACACTTGGATCTCTTTGGTCCAGTCCAGCCACTGAGTCTGGGTGGAAGAAGATTTTCCTTAGTCATTGTAGATGATTTCTCTCGGTATACGTGGGTTATCTTGCTGACCAGCAAGGATGAGACCTTTGAGACATTTTCAAATTTGGTTAGGAAAATTGAAAATGAGAAAGACCTAAAATTAGCTCATATCCGTAGTGATAACGGTGGAGAATTCAAAAACCAAAAGTTTGTTGAATTCTGTGAAGCCAGCGGCATTGACCACAACTTCTCTGCTCATAGAACGCCTCAGCAAAATGGGGTTGTTGAAAGGAAGAACAGAACTCTGGTTGAGATTGCCAGGACAATGCTGGATGAGCATAGGCTTCCAAAGTATTTTTGGGGAGAAGCTGTTAACACAGCATGCTATATTCTGAATATGGCTCTAGTTAGACCTCTACTTAAGAAAACCCCCTATGAACTTTGGAAAGGACGAAAGCCCAACATTGGATACTTTCGTGCCTTTGGCTGTAGATGTTTTATTTTAAATACCAAAGATAGCTTAGCAAAGTTTGATTCAAAAACTGATGAAGCTATCTTTCTGGGCTACTCAACAAACAGCAAAGCATACAGAGTTTTTAATAAGCGAACTCAAGTTTTAGAAGAGTCAATACATGTAGAGTTCGATGAAACTGACCCTGCAGGTAGATACCAGCCGCTGACCGAAGATGATCCAAACTCAGTAACCATCGCTGACTCAGAACCAGCTACTGAGTCATTCACGAAAAGGCTGACCAAAAGTAAGAGTGAACCTAAGATTACTTTTACTGACCCATCTACTTCTGCAGAGATTGTTGAAACAGGAACAGCACAAGACATGAATCTACCCAAAGAAATAAGGATTCCAAGAGGGCACTCCGAAAGTGCAATCCTTGATTCTGCTGGGAATACCCTGATGACGAGGAATCAACTCAGGAAGTATCTCAGCAATGTTGCTTTCATCTCAGTACAAGAACCGAAGAATTTCGCTGAAGCTGAGTACGATGAATTCTGGATGAACGCAATGCAAGAGGAGCTCGATCAATTTCGAAGAAATGATGTATGGGAGTTAGTGCCTCATCCAAAGAGTCAAAAGACCATCGAAACAAGATGGGTCTTCAGGAACAAGATGGACGAACAAGGAAACGTAGTCAGGAACAAAGCAAGGCTTGTAGCTCAGGGCTACAGTCAGCAAGAAGGTATAGACTACGGTGAGACCTTTGCCCCAGTGGCGAGGCTAGAGGCAATTAGAATATTATGTGCATATGCATCTTACATGAATTTTAAATTATTCCAAATGGATGTCAAAAGTGCATTTCTTAATGGAGTTATAAACGAGGAGGTTTATGTAAACCAACCTCCAGGTTTTGAGGACCCTAAGTTCCCAAACCATGTTTACAAACTCAAAAAGGCTCTGCACGGCCTCAAACAAGCACCACGTGCTTGGTATGAGAGGCTGACCAGTTTCCTGCTGACTAGAAATTACGTCAGGGGCAAAGCTGATACAACCTTATTCATTAAGAAAAAGGGTAAAGATACCCTGCTGGCCCAAATTTATGTTGATGATATAATATTTGGTGCAACTAACGAATCAATGTGCAAGGAGTTTAGCAAACAAATGCAGACTGAGTTTGAAATGTCTATGATGGGAGAACTCAACTTCTTCCTCGGTCTTCAAATTAAACAAGGAAAGAATGGCATCTTCATCAGTCAAGCCAAATATGCCAAGGAGATCTTAAAGAAATATGACTTGGAAAATTGCAAGCCAATATCCACTCCTATGGGCACTGACACTGTCCTCTGCGCTGATGAGAATGGTAAGTCAGTAGACAGCAAGTTATATCGAGGTATGATAGGCTCTCTACTTTACTTAACATCCAGTAGACCGGACATTCAGTTTTCAGTATGCTACTGTGCTAGATATCAATCTAACCCTAAGGAATCTCATTACATTGCTGTAAAAAGAATCCTTAGATATTTGCAAAGCTCAGTAAATGCAGGTTTGTGGTATCCAAATACTCATGAATTTACACTCATTGGATACACTGACGCTGACTATGGACGGGACAAGCTCGAAAGAAAAAGCACCTCTGGAGGATGCCATTTCCTAGGAAGCTGTCTTGTATCTTGGTTCAGCAAAAAGCAGGCGTCAGTAGCCTTGTCCACCACTGAAGCTGAGTACATTGCTGCTGGTCATTGTGTTGCTCAAGTCCTATGGATCAAGCAACAACTTGAAGATTATGGTGTTCAAACGAAGACAATTGAGGTCAAATGTGACAACAAAAGTGCAATTGATCTGTCCAAGAACCCAATTCAACACAGCAGAATGAAGCATGTCAGCATCAGACATCACTTCATTAGAGACCATGTACTCAAGGGTGAGATCAAGCTGACCTTTGTCCCAATGGACGAACAGCTTGCGGATATCTTCACGAAGCCACTGGCTCGTGAGCAGTTCAGCATACTGAGAGAAGCAATTGGTATGTTTAATCCTCTTTAGTAAATTCCTGTGCTAAATGAATATGAATGCTGAGTGAATTACATACTGAATGATTTATTGTTTGCTGAGTTACTCATCGGAACTGTCTGAATATACAATAACTGAGTAAAACTTGCATACTGAGTAAATTAGTTTAGAACTTGAACTTAAAATCATCCTTAAATACTGCACTGACCACTCAGAATATCAAACGCTTGACATTCTAAATACTGAGTGATTAATCCGTTAGCATAAATGCAAAGCACGCGTATAGCCTAGGATGACGTATTCGCCGTAATGTGTCATAAATGCCAGGATCATTGTCGGTACATGATCCCAAGGCAAAACTGACACATGGATTCGATTAAGATCCACACCGTTTATTTCGTCTATAAATTATGGGTATTTCCCCATCTTTTACTCTTTACGCTTAATCAATTCTTAAGGCAAAGAAATCACTTAGAACTTCTTTTCTCTCAAATTCCTCTAATTCCTCCATATTCGAAGAATGACTAAGTTGTCTTTCAACATCTCCGGTGCCGGCCACCAAAAGTCCAGCTCCCATACATTATTCCTCCTGAATTGGTTGAGTTCCTCTTGCATGGCATTCATCCAGAATTCATCATGCTCAGCTTCGGCAAAGTTCTTCGGCTCCTGAACTGAGACGAAAGCTACATTGCCGAGATACTTCCTTAGTTGATTCCTTGTCATCAGCGTATTTCCAGCTGAGTCAAGAATTGCATTTTCTGAATGCCCTCTTGGGACTCTTATCTCCTTGGGTAGATTCGTGTCTTGTTCTATTTGTGTTTCAACATTCTCTGCAGAAGTAGATGGGTTAGTGAAAGTAATCTTAGGTTCACTCTTACTCTTGGTCAGCCGTTTTGTGAAGGACTCAGTAGCTGGTTCTTGATCAGCAGGTGCTGGGTTTGGTTCATCTTCTATCAGCGGCTGGTATCTTCCTGCAGGGTCAGTTTCATCGAATTGCACATGTATAGATTCTTCTAATACTTGAGTTCTCTTATTAAAAACTCTGTATGCTTTGCTTTTTGTTGAGTAGCCTAGAAAGATAGCCTCATCAGCTTTTGAATCAAATTTGGCTAAGCTATCTTTGGTATTTAAAATAAAACATCTACAGCCAAAGGCACGAAAGTATCCAATGTTGGGCTTTCGTCCTTTCCAAAGTTCATAGGGGGTTTTCTTAAGTATAGGTCTAACTAGAGCCCTATTCAGAATATAGCATGCTGTGTTAACAGCTTCTCCCTAAAAATACTTTGGAAGCCTATGCTCATCCAGCATTGTCCTGGCAATCTCAACCAGAGTTCTGTTCTTCCTTTCAACAATCCCATTTTGCTGAGGCGTTCTAGGAGCAGAGAAGTTGTGGTCAATGCCGCTGGCTTCACAGAATTCAACAAACTTTTGGTTTTTGAATTCTCCACCGTTATCACTACGGATATGAGCTAATTTTAGGTCTTTCTCATTTTCAATTTTTCTAACCAAGTTTGAGAATGTCTCAAAGGTCTCATCCTTGCTGGTCAGCAAGATAACCCACGTATACCGAGAGAAGTCATCTACAATGACCAAAGAAAATCTTCTTCCACCCAGACTCAGCGGCTGGACTGGACCAAAGAGATCCAAGTGTAGTAACTCTAACGGACGTTTAGTTGAGACAATGTTTTTACTATGAAAAGATTGTTTGGTTTGTTTTCCAGTTTGGCAAGCATGGCATAGTTGATCTTTTTGAAATTTAAGTTCAGGCAGTCCCTCAACCAATTGCTTTCTTGCTAATTTGGCCAGGAGGTCCATGCTTACATGACCAAGTCTCCTGTGCCATAGCCAGGAATTTTCTTCCTCTGTGACTAAGCATACAATTTTTGAAAACTTCTTTTCTAGGTTCAGCATGAAGACATTGTCTATCCGAGGGGCAGTTAAGATTAACTCATTTGTTTTTCCCTCATATATTTTACATCCAGTATCATCAAATATAACTTTTCTCCCATTATCACATAGCTGAGCTACGCTGAGTAAGTTATATTTGAGTCCGCTGACTAGGGAGACAGATTCAATAGTGGGATTACCTCCAACGGTGCCTGATCCTACTATCTTACCCTTTCTGTTGTCTCCAAAACTTACGCTTCCTCCTCGTTTACGTTCAAACGTGATGAATTGAGTTTCATCACCCGTCATATGCCTTGAGCATGCGCTGTCAATATACCACATTTTTTACTTCTCGGCACATCTCAGGCTTACCTGCATTGTGATCAGTTTCCTTTAGGTACCCAATTCTTTTTGGGTCCTGACTTGTTAGGTTCAACAGGTAAAGCATCATATTTTATTTTGTGGCGACATATATTGATAGTATGGCAACTTTTTCCACAGAAGTCACAACTGACTTTCTGTTTAGGATTCTTTACTGACTTGTCAGCACCCCAGTGCTGAGCGTGCCAGCACACCTTAGTGGTGTGTCCTAACTTCCCACAAAAGTCACACTGGACTCTTTGCTGGGGATTTCGACTCTGCTGAGTACCTTGGTACTGAGTACCTTGATACTGAGTTCTCAGAGGAAAATTGTTTTTGTTTGGAACCTTTAATTGGTTCTGAATGGTTGTGACATCCTTCCTCAGTTTCTTGGAAACCGACTGGACTTCAGAGACAGACTCATGAATGGTTTTCATATTTTCATGTAAAACTGAGTTGTCTTGAAGAAGGTATCTGAGGTCACTCAGTTTGACCTCTTCCACCTCATCACAGCGCCGGCTGAGTGACTTAATCTTCTTGTTACACTTTTTGACAAGTGTATAAAGATCACTCAGGGCATTACCCATTTCATTTCTGAGTTGAGAGAGTGAGATTACCTCATTAGATTGGTCAGCATGCTCAGAAATACATGGTTCAGCAAGTTCGTCAGCCATGAAACATATCTTTGCTGACTCTGTGGCCTCAGCTTCAGTTGATGAAGAATCATCACTGTCACTCCATGTTGCCACCATTGCCTTCTTCCCATTCTTTTTGTCATTCCTCAGAGTTGGGCAGCTTGACTTGATGTGTCCGGTTTGATGGCACTCAAAGCATGTAATGGGCTTTGAGCTATCCTTCTTGAATTTGCTGTCACTTGAGTCAGCCTTATACTTGTCAAATTTTCTATAAGGCTTTTTGGAGTATTTGTCATTTCTTTTGAACAACCTCTTCATTTTCCTCGTGAACATAGCCATCTCCTCATCGTCAGTTGAGCCATCATCAGTTGAGTCAGCTTTCATGACAAGTGATTTTTGCTTCTTGTCTTCGGATTTTTCCTTCACCTCGAAATTCTTCATGGATATCTCATGGGTCAGTAGTGAGCCTATGAGTTCATCATATTTATAGGTGGTTAAATCCTGAGCTTCTTCAACGGCTGTCTTCTTGGCTTGCCAGTCCTTAGGAAGACTTCTGAGTATCTTCTTGACTTGTTCTTCCTCAGTGAAGATTTTTCCAAGTCTTTTGAGCTCATTTATGATGTTGGTGAATCTTGCATTCATCTCAGAAATCCCCTCATCATTGTTCATTTCGAACAGCTCATACAATCTCATTTGCTGGTTGACCTTGGACTCCTTCACCTTGTTGGTTCCTTCGTAGGTCACCTCCAGCTTCTTCCAGATCTCCTGTGCTGACTCACAACCTGAGATTTTGTTATATTCTGCAGCATCGAGCGCACAGTGAAGCATATTGATAGCCGAAGCATGGTTTTGAAGCTTCTTGAGATCATCCTCTGTCCATTCAATCTCAGCTTTAACAACTGACTGGCCAGCAACAACTTTCACAGGTACAAACGAGCCTTGGACTATAGATAGCCAGGCACTCATGTTTGTAGCTTGAATGAAGTTCTTCATCCTATTCTTCCAAAAGGTATAGTTTGACCCGAAGAATAGGGGAGGCCTAGTAATGGACAACCCCTCAGGTAATATCTGAGTTGTCTGGTTTCCAGGGAGAAACCGAGTGCTGTTTTCACCCATGGTATGGATCAACTCAAGGTTGTTAGACCTTTAGTAATGAGCTTTTAAGCTCTGATACCACTTGTTGGTCCCTTGTAAGGTTGCAAATATAGTTCCAAGGGGGGGTTAGGAACTATTTTACCTTTTTAAAATGATTAGGGCAGATTTCTTTCCTTTGAGAAAAGATTATGTAACAGCGGCACTTAACAATCAGCAAGACACTGGCTTAGTCAACTAGTGACTAGGTCAGCTTCATTGCTTAGGTCAGGAAATAGCACTTAGAGTCTACTCCTGAACTAACTTGTTGGTAGCGCACAACTCAGCTTGACCTCTTTTACTTGGTCAGTTTTAGTTGTTTTAAGCAAGCAATATATTAAGGAGTTAAGGGTTAGAAATACTTCACTCAGCGGAGTTATCCAGGTTCGGCTTCTTCCAAGCCTACGTCCTGTCCCTGGAACACGTTCCGAGATTTCCAATTCACTACTGAGCTCTTTAAAGGTAGAGACTCGAAAACCCTTTACAAGTCAGAAGCTGAGTATAACAAGAGTACCTTCCTCTATACCTCTACTCACTTCTATTCTAATTCACTAAGTACTAAAACCGAGTACTTAGCTTCTCCTTTCTATTCCTAGAAATGATTAAGATTTGTCCTAAACAACAATTGCTAGAACACCTTAGATGATTGAGGATCAATCACTCTAGACTTTTACACAAATGAATAAGCTTGTAGTGTAAGAATTTGCTTTGCTTTTGATGGAGAACTTTTATACATGTTTGGTCAGCGTAACGGCTTTAGCTCAAAGTTCTCTGTTGAATGTGGATTCTGAATGCTCTATTTATAGAGAGCTGTGAGAGCTTTTGGTTATTTCGAATTTCGAAATAACCGTTGGAGGGAAACGGCTACAGGTCATTTTCACTCAGTCTGTCAGCAGTTCTCTTGGCCAATCAGATTCCAGCATCTTCTGTTCTTCGGTCAGTGTGACAGTATGTTCCTCCATTTTAGGTAACGTCAACCAGACAGCTTGCTGCATCTTCTGATCTTTACTAAAAGAGGAAATACTTTGTCTGGAAGCTGTCTTGTGGTCAGCGGCTGTCTTGTACGTTTTGTCGAGACAGCTCAGCAGCTTCTAGCCGAAGTTGTCTACGTGGATCTTCTGGATCCTTCTTTGCTCAGCATGCGTTTCATCACTTCAACGGCAGCGTTTTGAAATACGCGGGCTAAGTGATCTTGGGCTTGTTTCACTTGGGCCTTGACTTCCATATAGGGCTTGAGCCTTATGATCTTTATGTCTTATAATAAATTATAAACTCAACATTGAACAAACACATTAGTAACAATAAATCAAAGCATTTAAACTTAGTGTGTTGTAGAATATTTAATTTCACTTAATTAATTTTGTCAAATCAAAATCCTGTGGAAAGGTGTTTCAACAATACCAACCGACTTTATTGTACCGGGTGATTCTCATTTCACTCAATGCCAAGGTACTGATGCTGAGGAACCTGAAGTCTAGTTAGATGACCACTTCATCTCCCAAGTTGAGGAAGAACTTGATGGAGATAATACTGAGGAGGAAGAAGAAGACGATGAAACCAGCGGTCAGGATGACGCTGAGGAGTCTGAATAGTATGACAGCGAAATCGAGGTTGAAAATGCCAACACTGGGTTAGCAGGTGGAGCTGTGCAGACCGACACTGAGTTGGCTGCGGGAGTTGAACAAGTTGAAGAGCAAGCTGACCAGATTCATGCTGAGCAACAGGAATCCTCTCCTACTCATTCAAAAGAAGAAGCTGCTCCTACTTTCACTCCACCACGTAGACGGCGAAAGTTGGTTAAAGCCAGTGAGAAGCTCGTCAGTGAACCTCCTGTGCAACTACCGACTCTTCCTGACCTTGTTCTTTCAAAAACAACTAAGGACCCCTCTACTGTTCAACTCAAATTTTTCAAACGGCCATCAACTTCCTCTACTACAACGCCGTTGGAAAAACAAGCCTCTGTTTCTTCTCAACAGGAACATGTCGAGCATAACCCTTCAACAAGTCAGGTTGAACCAAGCACTGCCCATGCTGTTTCCTCAAGCATGATGCTGACTCCTCATCCCTCTGCCATCAGCACAGACAGTGTTCGGGTTATGACTTCCATCAACAACCTCTCTGCTGATCAATCAAACTTACCTCCAACTCAAGTGCAGATTGAGCCAAGTCATCCAGTCACTGACCAGGGTACTCCTTTCACCCCACTTTCTTCTGGTCATACTGATGTACATCGGGATGCCACTGAGTCCGACAACAAGCTCCTTGACTCAGTGCAAGCACTCATCCACGATCTTCAACATTCCGCTTCGCCTGCTGCTGGATCTTCAATTCCTGACGCAACTCAGCTCTCTCAAGTCACTCTACTTCTCAACGAAGTCAAGGGACTCAAGGATCTGCTGAATGTCGTCCTTTCATTATAAGCCCAGCAAACTAAGCAGGATTCAATTGCCAAGTTGGCAGAGATACAGCTGTCAATAATTCAACATCTGAACTCACTCCATCAACAAGTTCAGAAGTTGTCTGCTGTGAACACTGACTACGCCACTTCCTCAGAACTCAAGATGCTCTTTGCTCAGCTTCACACTGAGCAACTTAAGATAAATGAGCAAATGGTATCCTATAGTCAGTGCTCAGTCGAGCAAATTGGTGAGGCCATACGGCTACTTAACCTCAACAAGCAAGAGATGGATACTGACGCGATGAAGCAAAATGAGTTGCTATCTCTTGCACAGCAATCCTTCAATCACATCCGTCATAACAATATCCAGCGTCATCATTATGGCTCAGCACTCTTGAAAACCTTCCACCAAGTCTTTGCTGGTCTCACTGAAGCTCTCATTTGGCAAGCCAACGCACAAGCTTTCAGCGTAAATATGCTCAGTGCTGCTGATCTTCATATACCAGTCGAAGTATCAGCTGATGGAGTTGCCATCTTTGATGGAGTCAATGAAAGTGCTGACAAACTCAAAGAGCTTTCACAAGAACTGACTCGAGCTGTCTTAACCGATGCGTTTAAGCTCCCTGAAGTTGACAAAATGGGGGAGAAAGCGCAAGCTGCTAGAGCTCAGCATGAGCAACGTCAGTACGAGCGAAGTCAGTCACAGGGAAAGAAAAAGAAATAGATAGGCTAGGTCTTAACATTTGTAATCTATGTGTTATTTTCTTTTGCTGTGTAACTGCTGACTTCTTTCAACTTATATATCATACTTACTTTTCCTATTCAAATACTGAGTTATGATATATGCTAATAAGTACTGAGTTATTATGTATCTTCATTTATATCAGCCTTGTTTAACACTTACAATATTTGACTAAAAGATATGCTGATAACATGTTTGACATGAACCCATACACTTATGAAATATTCTGATAAGAACTCATTGAACAACAAATTAGTCAGCGCGCTCTATATGTCTAAAAACTTCCGCCTAACACTGAGTAAATAGAATATGTGATATAGCTGACCTATATCTGAAAACTGACCTTAGACTTACTCATTTAAATCCTTAAATGTCTTAAGAAAAACTAAGTCAGTAGCTCAACCCTTACGGGAGAGTTTGCTTAATTATACTAGGTCAACTATCATGGGGGAGCTCATACTGAGTTCCTTGCTGAACAGTTTTGCCAACATCAAAATGAGGGAGTTTGTTGAAACACCTTTCTACATAATTTTGATTTGACAAAATTGTTAAAATACATATTCTAAACACACTAAGTTTAAATGCTTTGATTTATCCTACTAATGTGTTTGTTCAATGTTGAGTATAAATGTTATAAGTCATAAGGATTGGATGGCCCAAGCCCAATACGGAAGCCAAGGCCCAAGTCAAACAACTCAGTACACTCGGCCCGCGTATATCAAGACGTTGCCGTTTTGTTCAAAACGCAACTTAGCAATCGGAAGGATCTAGAAGACCTTCGGGAACAACTTCAAGATGAAGCTACTGAGTAGTCTCGACAAAGCGTACAAGACAGTAGCTGGCAAAGGAAAACTTCCAGACAAAGTGTTTCCTCTTTTGGCAAAGTTCAGACGACACAGTATGCTGTCTAGTTGACTTTACCATAAAAGGAGAGACCATCTGCTGTGCTGACCGAGGACAGAAGATACACAATTGTGATTGGCCGAGAGCTCTGTGCAAGTCAGGATGACAACGACACATAGCCGTTTCCCTCCAATGGTTATTTTGAAATTCGAAATGACCGAATGACCAGACGTCTCTATAAATAGTGCCATCACAAGCTTCACAACACACAGAACTTGATCAAGCCATTACGCTGACCAAATCTCTACAAGTTCTGCAAGCAGGAAGCAAAGCAAAATTCTTACACTACATTTTCATATCTGTGTAAAAGTCTAGAGTGATTGTAAATCGTCTAAAGTGTCTTAGCACATCTTTGTATTAGGACAAAAACACTTATCATTTCTAGAGATAGAAAGGAGAGGCTGAGTACTCGGTTTTAAGTACTCAGTGGAGAGATTAGGATTGAGTAGAAGTATAGAGGAAGGTACTCTTGTCATACTCAATTGATGATATTGTAAAAGGTTTGAGGCTCTACCTTTAAAGAGCTCAGTAGAGGATTCGAAATCTCGGAAGTGTTCCGGGGACAGGACGTAGGCTTAGAAGAAGCCGAACCTGGATAAATCTGCTGAGTGAAGTATTTTTGAACCTTAACTCCTTATCTATATTGCTTGCTTTAAATAATCAAAACTGACCAAGTAAAGAGGCCAAGTTGAGTTGTGCGCGTTGAACGTCTGAGCTCAGGAATAGACTCTAAGTGCTATCTCCTGACTCAAGCTAAGAAACTGACCTAGTCACCTGTTGACTAAACCAGTATCTTGCTGTTTACTCAGCGCCGCTGTTGAAACCTTTTTCTTTAGAAAAAGAAGTCTGCCTAAATTGAAAAAAAAGTTTAAATAGTTCCTAACCCCTCCCTTGGAACTATACTTGCAACTAAACAAGGGACCAACAATCCTCATCATGATCATGCTGAACTTCATTATCACTTTGTTCTTCTTCTTCTTCTTCTTGATTAGCCGGAGTTTGCTCAAGGTCAGTCCTTTGACTTGTGATGAAGTGAGCATCATCAGGGACAGCAAACCCAAGAGGAACAGCTTCAACTGGACTCAGCTCAGCTATTTTCTTCTTCTTTTTCAGAGGAGTTCCCTCACTTTCTAGCTCCTCAGGCTCATCTCCCCTTTTTCTTTTCTCTGTTGACCTTCCTTGGTCAGCATCAATTTTCTTCCCCTTAGATACAACCCGAAATTTCTTGGGGACAGCATCGACATCCTTTTTGTTGGTTTGGATTGCCTTGCGTTTCTTTTCTTGCTTGGTTTGGATAGCAGCTTCGACTACAGCGATATCCTCATTCTGAGGAAGCTCAGCATCCCCTTCTTCCAGATTTTCCTCCTTAACTTCTTCCTTAGCTTCCCCTTGGGTTCCCTCAATGACCCCTTCTCCCTTCTTGGGTTTGATAGGTTGGTTGTAGCCTAACCCAAACAGTAACGCAGCAGTAATTTCAGTTCCCACGGTTTCTATTTCTGTTGTTACATCGATTTGGTAGTCTTCAAGGATTCGGGTAATAAGAGAGCCCAGCCTGAGCTTGATAGTACTCCATTGAAGAGCTCCTACTAGAAATACCGGCATGTTGAGAGGGGTGTAGGTCAGCATGTGCCAGATGAAGCACTGCTCGAAGTTTGAAGGGGATGATGCTGAGTTGAACTTTAGGAAGATGAAGTTGGTCAGTATATAGTGCGCCATCTTTTGGTTTTGTCCCATGCACGTGCTGGGTATTTCCCCTTTATATCCCTCTAGCTTACAAAATGTAGCTACGTGATCCAGCTTTTCTTTTGTAGCTCTAAACTCCTTTCCGGTGTTTGGAAGGTTGAGCAAGGTTGCGAGATATGAAGGGGTAATGGTGAGCTTCTTACCCTTAACGTGAGTGACTATGTGGTCAGCATTACTTCCATCAACACAGAGTTTGGAGTAGAATTCACGCACTAACCTAGGGTAGGCTTTCCCTGGAAGCGAAAAGAGTCCAGTCCATTTGTTTTTCGCAATCCATTCACAAAACGGTTGCTCATGTGTTATGAAGCTTGGGGAGAACCACCTACATCGGAGAACCTCATGATTCTTCACTTTCGGGTATAATTTGATGAAGAATTTCTCATTTGGCTGCTTAGCCTTCTTCTTCTTCGTTGAAGAGGTTCCTAGGTCGGTTTGGGGGTTCCTGTTTGGAGTTAAGTCGTGCTGACTGAGTTGAGGTGGAGACTTAGGGTTTTCATTTTCATTGTTACCACTACCAGAAGGATTCTGGGTTTTCGCCATTGTTATGAGCTTTTGAAAGAATTTTGAGATTCAGAGAGAGAGAGATTCGAATGCCAAGGGTTTTCGTGTGTAAAGAGTGATAAGTGGGAAAACTTCCACTTTATAGTGGTGCTAATGAATCCTAAACGTTGAACTAGCCGTTTTACCCTCGAGATTATCAACCGACAGGGATTCTGTCATTTATGACACGTTCGGCGCATAGGATTTATCATTATTGCTTACGTTATCATAGGTGGACATTAATGCGCATGCTAGCATTTAATGTTTTAAATGAGATTTACTTAGTATAGAGAATGTCAAACGTTTTGTGATTTCTGAGTAGTTAGTTTTACGTAGGATAGTTTTTGGATTTTAGTAACTCGGCTTTAGGGAGAATCACTCAACATGTATGTCTACTCAGCTTAGGGTGAATTCATGTTATTCTTAACTCAGCATGCAGTAGTTACTAAACTTTCACAAATCACCAGCATGGCAATCACTCAACATTTAATTTAGCGCATAGAATTTATTGAAGAGGATTAGACATACCGATAGCTTCCCTTAGTATGTTGAATTGCTCACGAGCCAAAGGCTTTGTGAAGATATCTGCAAGCTGTTTATTTGTTGATACGTAGGTCAGCTTGTTCTCACCCTTGAGTACATCATCCCTGATGAAGTGGTGTCTTATGCTGACATGCTTCATCCTGCTGTGTTGGATTGCATTCTTAGATAAGTCAATGGCACTTTTGTTGTCACATTTGACTTCTATTGTTTCTGTTTTGACACCATAATCCTCAAGCTGTTGCTTAATCCATAGGACTTGAGCCACACAGCTTCCAGCAGCAACGTACTCAACTTCAGTTATAGACAATGCTACTGATGACTGCTTCTTACTAAACCATGACACTAGACAGCTCCCCAGGAATTGACATCCTCCTGAAGTGCTTTTTCGTTCTAGCTTGTCTCATCCATAGTCAGCATCAGTATATCCAATCAGTGTGAAGTCACTAGTGTTGGTCCCTTATAACGTAACAAGTTAGTTCCAAGGGGGGGGGATAGGAACTATTTCAAATTTTAGTACGTTAAGGCTGACTTCTTTTTCTTTGAAAAAGGATTACACAGCGCGCTGAGTATATTAAGACACTAGCTTAGTCAACTGGTGACTAAGTCAGCTTCTTTCGTTAAGTCAGGAGATAGCACTTGAGTCTATTCCTGAACTCAGATACTCAATGTATACAACCCAGCGTGACTGTTAAGCCCAAAATAGACCTAAAATATCATTAACATTTACATCATTTTTATTACAAATTCGTGTTATTTATATCTGTTTAGATTACTTTTACTCTCGAATATCTTTCTTTCTTGCAAGGTACCTAAATATTTGGTAAAATCCAAATAGGAACGAAAAAGGATCTAAAACAGAAGAAAAACCCTACAAAAGGAGTCAAAGACGACGTAAATCGAAAGCGCCAAGTCGAAGACACGAATGAAAGCTAAGAAGTGAGAAAACTTACCGAGCCGCGACAGTGGATCCTCAACCCGCGGCCGCGACACGCGTGGTATAGCTATTTCTCCCCTTCGTCCGAAGCTCAACTCAATGCTACGTCATTCACGGCCGCGGATTACCATCCTCGGTAAGTGCAGAAAATTTACAAAGAGCATTTAACACATGCTGAAAATCCAAGAAACGCGTTCGTTCAAGTGGATAAAGACGTCCTTTCACAACGGACACGACTCTTAACCAACGGATACATCACTTCAAACACAACCCTTCAACATCTATAAATAAAGAGTTGATGTTGAGAAAAAGTGGCAGTGAAATGTTATAATATAGATATAGAATCAGAGCGTAGAACTTATGTCGAAGTTCTAAGTAAACACATTTCGAGAGTTAGAAATTAGATTCTGTACAAAACAAGATGAGGTACACATATTGTTTATAGTTTAATTACAACTCAGTAGCGTTTAGACATTGTTCCAGTTTTAGTTTGCATCATGGTAGTGGCCGACCGAATCCCTATTACGAAGTTACAGCGAGAAGATTGAGTAGAGTGTTCGCCCCTGAGCCTGACAACCTCTTAGGAAACCCAAGGAAGCGGAACCGATCAAGCCCTTCACTTACACGCCCTCGAAGAACTCGATGCTCCTTGTTCTCTGTAAACTTGTATCAATTTATATTTCATCTAATAAAGTCCGTTCTATTCGACAAATCGTTATGCAGCACTTATGGTAACCAATCCAACATAAGTGAGGCTGGTGTTTTCATTAATATGCACTTGAATTCAAAATCATTACAAGGAAACTTTGTTGAACACTTAGGCAAATTATCATCTCGAAAGAGTTTTAATTTGAGTAAGGGCAACTATCCCGAAAGGGTTTTGTCGCGTTCAAAGCCAATTAATTAGAGGTTCCTTCATTTATTTCATCATCATAATTGATACAAAGTTTAAGTTGTTTTCTTTGCTTAATGCAAATGAATAAATTCATTCGTTTTTCTAAAAAGTTCTAAATGTTCCTGTTTTGTAAAATTCATCCTTAAAATCAGAAGACGTTTCTAACAATCGATTTATTCTAAATATAAAATCTTATTCCAGCATTTTCAAATACTCAAAGTTCACAAATTCAATTAAACAAATTTCCTAAATTCAATTAAACCAATTTTCACTTTTCATTTACATTTAATAGTAAATCTAACTAGTTCGAAATTAACAGATTCAAAAAATAAGTTTTTTCGTTAAAAAACGTATCCCTGTGGGATCGATATTTTTATTACTACAAGCGAAACCGTGCACTTGCGGAAATCGCTCAACAGTGACCTCTTTACTTGGTCAGTTTTGTTTAAGCAAGCAATATATAAATAAAGGAGTTTAAGGTTAGAAAGATATTACTCCGCAGATTTATCCAGGTTCGGCCTCCAAGCCTACGTCCTGTCCCGGGAACACGTTCCGAGATTTCGAATTCTCTACTGAGCTCTTTAACGGTAGAGCACCAAACCTTTTACAACTTAGAAGCTGAGTATAACAAGAGTACCTTCCTCTATACCTCTACTCACTCCTAATCTCACGCTGAGTACTATAACCGAGTACTCAGCCTCGCCTTTCTAATCTCTAGAAATGATAAAGATTTGTCCTAAACAACGATTGCTAAGACACCTTAGATGATTGAATAATCACTCTAGACTTTTACACAAAAGATATGAAATTTGGTGTAAGAATTTGCTTTGCTTTTTCTTGCAGAACTTTGCGTAGAATTTTGGTCAGCGTAATGGCTTGATCAAGTTCTGTGTTGAATGAAGCAACTGAATGGATCTATTTATAGAGACGTCTGAGGCATCGGTCATTTCGAATTTCGAAATAACCGTTGGAGGGAAACGGCTTCCTGTCGTTGTCACTCAGTCTTGCTTAGAGCTCTCGGCCAATCAGATTTGAGTATCTTCTATCCTCGGTCAGTGTTGAGCAGCTTTTAGTCAGCTCGGCAGAATGTCTCTCCATTTATGGTAAGGTCAACTAGACAGCGTTCTGTGTCTTCTGAACTTTACCCAAAGTGGAATTACTTTGTCTGGAAGTTATTCTTTGCCCAGCTGCTGTCTCGTACTCTTTGTCGATTCAACTCAGCGGCTTCACTCCGAAGTTGTTCAATGAAGGTCTTCTAGATCCTTCTCTTGCTGAGTTGTGTTTTGATCATAACGACAGCGTTTCACTCACGCGGGCGGAGTTGTCTTGATCTGTTTGACTTGGGCTTTGACTTCTGTATTGGGCTTTGGCCTTTTACTCTTTATGTCTTATAAATAATTTTAACTCAACATTGAACAAACACATTAGTATAATAAATCAAAGCATTTAAACTTAGTGTGTTTAGAATATATTTAATTTTACTTAAATAATTTTGTCAAATCAAAATCATGTGGAAAGGTGTTTCAACAAACTCCCCCATTTTGATGTTGGCAAAACTATTCAGCGAGGAACTCAGTGTTGAGCTCCCCCATGATAGTTGACCTATTATTACTTAGCAAACTCCCCCGTAAGGGTTGAGCTACTGACTTAGTTTTAACTCTTAAACATTCTAAGGTTTAATTGAGTAGGTCTAAGGTCAGTTTTCAGATATAGGTCAGCTCATGGAACATATTCTATGTTACTCAGTTTTAAGCGGAAGGTGTAACATTCAGAGAGCACTGAGTAAACATTTTTGTTCAATGGGTTTTATGAGACAATGTTTTATAAACATACAGGACAATGTCAAACATATGATCAGCATGGGATACAATCAACAAGTATTATAGACAGGAAACACAGTTGATGTAATTGAAGATACATAACAACATAATACTCAGCATCATATAAAATAACTCAAGTTAGGATAAAAGATGCAAGTATTGTATTTAAAGTAGTCAGCATACATAGCAAAAAGATGAGCATAAAGGAACATAGGACTACAGACTAAGTTATAAGCTAAGCCTAGCCTATTTCTACTTCTTTTGCTTGGACTGACTGCTTCTAGGAGCCTCCTGCTGAGTTCTAGCCTGTTCTTTCTCCCCCGTTTTGTCAGCATCTTAACCAACAGATACATCACTTCAAACACAACCCTTCAACATCTATAAATAAAGAGTTGATGTTGAGAAAAAGTGGCAGTGAAATGTTATAATATAGATATAGAATCAGAGCGTAGAACTTATGTCGAAGTTCTAAGTAAACACATTTCGAGATTAGAAATTAGATTCTGTACAAAACAAGATGAGGTACACATATTGTTTATAGTTTAATTACAACTCAGTAGCGTTTAGACATTGTTCCAGTTTTAGTTTGCATCATGGTAGTGGCCGACCGAATCCCTATTACGAAGTTACAGCGAGAAGATTGAGTAGAGTGTTCGCCCCTGAGCCTGACAACCTCTTAGGAAACCCAAGGAAGCGGAACCGATCAAGCCCTTCACTTGCACGCCCTCGAAGAACTCGATGCTCCTTGTTCTCTGTAAACTTGTATCAATTTATATTTCATCTAATAAAGTCCGTTCTATTCGACAAATCGTTATGCAGCACTTATGGTAACCAATCCAATATAAGTGAGGCTGGTGTTTTCATTAATATGCACTTGAATTCAAAATCATTACAAGGAAACTTTGTTGAACACTTAGGCAAATTATCATCTCGAAAGAGTTTTAATTTGAGTAAGGGCAACTATCCCGAAAGGGTTTTGTCGCGTTCAAAGCCAATTAATTAGAGGTTCCGTCATTTATTTCATCATCATAATTGATACAAAGTTTAAGTTGTTTTCTTTGCTTAATGAAAATGAATAAATTCATTCGTTTTTCTAAAAAGTTCTAAATGTTCCTGTTTTGTAAAATTCATCCTTAAAATCAGAAGACGTTTCTAACAATCGATTTATTCTAAATATAAAATCTTATTCCAGCATTTTCAAATACTCAAAGTTCACAAATTCAATTAAACAAATTTCCTAAATTCAATTAAACCAATTTTCACTTTTCATTTACATTTAATAGTAAATCTAACTAGTTCGAAATTAACAGATTCAAAAAATAAGTTTTTTCGTTAAAAAACGTATCCCTGTGGGATCGATATTTTTATTACTACAAGCGAAACCGTGCACTTGCGGAAATCGCTCAACAAGTTTTTGGCGCCGTTGACGGGGATACGCCAAAATTTTTGACAAAATTTTTATTTTTCGTATTTTATTTTCGAATATAGGTTTATACATTATTTTAATACAATTTTTATATTTTATTTATTTTTAGTTATATAACATACTTGTTTTCAATTTTGTTTTGAAGGTAGTTTGGCTCGTGTAACAATTTCAAGTTCATGCGCAGTTTGCGAAATCCGGGCACGCCACCAGATCCTTTAGATCCAGAAATTGAAAGAACACTTAAGAAAAACAAGAAAAACAACAAAAACAAAGACACAACACCCTTAAAAACCAAAGTAGACCAGCCAGAGATTATGGCCGATCCACCGACACTTATGGATTATGCTAGGCCAGGAATGGCCGGTGTAACTAATAGTGTAGTTAGACCCCGTATAAACGCAAATCAATTTGAAATTAAGTCTGCTTTGCTTAATATGTTGCAAAACAACGTAACGTTTTATGGACTACCTAACGAAAACCCTAATGCACATTTGACAAATTTCTTAGAAATTTGTGACACTTTTAAAATTACTGATGTAACAGCCGAAGCAATCAAACTTCGCCTCTTTCCTTTCACTTTGAAGGATAAGGCAAAAATTTGGTTAACTTCTATGTCTGCTGCAACATTTGAAACTTGGGACCAATTAGCCCAAGCATTTTTACAAAAATATTTTCCCTTAGCAAAAACCGCAAGAGTCATCAAAGAGTTGACATCTTTTACACAAAATGATAATGAAACTCTTTATGAAGCTTGGGAACGTTTTAAAGAACTTCAACGTTTATGCCCACACCACCAACTGCCAGATGCACTTTTAATGCAGACATTCTATAATGGATTAAATCCTACAACTAGAGGTTCATTAGATGCTATGTCTGGAGGGTTATTTATGAAGAAGACGTCCGCCCAAGCAAGAGAACTTTTGGAAGAAATGGCAATCAACAGCAGTATGTGGCCCGCCGAGCGTGGCCATATACCGACGGCGAAACCATCATCCTCAGGTACATCATCGGTTAAAGGTATAATGAATCTTGATCCAGTAGCAATGTTACAAGCCCAATTTTCTGCCTTATCGCACAAAATTGATAAGTTTATGGCACCATGCGATCCTAATGATCCAATCCAGAGAGACATTGATTACGAAGGTATGAATGAGATTGAACAGGTAAATTTTGTCCAAGGACAAAACCAAACTACTAATCCTTATTCTAATACTTATAATCCTGGATGGAGAAATCATCCTAACTTTAATTGGAAAGATAGTAATAATAATAATAATGCAAATGCTAATCAATATCTTGTAAATAATTATCAAAATCAAACAAGAGATACGATTAGCACTTTATCTTCAAAAATCGACAAATTTATTGATGCTATGAATGGAAAGGTAAGTAATCAAGACGATGGTTTTAAACGGATCGAAATAAATTCGATCAGCTTATCAAAAACCAATCATCTAGCATCCATAATTTGGAGGTTCAAATTGGACAACTTGCTAAATCAATTCCATCCCGCAAAGAGGGAAGTCTTCCCAGCCAAACTGAAGAAAATCCGAAAGAGCATGTTAAGGCTATCAGTCTTCGTTCAGGGAAAAACTATTTAGGTCCGGAAATGCCCGGAAATTCAACTTTACCTGGAAATGATTTACCAAAATCCAAAGAAGATACGTTAAAACAAAAAGATACGCCAATTGACTCTAATCCGAAACCTTTTGTACCAAAACCACCTTTTCCACACAGGGTCCGAAATAAGGACCATGATAAACAACTTTTATCATTTTTAGATAAACTTAAAAATTTGCATATAAATTTAACATTCATGGATGCAATTACGCAAATTCCTAACTATGGAAAATTCTTGAAAGATTTAATCTCAAAAAAGATTAGTTGGGAAGGAATTTCATCCATTTCACTTTCTGAAGAATGTAGTTCGATAGTATCAAGCAAATTACCTACTAAACTCAAAGATCCCGGATGCTTTACCATTCCGTGTACTTTGGGAAATATGGAATTCCCAAGTTGTCTTTGTGATTTAGGAGCTAGTATAAACTTGATGCCATTGTCTATTTTTGAGAAATTAGGTTTAGAAGAAGACATCAAGCGTACCAATATGGTTTTGCAATTAGCGGATCAATCCACTAAAAGGCCATATGGTATAATTGAAGACGTTTTAGTGAAAGTTGACAAATTTATTTTTCCTACTGATTTTGTTATCTTAGATTTTGCTTATGATGCTAATTGTCCGCTAATGTTTGGTAGACCATTCATGAATACGGGACGTGCTCTAGTTGATGTGTCGGAAGGAAAAGTAGTTTTAAGAATAGGTGACGATAAGATCGAGTTCGATATGAATCAAGCAATGAAATATCCTATGGAGGATTTCGCTTGTATGAAACTTGATTTAATTGAAGAATGTGTTAATGACATTGTTCAAAGAGAAGAAATAATAGAACCTATAATGGGTGAAGAATTAGAAGATAAGGACCCAGGGCCTTTGATTCGAGAAGATGGACCGGTTCCGCCTTCGGTCGTAATTCCACCTAAATTAGAACTTAAAGAATTACCAAACCATTTGAGATACAACAAAGAATATTGGACTATTAAGGAACTTAACTTCGATTTACAACAAGCAGGAAAACTTAAGTCCAGATGGACCGGACCGTATTTAGTCGTCAAAACATTCGACTATGGTTCTTTGGAACTTGAGGAAACCAACGGTAATCGTTTTAAAGTTAACGGTAATCGATGTAAAATTTATTACGAAAATATTTCCGAAATAGGAACTAATTTCGTAACAAGATTTCCTGACATATAAATCATTTCATTTTTCTAATAGTTAGTTTTTATTATTTTTATTTTTATTTTTATTTTGTTTTGTTTTAAATTATATCATTTTATATTAGAATTTTAGATATAGAAAAATATATACAAGTCATGATTTTAATTAATTTTTAGGAATTTAATGAGAATTAGAAGAAATTCAGTGATTCTCAGTTGAGAATTTGAAATTCTCAGTTGAGGATTCACATATATAGAATTCTTAAGGAGGTAAGAAATTTCTGAACTTATAGAGAATTTAAAATTCTCAGTTGAGAATTTGGGTATAATTAGTAGCCAGGAAAATTTCTGGACTTGTAGAGGATTTCAGATTCTCAGTTGAGAATTCTGATTTCAAATTGAAAGGAAAATTTTTGAACTTACCGAGGATGAGGATTCTCGGTAGAGGATCAGAAATTTGGAGTTTTGATAACTGATTTCCGCAAGGAAATCAGCGTGTCGCGACCACGGGTCAGCATCCTCGGTCGCGACACGGGGAAATTATGCAAAAATTGACCCTTTTTCCAGCAGATGCAACTCTTCAGAAACGAATAGTTGCGTTTCTTCATTTTTAAAAGGTCTGTTTCATGCCTTTTCACCTCAAAATAACACCTCTTTTCATCCTAGGATTTTATAAATAGGTTCTAGAGGTTCAGATTTCTGTCACTTTCTTTTTCATCTCTGTCAGAACAATTCTCTGATTTTCTTCCAATTTCCTCTACCCAGAAATTAAGTTCAGAACCTTTCTTCCTTACTCATTCCAAACACCATGACTTCCACAAACACTCATCCTAAGAAAGTTGTTGCTTCACGCACTAAAAATACAGATATATCAGAGCGTTATGGATGTAACTTTCCCATCTTCAATCATGATGAGGGAAGGCGCTTCTTGAAGCTTCGATACACATTCTTTGTCGGAATGCTATACATGGATGACTTTCTTAACGATCAGTTGGGAATTAAAGAAGATATGAGTCGCTACATGGAACGTTTAGGATGGACCAGATTTGTTGATATGAAGTTTCCTATAATTGGAGACTGGATATTAGAGTTCTTCTGTACGGTTCGCTTTGTTAACAAGCGTCGGGTGAGTCTTAGTTTTCGTCGGGATGGCAAAACTTTCACTTTTGGATATCCAGAATTACATGTTTGGTTTGGTTTTCCCTTGAAGGATACTACCAAACGTCATCATGAAAGAGATATGACGTCCACTGATATTTGGCGAATGCTCACCGGCATCTGGCCTTTCCACCCAAAACTTGCCTATAATAAGTCTTTCTATTCCAACTCTATGCTATATTTGCATAAGTTTCTGAGTCACAGCCTGTTCGGTCGCACGTTCAGTAGTGTCGTCCAAGAATCTGATCTTTATGTCCTTGGCGATATATTTCAAGGCAACGTGGTTGATTCTTCAAAAATTCTGATGGAGGGTCTTGTTGCCGCATCTAGATCCAAGGCTAAGAAGGTTGGATTCGGGAATATTGTATGTGGAATAATTCTAGGGACCAAGGGAAGTATTTCTGTTCCTTGGAGTGATGCTGAATCTTTCCCAATGCTAGACTATGAGTTTTTAGAATATGAAGGTCTAGTGAAACGAGTATTTCGCTCAGGACCCAATTTTCTTTCTGCACAAGAACGTCAAGCCTTCGTGCAGTTGAAAATAGAACGCTATAGGGCTAAGAAAATCCCGATTGAAAGGTGTAGACACCGAGTCGGAGGACCTGTGACGAAAACCTGAAAACAAGACGGTTGAAGCGATTGATTCCGGAAGTTTTGAAAAAATATATAAAGAATAATAAGCGAAGGAAAATCGGCGGCACGGGACGTGCGCTCGGCGTCCGTCGGACGCACCGCGAGTGGCACGCTCTCGACGTCCGAGCAATGCCCGGGTCCGGTGGCACGGTGCGCGCTCTCGTGGGCCGCTGAGCGCACGCGCCCGGTAGCGCGAAGCGCGCGTTCGGCGGCCGCGACGTGTGAGCGTCCGGCGGCGCGGAACGCACGCTCGGCGGCCGCGGGGTGCGCACGCCCGACGGCGCGAGGCACGCCCCGAGGGTCGTCGGGCGGGCGCCCAACCTTTCATTGGGCGATCGCCCAACTCTTGTTGGGCGGCCGCCCAACAAGGTTGGGCGGTAGCCCAACACAAGGTTGGGCGGCCGCCCAACCCCAATGGGCGACGCCCAATTTCCTTTGGGCGTCGCCCATTGGTCCGGGGACCCGTTTGCCTATAAAAGGCACGGATCCCCATGCAAAAAAGGGGGGAGGGATTTTTTTGGATAGCTTTCTCACTCTAAATATTTTTAGAGAGAGAGAGTGATTTTTTTTGAGAAAAATATTTTTTTTCTCAAAAATTCCAAATTTCCTAAAGTTCAATTTTTACTAAATTTTCATTAAAAACGGAAGATCGTGGTTCGTGGAATCAATCGGCTTCGACCGTCAGATACCGAATTTAAGTTATTATCCGAGGACTAGACTCTTTATTTTATTTAATTTATTATCTTCTTCTATTTATTTTTTTTTATGCTATAGTTTTTATTCGTTTAGATATTTATTTATTTCGTCACGTTTTATTTAATTAGCGTATTTATTTAATTTTCATCTCGTGTTGAATAAAATTCGGTTTTGTTTTAAAATAAAAAATCTCGTTTTGTTTTCCCAATACGAACCGTGATCCGATAAAAAGGTAGTTCGGGTATCGAAAACGTTGTAATTATAAGTTTTTAATTTAAAAGAAATTTCTAAATAATGTTTTGAAATAAAAAAACGTCGTTTAGGAACTTCCGTTTTCGACTATGATCCATCTTTGGTAGTTCGGAAATCCAAAACGATTGAATTAGATTTAATTTAAAGCTTTTGAATAAATCTGAAAACATTTAGGAGTGCTGCTGTAATTTACCTATTCTGTCACTAAAGGCTGTTTACCGACGGATTTTCCGTCGGTAAATCTGCCAAAACGTAAAAAATGCCATTTCAGTCCCTTTTTCCTAACTTTTAAGCTTTTAATCTTTAATACATATATGTATAATTATGTAATATATGTTTTTCAAATTAGTTTGGACCTTTAGCATATATGATTATTTGATAATATTTGTATACCATTTTTTATACTATTTTCTAAATATAAGTGTAATTATGTATATGTATTTCCTTTTTATTAATTTAGGCTATGTTTTAAATGATAGTTATTTGATATTTTGAGAAATAATTGATAGATATTAGTATATGTTATTTTTGGTATTTAAAACTATATTAGTTATGTATATATATATAGTGTTGGGATATTTGGGTTATTTTGTTGATTATTGAATGAAATTATTCTTGGGTAAATGTTATTTTCTTATTCATAAGATTTACTTATTATTTTCACATTTTTTTATATAAATGTGTTGTACCTATTATTTTCATATACATATAGTTTCTTTTGTGTTAACTCTTACTTTCATATCTTCTTTTTTGATTTAAATGTATATATATATATATGTCTAAACTATTTTCTTTATTCTTTTGGCCCATTCATGGGTCCATGTTCCAAATGAGTATTATTTGAGTGTGAATATTAGTTTAAAGGGGTTTATCATTGTAATTATAATAAGTAGAGAATCCATTAAGGAAAAGGGGGAAAATAAATCACAAAAAGAGTTTTCAATTTAATTATTTAAACTAAAAGGTTTTTTTTAGAGATTCTTAATGTAAATAAATAGTGTTTTCTTGACGTTTCAAATCGTTTCTTAAAACATCACGCTTTAAAACCTTAGTCCGTTCCAAACGACGGATTCGGGTAAACTTCATCAAACGGGGTTTTAAAACGCACCTAAATCTTTCCAACGGCGATTAAGGAGCGAACCATGTAAATAAACTCGTTTTGGGGGAATAAGTTAGTGTAGAATAAACACACGACATGACTTTTAAATACGGTTGTAAATAAACCACTTCTTTCTCCCCCCCTCTCTGTGTATGTATAATATAAATGGGTGATTCTTTACTAATATGGCTTTTCAATAATATATGCTCAAAACGGTTTCAAAAAAAGAGAAAGAAAAGGGTTTCAAATGAATTTTAAACTTAAAGAAGTATACGATTAGTCCGTTATCGCCTAACATGCTGAGTCGGAGGCCGGTGGTTCATAACCGGGCGATGTCGGGGTGCCTAGTAGCCTTTCTCCGGAAAGGAGCTAGCCTTCTCGGCTCGTACCTAAGTTTCCCGAACCCACACCGGTCTCCCGCAAGGGATCGGTGTTCATTTTCCCATTCGTGGGTGGCGACTCTTCCATATCTCCGAGCTCCGGTCCTACCGAGCAGCTTGATTCCACGATTGGTTGCTTTCGGCGCCAATCACCGCTTACGTCGCCATGAGGTTGTCCACCCCCCGGTCCGCTCAGGAGATTAGGCCGCGGCACCTCGTCTAACAAAAGGGATGAATTTTTAGCATAGCTTTTGTTTCGTTTGTTTGTAAATATGTTTCTATTCAATAAAAATCTTTCTCTTTTGCATTATTTCCTGTTTTTGATTATTTGGTTAAACTAACATTTAATTTCATAATTCTAAACTAATGCACTTATTAAATGCAAACTTAATCCATTCATTACTAATTAAATGATTAATAACTAAGTTTCAATTCCTTAAATAAAGATTAATTTAACTTACATTAATACATGCACAAAAATGCTTCAATTAATTTTAGTTCCAAACCTTTCCTATTCTTAATTTAACATCCATTAATTAAAGCATTTTTCATTTATTTTTCCATTAATAAGGATAAACCTTTGGTTTTCCTTATCATTTAATGTTTTATATTTATGTTTTTAAGTACAGATAACATTTTTAAGGAGTTCAGGATAGGATTTATCAAGAAAATGCACAAATAGGAGTTAATATGCAGAATTTGGGTAGCCACGAGGTGATTCGCGGCCGAGAATTAATGGATTCTCGGTAACTTCAGCAAATTTACTCCAAATTCAGACAAAAAATTCGCTGCCAAACATGATTCGCGGCCGCGAATGGTGTATTTCTCGGTAACTTTAGCAAATTCCCACAACAATTCAAAGAAAAAATTGGCTGAAAAGCGCGATCCGCGGCTGCGGATACACATCCACGACCGCGACACGCGTGTTAAAGGCAACTCCAAGTCCGGATTTTTGGCCTAATTTTCAACCTTTTTCCTATTCAACCTCTACCTATTACTCTTCCTATTCCTACTCTACCTATTAAACTTCCTCTTCAAACCCTATATATATACCTATTCCTTACACAACCCTTACACCACCTCCAATTTTAACCAATTCCCTACTCTTACCTCTTCCCAATACTTCACTTTTACTCTTCCCAATTTCATCACTACCCTTTTTAATCACTTACCCCTTTCAATTCAAGTCTACATACAACACTTCTACTTCATCTTCAACCTCAAGCTTTTATCTCTTTTCATCTTTTTCTCTAAACCCTAAACACCATAACCATGCCTAGAGCAAAGCGTGTTGGACACAAGCCGGCTGTCACTGAGGCTAATCGCCTAAGGATTAGTTGCGGGGCTTATTTCGACATTCATTCTGAGGAAGAAGTTGGACGTTTCAAGCACTTTTCAAACGCTAATCGTAAGTTCGTGGACATGCAGTTTCTTGACTTTGATTCGGTAAGGAAGTTGAACTTCACTACACAAATTACTGCTTTTATTGAAACTTTGGGATGGGAAACTTTTGCTTCTATGCGTTTTCCCCAAATTCAAGAGTATGTGGTTGAGTTTTTGGTTACTTTAAAGATGAACAAAAAGAGGTCAGAAATTTCTTTTCGGAATAATGGTACTACCTATACCATAGATTATGAGGCTATGGGAAATATGTTTGGTTTCCCTACTAGTGATTTTTATGATAAGCCTCGAGATTTTGACAATAACTCTTTTTGGCAAACTCTTTCCGACCAAACTTCTTTTGATTCTAAAAACACTTCAAGCAAGTTGATTAAGGACAATTGTGTGTTCTTCTTTCACAAGTATTTGAGTTTTTCACTTTTTGGTCGTGTTGGGAGTTCGAAGATTCAAGTCCGGGATTTGTTTGTTTGGGATTGTTTGTTCAAGGGTTTACAGGTTGATAGCATTGGAATGATTTTTGACAATTTATATCGTGCTTCGAGGGCTCATACCACTCAAGTCCCTCTCGATAATTTCATAACCGCTATTGTTTTAGGAGCACGGGATGAATTGGCTACTTTTGATATGTCCACCTACCATGGATATGTTCCGGTTTTGGACATTGCGGCTCTTGAGCGGGCTCATTTGTTGGTTTCTGCGGCTCCTCCGGTTTTTATTTCTTATGCTACTCGTATTGCTCATCTTCGTGGCACTATGGGTGGAGGTGCTTCTAGTTCTCATAATGTAGGTACCGAGGAAGAAGGAGCGGAGGACGGAGCGGAAGATGCCCCACAAGCCCAAGCAACACAAGATAATGATCCGGTGGATTTAAGGAGAATTTTGAACCAAATAAATGCCAATAATCGACAAATGAATTTACGGATTGATGATTTGGTGGAGAACAACATGGTGATGCATGCAAACCTCAATTCTTTGGGGCGTGCGCATAGATCGACTCGGCATCGGATGCTTTCGTTTTTCCGACGCCGAAATGTGGAAACTTCACCAACACCTCCGGATTCCCCACCGAATGCTTAGGTTTTATCTTATATTTTTATCTTATCTTGTTTTCATTTCAGTTTCGTACATTTTTATTTTCTTATGTTTCGTACAATTTCAGTTTTAATTTACTTTTATGATGCTTGTTTTCTTTGCTATATCTTTCATTTCTTTCCGTTTGTTTTATCTTTAACGTTTTATCTCCATTTTTGCACCAATGAGGACATGGTCCAATTTAAGTGTGGGAGGAGATATATACATATATCATTTTTATACAAACGAATGAATGAACGAATGTATGCAAATGAATGAATGAATGTATGCAACACTTGTTTTCAAAAATACAAAATGCAACGTATATTGCAACACTTTAAGTATATTGCAACAAATGAAAAAAATTAACATTTTTTATTAAATATCATTTTACATTTATAAATTAATCATAAGTTAAAATTTTTATGATTATTTTTAGGTTATCATTATCGATAGAAATAAATATTTCTATACGGGTAATATTTTTCAAATTTTTCACAAATCTTCGACACGATTTTAAGTAAAAATTGTCTCGAGTAAATGTATTTAAAGTAAAAATTCTTTATTTTCAATCTCTATTTCATATCATGAAATTCATGATATAATAAATCTTATTTTAAATTTTCAATTAGGTTTATAGGCATTAAATTAAACTAACAATTTTTAGCTCGGTTTTTATTTTGTCTTACATTAACACCAATTGAAGTTTTTAAGGAAACTATAGCCATAATACATGTTGAATTTTAAGTCAATATAGGATGAATGTGCTAATTTTCTTTTTCCCAAGTTCAATAAATCGTATTCTTAACTTTTGGCCACGATTGAGACCAACCTTATCACAGTCGAGGTATGAAAGGGAAGAAATTAATAATTAAAGCGTACTTTTGGCCACGGTTGCGACCACCCTTATCACAATCGAGGTATGAAAGGAACGTTTAAATAAGAAAAAAATTAAGCGTGTTTAAAGTTTAAAGTAACGATTGCGTCCACCCATGGCATGGTCGGTACCTCTTAAGCGAACACAAAACAAATGCATATAAAGTTACGATCGAGACCACCCTTATCACGGGCGTAACTAAGCAAATAAATTAAACTTAATACTCATATATAATAATTCAAGTTTGGGAAAGGAAATTTGGTGCCTTGAAATGCCTTGAGATGAAAGACTCAATAACATGCGTGCTTACATCGTCCCGAATACTTCAATTTAAACATTGAAATACAAGACGAATGATATATTGTACTTATACTAGGTTAGTTTGATATTTTGCGTATAAATTTGCCATGCAAAGTTAGTCTTTTCGGCTTAACTAATTTAAAAGGTAAACACAAAGATATATGTTTTATTTTCATAAAGAGATTAGTTAAGGAATAAATTCAGTGAAATTTTGCTCGGGACTAGCAAAAGATTAAGTGTGGAGATTTGTTAAGCCCAAAATATACCTAAAATATCATTAACATTTACATCATTTTTATTACAAATTCGTGTTATTTATATATGTTTAGATTACTTTTACTCTCGAATATCTTTCTTTCTTGCAAGGTACCTAAATATTTGGTAAAATCCAAATAGGAACGAAAAAGGATCTAAAACAGAAGAAAAACCCTACAAAAGGAGTCAAAGACGACGTAAATCGAAAGCGCCAAGTCGAAGACACGAATGAAAGCTAAGAAGTGAGAAAACTTACCGAGCCGCGACAGTGGATCCTCAACCCGCGGCCGCGACACGCGTGGTATAGCTATTTCTCCCCTTCGTCCGAAGCTCAACTCAATGCTACGTCATTCACGGCCGCGGATTACCATCCTCGGTAAGTGCAGAAAATTTACAAAGAGCATTTAACACATGCTGAAAATCCAAGAAACGCGTTCGTTCAAGTGGATAAAGACGTCCTTTCACAACGGACACGACTCTTAACCAACGGATACATCACTTCAAACACAACCCTTCAACATCTATAAATAAAGAGTTGATGTTGAGAAAAAGTGGCAGTGAAATGTTATAATATAGATATAGAATCAGAGCGTAGAACTTATGTCGAAGTTCTAAGTAAACACATTTCGAGATTAGAAATTAGATTCTGTACAAAACAAGATGAGGTACACATATTGTTTATAGTTTAATTACAACTCAGTAGCGTTTAGACATTGTTCCAGTTTTAGTTTGCATCATGGTAGTGGCCGACCGAATCCCTATTACGAAGTTACAGCGAGAAGATTGAGTAGAGTGTTCGCCCCTGAGCCTGACAACCTCTTAGGAAACCCAAGGAAGCGGAACCGATCAAGACCTTCACTTGCACGCCCTCGAAGAACTCGATGCTCCTTGTTCTCTGTAAACTTGTATCAATTTATATTTCATCTAATAAAGTCCGTTCTATTCGACAAATCGTTATGCAGCACTTATGGTAACCAATCCAATATAAGTGAGGCTGGTGTTTTCATTAATATGCACTTGAATTCAAAATCATTACAAGGAAACTTTGTTGAACACTTAGGCAAATTATCATCTCGAAAGAGTTTTAATTTGAGTAAGGGCAACTATCCCGAAAGGGTTTTGTCGCGTTCAAAGCCAATTAATTAGAGGTTCCTTCATTTATTTCATCATCATAATTGATACAAAGTTTAAGTTGTTTTCTTTGCTTAATGCAAATGAATAAATTCATTCGTTTTTCTAAAAAGTTCTAAATGTTCCTGTTTTGTAAAATTCATCCTTAAAATCAGAAGACGTTTCTAACAATCGATTTATTCTAAATATAAAATCTTATTCCAGCATTTTCAAATACTCAAAGTTCACAAATTCAATTAAACAAATTTCCTAAATTCAATTAAACCAATTTTCACTTTTCATTTACATTTAATAGTAAATCTAACTAGTTCGAAATTAACAGATTCAAAAAATAAGTTTTTTCGTTAAAAAACGTATCCCTGTGGGATCGATATTTTTATTACTACAAGCGAAACCGTGCACTTGCGGAAATCGCTCAACAGTGACCTCTTTACTTGGTCAGTTTTGTTTAAGCAAGCAATATATAAATAAAGGAGTTTAAGGTTAGAAAGATATTACTCAGCAGATTTATCCAGGTTCGGCCTCCAAGCCTACGTCCTGTCCCGGGAACACGTTCCGAGATTTCGAATTCTCTACTGAGCTCTTTAACGGTAGAGCACCAAACCTTTTACAACTTAGAAGCTGAGTATAACAAGAGTACCTTCCTCTATACCTCTACTCACTCCTAATCTCACGCTGAGTACTATAACCGAGTACTCAGCCTCTCCTTTCTAATCTCTAGAAATGATAAAGATTTGTCCTAAACAACGATTGCTAAGACACCTTAGATGATTGAATAATCACTCTAGACTTTTACACAAAAGATATGAAATTTGGTGTAAGAATTTGCTTTGCTTTTTCTTGCAGAACTTTGCGTAGAATTTTGGTCAGCGTAATGGCTTGATCAAGTTCTGTGTTGAATGAAGCAACTGAATGGATCTATTTATAGAGACGTCTGAGGCATCGGTCATTTCGAATTTCGAAATAACCGTTGGAGGGAAACGGCTTCCTGTCGTTGTCACTCAGTCTTGCTTAGAGCTCTCGGCCAATCAGATTTGAGTATCTTCTATCCTCGGTCAGTGTTGAGCAGCTTTTAGTCAGCTCGGCATAATGTCTCTCCATTTATGGTAAGGTCAACTAGACAGCGTTCTGTGTCTTCTGCACTTTACCCAAAGTGGAATTACTTTGTCTGGAAGTTATTCTTTGCTCAACTGCTGTCTCGTACTCTTTGTCGATTCAACTCAGCGGCTTCACTCCGAAGTTGTTCAATGAAGGTCTTCTAGATCCTTCTCTTGCTGAGTTGTGTTTTGATCATAACGACAGCGTTTCACTCACGCGGGCCGAGTTGTCTTGATCTGTTTGACTTGGGCTTTGACTTCTGTATTGGGCTTTGGCCTTTTACTCTTTATGTCTTATAAATAATTTTAACTCAACATTGAACAAACACATTAGTATAATAAATCAAAGCATTTAAACTTAGTGTGTTTAGAATATATTTAATTTTACTTAAATAATTTTGTCAAATCAAAATCATGTGGAAATGTGTTTCAACAAACTCCCCCATTTTGATGTTGGCAAAACTATTCAGCGAGGAACTCAGTGTTGAGCTCCCCCATGATAGTTGACCTATTATTACTTAGCAAACTCCCCCGTAAGGGTTGAGCTACTGACTTAGTTTTAACTCTTAAACATTCTAAGGTTTAATTGAGTAGGTCTAAGGTCAGTTTTCAGATATAGGTCAGCTCATGGAACATATTCTATGTTACTCAGTTTTAAGCGGAAGGTGTAACATTCAGAGAGCACTGAGTAAACATTTTTGTTCAATGGGTTTTATGAGACAATGTTTTATAAACATACAGGACAATGTCAAACATATGATCAGCATGGGATACAATCAACAAGTATTATAGACAGGAAACACAGTTGATGTAATTGAAGATACATAACAACATAATACTCAGCATCATATAAAATAACTCAAGTTAGGATAAAAGATGCAAGTATTGTATTTAAAGTAGTCAGCATACATAGCAAAAAGATGAGCATAAAGGAACATAGGACTACAGACTAAGTTATAAGCTAAGCCTAGCCTATTTCTACTTCTTTTGCTTGGACTGACTGCTTCTAGGAGCCTCCTGCTGAGTTCTAGCCTGTTCTTTCTCCCCCGTTTTGTCAGCATCGGGAGGAGCAGGAATTCTAAAAGTGTCGATTAAGACAGCGGACAGCTCCTTAAGTTTATCAGCGCTTTCATTAATTCCATCAAAGACAATAACGCCTTCATTCAAGACCTCTTTTGGTATGCCGATTTCAGCGGCGCTGAGTAGTTCCAGTATATAGGCTTGAGACTTTCCTACCCAAGTAATTGAATCCATCAAGGCAGCAAAGACTTGATGAAAGGTCTTCAGCAAGGCTGTATCATAATATTGACGCTGGAGATTGTTATGACGCACATGGGTGAAGATCTTTTGAGAGTTGACCAAAATCTCATTTTGCTTCATTTGGTCAGTGTCCATCTCCTGTTTATTTAAGTTCAGCAAACGAACTGCTTCGCTTATTTGCTCCACCGAGCATTGAGAGTAGGAGGCCAGCTGATTGTTGGTCTTGATTTGCTCAGTGTGAAGCTGGGCAAAGAGCATCTTTACTTCATCAGAAGTGGCATACTGAGTGTTCGCAGCTGACAAGGTCTGGAATTGGCCTTGAAGAGTGTTAAGATGTTGAACAGTTGTCAGTTGGAGCTCAGCCAGCTTCGTTATTGAGTCCTGCTTGGGCTGATGTGATTGAATTGAAATCATATCACTTAGCAGATCCTTCAGTCCTTTAACCTCATTTAAGAGCTGAGTGACTTGGGACAGCTGAGTTGATGCATTGTTACTTGACCCAGCAGTAGGTTCAGCAGATTGATGAATGTCCTTAATGAATGACTGCACCGAGTTGATGAGTTTTCTACCAGTCTCAGTGGTATGTAGATAGTTGAGGGATTCATCATCTTGTTGCATAGTTTCCTCAGTTTGACCAGTTTGTGGAGGAGTCAGAGTGATGATAGGGTCAGTGACTGGAAGTTTGTTTTCAAGCTGTACTTGATTTTCTGGGAGAGAGGATTGATCGGCAGTAGTGATGGTCGGTGAAGTAGTAATCCTTATGCTGTCAGTGATGATTGGTGCAGGAATATTCTGAGTCAGCACAGTGCTTGTAGCAACAGCATTAACGAGAACTTGCTCGATCTGACTCATTGAGTTTGCGGAAGCATTCAAGTCGGCTTGTTCCTTTGGTGAAGAAACAGAGGCTTGCTTTTCAAGAGAAGCTTATTGAGAAGAAGGGGTTTGCTTACTGAAGAACCTCAGCTTAAGAGTGGAAGGATCTTTAGTCGGCTTTTGAACAGGTAAGTCAATGACAGTTTTCTGACTTGCCTTGATTAATCTTCTTCTGCGAGGAGGAGTGTCAGCTTGGATAGACTCTCCTGAGTGAGAGGGAGAAGTTTCTTCTTGATCAGCATTAAGCTGGTCAGCTTGTTCTTGTTCTTGATCTGCACCCAACTCAGTATTAGATGGGTCAGCAGTTTCCTCTTCACTAGCTGTCTCCTCAGCGTCCTCAGCGTCATCCTGACCTCTTGCTTCTTCTTCTGCTTCCTGGTCATCCTGATCATCGTTATCTAGTTCTTCTTCTACCTGAGTGATGAAGTGATCATCCAGTTCCACATCATCTTCTTGATGTTCAGCTTCAGTTCCTTGACACTGTGTGTAGTGAGAATCACCAGGAGCAACGATGTCAGCAGGGATAGCATCAATAAGGGTCAGTGTAGAAGACTTCTGCTTCTTTTGAGGTTGCTTATCAGCATTTGTTCTTTCCTCTATTTCAGGCTCATCTTGCCTGCTTCTCTTCTCGGTTGACTTAGGTCTCTCCTGACCTTTTTGAGAAGCTGACTTAAGCTTCTTGGTTTGAGGCTCAGCCTTCTTTGAAGGAGTCCCAACAGCTTTCCTCTTTCGGGCAGCTGGAGCCTTTGTCCTTTTTCCTTTCTTTGAGACAGTTGTCTCCTCATTAGCCTCATTAGGATTTTTGCCTTTCTTAATTGGCTGATTGAACTTTAGAGCCCTCAACGAAGCAGCGGTTATCTCAGATCCTCTGACTTTAGTTTCCTCAGATAGATCAATTTGATGATCTAAGAGGATTCTGGTGATGAGCGAGCCCAGTCTGAGAGTTCCAGTGCTCCTTAAGAAACCAGCAATCAAGAATACTGGCATGTTAATCGGCTTGTATGTTAGCATATGCCATATGAAGCATTGCTCAAAATTCGTTGCTGAGGTGGTGCAGTTGATCTTGGGATAAATGTAGTAGGTCAGCAGATAGTGGACCATCTTTTGGTGCTGACCCATTGAGGTGCTTGAGATTTCTCCAGAGTGGCCAGCGGGCTTGCAGAAGGTGGTATTGTACCCAGTTCCTTCATGATCCCCAGACCGCCTCAGTTTTGTTCCCTCATTCTTTAACTTCAGCAAGTTAGCAAGATAGGTAGGGTTTATAAAAATGGTCTTTTCCTTTACCACAGTTACCAGATAGTCCTGGTTATCATCAGCAACTCGGAGATTGTGGTAGAACTCCCTTACTAGGTCAGGGTAGGTGTGATCTCTAATGGAGAACAGCTCGGTCCAGCCATTCTTCGATATCCATTCGCAGAAGGGTTGCTCAGTTTCTACGAAGGCTTCTGAGACCCATCTAGAGAAGTCAATCTTCCATTCTCTAACATTGTCGAATACCTTGGTATAGGTTCTGACCTTGGTCGGCTTTCCCTTAGAGGAGGTAGCTTGGCCAGCTTTGCCTTTGCTCGGCGTAGTGACCTTTGTGGTTTCAGGCGAAGTAGTTTTCCTGGAGGGTTCATCGGAACTGGTCTTAGGGTGACCGGCACCGGAGATGTTAACGGAAACCTTAGTCATAGTTTCAGAAAAAGATTGGGAAGCTTTGAGAGTTTTAGAGAGAGAATGCTTTACCAGAGAATTCGGTAAGTGTAAAGAGATAACAATGGGGATTTGCCCATTATTTATAGCGGTGAAAAGTGGATCTTATCGAATCCATGTGCCAGTTTTGCCTTGGGATTGTGAACCGACAATAATCCTGGCTTTTATGACACATTCGGCGCATACGTCATCCTAGGTGGCTATTCGTGTGCTCTAGCATTAAATGCAACGGATCTTATACTCAGCGTTTAGAATACTAAGCGTTTTATATTCTGAGTGGTCAGTTTTATACATATGGATGATTTCTCAGTTTGAGATAACTACTCGGTGCCAATGTTTGCTCAGTATGTGATATTCATACATTTAACTTTATACACTCAGCATGCATTTATTCACTCAGCAAACAATAGATCATTCAGCATGTTAATTCACTCAGCATGAGTCTATATTAAGAGCTGGAATTTACTGAAAAGGATTAAACATACCAATGGCTTCTCTCAGTATGCTGAACTGTTCACGAGCCAGTGGCTTTGTGAAGATATCCGCAAGCTGCTCATCCGTTGGGACGTAGGTCAGCTTTATCTCACCCTTGAGTACATGGTCTCTAATGAAGTGATGTCTTATGCTGACATGCTTCATCCTGCTGTGTTGAATTGGGTTCTTTGATAGATCAATTGCACTTTTGTTGTCGCATTTGACCTCAATTGTCTTTGTTTGAACACCATAGTCTTCAAGCTATTGCTTAATCCATAGGACTTGAGCAACACAGTGTCCAGCAGCAATGTACTCAGCTTCAGTGGTAGACAAGGCTACTGACGCCTGCTTCTTGCTGAACCAGGATACAAGACAGCTTCCTAAGAAATGACATCCTCCAGAGGTGCTTTTTCGTTCTAGCTTGTCTCGACCATAGTCAGCGTCAGTATATCCAACGAGTGTAAAGCCATGAGTGTTGGGATACCATAAACCTGCGTTCACTGAGCTTTGCAAATATCTAAGGATTCTTTTTACAGCTATGTAATGAGATTCCTTAGGGTTAGATTGATATCTAGCACAGTAGCATACTGAGAATTGAATGTCCGGTCTACTTGCTGTTAAGTAAAGTAGAGAGCCTATCGTACCTCGATACAATTTGCTGTCTACCGACTTACCATTCTCATCGGTGCAGAGGACAGTGTCAGTGCCCATAGGAGTGGATATTGGCTTGCAATTTTCAAGATCATATTTCTTCAATATCTCCTTGGCATATTTAGCTTGATTGATGAAGATGCCACTTTTCCCTTGTTTGATTTGAAGTCCAAGGAAGAAGTTGAGTTCTCCCATCATAGACATTTCAAACTCAGTCTGCATTTGCTTGCTAAATTCCTTGCACATTGACTCATTAGTAGCACCGAAAATAATATCATCAACATATATTTGAGCCAGCAGGGTATCTTTACCCTTTCTCTTAATGAATAAGGTTGTATCAGCTTCGCCCCTGACATAGTTTGTAGTCAGCAGGAAACTGGTCAGCCTCTCATACCAAGCACGTGGTGCTTGCTTGAGGCCGTACAGAGCCTTTTTGAGTTTATAAACGTGGTTTGGGAATTTAGGATCCTCAAACCCTGGAGGTTGATTAACATAAACTTCCTCGTTTATAACTCCATTAAGGAATGCACTCTTAACATCCATTTGAAACAGTTTAAAGTTCATATAGCTTGCATAAGCGCATAAAATTCTAATAGCCTCTAGCCTTACCACTGGGGCAAAGGTCTCACCGTAGTCAATACCTTCTTGCTGACTGTAGCCCTGAGCTACAAGCCTTGCTTTGTTCCTGACTACATTTCCTTACTCATCCAGCTTGTTGCGAAAGACCCATCCTGTTCCAATGGTCTTCTGACTCTTTGGATGTGGCACTAGCTCCCATACATCATTTCTTCTGAATTGGTCAAGTTCCTCTTGCATTGCGCTCATCCAGAATTCATCTTCCTCAGCATCAGCGAAGTTCTTAGGTTCCTGAACTGAGACGAAGGCTACATTGCTGAGGTATCTCCTGAGTTGGTTTCTTGTCATCAGGGTATTCTCAGCGGCATCAAGAATAGCACTCTCTGAGTGTCCTCTTGGTATCCTTATCTCCTTTGGTAGATTTATGTCTTGTGCTGTCTGTGTTTCAACAATCTCTGCAGGTGAAGACTGGTCAGTGAAAACAATATTTGGTTCACTTTTACCTTTGGTCAGCCCTTGAGGGAATGACTCAGCGGCTGTATCTTGATCAGCGGGTGCTGAGTGTGGATCATCCTCGGTCAGTGGCAGATATCTTCCTGCAGGGTTAGTTTTGTCGAACTCAACATGTACTGACTCTTCTAAAACTTGAGTTCGTTTATTGAAAACTCTGTATGCTTTGCTGTTTGTTTAGTAGCCTAAAAAGATAGCTTCATCAGCTTTTGAGTCAAATTTAGCTAGGATATCTTTGGTGTTTAAAATAAAACATTTACAGCCAAAGGCGCGAAAGTATCCAATGTTGGGCTTTCGTCCTTTCCAAAGCTTGTAGGGGGTTTTCTTTAGTATAGGTCTAACAAGAGCCCTATTAAGAATATAGCACGCTGTGTTAACAGCTTCTCCCCAAAAGTACTTTGGAAGCCTATGCTCACTCAGCATTGGCCTGGCTATTTCAACCAACGTTCTGTTCTTCCGTTCAACAACCCCATTTTGTTGAGGCGTCCTAGGAGCAGAAAAGTTATGGTCAATGCCGCTGGCTTCACAGAATTCAACAAACTGTTGGTTTTTTAATTCTCCACCATTATCACTTCGGATGTGAGCCAATTTTAGGTCTTTATCATTTTCAAGTTTTCTAACCAAATTTGAAAATGTCTCAAAGGTCTCATCCTTGCTACTCAGCAAGATGACCCAAGTGTACCGAGAAAAGTCATCTACAATGACCAAGGAAAATCTTCTTCCACCCAGACTCAGCGGCTGGACTGGACCGAAGAGATCCAAGTGTAGTAACTCTAACGGACGCTTAGTTGAGACAACATTTTTACTATGAAAAGATTGTTTGGTTTGTTTTCCAGCTTGGCAAGCGTGGCATAGTTGATCTTTTTCAAATTTAAGTTCTGGCAGTCCTCAACCAATTGCTTTCTTGCTAATTTGGCCAGGAGGTCCATGCTTACATGACCAAATCTCCTGTGCCATAGCCAGGAATTTTCTTCCTTTGAAACTAAGCATACAGTTTTTGAAAACTTTTTTCTCCAAGCTCAGCATGAAGACATTATCAATGCCAGGGGCAGTTAAAATTAACTCATTAGTTTTACCCTCGAATATTTTACATCCAGTGTCATCAAATATAACTTTTCTCCCATTATCACATAGCTGAGCTACGCTGAGTAAGTTATATTTGAGTCCGCTGACTAGGGAGACTGACTCAATAGTAGGATTACCTCCAATGGTTCCTGACCCTACTATCTTACCCTTTTTGTTGTCTCCAAAACTTACACTTCCTCCTCGTTTACGTTCGAATGTGATGAATTGAGTTTCATCACCAGTCATATGCCTTGAGCATGCGCTGTCAATATACCACATCTTTGACTTCTCGGCACATCTCAGGCTTACCTGCAATGTAACTAGTTACTTTTAGGTACCCAATTCTTTTTGGGTCCTTGCTTGTTAGGTTCAACAGGTAAAGCATCATATTTTATTTTATGGCGGCATACTTGGACAGTATGGCCATTCTTTCCACAGAAGTCACAGCTGACCTTCCGTTTAGGATTTTTTACTGACTGGTCAGCACCCCAGTGCTGAGCATGCCAGCACACCTTTGTGGTGTGTCCTTTCTTCCCACAGAAGTCACACTGGACTTTCCGCTGGGGATTCCATCTCTGCTGACCAGTACTTCGGTACTGAGCATTCAGAGGAATATTTCTTTTGTTTGTAACCTTTAGTTGGTTCTGGATATTTGTGACGTCCTTTCTCAGTTTCTTTGAATCTGATTGGACTTCAGAGACAGACTTATGTATGATCTCCATGTTATCATGCAAAGTTAAGTTGTCCTGAAGAAGGAATCTGAGGTCACTTAGCTTGACCTCTTCAACCTCGTCACAGCGCCTGCTGAGTGCTCTAATTTTCTTATTACACTTTTTGACAAGTGTATAGAGGTCACTCAGGGCATTACCCATTTCGTTTCTGAGCTGGGGAAGTGATATTACCTCATTTGATTGCTCCTCATCGTCAGATGCAATGGAGGGGTTAGCATGCTCAGAAATGCATGGCTCAGCAAGTTCGTTAGCCATAAAACAGATCTTTGCTGACTCAGTGGCATCAGCTTCTGATGATGAAGACTCATCACTGTCGCTCCATGTTGCCACCATTGCCTTTTTGCCGTTCTTCCTTTCTTTCCTCAGCGTGGGGTAGCTTGACTTAATATGGCCAGTTTGATGACATTCAAAGCATGCAATGGGCTTTGAGTTGTCCTTCTTGTATTTGCTATCGCTGGACTCAGCTTTATACTTATCAAACTTTCTGTAAGGCTTCTTAGAATATTTGTCATTCTTTTTGAACAGCCTCTTTATCTTCCTGGTGAACATAGCCATCTCCTCATCATCTGTTGAGCTCCCATCAGTGGAGTCAGCTTTCATGACAAGAGACTTTTACTTCTTGTCTTCAGACTTTTCCTTCACCTCGAAATTCTTCATCGAGATCTCATGGGTCAGCAGTGAGCCGATAAGTTCATCATATTTATAGGTGGTTAAGTCTTGAGCTTCCTCAACAGCTATCTTCTTTGCTTGCCAGTTTTTAGGAAGACTCCTAAGAATCTTCTTGACTTGTTCTTCTTCGGTGAAGATCTTCCCAAGTCTCTTGAGCTCGTTGATGATTTTTGTAAACCTTGCATTCATGTCAGATATTCCTTCATCATCGTTCATTTCGAACAGCTCGTATAGTCTCATCTGCTGGTTCACCTTGGACTCCTTCACCTTGTCGGTTCCTTCGTAGGTGACTTCCAGCTTCTTCCAAATCTCTTGCACCGACTCACAACCTGATATCTTATTATATTCTGCAGCATCAAGCGCACAGTGAAGCATATTTATAGCCGAAGCGTGATTCTGTAGCTTCTTGAGATCATCCTCTGTCCATTTGGCCTCAGCTTTGATAACTGTTTGGCCAGCCACAACTTCAACAGGAACAAACGGGCCTTGGACTATTGAAAGCCATGCACTCATGTTTGTTGCCTGAATAAAGTTTTTCATCCTATTCTTCCAGAAGGTATAGTTAGACCCGAAGAATAGGGGAGGCCGAGTAATGGACAACCCCTCAGGTAAGATCTGAGTTGTCTGGTTTCCTGGGAGAAACCGAGTGCTATTTTCAGCCATAGTGGGGATCAGCTCAAGGTAGTTAAACCTTTAACAGTGAGCTTTTATAGCTCTGATACCACTTGTTGGTCCCTTATAACGTAACAAGTTAGTTCCAAGGGGGGGGATAGGAACTATTTCAAATTTTAGTACGTTAAGGCTGACTTCTTTTTCTTTGAAAAAGGATTACACAGCGTGCTTAGTATATTAAGACACTAGCTTAGTCAACTGGTGACTAAGTCAGCTTCTTTCGTTAAGTCAGGAGATAGCACTTGAGTCTATTCCTGAACTTAGATACTCAATGTATACAACTCAGCGTGACCTCTTTACTTGGTCAGTTTTGTTTAAGCAAGCAATATATAAATAAAGGAGTTTAAGGTTAGAAAGATATTACTCAGCAGATTTATCCAGGTTCGGCCTCCAAGCCTACGTCCTGTCCCCGGAACACGTTCCGAGATTTCGAATTCTCTACTGAGCTCTTTAACGGTAGAGCACCAAACCTTTTACAACTTAGAAGCTGAGTATAACAAGAGTACCTTCCTCTATACCTCTACTCACTCCTAATCTCACGCTGAGTACTATAACCGAGTACTCAGCCTCTCCTTTCTAATCTCTAGAAATGATAAAGATTTGTCCTAAACAACGATTTCTAAGACACCTTAGATGATTGAATAATCACTCTAGACTTTTACACAAAAGATATGAAATTTGGTGTAAGAATTTGCTTTGCTTTTTCTTGCAGAACTTTGCGTAGAATTTTGGTCAGCGTAATGGCTTGATCAAGTTCTGTGTTGAATGAAGCAACTGAAGGGCTCTATTTATAGAGACGTCTGAGGCATCGGTCATTTCGAATTTCGAAATAACCGTTGGAGGGAAACGGCTTCCTGTCGTTGTCACTCAGTCTTGCTCAGAGCTCTCGGCCAATCAGATTTGAGTATCTTCTGTCCTCGGTCAGTGTTGAGCAGCTTTTAGTCAGCTCGGCAGAATGTCTCTCCATTTATGGTAAGGTCAACTAGACAGCGTTCTGTGTCTTCTGAACTTTACCCAAAATGGAATTACTTTGTCTGGAAGTTGTTCTTTGCTCAGCTGCTTTCTCGTACTCTTTGTCGATTCAACTCAGCGGCTTCACTCCGAAGTTGTTCAATGAAGGTCTTCTAGATCCTTCTCTTGCTGAGTTGTGTTTTGATCATAACGACAGTGTTTCACTCACACGGGCCGAGTTGTCTTGATCTGTTTGACTTGGGCTTTGACTTCCGTATTGGGCTTTGGCCTTTTACTCTTTATGTCTTATAAATAATTTTAACTCAACATTGAACAAACACATTAGTATAATAAATCAAAGCATTTAAACTTAGTGTGTTTAGAATATATTTAATTTTACTTAAATAATTTTGTCAAATCAAAATCATATGGAAAGGTGTTTCAACAACTAGTATTTGGATACCATAGACCTGCATTAACTGAGCTCTGCAAATATCTGAAAATTCTTTTTACAACTATTAAGTGAGATTCCCTGGGGTCAGCTTGATATCTTGCGCAATAACATACTGAGTACTGAATAGCAGGTCTACTGGCAGTAAGATAGAGTAGAGAGCCAATCATACCTCGATATAACCTGCTGTCTACAGACTTACCTTTCTCATCAGCATAAAGGACTGTGTCAGTACCCATTGGGGTTGATATGGGCTTACATTCTTCCATATCAAACTTCTTTAACATTTCTTTGGCGTACTTAGCCTGACTTATGAAGATGCCATTCTTACCTTGTTTGATTTGAAGTCCAAGAAAGAAGTTGAGTTCGCCCATCATAGACATTTCGAACTCAGTTTGCATCTGTTTGCTAAATTCTTTACACATAGAATCGTCAGTAGCACCAAAGATTATGTCATCTACGTAAATTTGTGCAAGTAGGGTATTTTTACCCTTTTTCTTAATGAACAAGGTTGTGTCAGCTTGGCCTCTGACATAATTCCTGGTCAGCAGGAAGTTGGTCAACCTCTCATACCAAGCTCTTGGAGCTTGCTTCAGGCCATATAAGGCCTTTTTGAGTTTATAAACGTGGTTTGGGAATTTTGGATCTTCAAACCCAGGAGGTTGATTAACATATACCTCTTCGTTTATAAAGCCATTAAGGAATGCACTTTTAACATCCATTTGATACAATTTAAAGTTCATAAAGCTGGCATAGGCACACAATATACGTATAGCTTCTAACCTAGCAATAGGTGCGAAGGTTTCACCGTAGTCAATACCCTCTTGCTGACTATAGCCTTGGGCTACAAGTCGGGCTTTATTTCTAACTACGTTCCCTTGTTGATCTAATTTGTTTCTAAAGACCCACTTAGTTCCTATGGTCTTTTGGTTCCTAGGTTTAGGTACTAAATCCCATACCTCATTTCTTGTGAATTGTTCAAGCTCTTCTTGTATAGCATTGATCCAATATTCATCGTGCTCAGCATCGGCAAAATTCTTTGGCTCATATACTGAGACGAAGGCAACATTGCTGAGATACTTCTTAAGCTGATCTCTCGTCATCAGCTTGTTGTCAGCAGCATCAAGAATGGACTTTTCTGAATGTCCTCTTGGAATTTTTATTTCCTTGGGTAATGCTGAGTTGTTTGGAACAGGTGTTTCCACAATTTCTGCAGGAATAGATTGGTCAGCAAAGATTATTTCCATTTCTTGCTTACCTTCGGTCAGCCCTTGTATTGATAACTCAGAGGCTCCATTTTGATCAGCGGAAGCTGAGGTTGGTTCATCTTCAGTGAGCTTAGTTGACTTTCCTACAGGGTCAGCTTCATCGAACTCAACATGGACAGACTCTTCTACCACCAGAGTTCGTTTATTATATACCATATATGCCTTGCTGTTAGTTGAGTACCCTAAAAAGATCGCTTCGTCAGCTTTGGCATCAAACTTTGCAAGATTATCTTTTGTGTTAAGTATAAAACATTTACACCCAAAGGCACGAAAGTAGCCAATATTGGGCTTTCGTCCTTTCCAAAGTTCATATGGGGTTTTCCTAAGAATAGGTCTAACTAAAACCCTATTTAGAATATAACATGCTGTATGGACAGCTTCACCCCATAAATACTTTGGAAGCCTATTTTCACTCAGCATTGTCCTAGCTATTTCGACAATTGTTCTGTTCTTCCTTTCAACAACCCCATTTTGTTGAGGTGTTCTAGGAGCAGAGAAATTGTGGTCAATGCCACTGATTTCACAGAATTCATCAAACTGTTGGTTTTTGAATTCTCCACCATTGTCGCTTCTAATGTGAGCGACTTTTAGGTCTTTGTCAATTTCAAGCTTTTTAATCAATATGGTAAACATCTCAAATGTTTCATCCTTGCTACTCAGCAAGATGATCCAAGTGTACCGAGAGAAATCGTCTACAATGACCAAGGAAAATTTCTTACCTCCCAAGCTGAGTGGTTGGATAAGTCCGAAAAGATCCAAGTGTAGAAATTCCAATGGTCTCTTGGTTGAAACAATATTTTTACACAATTGATCTTTTTCAAATTTAAGTTTGGGCAATCCCTCAACTAGTTGCTTTCTAGCTAATTTGGCAAGAAGGTCCATGCTTACATGACCAAGTCTTATATGCCATAGCCAGGAGTTATCCTCTTTAGACACTAAGCATATATTTTTAGAAAACTGTTTTTCTAAACTCAGTATGTATACATTGTCCACACGAGGGGCAGTTAAAATCAATTCGTTTGTTTTTCCCTCGAGTATTTGACACTTAGCATCATCAAATACAACCTTTCTGCCACTCTTGCAAAGCTGAGCTACACTCAGTAGATTGTATTTGAGACCTTTAACTAAGGAGACTGACTCAATAGTTGGGTTACCTCCGATAGTACCTGAGCCGACTATCTTACCCTTCTTATTATCTCCAAAGCTTACACTTCCACCTCGTTTAAGCTCTAGTGTGATGAACTGAGTTTCATCACCAGTCATGTGCCTCGAGCATGCGCTGTCCATATACCACAGTTTTGATTTCTCCACGCATCTCAGGCTCGCCTGCATTTTAGACTATTCATCTTTAGGTACCCAATTCTTTTTGGGTCCTCGTTTGTTAGCATAAACAGGTGCAAAGTCATATTTTAACTTGTGACGACATACTTTTACAGTGTGGCCTTGTTTACCACAGAAGTTACAATATGTTACCCTTTGAGGGTGATGCTGAGTGTGGTCTGCATTATTATGCTGAGCGTGCCAACATACTTTAGTGGTATGTCCTTTTCTTCCGCAGAAGTCACATTGGACAAAACGCTTGTTAAACCAACACACATCTCTTGTGTGCCCCTTTTTCCCGCAACAGTCACACTGAGTGAACTGTTTATGCTGACTAGTACTTGGGTACTCAGCATGGGTTTTATTTTTATTTGAGCCTTTAATTTGACTCTGTAGGGTTGTAACTTCCTTTCTTAGTTTCTTTGACTCAGATTGGACCTCCGTGACAAACTTATGCATTATTTCCATGTTACTATGTAAATCTGAGTTGTCTTGGAGGAGATATCGGAGGTCACTCAGCTTGACCTCTTCAATCTCATCACACCGCCTGCTAAGTGATTTTATTTTCTTGTTACATTTCTTAGTTAGCTTATATAAATCACTCAGGGAATTTACCATCTCATTTCTAAACAAGAGTAAGGGTGTTACCTCATTGTTGTGTACCTCCTGGTCATTTTCATCAGAGAGGTCAGCTTGCTCAGATTGAGAGTCATCAGCATCATCGGCCATGAAGCATATGTTTGCCGTTTCATTTGCATCAGCTTTGGATGATGTTGACTCATCACTGTCACTCCATGTTGCTACCATTGCTTTCTTGTTTCCCTTCTTATCTCTTTTGAGGTTTGGGCAGCTGGACTTGATGTGCCCAGTTTGGTGGCACTCAAAACATGTGACAGACTTGGAGCTGTCCTTCTTGTATTTGTCACTAGACTCAGCTTTGTATCTGTCATTTTTTCTAAATGGCCTTCTGCTGTTCTTTTCATTCTTCCTAAACAGCTTCTTCATTTTTCGTATAAACATGGCCATTTCCTCATCGTCTGATGAGTCAGCTTCGGTCGAGTCAGCTTTCATGACAAGTGACTTTTGTTTCTTGTCTTCTGACTTTTCTTTCTCTTTAGCTTCAAAGTTTTGCATTGAGATCTCATGAGTCAGCAGAGATCCGATTAGCTCGTCATACTTGTATGTAGTCAGGTCCTGAGCTTCTTTTATTGCAGTTTTCTTAGCTTGCTAGCTCTTGGGTAAGCTTCTCAAGATTTTCTTCACTTGTTCTTCTTCGATGAAGTTCTTGCTGAGTCTTTTTAGCTCATTTATGATATTAGTGAATCTAGCATTCATGCTGGAGATGTCCTCGTTCTCGTTCATCTCGAACAGCTCATATAATCTCATGTGTTGATTCACCTTTGACTCTTTGACTTTGCTTGTACCTTCATAGGTTACCTCGAGCTTTTTCCATATCTCCTGTGCTGACTCACAACCTGATATTTTATTGTATTCTGCAGCATCTAAAGCACAGTGAAGCATATTGATAGCCGAAGCATTATTTTGAAGTTTTCTAAGGCCATCTTCTGACCACTCTGTTTCACTCTTAACAACTTTCTCATTGTTAACAGTTTTATATGGCACGTATGGGCCTTGAACTATTGCAAGCCATGCACTCATGTTTGTGGCTTGAATAAAGTTCTTCATCCTATTCTTCCAGAATGTATAGTTGGATCCAAAGAATAGAGGAGGCCGACTAATAGATAATCCCTCAGGGAGTATATGTGTTGTTTGGTTCCCTGGAAGGAAACGAGTGCTGTTCTCAGCCATTTATGGGGATCCGCTCAAGATAGTTATATCTTAGAGTAGAGAGCTTAGGCTCTGATACCACTTGTTGGTCTCGTGTGATTAGTTCCAAGGGGGGGGGGGTTAGGAACTAATATAACTTTTTCGCTAATTAATCTTGCTGACTTAATTATTTCAATAAGTTGATTAACTCAGCTTTAGTCAGATTGGCCGAACTTAGCGTAAGACAGCTTTAGTCAGATGCTGACTAAGACTGTTTTACTTGAGAGTTGGGAATTGACACTCGTGTGGTCAGTTTCCAACTCAGCACTCCAATTTACTCAGTGTCAGCTTCTAACAGTTTGTATGCTGAGTAAATATAACAATCAACACAAGCACATATATATATATATATATATTTGAGAGAGTTAGAAATTACTCAGTATCACTTATCCTGGTTCGGCCTCTCTGCCTACGTCCAGTCCCCAGAGTCCTCCGGGCTTTTAGAATCCAATACTGAGCTCTTTAAAGGTAGAGCACAAATCGATTACAGGCAGTTGAATATGCAAGAGTACCTTCCTCTATTCATCTACTCAACTCCTACTAAGTGCTACAACCCAACACTTAGATTTCTCTACTACTAAGTACTAAATACCAAGTACTCAGCACGCACATTCTCAATATTACAATTGATCACACACTTGTTCCTTTTAAGACAAAGAAAACTTTAGATATTTACAAATAATCTATCTAGCATTTACACAGAGAATGGAAGATTTGGTGTAAGCTTTCTCTTTTGTTTTGAGTGCTTTGAATTTGTATCTTTCTCACTTGTTATTTTTTGTTAATCGGCAAAGTTCCAAATGATATCCTTGTCCCTTTTATAGTTGAGATGTGAGGAACAAATCATTTGAAATTGATTTGTCCGTTGAGTCCAAAACGGCTCTTTTGGGGGACATACTTCTGGTCAGCTTCAGATGTGCAGACCAATCTTGTCTCCTGAATTTTTCAGACGCTAGATTTGTCTTCTTCTTACAGACTTTGTCTTCTTGCGGCAGTTTGTCTGTAGCATGGAACAGTTGACCCATGCATCTTGGAATTTGGCTTTTACGTAATTCAAAGCTACTATTATTGGTGCAGACAGTTGTCGAGTTTGTCTTTTAGCTAACGGATCATTCATGCTGTCCTGACGACTACTCAGCTTTACTTCAATAATCATTGTCCTCAACTTTTACCAACTTTCATACTGAGTTCTTTTTCACTCAGCTTGCATGGCCAGCTTCGTTCTGTAGACTTTGTTCCTTGAAGTAGACTTGTGCTGAGCTTTGATTCACTCAGCTTCTTTGCTTTATTCTGAAGATGACTTTTCTTCTCTTATGTTGAGTTACTCTTTACTTAGCTTGTGTTCTCATGCTGACTTGGTCTTGTCTTAATCTTTATTTCTTTTGTACTTTATACTCAATATTGAACAAACGGATTAGTACAATCAAATCAAAGCACTTTAAATTTAATTGTCTCTTAATCATGGATTAAACTTAAATGATTTTGTCAAATCAAAATCTTGTGGAAAGGTGTTTCAACAATTTAGTTTCTAAGGGGGCTCTATTTTGATTATTGCTTGGATTTTGTCAGGGTTGGCCTTAATTTCTTATGGGGAGATCATAAAGCCCAAGAACTTCCTAGGTCTATGATAGCGTGTCACCTAGTAGTGTTCTTTTTAATGACGAAATGTATATTACGATGATTGCACTATGACTATGAATGTGGTCTTTCTAAGTGCTTTGTATCTACTAGATGTCACTACTTAGGGGCAAGTGTACCCCGTCGTATCAAGTAATAATCCGGTTAAGACCGGGTATCGAATCCACGGGATTTATAACTGCAAGTATTAAACGACTCGGCTTTATACGTTATTTAAGCGGTGAATACTTTGAGGTTGGTGTGAGACACAACTACAAACTACTCCTAACTACGTGTGAGGCGAATTTATATAACGAAACTCTATGGAGTAATATGAATGCGATAATTTATAACTATGACAAATAATGACTTCTAATGTTTATACGGTTGATGGTTTGCTCGTGCAAAGACGACTACGTGTAGAAAAACCGACCCGTGAGGTACTTAGACTACGTGGTTCCTAGTCAGGGCGTGTCTAATGCTTGGGACCAGAAATTAGGGCCCGTAAGTTCCGTGGTTTGTCAATTCCTACGGTTTCCGGTTCGTCACTTCCGGTAAGGCAACACCTATATGAATCCCTAAAAATAGCCCGAATGGCATCGGAAGTCGCGTTCTCCTACACAACAATCAATTATAAATATCAAAACAAGTAACAAACATCAACACATATATAAAAGAGAAGATTATAAATCATAAATTATAAATATGGAAAGTGTAAATATGGATTACAAACAAGCCTAGTACATAGGATGAGATCAAGCTAATTAGCAAGTGTAAAGGGAAGAATCCACCCTCGGAACTAGCTAACCGGACTCAAAAGTCGTCTCTAAGGACTTGAATGGTGGAGCTCTCGAGCTTGGTGTGCGGAGATGGAGCGGGACTTTGATGAAATGTCGGGAGCAACGGACAAGCTCTCGAGATGGAAGAGTTTAGTTACACAAAGCCTAAAAACAAATCTAAACTACAACAATCAAAACAAGTATAGTTTTTGCTCTCTCTAATGCATGGTATCAAATGAGTGCTTAAACACTCTTATGTATAGATCAAGCTAGGGGCAAGATTGTAATTCCACAAGGTGCAAGCATGGAGGAACATTATTTTGTGCAGAAATCCCATGATACGCCCCGCGTATGGTGGTGTACGTCCTGCGTGTATGCCCATTCCGTTAGAAATCTCCTGCATGTTGACCAATTCGGATCTTGTTGTCTCAAACACGCCCCGCGTTGATTGGGATACGCCTCGCGTGTTTGAGTCTCTGAGAGTTTATTGCTTGAATTGAGCCTTTTACGCCGCGCGTAGCTTGAGGCACGCCCTGCGCAAATGAGTCTCTGAACTTTTTGTATTGACAAACTCCCTTACACGCCCCGCGTGCAAGGTGGTACGCCTCGCGTATGGATCGTTGACTCAGGAGACAATGCAGTCTGACTTTCAGGATTAGGCAATCATTTCTGACATATGTTTATACGCCTTGCGTAAGTTGGCGTATGCCTCGCGTATGCTGACTCGATACCGTGCGACATCTGTGGATAGGGCAATCATTTCTGACTTTATGTTTCACGCCACGCGTATAGGATGATGCGCCTCGCGTATTTGAGTGGATTTTCACTCCTTGCTCGTACCTGAAATACAAATCTTGGGGCCGAGTTAGCTTGATGTTTTTATTTCCTAAATATATAAAAAACAAGGGAATTTATCCGCAAATACGGAATTTATTATTATTTCGTTATTTTATTCAAAACACTCTATTTTTATAATTAAACTTATTTATTTCTTCTAAAATTAACCCGTAAATCACGCTAAAAGATAGGGGTAAAATACCCCTATCAGTCTAGTCCAAAGGTGCATTTCTCTAGGTTAAGCTTTAGATTGTAGGATTTTAAGGCCGGGAAGACCAACTGAAAGCTTTGGAGTGTTCCACCTTCATGCGGCTCTTTATGATCATGTCAAAAAAGCTAGAAGTTACACTCGGTGAGACGAGCACAAGCTGAACCCTTTATTTAAAAGGGAACTCAGCCTACAACTCAGGAAGACCAACTGAAAATCTATGGGTCCGAAAGTGATGATGCTTTGCTGGAATGCTCGGGTTCAATAATTGTTTGTTATGATGTTGATAGCTCCGCCTACACTAAAATTCCTTTAGGCTCAAAAATACCTCACAAAAATTCGGGTTTAAATTGTGTACTGTCGAATTGTCGCTAAATTTTCAAACATCCCGTCTTTATTGCCTTTTTAAGTTTCATTATGGAGATGGCATGTGGGTTAGGGTCAATGCTTTTTGTTTAGTATCACCTAGTCTTTACATAAATTCTACAACTTCAAAATTAAGACTAAAATTTCTTAATAGAACCGATCCCTTGTGGTCCGAAGGTATTTACATTTAAGGACAAACAACGGAACATTTAATCAATTCCGAAGAAGGCTAGTGTGTCGGGATAAATCTTAAGAATCAACAAATTAGTTTAATTATTTTTTTATTTTTGTTTCTAAGTTATATTATTTTTAATTTTTGTTTTTGTTAGTGCAAAACAAACTGAAAGTGCGGGGTTGCACGGCCCTCCGCGTTATTAAAATGACGTCTATTCCAAGGACGTCGCAAATAGAAAAACAAAAACAAAAACAAATGGTGGAATAAAAGTGAGACCCTTGGGGGTCAGCTGCTACGCGAGGCGTTTTATGTTATTTTTGGGCAGAGACTCAAATACGCGGGGCGCATGAAGTGGGGCGCCCTGCGTGTTTGAGTTTCTGAGTATTTTTTTGTTTTTTGCAAGAAAATAAAGGGCACGCGGGGCGTACCAGGGGGTACGCCCTGCGTAAGAGTTATTGAATGTTCCAAAAATAAACAACCATGGAAATAAGCCGATTAAACATGAGACATAAGGAAAGTTAATATATTAGAGGAAAAGGAAATTACAAGAAAACACGAAAACAACGAATAACACAAACTAAAACAAACATAAAGAAAGAAAATACAAAATAATAAACGAAAAAGAACTATGGTTGTGGTGGAGGAGGGTTTCCGTGGATGTTGAAGTGGGTGTAGAAGGCGGTGGTGAACGCCTCAAAGCTAGCCCTATCCGCTTGCCTTTGAGCCTCGGAGGCGTCGAAGCGAGCGTCTAGGGCGTCGAAGCGGGAGTCGAAATGGGCCCGATCATGACGTTGGTTATCCTCCAAAATATCCAACCGAGCATAGAGAGAGTTGAAGTCGTGGAGGGGTGGAGGGATAAAATTGAGACCCATGCTCGAGTCCGAGTTGCCTTCCTCCTCATTGGAGTGGGCCGCCCCCGAAGTCTCACCCGGGCCAGAGGTAGGACTTTTGAGCGCTTTGAAAGCATTTTTCTCCAAAGGTCAGGGTTGAAGACTTGGAAGGCGATTGAGAGTGGCGGTGCCAAGGGCGGAAGTGGCGAAAATGGTGATGAGATGGCCTAACCCGATCTTGCCACGCTTTCGGGTAGGCATGTGGTGGAGTTGGACGGCCACTAGATAGGAAAGATCGTAAGCGATCCCATTGGCACAACAGTAAAGGGCCAAAAGCTCATGCTTGTTGACCTTTGTGGTCTCGGACTTCCCCGAGAAGTAGAATGAGATGAAGCGGTGGAGAAGTTGGAGGATAGGGTTGCGGATGAGAGATGGACGGAGGTTGGATATGTCGTAATCATCGGACCCGGTGATGGAGGCCCAAAATTCCCGGGGGGAGACACCATCGGGCCAATGAGCAATGCCATCTTCCGCTTGTTTAGTGAAATGATAGCGGATCCATTGGGTGTCAATGGTGAAGGGGCGGTTGTGAAAGCGAAAGTTGAAAAGGGCGGCTCCCGGGACGTTGTTGGATTCTAGGGAGGTGTAGAATTCCACGACTAAAGAAGAGTAGACGTGGTGTCGTGCCCGATAATGATCGAGCCAATTGAGAGCACGGAGGCGGTCCTCGAAGGCACCCCCAACGCTATAGCGATCAAGAATGCTACGATCAATATATGGGAGCTCCATTATGTGGGCGGCGGAAAGCGTTTGGTAGAATTGAGCCTCGACCTCGGTGAGGAGGTGAAAGGGGGCTCGATATCGGCGGGTGAGTGGTGGTGTTGCATCCCTTTCGGGAGGTGGTGGTGATTGGCGTTGGTTTCGGGTGCGAGCGCGAGTGGCCCGTGGGGGACGCTCGGCAGCGGGGCGTTTGCTTCGTGTCATGATGGGAGCAAGAAAGAAGGAGTAGAAGAAGAGTGGGGGATAATTTGGTGTGAGTTGTGAGGAAGAAAAGGGAGAGAAAGGGAGATATATATAGGGGAAAAGTGGGGAATCCAAGCAAAGCTCGGATTCCCAGAGGGGTACGCGGGGCGTGAAGGGGCCACGCCACGCGTATCCCTCCCCCTGATGTTATTTTGTGTAAGAATGGTGTGATACGCGGGGCGTGAAGGGCGGCACGCCTCGCGTATCGCACCTCCTGCTCCTGTTTGATGACAAAAAGGGCGAGGACACGGGACGTAAATGGGGTTACGCCCCGCGTAGAAGATAGAAGATGAAGGATTTTTTCGGTTTTTAGCAGTTTTCTGATTTTTTTGATTTTGTGATTTATGGGTTTTTAATGAGTTTTTAATTGATTTTATGATTTTTATGTCTTATTTATTACTCTTTTTAATTTTTATGTGTTATTAATTTGTAATTAAGGGAGGTAGTTAATACAAAATTTATTGTGGAGGGGAGTTGAAAATTTGAATTTGAAAGGATGGAAATTGATTGGATGGAAGAGGAGGTGGAGTGTGGAAGTGGAAAAGGTGTATAGGGAAGAGGAGTGATTGGAAGTTTGAGATAGAGGGAGTTGCCATATGGAGTTGTGATTCACAACTCTCGAAGATACGCGAGGCGTGCCCTGGGGCACGTCCCGCGTGTCTTCCCACGTAGCGTTTATTAGAGAGTGCCAAAAATTAAAGTGTACGCGGGGCGTGATAGGAGAGGCGCCCCGCGTACCGTGTCTTTTTATTAGGGATTAGGGTCAGACACGTAGATACGCGGGACGTACAGGTGTATACGCCCCGCGTGTTATAAAATTTTTTGGATTTATATGGGATTTATTTTTCTTTTGATTTTATGAAAATAAAAGAAAATAGGATAAAATAAAAATGAAGAGCATGAAAGAAGAGAAGTAGAGTAAAAGATAGAAATGAAAATAGAATAGCAACATTTCAAGGAAAAAAAATAAATAAAAGAGAAAAGAAATAAGTTTATGATACATATAAACAAAGGGTTTGAGAAATTCAAACCGTTGCTACATTTAGAGTCGAAGTAGCTCGACTTTCTCGTGCGGCGGCTCAATGTAAGTTGCCCGAGTTGGAACTTGATGGGTCCAAACCTCCATTATTCATGAGCGTTACCACTTGTCCGGATTCCTGATTTTTGCCCCGCGGATTTTGTTCGGTGTTCGCCGGTAGGGTTCCTAGCGGCCTTTCTTGTTGTTGGCGGTTCAGATGGGCTACTTGGCGACTAAGATCCCTGCAAAACACCTCGCTATCGGAAAGACGGGTTAATATATCCTTCAACAAAGACATGACCGATTGGTCGTGTACATTGTTGGGAGGTGGAGCGTTCCGATTACCGGGCGCGGATTGTGATTGCCCGAGCCCGTTTTCCTGATATTCTTGCTCAAAGTCGGATGGGGGCCTCAACACGTTATTATTATTGCCATATGACAAGTTCGGGTGTTGGTATTGAGGCCGCCAACCGTTGTTATTATTACTGTGGTGGTTATAGGAGTTCGGATTAGGATTATACCTTGGATTTCCTCCTACGTAACTTACACTCTCGATGTCGTCGGTGAAAGGGCTACCGGCTTGGCAGTTGAATCCGTCGTGGTCTCCACCACAGTGATTGCATATCAGGACCTGTGCACTTTTGTTGAGGCTTAGCTGGGCAATTAATGAGTCAAGTTTCTTATGCATTTCTGCTATGGAGCTTTTTGGAGCCTCTTTCTCCACAGCAAACATTTGGTGTCGCGACGGGCCGACAAGCCGATCCTCTTGCCATTGCACGCTTTTCCTCGTGAGCTCATGAATGAGCTCGTAGGGCTCACTAGCTGACTTCCGAAATAGATCCCCACCTGCAGCGGAATCAACAGTCGCACGGTTAGTGGGGGTTAACCCGTGGTAAAAAGTGCTTACCAAGTCGTGCTTCGGGATGTCATGGTGGGGGCAGTTTCGGAGCAACTTCCGGAACCTAGCCCAAGCTGCATGAAGGGCCTCGCATTCCAACTGCCTAAAGGACGTGATATCGGTCCGTAACTTGACTGTTTTGGACGGCGAAAAATAGTAGGAAAGGAACTCCTTCTCGAGCTCCTCCCATGACGTGATGGATCCCGCCTCTAAATAGTGTAGCCATTCCAACGCTTGCCCTATCAAAGAAAAAGGAAACATCTTTAGTCTAACAGCCTCAACGGGAACACCATTTTGCCGAGAGGTGTCGGCACACATAAGGAATTTATCGAGATGTTCGTTAGGGTTCTCGTGGAGTTCCCCTCCGAATTGACCACATTGTTGGATCAGCTGGATCATGCCGGTCTTTATCTCGTACGTGTTGGTCGATATTGTGGGCGCGACAACTCCGTTACAGTTTTGGGGACGGTGCGGAGCAAGGATCTCCATCATCGAACGTGTGTCGTTGCCCCCGCAAATGTTGTTCACGTGTGGCCTTTGGTTTCCTTCGGGTTGGTTGACCTCAGCGTTGGGGTTTGCCATTTTCTCTTTTCGAATCCTACAAAGAGTACGTTCAATTTCGAGATCAATAGGAATAAGAGAATCACTCCGAGATCGGGTATGCATAAAATAAGTGAAATAAAATATAATATCAACAAGAAAGAATGATGTTAGTAAAAGTATATATAAACAATTTATACAAGAAGAATGCTTAAACTAACAATAAAACGTTTTTGTCTAATATTGCAAGATGTTATAAATCCCCCGCAACGGCGCCAAAAACTTGATAGCGTGTCACCTAGTAGTGTTCTTTTTAACGACGAAATGTATATTACGATGATTGCGCTATGACTATGAATGTGGTCTTTCTAAGTGCTTTGTATCTACTAGATGTCACTACTTAGGGGCAAGTGTACCCCGTCGTATCAAGTAATAATCCGGTTAAGACCGGGTATCGAATCCACAGGATTTATAACTGCAAGTATTAAACGACTCAGCTTTATACGTTATTTAAGCGGTGAATACTTTGAGGTTGGTGTGAGACACAACTACAAACTACTCCTAACTACGTGTGAGGCGAATTTATATAACGAAACTCTATGGAGTAATATGAATGCGATAAGTTATAACTATGACAAATAATGACTTCTAATGTTTATACGGTTGATGGTTTGCTCGTGCAAAGACGACTACGTGTAGAAAAATCGACCCGTGAGGTACTTAGACTACGTGGTTCCTAGTCAAGGCGTGTCTAATGCTTGGGACAAAAAATTAGGGCCCGTAAGTTCCGTGGTTTGTCAATTCCTACGGTTTCCGGTTCGTCACTTCTGGTAAGGCAACACCTATATGAATCCATAAAAATAGCTCGAATGGCGTCGGAAGTCGCGTTCTCCTACACAACAATCAATTATAAATATCAAAACAAGTAACAAACATCAACACATATATAGAAGAGAAGATTATAAATCATAAATTATAAATATGGAAAGTGTAAATATGGATTACAAACAAGCCTAGTACATAGGATGAGATCAAGCTAATTAGCAAGTGTAAAGGGAAGAATCCACCCTCGGAACTAGCTAACCGGACTCAAAAGTCATCTCTAAGGACTTGAATGGTGGAGCTCTCGAGCTTGGTGTGCGGAGATGGAGCGGGACTTTGATGAAATGTCGGGAGCAACGGACAAGCTCTCGAGATGGAAGAGTTTAGTTACACAAAGCCTAAAAACAAATCTAAACTACAACAATCAAAACAAGTATAGTTTTTGCTCTCTCTAATGTATGGTATCAAATGAGTGCTTAGACACTCTTATTTATAGATCAAGCTAGGGGCAAGATTGTAATTCCATAAGGTGCAAGCATGGAGGAACATTATTTTGTGCAGAAATCCCATGATACGCCCCGCGTATGGTGGTGTATGCCCTGCGTGTATGCCTATTCCGTCAGAAATCTCCTGCATGTGGACCAATTCGGATCTTGTTGTCTCAAACACGCCCCGCGTTGATTGGGATACGCCTCGCGTGTTTGAGTCTCTGAGATTTTATTGCTTGAATTGAGCCTTTTACGCCGCGCGTAGCTTGAGGCACGCCCTGCGTAAATGAGTCTCTGAACTTTTTGTATTGACAAACTCCCTTACACGCCCCGCGTGCAAGGTGGTACGCCTCGCGTATGGATCGTTGACTCAGGAGACAATGCAGTCTGACTTTCAGGATTAGGCAATCATTTCTGACATATGTTTATACGCCTCGCGTATGCTGACTCGATACCACGCGGCATCTGTGGATAGGGCAATCATTTCTGACTTTATGTTTCACGCCACGCGTATAGGATGATGCGCCTCGCGTATTTGAGTGGATTTTCACTCCTTGCTCGTACCTGAAATACAAATCTTAGGGCCGAGTTAGCTTGATGTTTTTATTTCCTAAATATATCAAAAACAAGGGAATTTATCCGCAAATACGGAATTTATTATTATTTCGTTATTTTATTCAAAACACTCTATTTTTGTAATTAAACTTATTTATTTCTTCTAAAATTAACCCGTAAATCACGCTAAAAGATAGGGGTAAAATACCCCTATCAGTCTACCCCAAAGGTGCATTTCTCTAGGTTAAGCTTTAGATTGTAGGATTTTAAGGCCGGGAAGACCAACTGAAAGCTTTGGAGTGTTCCACCTTCATGCGGCTCTTTATGATCATGTCAAAAAAGCTAGAAGTTACACTCGGTGAGACGAGCACAAGCTGAACCCTTTATTTAAAAGGGAACTCAGCCTACAACTCAGGAAGACCAACTGAAAATCTATGGGTCCGAAAGTGATGATGCTTTGCTGGAATGCTCGGGTTCAATAATTGTTTGTTATGATGTTGATAGCTCCACCTACACTAAATTCCTTGACTCGGATGGCCAAAGCTTGCAACCGCTCGATAAACTAGGTTGGAGTTTCACCTTCAGCTTGAATCATTCTGTTGAGATCTTGCATTATTTTGACTTCGGGTATAGAAGTTACAAAATGGTTTATGAAGGAATGCGCCGTCCAGTTGAAGTTGTGGATGGATCCAGGGAGTAGTTGCTCGTACGAGAAAGCTGCTGACTCTTTAAGAGCTGCGGAAAAAAAGGTGGTAAAGGGCTGCATCTGTGGCTATCGTTGCTTCTATGATTCTTTTAGAGTTTTTAACATGATTCACTGGGTCTTCACTACCTCCATATTGACTGAAAGTATGAATACAAAACCCCATGGGCATCGGCTGGCATTGGATTTCCCTAGATAAAGGCATGCATATATCTATAAGGGTCGAAGGTCCGGTGTATGTGTTGGACTTCTCCAAAATCTCCTTCCTAAGGATTTCTTACATCTCTCTTTTACTGACGGGCTTATCTTCATCCTCCACTTTTGGTTTGTTTTTCTCATCATGTGTCATGTGAGTTATCGAGACCTATGGGAGGACTGATACGACTGAATTGTATATGTCGGTTAAGAGCAAATGAACTCTATCACATCAAGTAGTAATTGTTCTTTCAAATAGTATCGATCCCACATAGACTAGCTTTCAGTTCCCTACCCATACTAGAATTCTATATTATCTAAGGATTGAATTTTTTGATTTGGATTTGTCACTTTAATTACTAATTTAAACTAGAAAACGAAGAAATGATATTCGATTGTCTACATATGAGTGAGAAAGGTTAAGCCTTTGGATCCCCATGTTGACGTATATGGATTAATTCGTGTATGTTTGTGTGCAGTGAAGATAGTAACTTTACTTATAAAGATAATAATCCCAACCTAGAACTATTAACTCTATTACTACACCCTTAGGTCGATGCTTGGCTAGGAAAAAATCCCTAAGTGTGCTAGGAAGCATTAATTACATTGAAAGCTAAAGCTAAGTCATACCCTAGACTACGAAGCCGCACTATCCTGTTAAAGTATATGAATAGTTAAATTACTCGGTTGAGCCGTTTCTTGATTAGGTTTCGCAATTCAACCTCTCTTACCAATTACTTGATTAGGTTTCTTAGTTCAAGGTGAATAAGTATGTTTTAACTAATTCTCTCGTTATACTTCTTACAACACAACGTAAACACTCATTAACGGTCCATATTCATCAAATACGATTCACCGCCATCCTAGCCTAAGGTGGTTTAGCTCATATTCGAGCTAAAACACGGAGGCATTTTAAGATGAACTGAGATCGAACCCATGTTTATCGAATTGGGTTGTTAATTCAAGGTGATAAAATGGGATAGAGGTGAAATGGAAAGAAACTTAAATATTATAATGTAAATAAGATAAATAATGATGAAAGACGACTCGATGTTAACTTCTTGATGTAATGGAATGAAATACCTTAAAAAAAACTGATTTAAAACGAAAGTATAATTGAACGGAATATAAAACGAAACTATAATATGAACTATAACTAAGCTAGAATTAAGGAGAAGTCATCCATGATGTGGAGTCTCTGATTTAGTCGCATGGGGGTTTCCCTACAGCGGAAAACGTTTCATGGAAAACTTTTAGAATATCCCAAGGTTTGTGTTTGACACTTGGTGCTTGATCTGAGAGTCTTTCTAATGTCACGTGTCCTGATTCATTTCATATAATATCACTAAATAAAAGTAAAAGTTCAGGCCACACAAATGAAAAAATATGATTTCATTACTTCAAAAAAAAAATTGTGAAAGAGAAAAGTAAACAACTTAGGCCCTGTTTGGTAAAGAGCGTTTTGGGATAAAAAAAAAAACGGTTTTGACCAACTTTAGAGGTTTGACCACTGAAACCGCTAATTGGAGTGTTTGGTGGAGAGAGGTTTGAGAGAGAGTTTTGGGATGAAAACGTTAATTTAGAAAAAGCTCTTAAAAGGAGCTTTTTCCATTAGCGTTTTGCAATATTAAAATTAATGGACTTTTTTAACCCTAATAGATAGACTCCCTCTTATCATGCGCCAAAATTAATGCCCTTATTCGTCTTTTTGCACAAACCGCTATTATCAATCAGCTAATTTTTACCAAACAGGTCTACACAAACAGCTAATCAAATCAGCTAGTCAAATCAGCTAATGTAATCAGCTAACAGCTAATGTAATCAGTTAACAGCTAACAGCTAATTCCCAAACAATGTCTTAGAGCATTTCTAAAAAAATCGTTTTGTTATGTTCTTAAATTAAATTTTGAGAAATTTATATCAAAATACAGTTCTAAGGCTCTTTTTTTATTGAAAGTAAGTAATTGAGCTAAACTGAATTGAATTTTACTGAAACTGAAATATTAATATAATCCTTTAAAAATAGCAATAATTAAAATAAAAAGCTTATAAAAATAATAATGATTCTAATAATAATAATAATGAAAAAATAATTATAGTTATAAAAAGTAATAATAAATTACTGAACTCAACTGATTTCTGAACTGAATGATACTAATATTAAAATTAAAGTACAAAGAACAGAGCCTAAGAACCTCTCAATTGTTCCTCAAATCATTAGGAGTTTTTTTTTCTCTTTATTATTGATAATCGTTTTGTTCACTATTTCATTTGATAATAAATTATTTATTATGCTTTATTCTCTTGTTACTATTAAATATAATAATAAATAATAATATTAGTAATAAATAAAATAAAATAATGAGATAACGCATATTTTAATGTCCAAATGACTAACAGACAGGTTAAATAAAAGTAGCTTTTTCCCCTCTTAAAAGCAGAAAAAGGTGAATGATATTATTCATGTAGCAATACAACTTGTAAAAGAAAAATGGGCAATGCCACTTAGGCAAATATACCCTCCCGAGAATGAATATCTCTATTCTCTACTAATAGTAACCCATAAAAAAGTATGGGCAGTGACACTGTAAACTACAAATTTAACCCAGCAATTATTTTCAAAGACAGTGAATTTAATCTTCACATGCAAAATAATACAATTTTAAGTCTAACATACCAAATGATGTAATTTCAAGCTCCGTTAATAGAAGATATCTGTTTTTCATTGATGTTCTGCTCACCCTTTCAACCTCCAATATTTTGATCATTCAATAAGGCTTGAAATGGCACATCTTCCATTGACAAGGCCTGAAATTGCATCATGCTTAAAATTACATTGTTTTGTACGTGGGAATTAAATCCGCTCTCCCCAAATAATGATAGGACTAACATGAACCTTATCCCCCAAAGCAGACACCAAGTCAAGGAGGAGGCAAAACTCTTGCAACAACCTCTCTTCCAAGACCCAACCAAACCCAAACTAAAACACGTAGCCCTAAACAACACAACAGAATTTACAGGAAAGTAGCCATGATTTTTTTTTTTTTTTTAATGAAATAGGAAGAGGTGGGAATCATATTTATATCAGAAAAAGATGGTTAGTTAAAGCTTGATGTGCGGCTCCATCTCCCTTCTAAGTAATCCACTAGTGATACACTTTGTTCACTGCTGCTTACTGAAACAGAATCAATCTCTAGATCTAGCAATGCAAGATTAAGATGAGATTGTATATTACTAGGAAATGTTTCCTCATCCTCTTCCAAATAATCTACTTCCTCTGCTTCACTAACTTGTTTCCTCGCCCAATCTGTTGCTTCCTTGTCCCCTTGCAGCAGCTTCAAAACCTTCAAACATCCAACCAACTCAATTCATATTTACTAAACCATTAATCTAACATCACAACCATTCACTCACTCTAAAATTTACTTACAAGATTGATTTCTGGCCGTAATGTGGGACAACGTCTAATACAAAGGGTTGCAGCTAATACCATTCTTTCAATCTGACTCTCATCATTCTCGCTTCCTATGTGCGGATCAAGTAATTCCGAAACTTTACCACCCTCCAGAATTGGCTTTGCCTGCATACCACAATCCATCCCATAATTATATTCACACAAGCACATACATAACAAGAGTCAAGAGGTGAAATTAATAAAACCATCAATTGCAACTCCTTCAGCACAACTAATCTCAGCGTTCTCTTAAGGAACCATGAAAGTTCAGATTCAAGCACCAGACTTTCTCACATTTAATGAGATAACAATGTAATGTAACTTCGCAAAATATTACTAAACCTAAATATTTGGACTACTACTGACATTTCTTGAGCAAGTGAACTGACATTGAGATCATCTTCTGTATAGATTCCTAATTTTTATTCAAATTGCCCTTGTTTTTGCTTGAAACTTCTAAGTTTTCTATCCAGGGTTTGATAAATAACTGCATAATTTTTCCTGAAGTTCAACTAAGGAGAAGAAGATAGATGAGAATAGAAATCTTACCCACATAACAAGACTCTCCAGGCCCTTTGGACTTTCACCAGCAATCGGCATTCTACCAGAAAGAAGCTCAAGAAGCACAACACCAAATGCAAAGACATCAACTTTGTCACTCACTTTGCCATGCATGAAATACTCCGGTGCTAAGTAACTGCACAAAAGAGAGAAGTATGTATGTTTAAACTCCAAAGTGCCAGAGAAAATAAGTAAACAGCTTTAAACAACTAGCAATCACGAACCCAAATGTTCCTGCAACATCAGTGCACATTATCTGGGATGAAGATGTTGAATCCCAACTAGCTAGTCCAAAATCTGACAGCTGAAAGAAACAAAAGGAACTATTAAGATCATTACAAGCCATGAATAACTAAATAAGAACTCAATTACATGCAATCAAGCATTATAAAGATGCTGCACCTGTGGCTCGAAGTCATCTGATAGAAGTATGTTTGAAGATTTCACATCCCTGTGGATCACAGGCTGATCACAAACATTGTGCAGATAGTCAAGCGCTTCAGCTACACCGACTGCCACCTTATATCTCTCTTGCCAACCGAATGCATCATCGTCCTTCTTAATACCTTAAAAACAGAATAACAATTAGAAAAAAAAACAACTTAAATGGAGGAACGCAGAGATTTGGTCACATTCAAGGCAGATATGATTATATACCATGAAGGTTTTCTTCTAGGCTTCCTCTTGACAAAAAATCATATACTAAGAGTAAATTGTTTTGCTCAAAACAGAACCCATATAGGGATATAATGTTCTTGTGATGCAAAGTAGTAATAATCTCAATTTCTGCAACAAACTCTTTTAACAGATCTTGAGACGGCTTCAAAATTTTCACTGCCAATTCCTTCCCATCAGGCAGACAACCTCTGTAAACATGACTACTACCACCTTTGCCCACCATATTTTCTGAAAATTATAATACAACACCAATTAGGGAAAGGGGAAAACAAAATATGCCAAAGTCAAAATTAGGGAAGATTTTTGGATGAAGGAAACAAACCAGGCACGAAGTTAGAAGTGGCCATGCGAAGTTCCTCATAGCTGAACAACCTACATGATGATGAATATTTTTCATGTAAACCTATCAGCTCTTCAGGAATTCCATTTGAAGCATGAGATGGTGAGATGGGTGACCATGGAACCTGAGGCCCATCTATTGCAACAATGGCACCATTATCTCCCTCCAAATTGGAAAACTTGTTTTCTTTCATGCAAACAATAGACTGTTTTTTATCAGGATACACGACTGATGAAGAATTCAAGCTGGGTAGTTTCAGTACCCATTTAACAATAGAATTCTTTTTTACGTGAGATTTATTCGTGTGTCGTCTCTTAGATACGAATAGCCGTTGAAGAATTGACCAACCGTGTTTATGTTCTGGTGATCTTTTAATCAAAGCTGAATTCACATTTGACACAACTTCACTGGTTTGAACTGCTACCAGAGCCAAGGAATTATCAACACCTCCACCCTGAATCGACTCGTCAAGTACCTGATCAGTTCCAGAATCATTTCGCAACATCGAATTTGACAGATCCTTTGTAGAATTTTTGTTTTGGGAAGTTTCTAAGCAATTTTGACTTCCACTGTTCAATTCGTCTGCAACTGCACAAATAAGTTGCATTAGTTAGAACAATGTTATAGCCGATAGATCCCGAAACAAACTATACAAAGACCTACTGCGAATTATACTTCAGTCAAGCACAAGAAAAGAGAAGTACGCGTATAAAGGAAATCAACGGAGGAAAACAGATCAGAGCATAAGCGATAATGTAAATGATGGAGACCTGCGGGGAAGGCTTCTCTTTGGAATATGATTTTGCCACTATTAACAGCAAACACAGAAGAAGTCTTGGACAAATTTTTGGCACAATACTTTGCTACAGAGGTTGCTGAGCGAATTTTGTTATACGTTTTAGAAGTTCCAACAATAACCTTGGCTGCACCACTTGATTTTGCTTCCTTTACCAAAACTTTCCTAGCTGATGAGCCCCTGCACACTTTCAGCTTCAAATCAACCTGCAACAAATTCATTGAAATCACGAATTTCACAGAAATCTGGAAAGAGAATGGGGAAAACTGAAGAAGAAGAAGAAGAAAACCTGCTTCAAGTTGCAGAAACCTTCATAAACTGCTAACAGAGAATCAAATGTCTTTACTAGAGACAGAAGCGAAGATGTGCCTCCTACAAAATCTACACCAAAAAGTCACCAAATTATTCAACTAATGAAGGAGAGAAGAGAGAAACGAGAAAGTAGAAATTACCGGTGATAGATTCAAGAACATGAACAGCAATGACACGGTCACCGGGATTGGCGAATTTCATTAGCGACCACGTGAGCAATTCTCTACTTTGTGCATCGAACTTGAGGCCGACAACTACGACATTTCCGGGTTTACCGTCAGTTGCCGGAGCTCCGACCGTGCGTTCCGTGATAAGCTTCATCCTCTTTCTTTTGTAGAAAGAAAGTAATAGTAGTATATTAATTGGGTGTTTTGTATTGGGAAAGGAGAAGTGAAATCATGCTTTCTCTTTCTCTTTCTCTTTCTCTTTCTCCACTACTACTTTTTATGCACTGCCATTGCTGTTCCTCTGCTTATTATATTCTTAGCCGTCCGATCTTATACTAACGTTGATCTGATGATATCAAATGCTGCTTTTTGTACTTACCGTTCATTGCAAGAGAATAGTTGTTAAAGGACAAAAACACCCCCATTGATTCCCAATTTCAACTCACAATCTCTTTATTTCACTACTTCACTTACGTCAATAATCAATAATACTAGTAAAATATTTCTACTTTTCATTTTTATATATTTTTTTAAAGCTTTTCATTTTTATATAGTATTTTATTTTTGGGACAATTAAAAAAAAATCAGTGATTTTTTTTTTTTTACAAAAATGATCTTTGTGTTTTTGACAATGTGAGAATCCGACCATACACTAAACCAAATTTAATATTGGATATTCAAAAAATCGGATTAATTGTGCCATAATAAATAAAAAAATTATATATAAATTATTTAAAATTATTTTTATAAGTATAAACAAATAAAAATTCATGACAAATGATTTGAGAAACATATATGAAGGCAATCAACCGCTTTTTGAAAGCAACAATTATACTTATGATATATTTTCAGATCCTAAAAACAGTTTTCCAGGTAAAAATAATATTTGGGAATGCAAAATTATTTTCTTTGATTGCAAGAAATGCTACCATTTACAGTAAAACTTTTATAATTAATACTTGATAAATTAATAATTTCTATAAAAAAAAATAGTTTCTTCTGGTCTCGATTTGGGTCAATTCAATAAATTAATATTCGATAAATTAATATATTTATAAATTAATAAAATTTCATGATCCCAACGTTATTAATTTATAGAGCTTTTATTGTATAGTTTTTAAGAAAAGTAGTTATCATCACTTATAAAAAAAACTGCTATTATTATTCTTTTATTTTTATGAAAATAATTATAATTTTTAATATAACTTAATATTATATATTTTATTTTATTTTATTAAATTTTTTGATTTTAGAACTTTTATTATGTAAAAACTCATCAATTTTTTCTCATACTACCCAACAATGCCAAATTGACCCTTTGTTTGTTATGAACGTTGATATTTGTACTTAACATATTGCAAGCTATAATCTTGCTACAAATAATTTAGACTAGTGGAAAACTAGAACTCACCCATGTAAAATGGGAACTATAACACTGTTATAATTTAGACTAGTAAAAAACTCGAACTCATCCTTATGGAATGCGTTTAATTTAAAAAAATGATGTGACTTCCCACAAAGCATTGCAACAATTGTAAGTGTACTATTTCATTAAGGTGATAAATAATTAGTATTAGTCAAAGTCCAATCATCACTATTTAAAAAATAATTTATTTAAAATGTTGTCATGGGCATAAATTCCTTTTAGATCATTTTAAATTTTAGTTGTTTTAGGTTTTGTTTTTCCTTTTTTTACTGATTTTTTTTAAATAAAAAACAAAAAAACCGGGGTCATTCTGATTCTCGGTTGGACCGTCGGATCCTATATCAACGCTAATTCAAGCAACCTACTGAAGATTTATAAACTCATAAAGACTCAGATCGAGGATCTAGTTAGTTCCCCCTGAATCGACATGTTCGACCGGTCAGTCCGATTTAGTCCATATCTTACAACATTGGTTTTTGCATGTTAGGGAAAAAAAATAGTGATACCCTTAAAATTAAAGGGTCCAATCATTTTTATTTCTGTTTTAATATGTCATTTCGTTAGTCACCTCAGCATTTTCATTAAAGAAAATTGTGAATTGAAAATAGATAATGAGTTTTATCTTGATTGTTATTTTTAAATTGGGTAAATAATTTATTAGTACTTATGGTTTTACTTATTATACTAGTCAATTTATACATGTATTTTAAGGTTTTTAAGTTTTATCTGAGTGAACTTTTTAATCCCTCCATTTGTTTTTGCATATAAAGATACAAAATTATCATTAGTTATATAAGTATGAATTAAATGGAGAATATAAAAGTATTGTATATTAGCTTGAGTTTATAGAAGAAGCATAAAGTATAAATATATGGGAAGTGAAGTTAATGGTTGTGAGAAACCCTTGAAATGATAAGGAAGAAGGGGCTTTGGTGCCTTTTAAGAGCGTAACCGTGTGAGTTGGTTTGTGTGGGATAAGTACAAATATAAACTGTAGAGTTATATGGAGATAAATAGATGAATATCTCCCCGCGAGCCGATGGCAAGAGCAAAGCGTAAGTTTTGGCCGGAGTAGACTAAAGTGAGTAGTTGACAAAGGCCTGGTGAGAATGTCTACCACATGGTCTTCAGTTGGTATAAAACGAACTGATAAAAAGCCAGAGGCATCATGTCACACCCGACCCTAAACGACCTCAATCGGCATCGGGCGTGAAATAGAAAGATCATAATCAATACTTAGGAGTCTCCAATTTAACCAAATATCATTATATTACAATTGAACTACCAAAGTTCTAATCATAATTCTAACAATAAGCAGCCAACTTCCAAATCTCGCATATCAACTATATTTTGAGTTTTATTTATATGGATTTATTTATATCAAAGAATTTTCAGAAATTGATATTTCAGGGTTTATACGGGTATTGTGAAAGGAAATTTCAACACGTTATGATTTTATGATTTTGTATCCATCGAGAGTTATCCGGATCGGTGGTTCTATATTTGAAGACCATGTTCAGTGAGGGACATGGCATGTGTACACAGTCTTAAGACCTATTGGGTATGGCAGCGAAGTGTTGGGTAAGACCATATGGGATAGACAATGTTAAGAGACGTCTCGATTATATATGTGGTTATGTATTGATACTTAAGGGGAGAAACTCGAGGATGGATACAATGTTTTAAGTTCATTTGGATTATGTTTTCGGTTACGATTGATTTTGATATAAGGTTTTACGTTTGATTGAATACGAGTTGGTTTTGGTTTGATAAAACATTTATTTGATTATGAATTATTTTGATGAAACGTTTATTTGTTTTGATTCGTTTTAAGGATATGTAGCTATGTTAAATAAAGTTGGTTTTTTTTGTAGCTGATAGTTTCTTACTGAGATTTTTGTCTCACGTTTTTAAATGTTTTAATGTTTTTAGGTGAGAAAGTACAGAATATAAAGAAGGTTACCGACCGTTTAGGCGAGATTTGGAAGTTGGCTGCTTATTGTTAGAATTATGATTAGAACTTTGGTAGTTCAATTGTAATATAATGATATTTGGTTAAATTGGAGACTCCTAAGTATTGATTATGATCTTTCCATTTCACGCTCGATGCCGATTTAGGTCGTTTAGGGTCGGGTGTGACAGTTTGGTATCAGAGCTCTAGGTTAAATTCTTCGGACCTAAGGTTGATAGTAATTGAGGAATATGAATATTTGGTGATAGCTGAGAAATACTCGATAGTAATTGAGGAATATGGATATTTGGTGCAAGCTAAGAAATAATTTGAAATTTTTCGAGGATTTGATGGTTAGTAAATTATTGGGTGTATGAAAATTTGCAAATTATTTGATATTTGGTGATATGGGTTACATACTTGATATTAAGTATGATTTGGAGTTGATATTTAAGAGTTTAATAGTTAGCTTACAACCATATATAGCTGAGATATGAGTAAATTTTAACTTTGAGCTAGAGATATAGAGAATTGTCTATATAGGTGCTGCTGGAAAATATCACATTTGATCCTCCATCTTTTTATAATCTTTTAAAAATTATCCTAAACTTTTAATTTACACATAAACCTATCGAATTAACTCCAAACTTTTTCCATAGCACCAAATTAACTTCACACACCCAATAATTATAATATATACTAATATCAAAATATAAATTCTCGAAATTTAGACACGGACGTGACACATCATGTTCTCGAACAAAGTGATAGTCCAACTCAATATGTTTGGTACGCGCATGAAACACTAGATTGGCCGTAAGATAGATAGCATCGACATTGTCACACCATAATTGGACTGAATGATGAATGGAAAAATGGAGTTCCCATAACTGAGATTGAATCCAAAGAAGTTCATATGTGGCATTAACAACTGCTTTGTATTCGTTTTCGGTCGAGGATCTGGCAATTGTTGGTTGTTTCCACGTGTACCAAGAGATAAGACGTTTGCCAAGAAAAAGCAGAGCGACGATCATCTGAGCACACACCCCCAGTCATTATCTGAGTAGCAATGAATTGATGAAATATGTGTACTGGAAAAGGTAATACCCAAGTCTTGTGATCCTTAAACATAGCGAAGAACGCATTTAACCCCTTTCCAATTCTCATTGGTTGGGCCGACAAAAATTAACATATCTTGTTGACAAAAAATGCAATATATGGATGTGTGAGTGTGAGATACCATACGGCACCAATGATACTTATGTATTCATCATCAGAGGCAAGACGAGTACCATGTTCATGAGAAAGATTGGGAATTATGGCCATTGGTGTTGAATAGGGTTTGCAGTTAAACATCTTCATCCTATCGAGGATGTCACGGCATACTTTGTTTGAGATAAGTGAATACCTTGCTTAAAGTACATAGTTTCTAGCCCAAGGAAGTAGGAGCCACGACCAAGATTTCTGATTGGAAATTCTCGTTCAATTGCCTAAATTGTTCCATGGACTTGAATAGGACTCGTGTTTATGATAAGAATGTCATCCACATAGCATAGAATGAATGTTTTGTCTAGTCGAGTGTCGTTAATAAAGAGAGAGTTATCAGCACTATACATGACAAAACCAAGTTGACACAAGAATTGCTTAATATGAACCATTCACTGGGAGCTTGTTTGAGCCTATATAGAGATTTACAAAGAAGACACGCATGGTCTAGTTTATCTTTATCATGAAATCCATGAGGTTGTTCCATGTAGATCGTCTTTGTCAAGTTTCCATGGAGGAACATATTGGAGACATCTAGTTGATTAATGGACCATTTATGAGATACAACAAGAGAAAAGATGATACAGGCAGTTGTAGCCTTGACCATAAGACTGAACGTTTCTTTGTAATCAAGGCCATACTGTTTATTTAATCCACATGCAACAAGTCGTGCTTTCTATCATTCAATGGATCCATCCATATTTGTTTTTTTGTGTGAAATAACCAATAGAAGGTGATGAAATTTCTATCTTTGGGTCTGGGAACTAGTTCCTAAGTTTGATTCATTAATAGTGCTTCTATTTCTTTGGACATTGCATCTCGCCATTCCTACTTTTTATTTATCGAAGTGAAATAAGAGGGGTGAGGATGCATGAAGAGCCTTGAATTTGCCTCTAGAATGTAACATAGAGGATTTGTGCAAACTCCGAAAGAATTGAGTCATAATCGGGAATGATGGCAAAATTGCGGGAGGAAACTGGATTATTAATTGGAGCAGTAGCATTAATGATGGGGAAAAACACAACATATGGGGAAGTGAGGGTAGGGACATGGCACGTAGGAGAGAAAGTGGATATTTGGTCAGCTTGATAGTTAAGGGAATTGTTAGGCGAATTCCGCAAGTGCACGGTTCCGCTTGTAGTAATAAAACGATATCGTTCCCACAGAGAACGCTGATTAACTTACTATAACGGATTAATTTATAAATTCATTTTCTCTTGATTATAGAAAATAAATAATCAAGTTTGTAAAATTGTTTTGTTTAAAAATAATAATAAAACTTAAGTTAGATTTCTTTAGTTTCTATTACGTGCATAGCTCGGGATACAAATAGGTTTTTGTAAATATAAACCTGTAAATACTTTTCAATCTTACTGCAGTTGTATCAGGTAAGAATATTTAATCCAATCTCTCGATCCAGGATTAAATAACTTAGATGTTTTTAGATAAATAATCCCAATGCCTCGACATATCGTAGTGAATTGGAATTAAGAATTAAAAACGAAACAAGTAGATGATGTGATACAATTATCCTTTTATGAACTAAATCTCTTCTAACTTCATAAAATGATAGCTATTCATATGTCTTACTTATATGGATTTCCCTAGAATATTCATAAAAGTAGTAATGGAATCCAATGATGAACATAGAATAATTTGCATTGGATTGAATTGTGTTTTTGATAAACAAGTATTTGACAGAGTTAATCATATGTCAAAAGTAAAGAATACGGAGAATAAAAACTGTAACAGATGAGAGTATATGTGTTGTGAATCCTTTTACTGTCCCTGTAAGGATATCAAGCCTATGGGCATCTTCTTCTTTTGTATCTTGTATCTTGTATCTCGAGGAAGTGTATCTCTCGATCTTGCTTCCTTCAATGATGGAATGTATTGTTTTATCTCTTCTATTTTTGTATATATTGTCTTGTGTGTTGAATGGATAGAGGAGTATCCTTCTTATAGTGGATGAAGGACTGTGCCTTTTCAAGATGGTAACTCTTCAAGTGTTATTATGGAGAGTCACAGCTAGTGGTGAAGAAGAATGATGATTCAGTTTGAAGGAGATGCCTTTGTGCTGAAGAATCATGTCTTTTTATAGTAAAAACGTCGGTCACGAATGAGATAGAAGTGTCACGTTCGTGACTTTGCTTTGCCATGCAAAGTTGATGAAATTGTCTGTCATGATCGCCACATGGGTCACAATCGCGACAGATGATCTTTGTCAATAGGTGGAAATTTGAGCATGTCACGTTCGGGACAGGTAGGTCATGAACGTGACAGGTGATTTTGCCCTATTTCTGGCTTCTTTCTTTTGTCTTTGGCTCATTTCTTGCTGATATTTCTTCATATTGAGTTTTTATCTGTTTCAGACCTATCTTTGTACAAATCATGAACCAACAAATGAAATCTTTCCAAAACCTATCCTAAACTAAGCTAAATGCATTAATATAAACGTGAATATGCATGCGAAAATACGTAAACTTAGGACTTATAAAAAATGAGTTGGAAATGATTAGGAGCTGGGTGTTCTTGGTAATTTGTGAGGGAAAGTGGGGTGATCTCAGGAATTGGTGATTGGAAGTTGGGTGAGGTTTGTCTGCATGGTAGAGTCAGGCGGTGTATCTTCATCGGTTAAGGTGGCAGGGGACAGAGTGGATGGGGGTAATGATGGAGCTATCGGCCAAGTGGGTAAGTGGGTTATGATTGTGGGCGACGGCTGAAGAGTGTGGGGATATCGAAACAAAAATTAGGGAAAAGAGATTGGGATGTGATGATGCCAGATGAGGAGTGCATGCTATATAATAACGAAATGTTTTCGGATTAAGGAGAATTGAGGGTGTTGGGTGATGGTTTATGCATGCATGTATGGGCTTGCAATTTTTAATGTTGGGTTATTTGCACGATTGATCTTATTAAGTATAGAGGTAGAAACAGAGGAATTACTTCGATGCGGACCGAGAATAGACGACATTGGGATAGTGTCATCCGCCATGGTTGGAGAGGATTTAGATGTAAGCACCGATGTAGTTGCTACCTGAAGAGGGAAGACATCCTCATGAAAAACGATATGTTTGCAAACATAAATGTGGTCTGAGGCGGGATCAAGGAAAAAGTGACCATTGTGGTTTAGGGAGTCCCCAAGATAAACACATATTTTGAAACGAAAGTCAAACTTGTGTTTGTTATATGGATGAAGGAACAGAAATATACTACACCAAAAAACACAAGCTTCAAAAAATCAGGATTTGTATGAAAACCTTTAGTAAATGGGGAGATGATATTAATATTGGTATAGGCAAGAACTTAATCAGTTTCACACTATGAGAGAAAACATAAGTCCAATATTCTAATGGTAGAGATGCATGTGTAAGTAGGGTTAAAGCCGTATCAACAACACGTTGGTTTTTCTTTCTGAAATTCCATTTTATTCATGAGCATGGGGACATGCCAATTTATGTAAGATGCCTTATTTAAAAAAGAAAGGGTGAAGTTTTTGAAATTCACCACCAAAGTTCGAGTAAATGTGTGTAAGTTTAGCCAAAAAGTGTTTAACTATCATCGCATAGAATGCAAGAAACGCTGAATAAGCATCACTCTTGTTCTTCAAACAGTAAATACAAGTCAGTCTAGTGAATTCATCCACAAAAATGATAAACTAACAATGTCTAATAGTTGATAAAACAGGGGACGAGCCGCAAACATCCAAATTAATATATTCAAACATATAACCACTAAAACGAATGACAGAATTTAAATGAAATTTGGAAAGATTGACTATTGGGCAAGAACACGCCTGAGTTATTTTTTTTATGAAGGAAAGTGATTCTATTAAACAATTTGTGAGACGGTGCATGGATGGCATCAACCAAATCGAGCATGTCATTATGCAAATAGAATCATTTCTCTAATAAAAGCATGTCTCAATGCTTGAGGCATAACATATAAGTCATCCTTACTCGATCCTCGTAATAGGATTTCCTTGCTTAGATAGTCCTTCATGAGAAAATAAGAAGGCTAAAATGTGAAATAGTATGAGTTGTCTCATGAAATTTTTTGAACAGAAATTAAGGACTTGGTTAAATGTGGCATAAGGAGAACATCTTTAAGATTAAAGTTATGAACATAAGAAGTTCCCGAGGGAGAAATTGGCAAACCTTGTCCATTACCAAACTAAATGTTGTCATGTCCTCTAAATGGTGCCATATGTTGAAGCTGATTGACATCATATGTCATGTGATGAGTTGCTCTTGTGTCGGGGTACCATGGTTATTCTTGGCCCGTGGAATCGCTAATGGGTGGGTAATCCTGAAAGTTTATCCACGTCATGTTTGCCTGCAAGTGAAAGGATCTATTCAAGTGTTGTCCCCCTTAATGATTACCTTGATTCTTATATGGACACTTGTCCACCCAATGTCTAGTGTCATTACAAATAAAGCAGCGACCTCATTTACATTTGGTTTTGTGCTCGGAATTGAGATCATCAATTTTGACTATGAGATTGGCCATTGGAGCTGGCTCAACACTTTTCTGTAGTAGTTCTTCACACGTCAGTTCATCATATAATTTGAACCATTGGACGGGTTCACCTCGTTGGACATTGAGAGATGTAAGAATCAGGTGATATTCTTTTCTTATATTCTTATAAATTGTGGCAATCAGTTGTGTGATGGAGGGGGGTTATTGGCAGCAGTTAGCTCATTCATAATGATTTTTAGTTTCTGAAGATATGTAACAATATATAAGTCATCACGTGTGAGTGCATTGAGCTCAAGTGTAAGTTTAATGCGATGGGTTTCAAATACAACACAAAAGATGCATTCCAGGGCATACCACATTGATTTAGCAGTGTCTAGATTGGCAATGATAGGAATAACCTCCTCACTGAGAGAGTCCAAAATAGTTGCCCTAGTAATGCGATTATGCTGCTCCCAATTGAATTAAGTAGGGTTGTACATAAAGTTCCTTGAGACATTGCGATTTGGCCCAACAAAATAAGGAATATATTTAGAGGGAGGCAAAATGTCACCAGTGCAATTCTCCTTATAGGTGCACATTGCTTGAAGAGTCGTAGTGATGTATGTGTGCCATATGTGATTTTTTCAAGAGATGAGTTTTATTGAGATAGACAGGATAGATGTGATTATAGGAGAGGGAATGGGTAAGGGTCAGGAAGAAATGGAGTAAGTATTGATTGGATTGGGGGTGAGCAAGATGTAGGGGTGGAGGCAGATTCGACTGGTACCCCTGGGATAAGAGGGAATCGTATGATTTATTGGTGGGAAAGAGTCTAAGATATGAGTGTTGTTTGGGAGCCAGAAATTGTCATCAAACAGGACTGAATCATTTAGGGATGTGGAAGTGGCAGTGAAGGTAGAGTGGTTGTAAGAGGATGGATAATCATTGGGTATAAACTGTGTATAAACTGAATTTGTTGTTCTAGGAAGGGAAGAGATATGACCTAGTGATTGATGAAAGTGGAGGAGGAGGCGGTTGAAAATGTGTATGAGATGATGGAAAAGGTTGAAACAGATGTGGAGCAGAGTGAGTAAGGAAGGAGGAGGTTGTGTCTATGGCTAGGGTAAACTGGGTATCTATGTTGAACGAAGAAGTTTGGATAGTCAGGGATGGACCAGTTGCAGAGGGAGGGGCGGAAGTGACATACGATGGTATAGTAGTGAGGATTCTCATCGGAATTGCATCGGATGGTGTAGGGACAGTGCCGAGGATGAAGGATGTGATTCTGATACCATATTGAGGTATATTAAATGGAGAGTATAAAAGTATTGTATATTAGCTTGAGTTACAGATGAATTGATAAGTCTGAAATTTACTTATATTCGCATCCATTTTCACGTTTAAATTCATGCATTTAGTTTACTTTATTTAATGTTTTGGAAAGATTTCACGTGGTTGTTTGCGATTGGATGGATATGTTAAATACGGGTGACAAATCATATTTAAGGAATATCAACAGAAAACAAGCAAAGTATATGCAATAAGGTGCAAAAGAAGAGAAAAACACATGTCATGTTCGTGACCCAACTGTCACATTCGTGACAGTGAGTTTTTTTGTACCCAATGAAAAAAGTTCATGTCACGTTCATGACCATAGTGCCACGTTCGTGATAGACACTTTTCATACATAAAGTTGATTTCTTCATGTCACGACCGTGACTCTGCTCTCTCGTTTGTGGCAGGCATTTATTCAGCAAAAGACATTATTTTCATCCTTGAAGCACATCCTTTCGCCCGAATCAACATTTCTCTTCGCCATTAGCCACATTCGTTCATCATATCTCTATGGAGGGATGTTTTCCAAGGGAGACGAATTTTCCAGATATATGAAAAGGACATTCTACGTCAATCAAAAGACATATAGAGAGACATTAAGATACAGATATACAAATATTTATGAATCAGAGTTTACAACACTGATATTGAAATAACTTAGAGATTTAAATCCAAGCATCGAAGGAAGTAAGGTCGAGAGATAAACTTGCTCGAGATATAAAGAAGAAGATCCAAAAGAGAAGATGACCTTGAGGCTTGACAAACCTTACAGAAAAGGATTCACAACCCCTATACTCTCATCTATTACAGTCTTTTCCCCTGTATTCTCTACTCTTTACAAATGTTCAATACTGTTAAGAATTTTTCATCAGAAATAAATCAATCAAATGCAAATTATTTTATGTTCATTATGTTCTTCATTATTGCTTTATGTCTATTCTAGGGAAATTCATATAAGCAAAACATGGGAATAGTTATTAATTTATAAATATATAAGAGATTCAGTTTATAAAGAAGATAATTGTATTACATATGTAACTTATTAATAGTCAATAGCATTCACTGTGGGATCGATATCTTTTATTACTACAAGTGAAACTGTGCACTTGCAGAATTCGTCTAACAAGTTTTTGGCGCCAATTGCCGGGGAACGCCAATTTGACTTACTCAATTATTATTGTTTTATTTTATTCCAAATTTTGATTTATAGACTTACACTATATTCTATCCGTTTACAAGTACTAAGTTCAAGTTTATGCGTGAGACAAGAAGTGCTAAGCAGGTACCAATTGCTTATAGACGTGGAATTAGCTTTGCAGATTATTAAATATCAACTGCATAAAGCTCAACACAGAATGAAATAATAGGCAGATGGACACAGGACTAAAAGGCAATTCGGTATTGGGGATTTGGCATTTGTTAAGCTCCAATCATATAGGTAGCAAAGTTTGGTCTTTCGTTCCAACCAAAAACTGGCACCATTGTATTATGGTCCATATCAGGTCACGGACAAGATTGGACTAGTGGCTTACAGGCTTAACCTGCCTACCAGTTCTTCTATGCATCATGTTTTCCATGTTTCTCGATTAAAGAAAAAGGTAACCGATGAACAAGTAGTCGTTACACCCTTGCCAGAAATTACAGTTCTCTTGCCAGCACCTTGTGCCATCTTAGATAGGAAAATGGTAAAAAGGGGAAACCAGGCTGCCACCAAATTATTAATTCAATAGACAGAGGGCACAACAGAGGAGGCTATATGGGAATTTGCATTTGACATGAAAAAGAGATTTCTAGAGTTCGACCTTGAGGCAATGTCCTAAAGGAAGTGGAATGTTATGTGTAATTCTTCTTTTAATTGGTTTTGCGTTCAGAGCTTTATTTGCTGCGTTTTTGTTATTATTTCCTTTCTAGAGTTAGTTAGAAAGGAGAGAAAGAGTGTACACGTGTTTGGCAGTTTGGCTGCATTGGTTGGTACGACTATTTAGCCCTAGAATGTGTGTAGAGCTCACTCATAAAATGAAATATAAAGCCTTATCTTTCTCTATGTATATTATTTTCTTCTTATCTTTCTCATTGTTTTGTTTCTGATATTTTATAGGCAACATTAGTTTTGTTTTTTAATTATATCTCATGGATTTAGATCTTCTGTCCCATTTATTATTTATTGGTTTCTTGAACTTGCAAAATTAAAAGGTTTTGCATTTCACCTAATTTTACGATTAATTTTTTTTCGGTTACAAAATCATATATGTATAGGTTTCTTTCTTGCGACTTATGTAACACAAAGTTGTGGACATGATTTCAAGTTTGAAAAAATGGTGTACATGCGTTATAGAATTTTTGGATAAATTTCTTCAATGGTGTACAATCTTTGTCCCATTTCACACTTTGATGTACGATCTTTAATTTGTCTCACTAATATATACGAACTTATAGGTGACCTCCCATTTTAGTGTACAGCCGGTAAAAATGACCGGTCAACGCCGTCAAACTTGTCATATCACCTTTTTTTCAACCTATTCCTTGAAAAATGTAGGACCCACTTTATATTCAATTACCATCCTACCCTCTACTTCATCTTTTTCTTTGGGTGTTTTTTATACCTAGCCACCAATTCTCACCCCTAGCCCTGTGAAATGACGAAACTGCCCTTATTGTTTTAGTCTTTGTAAAAAAAAAAATTCTCTCTACGGAACGCGGGCGTGTGGCTATCACGCCTCACCATGTGGTGAGGCGTGATAGCCACATGCCTCACCACGTGGTGAGGCGTGTGGCTATCATGCCTCACCACGTGGTGAGGCATGATATTCACATGCCTACGTGTGATTTTTTTTTCAATTTTAAATTTTAATTATTATTATTCTAAACAATTATAAATATTATAATTATTCTAAAAAATTCTAAATATTATAATTATTAACATTATAATTTGAATTATAATTATTAATATTATAATTAAATAATGTGAAGCGTGATTTTCACATTTCCACATGTGATTTTTTTTTTCAATTTTACATTTTAATTATTATTATTCTAAACAATTATAAATATTATAATTATTCTAAAAAATTCTAAATATTATAATTATTGACATTATAATTTGAATTATAATTATTAACATTATAATTAAATAATATACATAAAGTATCAAATATGCATTAAAATGTGTTAAAAACAATAAGTTCTAAAAAATTCTAAATATTAAAAAATTACAACAAGTCAGTTCGTCCGGTTCCATTCCTCAATGGATCAGTGTGTGATAGATTTAAGAAAGACTATTCACATGCTCACGTTTGATTTTTTTTTCAATTTTAAATTTTAATTATTATTATTCTATGGATTGGACAAATTGACTTGTTGTAATTTTTTAATATTTAGAATTGTTTAGAACTTATTGTTTTTAACACATTTTAATACATATTTGATACTTCATGTATATTATTAATAATTATAATTCAAATTATAATGTTAATAATTATAATATTTAGAATAATTATAATATTTATAATTGTTTAGAATAATAATAATTAAAATGTAAAATTGGAAAAAAAATTCACACGTCGGCATGTGAACAATCTTTCTTAAATCTATTACACACTGATTCACGGAGGAATGGAACCGGACGAAATTGACTTGCTGTAATTTTTTAATATTTAGAATTCTTTAGAACTTATTGTTTTTAATACATTTTAATACATATTTGACACTTCATGTATATTATTTAATTATAATGTTAATAATTATAATTCAAATTATAATATTAATAATTATAATATTTAGAATTTTTTAGAATAATTAGAATATTTATAAATGTTTAGAATAATAATAATTAAAATGTAAAATTGAAAAAAAAAATCACACATGGGTATGTGAATAATATGCCTCCACCATAGGTGGGCGTATGAACATCACGCCCCACCACAGGTGGAGGCATATTGTTCATATGTCTCCACCTATGGTGGGACGTGATGTTCATACGCCCCACCTGTGGTGGAGGCATATTGTTCACATGTCCCGACATCGAAAAATTAATTTTTTAAAAATCATTTGATTTTACTATAAACAACCGTAAATAAAACATATTTTCGAACAAAATTACGTATTATTAGTCATTTCCCATGTTTTTTCTTTACCAAATTAGTCCGGATTAGATTTTAGAGAGTTTTGAGTTTTTGAGAGGATTTGGGAATCCACTTTTCTAGGGGTAGTAAATGGTGGCTAGGTTTAGTAATCCACAGACTAGGGGTAGTAAATGGTGGCTAGGTTTAGCAATCCACTTTTCCTTTCTCAAAAGCACAAAATCAGATCTATAAATCCTTTCTCTCTATCTTTCACTTTCTCTCACAATAGGACTATAACCCCACTCTACATGATGAGGAAGATGTTTGATGTTCAGTCACAAAGTATAATGAAATTGCATCTAAAAAAAAGTCGATGGATTAAGAAATATAAACGCGTAATCAAGGTGAAGATGGTGAGTTTGGGGAGATTTGAGTTTGGGTTTTTAATGAAAATATAAACGCATAATCAAGGTGAAGATGTTTGATGTCCTTCTGTCACATAGTATAATGAAAGTATAATGAAATTGAAGCTCCATAAGAAATTGAGGAGATTTGAGTTTGGGATTCTAAAAATCTGATTGGTGGGATGATAGGATTTTTGAAGAGAACCCTAGAAAGATTGTTTCAAAAAAAATTATGGGGTAAATAGGATTAGAGCTTAATGTGAGGGTGTATGGACAAAAGGAGTATGATCGTGGTAGTGGGGCAAGGCATAGGGAACTGATGAGTGAAATTGGAATTATTTGGTGCATGAGTGGTTATTTTGTAACTTTGCCATTATCTGCATTACATTTCTATTATACAGGTCAACGTATTAGAAGAGCAATTTATTTTTGTAATGCTAGAAAGAGAGAAGGTTAGAGAGAGAAGGAAATACAAAGAGGGAGATGAAAAGATGAAGGAATAGGGGTAAAAAAGAGAAATGGATAAAATTAATTTTTTTTTATAATTTGTGGGTTCCACTTTTACTAATGAATAAGATGAAAAATGTTGATGTGGCACATTGACTTTGAGTTAACTGGTTATTTTTACCGGTTGTACACCAAAGTGGAAGGTCACCTATAAGTTTGTATATATTAGTGAGACAAATTGAAGGTTGTACACCAAAGTGTGAAATTGGGCAAAAGTTGTACACCATTGATGAAATTTACCCGAATTTTTGTAAAGATGGCCATTGAAGGTTGGGTTTTGAAAAACTTTTAATGATTTCATTTTAAAATCACCTACTTGAGCGCGAAAGTAAGCTGCCTTTTGTGAAAGACTTGGATTATATTTTCAGAGCACTCATGAGACAGAAAGTACATGACCATTAAAAGCACTATGCTTACTTTCATCGCAAAACAACGAACTTTCAAAGGTTTCTATATTGCGAGGGTCTCAAATTAAGTTACTGAAATTCAAAAATAATTCACTTCTTTAACTGTAATTGGTACTTATTTCAGTACGTATCAATTCAATCATAAAGCATTAGTACTTACATTTCCAAAATCTTTTCCGAGAAAAACTATTTTATCTTCTTTTTTTGTATAACAAAGCTAATTCTGGGGATTGTTAAAAAAAAAAAAATTAATCGTAGTCTCAACTAGTGGAGAAGAGTTTTATGATTGTTTTTCCTTAGCATTTGTTTGGGAGTTTGGAGGTTAATGGACAGGGGCGGAGCCAGAGGGGGCGGGGAGGGTCAGCCGACCCTCCGGCCTCGCCGGAAAACCCCAGAGATGGGTTTTCAACCCTGGCTCCGCCAGGTGCCGCCATGGCTGGAGCCCCTCCAAGCTTCAACCATGGCGGCTAATAATAAAGAAGAAGAAGATCTTCTTCTTCTTAATTTAGGTTACAGCTTTAGATGGAAAGGGCAATTTGGCCATTTCCATCTTTTTATTTTTTTAACCACACGTTTTGTGCTGCTGTGGTTAAAAAAAATAAAGAGATGGAAAGGGCCAAATTGCCCTTTCCACCTAAAGGCTAACTAAATGAGAGCTTTCTCTCTTTTACTTTCTCGCTGTAAACATAGAAATTTAGGAAAAATTTCCTAAATTTCCCAATTCTTTTCTGAAAATTTTACTCACCCAATCATTTTTTATTCTCACTCAATTTCCACTAAGTAAATTTTTATTTTGCATTGTTTATTTTATTTTTAAGTTTAATTTTATGATTTTTAAATTAGGGATTGTTAAATTAGGTTTTTTTTTTAGATTTCTAATTTACAGTTTTATTTGAGGATTATTAATATGATGTTTGTTTAAAGATTTTTTTAGTAATTCTAATTAATTTAGGGTTAGGGTTCCTCATTTTTTTTCTCATCCATCACTGTGTGGCTTTTGTACGATTTCTTTTATTCGCCATAAAAGTAAAAATTTATGTTTGTGTTTTGATTTTCTCGTTATAATCTTCAATTTCTAATGCATGAGTTTAGCAATTATTGTGTTAATTTTTGGGAGCTACTGAAATTTTCAGATTGTATTTTCATCGGATAAATAATATCCATGGTCACTGAATTTTATCCATTTTAATATTATGGTTACTGAACTCCAATTTTTAATGGTATAACTAGTGAACTTTACACTTTTTAATATCAGAAACCACTCAATGCTTCAAAACGACCATTGACAGGCTCAAAATAAAAAATTCGAAAAGTTAATTCGAACTTTAATTCTTGAATATTTCCGTTTTGAGATCATTTAAGTGTTGTTTGGTTAGGAAAGTTAAAGTCAATTTTTAGAGAAAGAAGGCTCCAAAAAATATGATTTTGGAAAATAAAAAATGTGGTTACATAGTAAATATGGTTCTGAACAACTTTAATTCTTGAGTATTTTTATTTTAAGGTCGTTAACGGTCATTTTGAAGATTTAGTTAAAATTGAGTGGTCATTGATACTAAAAAAATGTAAAATTTGATAACCATACCATTAAGAATTAAAGTTCAGTGACCATGGATGTAATTTACCCCATTTCTATCTGCCGAAATCACTTTTAGAGCATCCCTAGTGATAGTGATAGTTAGGCTCTGTTCTTTATCGCTGAAAAAAACTGAACTGAACTAAACTAAACTGAACTGAACTGAACTGAATTGAACTGAACTGAATTGAACTGAACTGAACTGAACTGAACTGAACTGAATTGAACTGAACTGAACTGAACTGAACTGAACTGAACTGAACTGAACTGAATACTGCTGAATACTGAACTGAATTTAACTGAATACTACTGAATACTGAACTTAACTGAATGCTACTGAACTTAACTGAATGCTACCGAACTTAACCGAACTTAACAATAATGATGATATTAGACTTTAAAATAATTTTCATGATAATATTGGACATTAATGAACTTATAATAATAATAATAATAATAATAATGGTTCTAATAAATTTAATAATATCAATAATAAATAAATATATTATTAAGATAAAACTAAATTGAATATCAAATAAAAGCCCGGGATGATAAAATCTTGGCTCGATAAAAGCATATGACATTAAATAAAAATAAGTCTAATTTAAATTAAAAATACAAATTACATACAAACACAAATTTATATATAATTTAAAGCCTATGAAATTAAATACAAATCTTCATATGAATACAAACTCTTAACTTTTTATTTTAATTAAGGGTTAAAGTGCAAAAATAACGTTTTGGGTCAGAAGTAATTTTACGTCTAACGTCTAAAATGGTAGAATTTTATCCCTAACATTGATAAATTGGATAAATTTGAGAAATAATTTATAATATGGATGCAATTCCTAATTTTTAAATATGGATGCATACTTTAGTTTTATTTTTTTTTATTAAACCATATATACTTTAATAAACTATCATTTCTTGACTTTTATCTAATTTATAGATAATGATAAACTATAAATAATAATAATAAAATAATAATAATAATAAATAATGATAAATTATAGATAAATAATAATAATAATAAATTATATATAAATAATTATAATATAATAAATAATGATAAATTACTGAATACTGAAACTGAATGCTGAAACTGGATGCTGAAACTGAATGCTGAACTGAACTGAATTGAACTGAACTGAACTGATTGTTACTGAAATTAAGTGATAAATAACAGGGCCTTACAATCTTTATTGCCAAATAAGCATAAATAACATCACAAAATAACATCCTATTAGAGTTATTGTTACTTTCATTGAAAGGATAAAAAAAATATTATTAATTAATAAAACTGGAGTGAAAATGAAATTTGCAATATAAAATGGGTGTAAATAGAAAAAATTTGCAGTGGGCCAGTGCTATATAAAGTAACTATTGTTCTTCCATGTGATTAGATTTAAAGAACGTGGGAGGGCGAAGAGAGGAGAAAAAATTTGGATGAAATTTTTCTTTGATACGTTGGCCGTTTTTTGATGGTGTCAAATAAAATTTTGTGATTCTGCAAGGGCAAAATATTCTTCTTTTTGCCCCAAAAAAAAAAAAAAAAACCCCATTGGCATATAAAATAAATTAATTAAATTACAAAGATTCAAATGAAAATAAAAAAATGGAATAAGGTGAAAAAAAAACTTATAATATTGACAATCAGTAGTAATTTTATTTCTAATATTTAAAATAGTGCAATTTTACCTTTAAAATTAGTTATAAAGAGCAAATCTATCCTTAACGTTGTCAAGTTTGGTCAATTTAAGAAATAATTTATGAAACTGTCTTTTCAGTCATGAATTGTATTATCTAAATTTCACATGTGCGTCATTTTACCAGTCATTAACAACAAATCACAATTATATGCATAGATCTGAAAATATTTAAAAAGAAAAATTAAAAAACTATACAATACCTTATACGAGTTAGACAAAAAAATCTGAATATTTTGTTGAATTTAAAAATATGAATCTCAAATTCTATTATTAAATTATAAAAAATGTGAAATTTTAAAAATCAACTGATAGACAACTGATGCAGAATGAATAAAGTATTTGTGTTATAATGATACCTAAAATTAATCCAACTTGCAAACAGTAGAGATAAAATTGCTATTGATTATTAACGGTATATGTACAATTGTATCATTTTAAACGTTAGGAATAAAATTGCTCATGCATATCACGTTTTTAAAAATAAAATAAAAATAAAAATAAACATGTTTTTTTAAAGGGTAAAGTTCAAATAAAACCCCTGTGGTTTTACTAATTTTCAGATAAAGGACTGTGGTTTACTTTTTGTCAAAACAAGGATTGAGGTTTCAAACTTGGATTAATGCCATTAAAACCATCTTTAACGATATGAAAATTTTCAAGAATTAAAGTTGTTCAATGTCATATTTTCTATGGAACTGCGTTTTCGATTTTCGAAAATCATCTTTTTTGGAACTTTCTCTCTCTAAACATTAACTTTCTCTCTCTTTACCAAACATCATCTAAACAATCTCAAAATAAAAAAGTTGAAGAATTAAAGTTGCTTAAAATATTAGTAGTTCTTAAAATATGTCATTTTTGAAGTCGTCAAAGTTGATTTTAATAGTATCAATCGAAAAAGTCCTTATTTTGTTAAAGTTAAAAACCTCAATCCTCGTTTTGACAAAAAGTAAACCACAGTCCTTTATCTGAAAATTAGTGAAACCACAAGGATTTTATTTGAACTTTACCCTTTTTTAAATAATAAAAATAAACATGTTAGATGCGAGAGAACATGTGAAAAAGACATTTGATGATAATTCTATTGGGAAGAGAGTATGCTAATTGTTCCTTAACTTTTTGGGCAAATTAAATCAATGTTCAATAAAGTTGGACATTAATTTTAAAAAAAAATCATTAAACTTACTCTTTTTTAATATAAAACCATTTAATTTTATTTTTTTATTTTAATAAATTCATTCTAATTAATTCAGAGAGAAAAAGTCACTAAAACATAATTACATTTAAAAGAGTTCAAAAGAATTCTATTATGTATAATATAATAATCATGTTTATGCTAAGTGATATCTAAAAAAATAAAAAATAAGATATTTTTTTTTACTATTACTGAATTAAGTAATTTATAAAAATAATTGTTATATTATATGTAAAGTGAATCATTTTATTAAAATAAAAAGGGAAGTTAAAAGAATGAAAGGCAATTTTGTTTATAATGATAATAATGAAAAGAATGTTGACCAAATGAGGATGCATGGTGTTTTGATAAATGTATAGTAGGGGAATCAAATAATGTTGTCATGTGGTGGGGTTTGGCATGGATTATTCACTAATTCTCATTTCTTGTCTTCCATTCCATCCACTACCCCCTCTTTTCATTATAACGGAACAAGATGAAGTTCCAAAATTAGTATAAGTGTTAATAGAAGTATTGGAACCAGCCTGCATATATGAAGACGATTTAGAAAGAGTTAAAACTATATGCAATTTTTATAAGAGAACTTATGTACTATCTATACTAACATCATTTGCAGCTTGTTTTAGTAGTGCACAACCCTTTTTATTATGACTTTGGTGCTTGCAATAAAAACATATCATGATTGTTTCGTTATAATGAAAAGAGGGGGTTGCTAATACCACTTTTAAAGAGTTGAAGGGGTAAATAGGTCGTCTCGTAAGTTCAAGAGGCAAAATGACTAAAAGTGACAAGTTCAGGGGGCTCCGTATGGTTTAGGCCTATTTATAAATTCGAGGAAATATTTGAATTTTTTGTCCAACTTGTACAGAACACAATATATTGTTTTTTTTTAAAATTTTACGTCTAATTATATGTTTGTGATCTGTTACTAATAAGTGATCAAATGACGCACATGTGAAGTGTAAATACCAAGATTTATGATCGAGAAGACAGTTTGATGATTTATTTCTCAAATTGACATAACGTAAGGATAAAATTGCATTATTTTGAACATTAAAAGTAAAATTGCTCCTGTTTATAAACTTAGGAGTATTTTTGCAACTTTTTTTTTTTTTAGAAATTAAAATGTTATATATAAGAATATAATCTCAAAAAAATTACATAAAAATGTAGAAGGGGTGTGAACCATTCTCCTATATCTAAAATATTAGTTAATGCTCTTTGCAAGAGTATGAGCTGAAATGTTTGAATAAACCTCAACAAGCACTGCTAGAGTCTGGAGCTCTTAGTTTGAAAGGTTGTCACATCATATTAATAAATTAATTAAATTAAAATGTTAAATTTATAATTAAATTCCAACATAATTTTTATTAGGCTCCCATTGAACTTGTCCAAAAGTTTGATTGGCTTTCTGAATTTTCAAAGTGTCCTGATAGCCCTCTGAACTTACGTAAAATGTAATCAATTGATCACTCGGTTGCAAAAAAGTAAGTTAAATGCGGAAAATGTATAACACATGGCTTAGAATGTTATTACATAATTAAAAAATAGAATAAAAATAAAGTTATTACTTGCTTAACTATAAACCTTGTATTCTCTAATATTACAACCGCAATAACCCGATCTTCATTGTTTTACTTTTTTTAAGACGCATGCAATACATTTTCCGTATTTACTTATTTTTTTTGCAATCGAGTGATCAATTGCGTATTTACTTATTTTTTTTGCAATCGAGTGATCAATTGATTACATTTTACGTAAATCCAGGAGGCTAACTGAACATTTTATGCAAGTTCAGAGAGTTATCGACTTTAAAAGTTCAGGAGGCCAATACAAATTCAGGAGGCAAATAATGTATTAAACCTTTTTATTATTATCTACTAGATCCTATCATATCATATCATGCAACTAACTTACACAGGTGGACCATTTTACCAGGAATTTTAGACAAACCACATTTTTAAGGGGTAAATTACACCTCATTTTAAAAATGTGGCCACTGAACTTCAATTTTTAACAATATGGTCACCGAACTTTACACTTTTTAACACCGGTAACCATTTAACACCTCAAAATGACCATTGACGGTCTCAAAATAAAAAATTCGAAGAGTTAATGATATTCTAATGAACTTTAATTCTTGAAAATTTTCGTTTTCAGGTCATTTAGATGTAGTTTGGTTAGGAGAGTGAAAGTAAATTTTTAGAGAGAGAAAGATCCAAAAAATGTGATTTTGGAAAATAAAAAAATGTGATTTCATGGTAAATAAAAAAATGTGATTTCATGGTAAATGTCGTTCTGAACAACTTTAATTCTTGAATATTTTCATTTTGGGGTCGTTAACGGTCATTTTGAGAAGTTGGTTAAAATTGAGCAGCCACCTATGTTAAAAAGTATAAAATTTAGTGACAATACCGTTAAGAATTAAAGTTTAGTAGCCATAATGTTAAAATAGATAAAGTTCAGTGGCCATGGGTGTAATTTACCCCATTTTTAGCCACAACAATTTAGATTTTTGTGCTTTCAACTCTTCAACTTTAATTATGCTATATTAACTTTCTAAATTTTATAATTAACTTTCTAAACTTCACCGAATATATCTCTAGCTCTTTGTATATTCTTAAAAATTCAATTGCTCCCTATTTTTCTAAAATGTCGTATTTAACCCCTAAATTTATTTGAAGTGATTTATTAACCTCCTAAAATTCATATGGCACAATAAAGAGAGGTTTTGAAAAGGTTGAAATGTGAAGTTAAAACTTTGAAAAAGTTCAAAGACTAATAGGTTCCTTTCAAAGAGTAAATGTGCCACTTTAAACAAGTTCAGTAGGTAACTAGGACTTTTTCAAAGTACAATGGGCTAAAGATGCATTAAGCCTTTTAAACTTTATAACCGAAACTTATTGATTTTCTTTAGAAGAAAGGCAATTGTTTAATTCATAGAAAAAATAGTACATTTTGATATAAGTAATTAAAAAATTATAATCCAGAAATGCATCAGAAAAGTTTAAATCTGCATCTTCAATATCATAGAGCATGATAGAGCAATAATAGACATTGCTTAAAACTGTTTTTGGCACAACAACGACGAGAAACACACTCTACCTAGACGCGACTCCATTGTCTTTTTCTCCAAGAATGACTTTATGATCTTTCAATAAGTCAGATCTATTTGCATCTTTAATAAAATAGTAAATTGCACCCCTCGTCACTATAATTCGAAGTCGGTTTGGCAAAGATTACTAAGTTTCTTTTTGTTTCAATAAAGTTATTGAACTTTGCTTTTTATTTCAATAAACTCATTCTAATCCATTTAGATAAATAATGTCGCTGGAATAATGACTTGACAGTCCCGTTGAAAAGTATTTACTTTTACATATAACATGGTGATTAGTGTGTCATATGACCGCCAAAAAAAAAAAATAAAAGGTCTAATACATTTCCATCCCCTTCTACTTGTCCAAAAATTCAAGTGTTTCTTTATACTTTCAAAACGTCCTATTTACCATGAACTTGCTTTGAAGTGACATGTTGCCTCTTTAAACTTTCTTAAAGTCACATCTTGGCTCCCCTATGAACTTGATTAAAATGTACACATTTCAACATCACCAAAATCTTCATTTGCTTTGCCATGTGAATTTTAAGGGATCAATAAGTTACTTTAAAAAAGTTCAAAATGGATAAATATGATATTTTTAAAGTATAGGAGGTCGGTTGAATTTTCTGAAAAAATATAAAAGACTAAGAATGTATTAGGACAAAATAAAAATACAATTTTTGACTGACACGTGGTATTTTCATCAGTTAAATTAATAAACAAAGAATAAAATTTGTATTCTTTTTGTATGTGATCGTACCTATCATATTATAAGTAAAAGTCAATCATTTTCAATGTGGCTACCGCATCACTATTTTAGTGATTTTTTCTGTTTGAAATGATTGTAACAGTTGTTTCTCCTTTTTGTTTCAGGTAACTCGAGCATGCCAAAGCTTTTGCATAGAACCCCAAAAGTAATTAAATCTGATTTCATAGACCAGAAGATTACGTTCACTCACGCTGCAAAGGACCAAAAAGGTTCAAGTTTGCAATTAATTCTATAGAAAGTGATTAATGGAAATGACAATGTACCAAATTAAATAAAATTGAATTGAAAATGAACTTAGAGAATCGAAATTGAATCGAATGAAAACTAAGTTTGCTTCAAAAACATTGTAAATGTTCAGAGTTTGAGTATGTGAATAGTCATTTTTCTCTTGCTTCTTGTTCCTTAAATGCTTGTATAAACTAATCCAAATAATTGAGTCTCATTCACCTCCCACATTCTCAAGAATGCTCATGTGATGATAAACTGCTATGCTCCTCAACTCCAACTTTTCCTTCAAAAAAAATATTTGAAGGCTTACAATCCAATTTCCACGTAATTAACTCAATTATTCAATTAATTAATTACAATTAATGATTCACTAATTGGGACATTCCATTCCCTTGGTTCATCCATTCAATGTTGTACATGTTGCAAAAGCCTTCCTGGATAATATCTTCAAACTGCCCAGGTCTATAGTATAAGACAGGGACTGGAGTTCTGGAAGGAATTTATGAAGTTACTGGGTACCAAGTTGCAGTTTACCAACGCTTATCACCCCCAATCAGATGGCCAATGGATTGGTCCAGTTACCATAGTTCCCTTAAAATGAGTCCTTGTATGGACAAGTGCCACAACTCCCTACTCTTCCTTCTACTGAATCTCAGGTAGCTGCAGTTGAAGAATTTCTGCAATGAAAGGAACAAATGAGTTCATTTCTTCGTGATAGCCTAACATCTGCATAGAACCGAATAAAACAGATGGCAGATAGGAAACGCACAACCAGGGAGGGAGTTTAAAGTCAGAGACATGGTTTTCCTAAAGCTTCAACCCTACAGGCATGTCACAGTGGCCATCTGTAGCTCTTTGAAGCTTTATGCCAAGTATTATGGTGCCGGAAAGGATTGGTAAAGTAGCTTACAAGTTGCAATTTCCACCAACATGCAGAATTCACCATGTGTTCCATGTTTCCCTCCTCAAAAAGCAAGTCCTAATGTTCCTATGAGCACTACCTTACCCCCAATGGTTGACGAAGAGTGAGTCATTCTACCTAAAAAGGTACTTAATACTCATTATGCTACTATTGGAGACACCACTGTTAAGCACTTGTTGAGGATGAGACCACTGTCAACGCTCAATTTTCATAATTCTACAATTCTGGGGAACAAGAATATGCCAAAGAAGGGGTTATTGTCACGTATGTGCGTCGAGGAAAGAAGAATGAGTGATTTGGTTATTTTCCTTATTGTTATGTAGAAGTTACTTCTGTTTTTATTTACTATTTCTTTTATTGCTATTGTTAGCTTTGGATTCAGTATAGATGTTCTTTTGGCATCTAGCATAGTTTGTTATTGTACATCTGCTGACCTCAGTTGTACTAGCTGCTTCTTATAAGGTCATTACAAAACATTCTTTTTGTAAGCAAAGGCATCTATGAAAATACTCAGTACTGAATTCCTCCTTAATTCTTCTTCTATTCTCTCTTCTCTCCTCTACCTCTCTCAATCTATTTCTTTCTAATTCTAATCTGCAGAACCTTAGTTCTGACAAAAATGACTTTCTGCCCTGCTAAATTTTATTTTGACCAGTTTAATCCAACTGACGAGTTCATTCAATCAACTGCCAAAACATTAAGTTGAATGACAAGCTGAGCTGAGATGAATTAGCAAAAAATACAAGTATATAGTAATGTTTGGGCATTATAATACATAATAATTCGTTTTTCCACTTATAACTGATATGCTTATACCTAATGCATATTGTCATAAACATCTAAATCTACTTTTGGATGGAGGGATTTATTCAGACAGAGAGCAGCAATGAAGAGCACTTGAGAGGTTTAACAATAAGCAACAGCAAGGACAAATCATCAACGAGGGATGTTGAAACTTGTATAATAATTGAATGGTTCAACCTTTTGATGTTTGAAAACCAATATCATTGTCTTTGCCTGTCCAAGAGAAACACTCGTCAAATGTATATTTTAAACAAACAATGACTACTCTTCTAGATTTTTCAGTTAAACCAAAATGTATTCATCACAAAACTTGCAAGTTCACAAGTATCAAAACACCATGAACTTGTACAGTCCCAACACCACAATGAATCATTTAAGAGGGTAAAATAAAGAGTTACAAGGGAGAAATTCCAAACCGGATACCGAGGCAAGTTCATCTTGATGTTTTCATGCTTTGTCTCACAGGCAAGAGTGAAAAACTAATTATTTGCAGATCTGAAAATTGCAGAGAGCCAATAGGAAGAAGGCAATGGGAAGTTATTGAGAGAACATATAATGTGAACTTCATGTTTCAATTTTAATGCTTTTTTTTAATGAAAGAAAAAATTATTAAATGATTTTTATGGTTAAATTTAATGAAAAAACACGAACAAGATTTTTCTGATTTTATAGGAACAAAAGAACATTGCACCAATAACAGGTGCATTATAAGTATTCAGAATATTGATTTAGTAGAACTAGTTGAGAGCTCTTTTGACAAATCTATTCTGTTTTTCATTCATCAGCGACGCGTCGCATGCACAGCTTGTAGTCAAATAAATCCTTTTTGTTTGTTACACAGCACGTGGAAAGCAAGTTGTTACCTACAAGCATTTTTTAGCTCATGCTCTTCTTATAAAACGTGACAGTAGAAGATTTTCATATGCAAGTTTTTCTTTCACTGACAGCAGATAAAAATTAGTAACACAACAAAGACAGCCAAACATTGCACACACCATAAATATATAGGACATCTAAAATACCATAAAAAAAACCTATAAGCATGAACAAAGAGCAGACAAATGAAAATTAGGTTTTATTGTTTATGATGCAACGAAATCAACAGTGAAAGATAACTTGATTCAACTGTTCTAGATAAATTGAAATTCATTGGCACAAAGTCATTTAATAAATCAAATTTGAACCAAAAAATGCAATATAAGCATTTGACAAAGGAGACAAACCTTGGTGAAGCCAAACAAGCTGATGTGTTGGAGAAGCCAGCAAACACATTTGAGTAGGACTTGGTCAAGTAAGCAAAGTTGGCAATTGGAGGTAAAGCAGGCACCCGTTCACCTTTTTTCAAAAGTTCTTGCAAATTCAGTCTCTGCATGGTCAAGACAGCTCTGGATTCTTTCCAAATGAAGGCTAGAATACCATTTTGAATTACAAAGAGGGAACCCGGCTTTGAACCAGGATACCGAAAACCATACCCATTTGCAATACCCTCACCTGCAAATGCATGTTTCACACTTACAGGAATTGAATCTGCATCAACATCCCAAGGAAATGGATCCAATGAAGGTTCATCCATATTTACAATAAACATTGCTGAACCATTGGGATGAAGAACATAGTGGGTGCCTTCCAAAATTTTGGTAGCAATTAGTTGTCTTTGGCCCTCGTATTCGTCATAAGATATCAAAAGAAAAAACAAAGCCTTTCCTGGCTTGTCTTCATTGGGCTTCCCCGGAGGCCAACCAAAAGTCCCACCCCATAAACCAGCATACTCTTGGTCAGCTCTTGGAACCCGCATGGGTAGCTTGTAAAGGGCAAACCGACTGTCATGCATATTTGGCCATGCTCGATAAGAAGATAACCTGGCAGTGGAGGCATGCAGTGTCAATCCTATTGTATCACCAGATCTTAGAAATTCATGAAGTTGCGCATGTTTGTTCTCACTACTTGAAGAACTATTCTTTGGAAGTGTGAAACTACCATTAATAGAGGGAGACTTTCCCAATATTTGTCTAAGACTAGCTCTAAAATACCCACTAAGAGTTTTCTTACTGATGGACTTTGCACGACTGTCAGCATTCGAACAGTGAAATCCATTTGACCGATCAATGCTATTTTTTATCTCACTCAATTGCAATTGAATGGGATCAGAAGGAAGCTCAGAAGCTTCCTTCCAATCAAACCGACTCCCGCCAAGTTTATACATTTGAAGAAGCAGGGTTCTCCTTTCAAATAAGAGCACAGCATCTAGGTGAAAATCATCATCATCACTCCTCAACCGAGGAAATAGAGGGCCAATTGCCAAATCAGGTACATTTCGACGAACTTGGCTTGTGACAACTTCAATCAACTTTCTTCTATCACTATAAGCCAAGCGGCTAAAAGGAACCTTAGAATCGCACTGTCCAAGCATCCTCTGTGACCTTGACAATCCAATATTCGACCTAGAAATGTTTCTCGATAACTCCTTATCAGAATTATAAGCATAGCTTTTACTATGCAATAACACATTGCCACTCTTTTGTTGTCTAGGCTCAACTTCAAGCAATAGTACATTGCAGTTCTGCTGGACAGGCTTAACGGAACCAGGATAAATACAGTCATTTCCTTTGTCTCTCCCATGTAAAAAGAATATAGTGGAACCATCAAGATCTCCTACTATTTCAAATACAGGAGCCCATAGTATAGGTCCATCCTCAATTCCTAAAGGACCTAGTTCTTGTGGTATTATTCTACACCCAACAACAGATACAAAACCAGGCATAACATATACAACATTACCTAGCTCAGGATTTTGATGAACCCAAATTCCGATTAATGGCTTAACAGTAACGAGGAAGCGACAGAGTGTCTTGTAAGATGACACGCCCTTTCTCCACTGAAGAAGATCACGATGAGGAATAATTCCAATCTTGTCGCATTGGGTTAACCAAACTTTCTCAGAAGCCACAAGTGTACATAAACTTCGGCAGCAAAGACTGAGATTACAAATATCCTTGGGCGAAAGGGAACGAGATATAATAGAAAAAACGTCATCAGGCAAAGCTAGAAGCAAGTTCGAACCGCACAACTCAGACACCATAATTTCGCCTTTATGAAACAAACAGTTCAACGAATCATGATAAATGCAACAATTACAGAAGAGTTCCGACTTGAATATGCGGTTATAAGAAACAATTAGATCCAATTAGAGTGAACAGATTCAAACCTGGAATCGGGATAGCTCAGTCTAAGAATCTTCAGTTGTTGTTTCTAATCAAAGTAGACAGCGCAAGAAGAGACAAAAACTGATAAGAGATTCAATTTTGCTTCAGATTCGGCCATAAATGAACCGAGTCAATTTGGAAGTCTACAAGACTGCACAAAAACTTGCCTCGGATTCAGAGGGGGAGGTTTATTTGAGAAACGTAGAGATAGCAGCAAAACGAGAGAGAGCAAAGAAAGGGAAGCGATGGAAGAAAAGCTTAAAGATTGGGTGAGGTGGAACACTCTAGCTGAAGATGAGAAATGCAAATCGGATTTACAATTAATCAAAGATTTTGACATTAATTAATTAATTCGACATACGGGTGGGTATCCAGCCAACCAATTTTGAACCATTGTTCAAAGCAAAAGTCCAAATATACTAAAAGTCATTCTCCCTCCACCATATTTTCACGATTCTTTTTAGGAAAAATCAATTATTTGTTATAATATAAAGTATTATAAGATGTTTATTAATAATTACATGGAGATTATTATTATAATAAAAAATGTAAAATAATACAAATTTTAAATTTATAGATATATTTAAAAATGGAGTATTTATTGAAAATATTCTATTCTTCATTAATATTATATTAATTGATATTAATCATAGTTGTTAAAATCGGACCATTCAAAAAATCCAAAGAGATAAAGAAGTTAAGGGTTTAAAATTAACTAAAATTTGAAAAATCCTATAAAAATTAATATTTTAGTTTCATTTAGTCTCATAATATAGTAAAATATTAATAATATAAATAAAAATTATATTATTAATTATAATAATATTTTTAATACCAAAAAAACAAATTAAAATAAATTTATAATACAAAAATATTACATTTAATTAAAAAAAAATTGAATAGAAGACAAATTTTTAGAAAGATTAAAAAAAATATAATATAAAAATTAATTAATGATACTTAATTTGAAAGAGAAATTTAATACAATAAAAAAAGAGAAATTTAATTAAAATACGTCTATAATATATAAAGTATGAAAGAAAAAAACAATATCACTTTTAACATTTCTTTTATTATTTTGAAAAACGCAAAGAATCAAACTTTGATTTAAATGGCTTGAAAAGTTCGGTTGATTACCAAAGTTATAAAAACTTACTTATACATTTCAAATTAATTACCACTCTCATGTATTATTGAGTCTTTACTTAGGAAGCATAAATAATTAATACTAGTAATTAACTATGACTCCATATCTTTTAGTCTTTTGTGTTCTTTATCTGCATAACCTGAAAACCCTTGATCGGGTTTGCAGTTCAATGGTTGAACCGTCTGTATCAATGATTTTTTAAAGGGTTTTAATAAAAAAAATCATATACCTCTGGATCGGTCAACCTACCGGATCCGGTCGAATTGAATTGTCACGACCGGTTCGATCTAGGTTTTATAACCTTGGGATTAGCTATTAATATAGTTGTAACAAGATTAGCTGAGTTACATTTGAATTTTTAAAATAATATAATTTTTGATAACACTGGAGAAAACTTCTCGATCGGATCCCGTCCCTGTGAGGCGCCGCTGGGATCGGCCGGGGACACTCCGATGCCAAAGTCAGTAGAATATATGGAGAGTAAATCGTATTGACAAAGCTTAGAGAATGTAAAAGTAAGTGTACCTTGATAGCCTAGAAAGGTAGGCTATATATAGTTGAGGAATTTGTAACCCCTAGGTAACTAGAAAGCCTCCATTAATGCTCATTTAATGGCGGTTACAAGTTACTTTTAATTTGGCGGTTTGAGACTATTAATGATTCATTTAATAATCATTTATGGTCGAGACGGCGGCCAGCCGTTATCTAGGTAAATGGAGAGATTCCGCTCGACGGCTTCCTTTGCTACGTGGCATATCTTAAGGTAATTATCTCTTTTGGTCCTCATGATAATATCCTAATGTTATCAGAAGCCCCCCCCAAAATGCCTTTAAAGTCCTTTAGGGCTTTTGGACTTCTGCGCGCCGTCTTATGCTTCCGCATTTAATGTGCACTCTGTTCAACGTCCTTTGATGGCCGACACGTGTAATAGCACACTGCCCTAGAAACGTTTCAAAAACCATCTTCATCTTTCGGAGTTTCTCTTTCTTCTCATTTTCTATCTTCTCCCGTTTTCGAAGCCTTTCCTCAGAAACTTCAAAGATCCTACTCAGGCTTCTGCATTTCCATGTAAGTGCTTTTTTATTTTACTCTGAATGTTTAGAAGTTCATCTTCATCCTCCGGGTCAACTTCCGAACTCTTTAATTCGACGTCTTCCCCTAAGATTGAAGTAGATTTTAGTTGGACCACATCCTCGTCGGAAAACTCCCAATCTTCTGTCGGCGAGATTAATTCTGGTCCAACTGAGTTCAATAACTCGACGCGTAACCCTTACCAGACTCGTTCCACCGGAAACCCTTCTTTCTTTTCCGGTTTTACTCCGGCCGGTGCCCGTAACCGGTTTCTGGGTTTAATGGCTTCTTCTTCTATTCCTGTTAGAAAAAAGAATCCTCGAGCGGAGTCTACTTCGTCTCGTATGAGTGCCACGGATTTGGCGAGTCTATCGGATCGCTTTCCGTGGATCAAAAATTATGAAACCAACTCCCAGCTTCTCATCAACGCCCCTCCAATCCGCCGAAGGGCTTTTTTACTGTATTTTGTAGTCATATTGAGAGAGGGTTTTGCCTTCCTCTTCCCCAGATGTTGGCGGATATCCTCTCGTACTTTGACATTGCCGTCAGCCAGCTACACCCCAACGGCTGGCTTGACATGGCGTTAGATTGTTATCTTGCGTCAAATTTAGGCGTAGTGTATAATGGCCGAATCTTTAGAGCCTTTCACAAACCCTCCAGGAGGAAGTCGGAGTCTTATCTTACATTCGCCAAATTTGGTGTCTATTCGCCCTTTTACGACAAAATGTCCAACGTTCATAGCTGGGATGAGAGTTTCTTCTACGTGAAGATAAAGGAGGATGAACCGTTAGGTTTTCCTTCCGTCTGGAACTCTCGTCCGCTACATATGGCGGGTGACATGCGAATCTTAACACACAGTGATGAAGAGGTGGCGGATCTCATGAAGCAGATTAAAGCGGATGCATGGACGTATGCGAATGCCTTAGCCTTCATGATGAGTGATATTCCTCTGATCCGCCGAGTGGAGGATCAATTCATTTATTCAAAAATTACTCAGTTTGATCAAGGTACCTTGCATATTTCAGGAGCTTTAATTATTCTGATATCTTCTTTGGCAGGGGTGTATCTAAGGCAAATCGTGCTCTTGCAGAGACGCGCAGGATGTTTCAAGGAGAGGAAGCCCGCAAGAAGAGTCAGGCGGCTAACCCTCAACCTGATACGGGCAAACGCCCTATGGAGATGGCTGTCGATCCGCCGCTGAAGAAGAGGCAGCCCAATACTATTGGGAGTACCAAGATAATGGCGGACGCGATTAAATCCGCCAAACCTACTGAGAAAGTGGTTCAGGTAATTCGTTTATTGATTTTGTTTCCTGCTCATCTGATTTTAAAGCGGCGTATGGTTTTTTCCTGTTTGCGCAGATGGCGAAGCCTGATATCGGTGGATATTGGTCCGCCAAGTTTGGGGTTCAAGGAACTTTTGAGAATGAATCTCTCTTGAATGACCTGGACGAAGCTTTAGGACAGGTGGGAGAAGTACAAAAGGATTACGACCAAATCCCCGGATCGATCCACGTCCATAAGGGAAAGTCTGAGCTTCTTTCGGTGAGTATTAAAAGAATATGATGATTTGTTTCGTTCTTGGACTAAATCCTTTTGTTTTCCTCAGCTGTATGCCCGCTTGCGCACTTTGGAGAATGGAGTCCTTCAGAATGTGGCGGATAGGGCGACTATTGAAAAGTTAGAGAAAGAGATAGTGAATGCCAATTCCACTATTGCCACCGCCAACGCGAACCTAGCTTCCGCCACAGCTGCTTTAGTTCTCCGAGACGGGGAGATACAAAATCTGAAGGCAAAAATAGCTTCTGATGCTAAAAGCCATGAAGATGCTCTCGGGGAAGCGGAATACACGGCGGGCGAACATGCATTCTTTTATGGAGAGATGCTTATGGCGTACTTCTCTTTAGCCCATCCTGAAATTGATTTCACAGATCCTGAGTTCGCTGTCCCCGAACCGGAAGATGTGGCAAGGTTCAAGAAGATGCCCAATGCCAAGGAGTACCTTCGCAACTATGTGCGAAAATGGATGAAGGGAACCTTGCCGGATGCCAAACCTTCTACCACAGTTGTGATGGATGACCTCCAGGAGATGCCGTCCAAAGCTGATTCTGAACAAAAAGGGGATAAGGAAGTATCTCTTGAAGGCGGATCCCTGACTGTGGAGAAGAAGGACCCTCAAGCGAGCGTTGGGGGCGAAGGAAGCACAAAAGAAGATGCTCATATTATCATTTAGTTAGCAATTTTTGTAAAAACTTTTCAAGTATAATTCCAAACATTGCTATGTATAAACATTATTTTACTTTTACCCTTGCGCAGGACAGTGTTTTCAATGTGAGTATGTTTAGGATTTTTGTTTGAAGTAGGTGGCCAGCCATACTTCATTGTATGAACCTTTGTGAAGGTTTGAAGCTGTTCTATTCCTTCTTTAGAGGAAGTAAAGCTGCCCAGGGGTTCAATTTGCTACCTATCTTTGAGGTGAAATGACCCACTCGTAGGACTTGTGAATTCCTTTATGAAAAGGATAAGAGAGTGTAAAGACCTTGCGTCCAAGGATCGTTTTAACTCTTATTGGAGATTGGGATCCGCCCGGAGACGGATCCGCCCATAAGATTGATCCTCTTATGTGCTTTAGGATAGCGATATATTGCGAATGTGGAGAGCGTTGGGTGCCTCCCCTTCTTTTTAAGACTGGAATATTGATATTGCAGCAGTAAACTATAAAAAGAACATAAATAATAAAACCAACGATATTTATTAATGGGATGAACACCTTATTACAGCGGACATGTCTTTATAGATGAGCCTCATCAAAACCTTTAACAAGAAAAACCCCATGGGAAAAAGCTTGTTAAAGGAAAAAGAGTACTCAAGACCGTACTTTATTTTCTAACAAAGTATTTGCGGAGATTTTGGAGATTCCACGTGCGTGGCAGCGTGTTGCCCTCTTTATCTTGTATTTTGAATGTGGCTGGTCCCACCTTCTCCACTATCTGGTATGGACATATCCAATTGATCCCCAACTTGCCTTTACCTTCTCGAGATTGGACTTTATCAGCCTTGCGAAGCACAAGATCTCCCATCTTTAGATCCACAATCTTGGCATTTTTATCATGATAGGATGCAATCCGCTGTTTATATGCTGCCATGCGTACATAGGATTGATCCCTGTGATCCTCGACCTGATCCAGACGTTTCCTCAGTCGTTTATCGTTGTCTTCTTCACAATAAAAGGCCACTCGATCACTGGGGACTCATATTTCCATGGGGATTACGGCCTCCACTCCATGAGAAAGGGCGAACGGCGTTTCTCCCGTAGCGGTTCTTGGGGTTGTGCGATAAGCCCATAAAACACTTGTAAGTTGATCCGCCCATTTTTTGTCATGTTCTCCCAACCTCTTTTTTATCCCATTTACAATCGTCCGATTGGTCACTTCGGTCATTCCATTGGACTGAGGATAATAAACGGAGGCGAATCTGTTCATGATGCCCAATCCCTCATAAAAAGCCTTGAATTTGCCACAGTTAAACTGTGTCCGGTTGTCAGTGATGATGGTGTGTGGAATGCCATATCTTCCCACGATGTTGTCTTTGACAAACTCCACTATCTGCTCTGCTGTAATGGAGGAAACAGCCTCGGCTTCTACCCATTTGGTGAAATGGTCCACCGCTACTATTACGTACTTCTTTTGCCGGCGAGTTGGAGGAAATGGTCCAATGATGTCTATTCCCCAAAGGGCGAATGGACGGCCTTCAATGATTGGCCTTTGAATGTGCTTGGTAGTGTGTGACTCATTTGCGTGAATCTGGCAACTATGACAAGATTCTACCAAACTCTGGGCATCTAACTCGGCTGTGGGCCAGTAGAACCCTGCTATCCTTGATTTCTTCAAGATTGCGGCGGATGCCTCATGTGACCCGCAAGACCCCTCATGTAGCTCTTTGAGGATCTGTTGCCCTTCTTCTGGTAGAATGCATTTCATCCAAGGATGACTAAAAGACCTTCTATAAAGACCATTATTGATCAAGGAGAAGTAAGCCGATCTCCTGACAATCTTCCTCGCCTCTTCCTTATCTTCAGGTAATGTTCCATTCAGTAGGTATTGGCGAATGACTGTCCTCCAATCATCCTCCATTGTTGTAAGTACGGACACTTCTTCAGCAGCAAATGCTGGAGCCATTTTTACTTCGAAGGGACAATCTGGATCCGCCCAGTTTACTTCACTAGAAGCCATTTTGGCCAATTGATCAGCCTCTGTATTGGATTCCCTTGGTATGTGAACCAATTCCCACCTAGTTTCTTTAGCTTCAAGGTTATCCAGAATCTTTTTTACTTCTGCTACATACTTGGCCAGAACCTCGTCCTTCACCTCGTAATTCTTGATTACTTGGTTCACCATTAGTTTAGAATCGCTGTAGATCACGATCTGCTCCGGGGTGATTTCTTGAAGTAGACGTAAGCCCAATATCAAAGCTTCGTACTCAGCAGCATTATTAGTAGCATGGAAATTTAACTTTGCTGCGTATCGCAGTCTTATGTAGTGGGGACCTTTGATCACAACTCCCACACCAGCTCCATCTGCGGAGGAAGCTCCATCTGTATACATTGACCATTCTTCTAACGGAGGCTTGGGATGAGATATCCCCTCGTCAGTGAATTCATTCACGAAGTCCGCCAGGACCTGACTTTTTAAAGATGACCTGCTCTCGTATCTTACATCAAATTCACCCAAGCGAATCGCCCATTCCATCAACCTTCCCGAAGTGTCCGGCTTCTGCAATACCTTTCTCATCGGTATATGGGTTCGAACTATCACGGTATGTGCCTGAAAGTATGGCCTAAGGCGGATTGCCGTGGTCACGACAGCCAGTGCCATTTTGTCCAACTTCAAATATCTGGTTTCAGCATCTTTCAAAACTTTGCTCACGTAATAAATGGGGAATTGTTGGCCATTTTCTTCTCGCACCATGACTGTGCATACGGCTTTATCCGTAACTGACACATACATGTATAGATCCTCCCCCTTCATAGGTCGACTCATCATGGGTGGCTCTGTAAGGAACCGCTTGATTCCTTCGAATGCATTTTGGCAATCTTCATTCCACTCAAACGCCTTTTGTCCCTTGATAACTTTGAAAAAAGGCTGACATCTACGAGCTGAGCAAGAGATAAACCTGCCCAAGGCTATGATACGCCCATTGAGGCGTTGTACTTCTCTGATATTCCGAGGAGGTTGCATTTCTAGGACTGCTTTGACTTTGTCAGGATTTGGGCTAATTCCTCTTTCACTAATCATGAATCCTAGAAATTTGCCATATGTTGCCCCGAAAGTACATTTCTCTGGATTTAGCTTGATGTTGTGATGGCGAAGTATTTCCAGTACCTCCTTTACATCCTCTGCATGCTTTTCCGCAGTTGCGCTTTTAATGATCATATCATCTACATAGACAGAATAATTATCATTCTTACTGTTCGAGAATATCTTGTTCATCATCCTCTGATAGGTAGCACCTGCGTTCTTGAGCCCGAAGGGCATAACTTTAAAACAATAAGTAGCTTGATGTGTCACGAACGAGGTCTTGGTTCTATCTAAGGGCTCCATAGGGATTTGATGATAACTTGATTTCACGTCAGTAAAGGAATACATTGCATGACCGGCAGTTCCATCTACAAGCATGTCTATGCATGGCAAAGGATAGTTATCCTTGGGGCAAGCTTTATTAAGATCTGTGAAGTCAATGCACATGCGGTAGGATCCGCCAGCTTTCTTGACTAGCACGACGTTCGCCAACCACTGAGTGTAAAGTACTTCCTCAATGGCATCCGCCTTCTGGAGCTTGGCAATTTCCTCCTCTATCACTTTTTGTCTTTCTGGACCATGATTCCTCCGCTTCTGGGCCACAGGAACCGCATCTTTATCAATGTTGAGTTTGTGGGTGATTATGTCCGGACTGATTCCAGGCAGAATTTCATCCTTCCATGCGAAGACATCTTCGGCCTCACAGAGTACCTTGGAGATTGCATCTCTGATATTGCCCTGTAGTCCTTTAGCTATCCGTACCTGCTTTTCTTCTGCCATCAGGTACATTTCGGTTTCGCCTAAGGCCATTGTGACACGTTCTTCTTCATCTTCCTCTTTAGATTGAGGGCGAATCATTAAGGAAGCCGAATATGTCTCTTGGGCTACTTTTTGACAACCTCTAACCATCACGCCCCCTTGACCGTGGGGATGTAAAGCGTTAAATGGCGAATAGAGATAAGAGCTGCCGCTTCGGAGATGAAAGGTCGCCCGAGGATAATATTGTAGGCTAATTGTCCATCCAAGACCGAAAACTCCAAATCTCCTCGCCAAACTTGATCATCATCAGTAAGCTCGCAATTCAGAGTAACTTGGCCTTTCGTCTGGATGGTATGACCTGTCACTCCCAAAATGTCCACCATAGTTGGTTCTACCTGGACATGATCAATCTTGAGTTTGGCGAATGCTCCTCGGGTAATGATATTACATGAACTTCCTGTATCAATCGTTACCCTCTTCATCTCCCAACCCTCAACCATCATAGTGACGACCAATGCGTCAGCATGGGGTGGAATTTCAGGACCTGCGTCTGAGAAAGGGCGATTTAGTGATGTCCTGTCAAGGGTGGTCGTCTTCGCCTTTTTTAATGTTGGCTGATAGCCAGGCCCACCTGCTATGACGTTGATGGTACCCTTTCCTTTCTTCTTTGGGTCCTCTTTGGATTTGTCATCTTCCTTTCCTTCCGTTTGGATAAACCGATCCAATTTTCCTCTCTCAATGAGTCGCTCAATTTCTCGAGCCAACTCCCAGCAAGCATCCGTATCATGACCATTCTTCCTGTGATACTTGCAATAATTTTTAGGATTCTTTCCTTTGTTGGTGTACTCCCCCCCTTTTGGCTCGGGGTATGAAATGCTCCGTTTGTGCTGGCTGTTCTCGATCCACATAAGAACTTCACTTTTAGAAGCATTGAGAGGTGTGAAGGAGGTGACAAACGTTGATTTGTTCCTAGAATCCCTTCGTTTGTTTCTAGAAGAAGAATCTTGACGTTTGTCTCTGTCCCAGTCCCGAGGGCGGGACTCGCCTCTATCCTTCTTTGGCGATGATGGTGTACCTCGGCGGATATCATCAACCTCTATAAAGTCTTTACAGCGCTCCATCAACTCTGCCATGCTGGTGGGCTTTTTACGAATGAGGTCTTCTTGCAAACTTTTACAAGTAGTGTTTCTTACAAAGCACTCCACAGCTACGGAGATATCTACATCAACGATTTGTATACACAACTGGTTGAAAGTGTCCACATAATCTCGAAGTGGTTCATTCGCCTTCTGTTTTAACTCAAAAAGTTTCCCAGATTTCACCACTGCAGGGATGCAGCCAGCAAATTTTGCACAAAATTCCCTGCTTAATTGATCGAAGCTATTTATAGAGCCTGGAGGTAGAGATTGGAACCATAAATAGGCTGGACCTCCCAAAGTGGTGACAAACATCTTGCAAAGTACAGGTTCGGTGGCTCGATTGAGTCTGGCCAAGATTCTATATTTTCGAACATGAGCCTCCGGATTGTCTTTGCCTGTGTAAATTGCAAGATTAGGGATTTTAAACGCCCTTTCAGTTTCCTCTGCTTCGATCCAGGCCGCAAAAGGCGAATCTCTATTGGCGAATGGATTATGCCTAGCATTTTCCTCATTCATTTGGAGCACTAGGGCCTTTACTCTATCATCAAAATTCTCCGGATCCGCCCTGGGATGATCTCTTTGTGGCGATCTGCTTGGAGAGGAAGAAGAACTTGATTCTGACGATGAATCCGATGGCGAATGTTTGCCTCGTCCGCCTCCCCTTCTTCCTTCGTTGCCTCCCCCTCCACTTCCTCTATTTGGTGGAATTGGACCGTTTCCTCCTTGCTGGCCTTCTGGCAGAGTGTGTCCAACAGTTCCTGAAGATGGATGGGGTGGTGGTCCACCTATATGAGACGTTTTTTCCGGTCTTTTGCTCATTTTACGACCAGTAGATGGAGCCGATCTGCCACGGCGTGGAGATTTTGTTCGCCTTGGCAAAGGAGATCTTGCCTGCTTATCTTTGTTCTTTTTATGCTTTTTACGAATGGGCTCTTTAAATCCGCCATGGGACGAATTCGTCCGCGGGCGCTTGGGTACATTCGGCCCATCACGATTAAACCTTGGAACTTCTGATCCGCCAGGAGGGACCGTATTGTTCCCGTGGCTTCCTTCACCAGGAAACAGCTCCCTGATAACCGGTCGTGCTCCATCCGGCGCCGTGGTAGTTACCGTAGAGTCAACGTTGTGAGCTTGAAGGAATGAAGAGTTACGAGCCCCAGGTCCCAGACTGAAGTTTAACGGAGGTAGAGATGAGACAACTGATGTAGGTACCGTACTCCTATGAGGAGGAATAGTCATGAATGCCCGAAGACGGTTTCCAATTTCAAGCCCATATCGCGCCTCGATATCCTGAGCACACATATCAAGGAAGGATGCCGTGGGCATATTTCCATCAATATTCATCGTAGGGGCGATTGTGTTTGTGCATCCAACGCTAGATGGTGTAATTGTTGGCGATTCGATCCCTGAGGAGGGATTTTGTATTTCATCATTCATGATGTTTCAACGTGAACGAAAAATCCTTTATTTGGTCAAGGATTCCACGTTCACCGCACCAATTGATAACACTGGAGAAAACTTCTCGATCGGATCCCGTCCCTGTGAGGCGCCGCTGGGATCGGCCGGGGACACTCCGATGCCAAAGTCAGTAGAATATATGGAGAGTAAATCATATTGACAAAGCTTAGAGAATGTAAAAGTAAGTGTACCTTGATAGCCTAGAAAGGTAGGCTATATATAGTTGAGGAATTTGTAACCCCTAGGTAACTAGAAAGCCTCCATTAATGCTCATTTAATGGCGGTTACAAGTTACTCTTAATTTGGCGGTTTGAGACTATTAATGATTCATTTAATAATCATTTATGGTCGAGACGGCGGCCAGCCGTTATCTAGGTAAATGGAGAGATTCGCCTAAGAGATCCGCCAACGGATCTCTTAGAGCTGATCTAGGGTGATCCGCCAGACGGCTTCCTTTGCTACGTGGCATATCTTAAGGTAATTATCTCTTTTGGTCCTCATGATAATATCCTAATGTTATCAATTTTTTTAATAATATTTGTATTACTCCCCCTTAAGTTAAAGGTGAGTGAATCTTCAACTTCAAGCTGAAATTGAGACTTCGAGAGCGGATTTATAAAAATGTAAATGGTTTGATCCAAAGTCGAGATTTATAAAACTCATAGGACTTTGTGTGCCACTCACCTTATCACACACAAAATGGAAGTCAAGTTCCAAATGTTTGGAACAATCATGGAATATCAAATTGGTCGATAAGTAAGTTACGCCAAGATGATCACATCATATGATTGGAATGATCTTAGAGGTGTTTTGTGAGCATATGTATCCAAGTAATTTCTGAAGCTAAGGCAACTAGAGCATGATGTTTGGCTTTAATAGACGATCGGTAGATTGTTCATTGTTTTCGAGAGCGCCACACGACCAAATATGGACCAACATAGACTACATACACTGAGGTGGACTTACGGTCATCAAGGTTACCACCCCAATCCGAATCAATAAAACCCATCAAAGCATAATTTGCAATTTTGTAGAATCACAACCCGTGAGTGGAGGTTGTATGCAAATAACACAATATGCGTTTTACAGCCTTTCAATGTTCCAAATACAGTTGATGCATAAATTAGATGACCTTATTTACATTGAATGACATATCAGGTTGAGGGATTATGGCATATTGTAAGCCTCCAACAATGCTACGATATAATCCTGAATCATCAAAAGGTTCACCAATAGACGGAGATAATTTACGGGTTAGACACATAAGAGTGGAAACTCGTTTGGATTTGTGCATGTCTGCCTTAACAAGAAGAACACATATTTATGCTAATTGATTGTCAAATTTTTGGAGGACCAATGAGCTTCAAGTCCAAGAAAATAAGTCAACCTACAAGATCCCGAATGGAAAATTTAGACTGCAAATGGCTGAGAAGATGTTGAATAGCCACTTTGTTACTTTATGTGCCCAATATGTCATCGACATAAAGCAAACAAAAGAGACAATAACCATTAACATTGTAAAAATACAAGGATGGGTCAGCTTTGGAGTATTGAAAAACAAAATCGAACAAGGCAATACTAAGACAACAATGCCATATTAACGGTGTTTGCTTAAGACCATACAAACTTTTGTGAAGCATGCACGCATAGTTAGAAAGATCAAGGTTGATAAACCCAGTGGTTTGTTCCATAAACATAAGTTCATTCAAATTGTCGTGCAAGAAAGCATTTGACACATCCAACTGATAAATAAACCTACCATGTGAGATTGACATACTGAGAATAAGGTGAATAGTTGTTGGTGTGATGATGGGATAGTATGTTTGTTCAAATTCCATACCTGGTCTCTAGTGAAATCCCTTAGCAACTAGTCGTGCTTTATATCTATCAATAGATCCATGTGGATTCAATTTAACCCAAAATACCCACTTACAACCGATAATATTGGATGTAAGGCTCGAAAGTACCAATCCCCATGTACTATTTTCTATATGTACTTAATATAAAGGCACAAATAAGGTATGAGTTTTCTTCAACTTTTACCATTTATTTCTATTAGTGTACGCCCTAGTCCCAAGACATTTGTAATTTTGATGATTCAATGGATAAAGAAAGGCATTAATCTATTTCAGTTTATTCATCTTATGCGAGTTAAACTTATATAGAATATCCATGTCACTACCTGCTAATGTTTGTTGGGTTGAGGACTTGCGCAAGTGAATCCATGAGGCAACAAGGTAATATACCAAAACATCCCTAGTTTGTTGTTATCATGGGAATGATAATGAACTAAAAACTATTGTGTGTTTTAGTTGTGATGGTGTTTCACCGGTCATGGGCATTGGATGTCAGACTAGGGGCACAAAGGCTTATAAAACAATAAGCACTGAATTGATCCTCTTATGAGAGCACCATATGGTCTCATGTGTCATAGGTGTGACTCATGTAGCATTTAAATTAGAATCCTTAGACCAAGTTCGGTATGGTCCTAGAGGAGACATGGTCGCACTGAAGGAAAATAGACAAGCTTAGGCGCAGCGGAATAATAAAATTTTATCTATTTTATCTATTTCCCCTTTCCAAGATCTGTTAATTGTTATTTCATATAAAAAGGGATAGAAAGTAATACCTTCGGTGAAGAACTATCTACGTGTGACGTCCGTGTCCGTAACGTTTTATTTTTATGTTAGAATATATCATATACATTAAATGATTAATATTTGATTGAAAATATAATTAATAATATTAGATTAAATTCTTATAAATAAGAATAAGACCCTAACATGTTTTAAATAAAGGGACCAAATTAAATTTTATAATTTAGTAGCCTAAATTATAATTTGTTCTAACTCAGAGAAATGTCACATTCTAAATTGACATAATCTTATTTTTACTTAATTATTATATTCCTTTCAAAATGAATTAACTTATTTAGTATTATAAAAATAATTAAATAAATTATTGCATGTCAACGTGGCATGTATAGAATTAGGATGAATTAGGTAGTAACCTTATGTGTCAATATATCAACTTACATAGTGATGAAAGCTTGCCATATGTATATGAATTTTTCATGAATAGACATGTGTTATCATTGATGAGATTTCCTTTATTATAAATATAACTAAAATGAAATTTGATTGGGGGGAACGAAAAAATCAAATAAAATAACAGTATAAGATATGATTTTGCTGTAGTTTTAGGGATGCTTTGATCTTGGAAGGGATGGTAAGGGAGAAAAGGGAGATTTCAAACGAATAGAAAAGTTGGATTAAAGGTTCTAATTGATCTCGAGTTAAAGCAAACGGTTTCGTGTGGACAGATTGAAATTCGTAACATTGAAGAGGTAATAATTAATATTATTTTCTCTTTAAATAAGATTCTAATTAGACAGTTATATATTAAATTAGACGATTATTTAAAGGTTTCGGTTATGGAAAGAATTGATGCCAGTTAATTATTGAATTGTCACGGTCTAAATCATTATATACTGAAAAATTATAATAATAAGAAGAAATTGAAACTAAAAATTTGTACGGATAGACTCGTAGCAGTGTTACGAGTTTAACTGAACCTTCGTTCGGAATTAATGATACAATTTTGTTTACACGTTACAATTTCGGTGACAAACGAGAATAATAGTCAATAAAGTATTTGGTTTAAAATTTAGTTTTAAGTTATTTATAATTAAGTGACTTTAAATTATCGAGTTAAAATGCGTTATAAATTAGAAGGATTAATACCGATATTTGTTAAAATTTCATATAAAAGTTGGTGGAATAATTTGAATATAAAATTAGGACGAATATACTCTTAGTAGTTAACGAGTCTAATAGTAGTTCGGTTCAGAATTTTGTTCGGTGATTGAAAGTAGTCCGATAAGATATTTACTTTTAACGATATTAAATTTTATCGATACAATATTTTGAGCTATTTAATTCTTGGAGTTCGATTAAATTATGAATCGATGATTTTATACGAATTTTTAACAATTTTAGTTATATTAAAAGATTATTTGATTTTAATGATTGTGATTATTTTTACGAAAATAGTCAATTCATGCCAAATGGTTTTACGGTTATGGAATTAATTGGAAGTTTGACTGTGAAAAGAGATTTGAGCATATTGTGATTTATGATTTTATATATATACATCTAGAGTAATCCGGACGGGTGGTTTTGATAGTTGAAGACCATGTTCAGCGAGGGACATGGCATGTGTACGCAGTGTAAAGACCTAGTCGGGTATTGGCAGCGAAGTGTGGGGTAAGACCAATACGGGATTAGGCAAGGTTAAGAGACGTCTCGATTATGTGATATATGTGGTTATGGATTGATACATAAGGGGAGAAACTCTAGAATGGATATAAGGTTTTATGTTTCGGATATAAGCTAATTTGGATATAAGGTTTTATGTTTTCGGTTCTGAGCTGATTTTGATATAAGGTTTTATGTTTTCGGTTATGAATTGATTATGATATAAGGTTTTGCGTTTGATTAATTACGAGTTTGATTGATTACGAATTTGGTTTGATAAAGCGTTTATTTGATTACGGAATTGGTTTAATAAAACATTTGATTGGTTACAAGTTGTTTTGATAAAATGCTGATATAACGATATCGATATTTATCTGCGATTTGATTTGATTTGATAACGTGATTTTAATGTTTTTAAGTTCAAGTTTTATATTGTCGAATCGATAAAGTATTCACGTATATTAAATAAATAATAAATAAATTTTAGACGATCTGAATAAGTGTTTTTGGTCTATTCCGAAATTAAGTTAAGTTATTAGGAAATTAAATTAAGTTATTAACGGGTTAAAAATTGACGAGTCGAAATCGTAGATCGGGATACTAAATATGTGAATGGTAGTAGCGATAAAACGAAACTATATGAAACGAAACTATATATCAATAAAGTGAAGTTTATTAATTTCATCAACGTGTTAATTAAGTTGAGAGAACTACCTAAAATAGGTAGAACTACGTGGCTTTGATTCCCGATTTAAAGATTAAAAGACGTTCGGGATACGTAGGAAGCTTGATAGAATTATCAGGTCCAAGCCAAATAATTAATAAAACTTTAGGTAGTCCGTATAAATTTTCAGATGGACAGGCGTTCGTTAGACGGATAGGCGTTGGTTAGCTGTTAGAAGTCCGTTATCCCATTTTCCGTTCATATCCGATGCCGTTTAGGGTCGGGTGTGACACTACGGTTGCAAACAAAGTGCCCACAACTCTTAATCCGTGTATCACGAACAACAAAAGAAACAACACAGAAAATATAGACGATTAGTAATCAACCTTAATAAATAGCAATCGCAATGACTGCCTCTAACAGAAATCGATACTGGATCAAAGAGGGAAAGATTGTAATTAGCCGAGACGGTTTCGGAACGGTTCCTCTTCCTCTTCTATTGTGTGTTGGGCGAATTATGGGGTTAGGGAGTCTATTTATAGACTTCTCAAAACCCTAATCCCAGTTGTGTTAGGTAATTAAATAATTGGAATCTTATTCGGAATAGGATTCCTAATTAGATAATTAAATAAACACTTTACTATTTTTTTTTTGGTAGAAACACTTTACTATTATCTAAATAATAACTAATTATATCTAGATAATAATTATTAATCAAATTAATAATTAATTAATATTAGGGATAATTAATTAGAGTTTCAATCACATAAAACTTCTAATTAATATTATCAGATAATCCTTTAATTTAATTCATAACCATAATCAAATTATAATTATTAATCAAATTAATTTATCCCTAATTAATCTAGGGTGAGTTACACAATAGTCAGGATTTCTTACAATTTTACAAGTGTCTCATTCTTTAAAATATAATTCTTAAAATGTCAAATCTTTAAACTTTCTAACTGAATTTATCAAAATGGTTTTATGGGGTAGTTTATTTATTAAAAAACGAAATAATATCTTTTGAATAATTTTCCATGTCCATGTAACCTGTACTTTTGACATTTTTTTTCCTCAGATTCATGGTTGAAGATTTAGATTTCTTCCTTTTTTTTATAATCAATTTCTTCCTTTTTTTTGAAATCATACTGTTCAATGACAAAACTCTAAAATCATTTAAACACAAAAAGGAAAAACACCCAAAACCAAATTCAAAAAATCAAAATCTTTTTTATTTTCTTTCATTTCTTAACACTTATGTAAAAAGAAAATGAATCATTTCATTGATATAGATCTTGAATAAGTGTTACATGAAGAAAGGAACAAGATGAAGACTCTTGAATTATCAAGCTTCTCGAATACAGAGAGAAGAGGAAAAGAAAAAGTAATTAAAACTAACCTATACTTACCTATTTATACTAACAGCCCTTACATTACAAGTGGGCTGTGTACAAAGCTTTTACAATAAAGTTCCTATACTATTGTGCTCATAAACATAAATGTAGAATCAGTTACAACCAATTAAGCCAAACTATATATTAAGAGCATGAGAGAAAATTACCATAAGACAATCAAGACAATAATTAATCAGTAATTAATCATGTATGTTAACATCATTCAACCAGCCTGCTTATCAATGGTTATTCGAATTTCTGGAAAAAAAGTATTAACTTTTTTATGAAAATATATGAGTTTCTTAAATGATGATTTGTTATTGCTGGTGATTTCTTTACAAGCATCTTACTTGTGGAAACAGTTACATACTAATGTATGCTTTGATTTTAATTGTATCACATTTCAAAATTTTGGCTTACAATTGATATACTGATTATTTTTGTTTGGAAAGAAAGATCAATTGAGTAGAGAAAGATTGGATCATCAAATTCCCAAACAAATATTTATCAAAAAAAGAAAAAAAAAGGAACTGGTCGCAGACAATAAAAGAAAATATGAGAGAAGATGGTGAGAACAAATGGAAAGAGTGGAAGTTAGGATTCAGGAATTAGTTAATAAATGAGTAAAATAAAATAATTAGAGTAACCGATTCAATATGACAAAAGCATACAAAAAATTGGGCTTCTGATATTCTAATTAATAAAAAATAAGGAATTGATAAAAGCAAACAAAAGACCAATTAATATTGTAAAATCTACATAATATGTGACTATTGGTGTAATTTCCTCATTAATCTACAAATTTCGGCCCATATATATAGTGTCTCACTAATTACATTTTCGTCCTCCGATTCCAAGTCCCATATGCGACTCATTAGGTTCTTTATTGCCATTAGCCGTATATATCCTTTGAAATTATTCATCATGATTAATTCCAACATATATATAACGGAATACCGTCGCGAGCTGTTACTAGCAGAACCTATGATATTCCCCCAGAGCAATTAAGAAGTCAGGTTGATAATTGACGTTAACCTTTCTGTATTAGGTACAGTATGATACGATCCTTCATCAACTATATCCTGTCGGTCAATTCCTTATAACCATGGAACGTGTCAAGGTTAAATATAACGAAGAGTCCGACTTTACTTGTACATGTTGAATTCACTCTGAAAGATAAGTTAAGTGAAATGTTCATTTCTACTCTTAACTCTATCACCTTGCAAGGATTTCAGTCAATTCACCACAAGCGGCCATTTGGATATATCTCCCACTTATCAGGAGTGACGAATGCTCAATCTGACATTAACTATTCTGCAATTACTTTGTGTGATACCCAACCCTGCTCTCACACACCTCAGGCTCTCACTTATTGGATCGTGCTCGCACAGAATCAAAGTATCAGACTCCATAATCCAGAATCACTAATTAACGAATGTTTGAGTCTGAGGATTAGTTATACCTACTAATACCAATGAGATGAACAATTGACACTTTTAGATAAATTAATCCATGCTGTTATCTCAAGTCGGGTCCCAATCCTAATGAACTCCTTCACCGGATCCATGTAACTGTCTAGATATCTAAATATCTAAAGCTTGTGAGATCAGCTTTCTGTCTCGACAGAAAACACTGTTACATGCAAGTCTCAATAGTAATATGCCAACCCCTATAACATATTACTTGACTTGGGTTGATTTTAAGTCTATTGGTCTATTATAAAGTATAGTCTCACTTCATGCTTGTATGAACACTTTATAACTACTTAAATAAACTTAGGATTACTTTCTTTATGAAAGATTTGTGCCTTTATATATAGCTACATTTTAATGCTATATATCTGATTAAACAAATGACTAAATAAACAATTTATTCATTAATATTTATATCCTAAAACAATTGTTTTTAGGACACTAAACTCCAACACGCACCCCAATAATGTAATAGCTTCTATTAATCATTTGAAACTGATTTGTTCACTAGAGATCGAGGAAAATCTTAACAACGGATAAGGGTGACAAAACCATGCGTCATATTAAGCATTGATATCAAAGAAAATGATATAATGTTACCGTTAGGTTATTGTTCTAATATACGAGGTAACCATTTAGTATGTATGGTCATATAGACTTGTTAGAGTGTCTATGATTTATGGGTCTTAGGATGGCTACAGAGGGCCATTAACAGAGTTAGATGGACCTACAAGATCGCACACAAAAAATGATTAGCATTATGAAAATAGTATGGAGCTGCATTAACATATTCAATACAATTATTCTTCTGTGATCCTCATTGTCATGGAACCAATTGAACTAGAAGTTTAAGCTGATAGTTAAGGCCCAATTCATATCTGACACCCCTAATAGTTAAGGCCCAATTCATATTAATATCTGAAACTCCTGAACGCAAATGCCCACTGGGATTGAACCGTGTGTTGTACTACACTGGCCTATTTTACCATGTGTTAAAATTAAATCAACAAATGGGGTTTGTCAGAAATCGAACCCTGGATACCATATCATGGAATTTATTGAACTAAAAACTTCAACTGGTAGTTAAGACTCATTTCATATTGATATCTGACACACCATGTAAATAAATGCCCACTAGGCTTGAAGCTTGTACAACACAAGCCCATCTTACCATGTGTTGAAATTAAATCACAAATGATTGTTAGAGGTTCTGATACCATATTATGGTACCAATTGAATTAAAAGCCTAAGTTGATAGTTACGGCCCAATTTATATTAATATCTGAAATTTATAATTGTGTACAACTATTATAACAACAGTTCAATATGTTCTACAGCAAGAGGTCGAACACCTAGTACTACATCCAACAACCTCCAACAAAGTAATAGTAGGCATGGTACTTGCATTCAATGCCAGCAAATTGGGCATTCTTCTAGTGATTGCCCTTCACATCATCCATCTTCTCGGCGTGCTCAGTCCCATGGAATGAATCAACAAAGCGGTACCACTATGAACTCTTTCTTTAACTTGATAATTGATGCTTGTTTTAAGAAGATCATTTTTTTCTTTTTCTTTTTCTAGTTAAATTAACCTGATTTAACATTTTCATCATGACGTTGGATATGGTATTAGAATGCTTCATGTATGGTGTCTCATATCATGGGATAATAAATGGCTAGCCTTGGATAGGTACTTTCGATATTTGTTGGGAGTATAATCACATTGGGCACTTTACCATGGATAATTAAATTTGATTGTGCTATATCTTTTCCTTTGAATGCGAGGAAATTTAATTGACAATTTCATGTCATCAAGGATTATGGAAGGCAATTAGATGATCCAAAATCAATATGAATTTTTCAAAACAATGTAGCATTTTAGATGTTTCTTTTTGTATTTGTAAAACCAGAGAGAGAATTCCATATATTCAATTGTAGAAAGTTCCACCTATATATGAGAGTAACATGTATTAAAGTTAATTACATAATTACATTCCAATGATTAAAGATTTGATTTGGGGATTTAATATCTATACAGCTATATTTTTATTATATACAACTAACTATATGTATTTATAATATCAAAGGAACATAGCTCATTTGGTACACCTTTAAAGGAGGTTATGGGTTCAGACCCATCCTCTCACAAAAAACAACAACTAACTATATGCATTTGAGACAGTATCTAGAGGACCCATCCTCTCACACCTGCACTTCTTCATCACAAACTTCTCAACTACTTGGCTAAACTTCCCCAACCATGCTCTTGGACTTTATTTCAAGCCATATAAGGATTTGCAGAGATGACAACCTTTGCCATACTTCCTTTAAGCAACAAATCCTGGTGGTTGCTCCATATAAATTTCTTCTTAAAGATTCCTATATAAGAAGGAATTTTTGACATCCAATTGATGTAAGGGCCAATTAGAACAAGCTAGCATTGAAATAAAAAGTCGAATAGAACTCATCTTAGCCACCACATGAGAAGAAGTGTTAGAATAATCGACCCTATAAGTCCAAGCATACCTCTCTACTACAAGACGAGTTTTTAAACGAACCACATATCCATTAGAATTAACTTTAACATCATACACCTTTCGACATCTAACATACTTCTTCCTAACTGACATATTTAGCACATCTAAGTACCATTAGCATCCAAAACATTTATTACTTATAAAATTGCATTGAACCATCTGAGATAAGATAAGGCATCTAAGAGGCAAAAGTCTCACTTAGGAGAGATTTGCTAACTAGAAAGCCTGATTGACTATTCGAAAGAAGTCCACTTATGGAGAGGAATTTATAGCAGTTGTAAAGGACGAGGATTGCTAAATGCCTAGTTTTTTCAAGGGTTTTTCTTGAATTTGAGATAGCTTTCATATTTCATTTCTTCATCAAGATTAGATGGCTTTTTCATCAATCTCCGGTCAGTCTTCGGGGGGGTCACTTCCCTTTTAAAAAGTGCTCTTATAGAGATAGGAATTCTTTCCATGATTCATTCCCAGTTTACAGTAATTGAGGAGGTTGGGCATTTTTCTTTATATTTTGTTATGAGAAGTTAGATAGTACCATCTACGAAGAAATAAGGGGTAAGATTTTCTATTGAGAGTTGAGAACTATCCAGGTAATAAGATAACTCTACAAGTTGGGAAAGAGTGAAAGTTAAGACAACCTAACGTAATTTAAAAACTTATGATTTAGACAATGAAGACTTCTCAATAACTATTGGGATTCCGGATGCGGATAGTCTTGCAAGTGTGTTATTTATTATGATTTTAAATATTGATATTGATATTTCATCCAAATTACCAGATATTAGATAAGCGTGCTTTCTACATATGTTCTTCATTCCATTTAGTAAATATGATAGAATTGAATAAAGTTTCTGATGCACTAAAAAATATTTTCTTTGGACGTCATTTTTCCTATCCTAAGGTGGGAGGATTAGCTGTTAGGGGCGGGGCTCTAATCCTTCCTATTGGTTGCAGCATTAGAATCACCAATGAAGGTAGGTGTGAGGTCATATATCTTCCTATGTAAGGTCTAAGTAAAGAAGGTTGTGGTCATGGTCATTCCACTTCTAAAGTTAGCCTATTATCGTAGTTTTTATGTAGTAAAAAGTAAAAGTGAAGGACAAGTTATCATATGAAACAAGAGCAGAAATATGATCAATACAAGAACGTTTATCTTTGCATAGTGCAATAGGAAGTTTAGAATTATCTTGACTTGTTTCAGGAGTTGGATCCAATGGCAAAACAGATATTGGTACTGGATCAGAAGCATGTGGATTTTGTTATCTTGAATACACCTAACAAATAGGAGGCTTGGGTGGTTGTGTGGGAAAAGACTGTGTAGTTTATTGGACTTTGATACACTAACACAATATCAACTACGTATGTCAGATGATGTGGGAAAGAAGGGAAGATGCTCCATAAATGTGACATAAGAAGACATAAGGTACTTATTAAGATGAGAGTAACCAAGAAGATGACAATTTTTAACCACACCATTTTGAGGTGTATCAACACAGAAAGATAGGTGAAAAATACCAATTTGGAGCATGGAAGGTTGAAATGTTCAAGAAAAGTATTCTTCAGCATTGTCACTTTCTTAGTGTATGAACCGAAACCTTAAATTGAGTCTTAAAAATAATTCAGAAGGAGTTCTCATTAAATATAGCCAATTGGTTTTTTAAAAAATCATCCACAAACATAACAAAATACTTGAAACCAGGTTTAGACACAACAAGACATGGTCCTCAAAGATAAGAATATACTAATTCAAAGGGAAAATTTGACCTCTTATTGAATTATGGGGAGGAAGACGCACGATGATGTTTTGCAAACTGACAAGTGTCACAAATTAAATTAGATAAATTTTGAAGATGAGGACGAAATTTCTTGAAAAGAGAGGTAAGAGAGGGATGTCATAACCAACAATGTTCATAAAATAATAGTGGAGATACCGCAACATGTAATAGGGTTATTAAATGTATCCAACACGTAGAGACCTCTAAATTCTCATCCTCTATCGATAATTTGCTTTGTTAGAAGATCATGAATCAAACAATAATCGGAAAAAAAAAATGAGATAATACATTTTAAAGATTGAGTAAGTTCATTCGCAGATTTTAAATTAAAAGCAAACCCAGGTACATAAAGAACATATGAAAGAGAGAGCAAAGGAAGTAGAGAAATAGTACCATAACCCACGTGTTTCCATTGTGGATAGATGATTTTATGTGTACACAAATCTAGAGGATGGATATTTTGATATCATTATCAAATATGATGGGGATCTTGGTGAATGCAATTATTATGATGGGAAGAAACATATCTGGATGGACGCTTATTGGAACACCTTGTCACTTATTCAAATTGACAACCGGCTGAAATCCATAGGATGACCATATTGAGATATTATTAGAAGATTTACCAATTATCGCACCCGTGCCCACATATCGATAACTTTTCATCGTATTTTAATGACTCCCACTATATCGGTTTGCTAACGGTGCTGGACAATCCCTCTAAGGGGTCTAGTCTAATGGGTTTTTGAGTCACCATCAATCAGTTTGACAACCTGATTGGACACTGATTTGATTCAGAATTTACCCTTTTGGATAAGTTCGGATAAGGTAATTGTTGGTCCCTTATAACGTGACAAGTTAGTTCCAAGGGGGGGGATAGGAACTATTTAAAAATTTGTCCATTGAGGCTGACTTCTTTTTCTATGAAAAGGTTTACACAGCGTCACTAAGTAGATTCAAGACACATGCTTAGTCAACTTGTGACTAAGTCTGCTTCTTTACTTGAGTCAGGAAATAGCACTTAGAGTCTATTCCTGAACTCAGCTTCTTAGCAAACTTAACTCAGCGTGAGTTCTTTACTTAGTCAGTTTTATAGCAAGCAATGTATATCAAAGGAGTTTAAGGGTTAGAAAGATGTTACTCAGCAGACTTATCCTGGTTCGGCCTCTCCGCCTACGTCCAGTCCCCGGAACTCGTTCCGAGCTTTTCGAATTCTCTACTGAGCTCTTTAAAGGTAGAGCACGAAACCTTTTACAAATAGGAGCTGAGTATAACAAGAGTACCTTCCTCTATACCTCTACTCACTCTTATATCTACGCTGAGTACTATAACCAAGTACTCAGCCTCTCCTTTCTATTCTTCTAGAAATGATAAAGTGTTTGTCCTAAACAACAATTGCTAAGACACTTTAGATGATTGGAAATCACTCTAAACTTTTACACAATAATATGGAAATTGGTGTAAGGTATTTGCTTTGCTTTTCTCACAGAATCTTCGAGTATGAATTTGGTCAGCGTTTCGACAACTTGAAGTTCTATGTTGATTGAAGCAAATGGATGGCTTTTATATAGTGACACTTGAGGCACCTGGTCATTTCGAATTTCAAAATAACCGTTGGAGGGAAACGACTTCCTATCGTTGTCACTCTGGGTGTGCTCAGCGTCGTTGGCCAATAGGATTCTTGCATCTTCTGTCTTCGTCAGTCTTTGGCAGAATGTTTCGCCATTTAAGGAAAATTCCACGAGACAGCTTTCTGCGCCTTCTGAACTTTTCCCAAAGTAGAAATACTTTGTCAAGAAGTTGAACATTGCCTGCCGCTGTCCAGACTGCTTTGTCGTCCAACTCAGCAGCTTCTCCTTGAAGCTTTTGCCACGAAGGCTTCTCGATCCTTCTCTTGCTGAGTCGTCGTTTTAGTTGATACGGCTTCGTTTTGAACTCTTAAGCTGAATAGTGTTGATATGTTGACTTGGGCTTGACTTCCACTTTATGGGCCTTTGGGCTTTTTAATCTCAATGTCTTATACACAATTAAACTCAACATTGAACAAACACATTAGTGTAAATAAATCAAAGCATTTTAGATTAATGTGTTAGAATATTTTTATCATTACTTAAATAATTTTTTCAAATCAAAATCATGTGGAAAGGTGTTTCAACAAACTCCCCCATTTTGATGTTGGCAAAAATATTCAGTCGAAGAACTCAGTGTTGAGCTCCCCCATGATAGTTGACCTTATTTTATCAAATAACTCCCCCGTAAGGGTTGAGCTACTGACTTAGTTTTACTCTAAACATTTCAAGGTTTAATTGAGTAAGTCTAAGGTCAATTTTCAGAGATAGGTCAGCTCATGGAACATATTCTATTTAACTCAGTTTTACGCGGAAGGTTTAAATATCAGAGAGCGCTGAGTATGCTTTGTTCAATGAGTTTTAGTTAAGTGGAAATATAAGAAGTGGTCAACATGCATGATCAACACAGCAAACATATCATCAATTAATATAGACAGTAAAGCATAGTTGATTTAATGAAGATGCGTTTTAACAAATTATATCAATCACTTAAGTAAGCATCGCACAAGAGTAGTCGGTATGAATGAGATAGAGATGCATATAATTTGTTTTGAATTTAAAGTCAGCACAATACAAAAAGAAACAGATATAAGGGTTCAACAACAAAAGCTATCCTAGACAGCAAAAGTTAAGCTACTTTTGTTTCCCCTTGCCCTTGTGTTGCTGCTGACTAACTGAGGCTTGCTGAGTTCTTGGGGCTTGTTCTTTCTCCCCCGTTTTGCCATCATCAGGTTTGAGAAAAAGTGGCTTCAATTGCAGCTTGAGTGAGGCGCTGAGAAAATGCCTTAAGCTTTTTCGTGCTTTCATCCATTCCATCGAAGATAGGAACATCATCATCCACAATGGATCGAGGAATTCCAATAGATGCAGCACTCAGCATACTCAGAACAGTGGCTTGAGATTTGCCAATCCAGTGCATTGTTTCAGTGAGCATGGCAAAGGCTTGATGAAACATCTTTAGCAAAGAGGAGTCATAATACTCACGCTGATCGTTGATTTTGCACACATTGCTAAAAGTTGCTCGAGAATACTTGAGAATCTCGTTAGTCTTAAGCTCGTTAGTTGCCATCTCTTATCTGTTTAAGTTCAGCAAACGCACAGCTTCGCTGATTTGCTCGATGGAGCATTGAGAGGAGTTGGAAAGCTGGTGATTGGTTTTCTCTTGCTCGGTGTGAAGCTGGCTGAAGAGATTATGTACTTCGGTGGAAGTGGCATATGCTGAGTGTGCAGCTGACAGTTGATGAAACTCCCTTTGTAGTGAGTTTATATGGTTGACTATGGTCAGCTGGAGTTCGGCCAGCTTCAGTATAGAGTCCTGTCTGGGCTGTTGAGATTGTAGTGTAGTCATGACACTCAGAAGATCCTTCATACCTTTGATCTTGGTGAGAAGCTGAGTGACAGACGAAAATGGAGTTGTCTCAACAGAGGTAGATTCAGCGGCATTGGCACTTTATTGATGGAGGTCCTGGATGAGAGCATGAGCTGAGTCAACAATTCTTTGACCAGACTCAGAGGCAATGAGATAGCTAAAGGATCCATCCTGTGTTGGCCCAGATGCCGGAGGTGGAGTAGAACCGGATAAGGGCAGTGTTTGGTTCTGCTCGTTATTAGAAGGCCCAACATTGTCAGCGGCTGGCCTGGTATTAGTATTGTCAGTGGAAACTGACTGAATTTGAGTCTGCTCATTTAGATGGTGAAGTGAAGGATCGGCAGAAAGAGTTGCTTGCTCAGTGTCAGGCAGAAGCTGACTAGGTGATGGAAGGTTTGGAAGTTCAGTGATCACATGAGCAGGAAATTCCTTAGCTTGCTCAATAGTTTGAGGAGCGGAATCTTCGAGCACTTGCTCGACATTGCTTTGGTCGGCATGTTCCTTTCGAGAAACAGAGGCTTGATTTTCTTCAGACTCTGGTTGAGACACATGTGTGTTGGAGAAGTATTTGAGTTGGACATCTGTAAGATCGGGAATCTCATCCCTCAGTGGTGAGTCACCCATGATGTCAATGACGGGTGGTTTGAAGGCTTTCTTCTTTCTCAATCTCCTAAGCTTCGAATGAGTAGGGTCACACGGAATGGACTCAATGGAGTCAGTGGGTGAGGCATCCCTTTGAACAGCAGGAGCAATTTCTTGATGCTCAGTTTCTTCTTCATCATCAACCAACTCAGTGTTGATTGGTTCAAGATGCTCATCATCTGCTGGTTCCTCAGTGTCATCCTGACCACTTTCTTCTTCTTCTTCAGACTCATCATCCAGTTCTTCTTCTTCTAACTGGTCATCCAACTCTTCCTCATCAAACTGACCACCTAATTGGTCCTGGTCTTGTTCTTCCTCAGCCTGTTGCTCAGCGTCAATCCCTTGACTCTGTGCATATCTGTCGGCATGGCCTCAATAGGTCTTAACTCAAAATTGAGCTTCTTCTTCTTCTTCTTTAATGGTTGGTCATCAACCTCTCTTTCTTCTGTTTCAGGCTCAGCTTGCCTAGGTCTTTTCGAGTCTGACCTAGATCCACCCGGACTTTGCTGAGTTTGCTTTGTTCCTTTACACACAACTTTGATCCTCTTTGGAGTAGAGGCAGCTCCTTTAGACGTGCTTTGCACAGCTTTTCTCTTCCTTTGTGTTCTGCCCTTTTTAGGTACTGCCCCCTCGGCGTTCTATACAGCTTCCCCTTTTCCTTCCTTCGGCACAATTGGTAGGTCATATGCCAAACCGAATAGGGCAGCAGCTGTGATTTCGGTTCCATGAACTTGGATTTCCGAAACTGTGTCCACTTTGTGATCCTGGAGGATTCGCGTGATGAAGGAGCCCAGCCTAAGGGTTCCTGTACTTCGTAGAAACCCACCGATGACGAAGACAGCCTAAGGGTTCCTGTACTTCGTTGTCACTCTGGGCGTGCTCAGCGTCGTTGGCCAATAGGATTCTTGCATCTTCTGTCTTCGTCAGTCTTTGGCAGAATGTTTCGCCATTTAAGGAAAATTCCACGAGACAGCTTTCTGCGCCTTCTGAACTTTTCCCAAAGTAGAAATACTTTGTCAAGAAGTTGAACATTGCCTGCCACTGTCCAGACTGCTTTGTCGTCCAACTCAGCAGCTTCTCCTTGAAGCTTTTGCCACGAAGGCTTCTCGATCCTTCTCTTGCTGAGTCGTCGTTTTAGTTGATACGGCTTCGTTTTGAACTCTTAAGCCAAATAGTGTTGATGTGTTGACTTGGGCTTGACTTCCACTTTATGGGCCTTTGGGCTTTTTAATCTCAATGTCTTATACACAATTAAACTCAACATTGAACAAACACATTAGTGTAAATAAATCAAAGCATTTTAAATTTAATGTGTTAGAATATTTTTATCATTACTTAAATAATTTTGTAAAATCAAAATCATGTGGAAAGGTGTTTCAACAGTAATGATGTGCGATGATTATATGTTCGGTTCCAATTATATGTAAAAAGAGATGTAATCTCACCTTAACTCACTCGATAAATCGGTACTGTTGCATTTCTACGTGTTTGCTCTATGTGTTTGTGTTCTAAGATTGCCTTGAAGAATTGTTAATTGCATTTATTCATGATTTGTCCCCTTTGTGAAAAACAGCCAACCTCTTTCTTTAATTATAGTTGTAATTTGTATTAAAAAAAATTAATTAGATGTTTGCCACTTTTACAAAATTCTGCATATATATGGGACTGATTTGACAATTTTGGACACTTAGAAGATTATTTTGACAAATTTACACACTTTCTTCGTATACCTATTAGATGATGAATCTGTAAATGAGATATAATTCTTTGTAAGGTATAATTATTTATTAATAAAAGAATTTAATTTAGGGTTAATTTCAAATAAATGCCCAGTGGTTTCACATTTTTTGCAGATCGATACATGTGGTTGGAAAAAATTTTATTTTTCTAAATTTGGCCGATAATGACCTCGAAATGAAAATTTTCAAGAATTAAAGGTTGTTAGTATCATATTTATTATGGAACCACATTTTTTATTTTTCAAAATCATCATTTTTGGAATTTTATCTCTCTAAACATTAATTTTCTCTCTCATAAAAAACACCGCCTAAATGACCTCAAACCTAGAAAGTTTAAGAATTAAAATTGCTTAAACTATCATTTAATTCTTAAAAACTTTCATTTTGAGGTCTTTATCGGTCAAATTTGAAAAAATAAAGATTTGCCAAATCACAGGTACCGATCTATAAAAAAATGAAACCATAGGGTTTTATTTGAAATTAACCTTTAATTTATTTCATTTTGTCTCCAAATTTTATTTAATGATTTGATTTAGATCCTAATTATTAATTCATTTGTCATAAATTAAATTTGGAAATAGTTTATATTCTAAACATAGTGTATAATAAAAAAAGGGTAAATTCCAAAAACAACCCTTGTGGTTTAGTGTTGTTCAAAAAAAAACCCATGTAGTTTGTTTTTACCAAAAAAAAGGACCGTGTTATACGCCGTTACCCGAAAAAACGGAAAATGGCTTAACACCGTTAATTTGATGACGTGGCAGAGAGGTAAAATTGGAAAAACCAATTTTTTTTATTTTCCTTTTATTTTTCTTTTCTTCTTCTTCTTCCTCCTCCTCCTCCTCCTGAACCTCATCGATTCCTTCAATTCAAATTCCTCATCGTCCGATACTCAAATCGCGGAACAAAGAGTGTTTTCCTGCAACTATTGCCGGAGAAAATTCTACAGCTCGCAAGCTCTCGGCGGCCATCAAAATGCGCACAAAAGAGAGAGAACTCTCGCTAAAAATCGACAGAAGATCGGAAATTACTATTCCAGCATCGCTTCCCTTCCTCTCCACGGCCGATCTCTCGGAATTCAAGTTCATTCACTGATTCATAAGCCTCGCCATGGATTTTCCCCAAATCGATTTGGTAATTTTGTTTGCTGGTCGTCTAGACCTGCTGTCGGAAAGCTGCCGATGTCCGGCGGTGTCGTGAGGAGGTTCGATGTGGAGGCGGCAGAGCAAAGGTTTGGTAGTTATAGTTTAATGAGTAAGAAGGAAGATGAACATCATCAGTTGCAGAAAATTGATTTGTCTTTGAAGCTGTAAATGGAATTTGAACAAAGAAGAAGAAGAAGAAGAAGAAGAAGGAAATAAAAACCACCGGGATACAGAGACCTAACTGATTCCTAACCGATTCCTCCGGAAAACCAATCGGAAGACCACCGAATGGAAATGCATTTTTTCAGTGGAGAAAACGACAAAGTAATTGTTATCGTATGTGTTGCTGCATCTTCTGACCGGCAACTATGGCGAGAACGGAAGTGAAGAATCCAAACAGGGGCGAGGTCGGATTGTCGCAGGTCGGATTAAGAGCGAAGCTGGGTTCAGATTAGGAGCGAAGCTGGGTTCAGATTTTAAAAATAAGAATATGGTGGTGAGTAGCATTTATTGGGGTTGAAATTGAAATTGTGAATGATCTTGTTAGTAGTTTGCAGAAGAAGAAGTGGGGTTGGGAATTTTTCATTATTATTTTAATTTTCTTTTTCTTTTTCTTTTTTATTTTTTTTATTTTTTATTTTTATTTTGACCATTTTACCCCTCTGCCACGTCATCAAATTAACGGTGTTAAGCCATTTTCCATTTTTCGGGTAACGGCGTATAACACGATCCTTTTTTTTTGGTAAAAACAAACCACGAGGTTTTTTTTTTAACAACACTAAACCACATGAGTTGTTTTTGGAATTTACCCTAAAAAAATTGTTTTTAGAATTACCATAGATAGTTTTAAAATTTTAATTTTGTAATTATAATTTATATTTAGATTATAAACATTTTTTTTCAATACACTTCCACAATCAATGAATTAAAATTATAATATTAACCTAACCATTTACATAAAAATTAAATTTAACTAACAAATTATAGTTTGAAATATAACCATTTAAAAATTATATTTAGAATACAATACATGATATCTCAAATATAATTTATAACAAGTTTGGGAAATATATTTTATTTCAATAAATTATACCTTGAATGTGATTTGATAATTGTATTGAGATATAACAAATTGATATATAAAAAAACTTTATTTCCTGGATAAATCATACGTGAGAATAAAAGTTTTTATTTCTAATATAATTTATAAAAGTAAGAAAATAAACCTTGTGGTTTGAGTCATTTTTAAACATAAACTACATGGTTTGAAAGTTTACAAACTGGTACATTTGAAGGAAAATAGGCAAACATTTGGCAGCGGAAATATAATTTTTTTACCTATTTCCTTTTCCAAGATCCGTTAATCGTTATTTCATATAAGGAGGGATTGAACATAAATACCTTTATAACGATCAATCTACCGTTGCAAACGAAGTGCCCACAACTTCAAAAGAGATGGAAACTGTCTACCAATCTGCCCCTACCCGAACAGACCTTCCAGACCTCCGAACGACAATCCCAACGGTGGAAACGTGGAAGAATATGTCTAGAAGCTCCTGTCAAAAAATCGTGACAATCCGACGGTTCAATCTCCGGAAATCCATGAAATCGTGAACTGACCTGATGTAGGAGGAGCAAAACGAATTTCTCCTTTTGTATGTCTTTTCTACATTCATGTACATAACAAAACATATAAGTAAACGATTAGAACTCAACCAAGTAATAGCAATCAAGATATATTGCCTCTAATTAATCAACACAAGATCAAGGAGAAAAAGAAAGAGATGAAATCAATTGATTCGGAAGCAATCAGTGGAATTCTGTCCTTTACTGTAGGGGTCGAAATTCTTAGTCTACGGGAGAGACTAGGGTTAGCCGAAATTCACAGTTAAGGGGGTATATATAGCCTCTTCCATCTAAACCCTAGTTAGATAGAATTAGGTTACTGAATAAGAATTTAATTCGGAATAAAATTCTTATTGTTATTATCTATAAAAATATAAAGATAATAATAACTTATTGATAGGATAATAATAGAAGCAATTTAATCTCATTAAACCTCCTAACTTATTTATCCTATAATTAATTTAATTCATAATCATAATCTAATTATAATTGTTTGAATTAAATCAATTCTTTTGTGTATTTAATACACTAAATTCGCCCCCCCTATACTATTGGGCCTTAGTGGACTCAGTTGGGCTTCCGTCAATTAATTAACATCTGTTTTTCTTTTGGGTTCCAAGTCTTATGTGTGACTCATTAGGTTCTTATTGCTTCTAGTCGTATACAACTATTAAATTAATTTTCTCAGAATTATATTTAATCTTTGTATAACGGAATGAGTACGCGAACTGTGATTGGCAGATCTGAAACATTCCCCCAGAGCTATAAGAAGACAGGTTGATTCTGTCGTTGACCTTTCCGTATTAGTTCCAGTATAATTTGATCCTTCATCAACTACATCCTTGAACAGAATCTTATGACTATGGGCAATGTCAAGTCATATATAGCGAGACGTTCGTTTTACTTGTACAGGCCGAGTTAACTCCAATTAGATAGGTTAAGTGAAATTTGCATTTCAAGTCTTAAGCTATCACCTTGCAAGGATTTAGAGTTAAGTCTTCCACAAGCGATCCTTGGACGTATCTCCCATTTATCAGGAGTGACAAATGCTCAATCCAATGTATAACTACAAATTTTTAGTTTCAATGTCTTCTTATTATTATAATTTTTCAGTATATAATGATTTAGACCGTGACAATTCAATAATTAACTGGCATCAATTCTTTCCATAACCGAGACCTTCAAATAATCGTCTAATTTAATATATAACTGTCTAATTAGAATCCTATTTAAAGAGAAAATAATATTAATTATTACCTCTTCAATGTTACGAATTTCAATCTGTCCACACGAAACCGTTTGCTTTAACTCAGGATCAATTAGAACCTTTAATCCAACCTTTCTATTTGTTTGAAGTCTCCCTTTTCTCCCTTACCATCCCTTCCAAGATCAAAGCCTCCCCAAAACTACAGCAAAATCATATCTTATATTGTTATTTTATTTGATTTTTTCATTCCCCCCACTCAAATTTCATTTTAGTTATATTTATGATAAAGGAAATCTCATCAATGATAACACATGTCTATTCATGAAAAATTCATATACATATTAATCATTTAATGTATATGATATATTCTAACATAAAAATAAAACGTTACGGACACGGACGTCACACGTTCCCTAGGCCGAACGATTAGTTCATCCATTCGACCCAGGGAACGGGCAGCATGCGCTGCCCGTTCAGGCAAAATTCAAAAAAAAAATAAAAAAAAATTCAGAAATTAATTTGAGAATAGAAATCTTACCTCGTGTTCGAAATTAAAATCTTCGGGAAAGCTCGGGTGCATTTTTGTAAAAACCGGGTTTTTGGCTTGGGAGACAAAGGGAGAGAGAGGTTTTAAGGTTTTGGGTGAAAAAAAGAGAAAAGGGCAAATATGTCAAAAATGGGCAGTAGACCGGAATTAGGGTGCGGTGAATAGTATTACCCTAAAAATACGCTTGCTTTAGTAAGTTCGTTATACAATTCTTATTTATATATTATTAAGTGAATCTGATGCTAAAAAAATTCCAATACTATATTTTTTAAATAAAAATACATTATATATTTTAATAAAATTTCATATTAATATTTTATTTATATAAGAAAATATATTTTTTAAAACATACGTTACAACATATATTTTAACTTTTAAAACACGAACTATGAAGTTTAGAACATACGACATATTTTTTATAACATACGTTATGTCTTTTAGAACATGCGTTATCTTTTTCCAAACATGAGTTATAAATTATATTATAGAACAAATGCAAAAATGATCAAGATATCTACTGATTTTTTTAGAACATTATACTTAATTTTTAGAACACAAACTATAAACTTTAAAACATACGTTATGTTATTTAGAATATGGGTTATAAATTATATTATAGAACAAATGCAAAAATGGTCCATATAATATTTTTTAAGTAAAAATATATTATATATTTTAATAAAATTTCATATTAATATTTTATTTATATAAAAAAATATATTTTTTTAAACATACGTTAGAACATATATTTTAACTTTTAAAACACGAACTATGAAGTTTAGAACATCCGACATATTTTTTAGAACATGTGTTATGTTTTTTAGAACATGCGTTATGTTTTTTCGAACATGAGTTATAAATTATATTATAGAACAAATGCAAAAATGATCGAGATATCTACTGATTTTTTTAGAACATTATACTTAATTTTTAGAACACATACTATAAACTTTAGAACATACGTTATGTTTTTTAGAACATACGTTATGTTATTTTGAATGAGTTATAAATTATATTATAGAACAAATGAAAAAATGGTCCATATATTTACTGATTTTTTTAAAACATTATACTTAATTTTTAGAACACAAATTATAAAGTTTAGAACGTATGTAACAATATTTAGAACATCGTCCTTATCATTTTAAAACATAAATTACAAAAATATAGAGAAATTAAATAAATAAAAAATTAGAGCATGTTTTTGGATTTATTTTTCTATTAATAATTCATTATTATGCACATTTCTTTTTTTCTATTAATAATTTATTATTATGCACATTTCTTTTTTTCTATTAATAATTTATTATTATGCACATTTAATCGATATTAATAAGTGTATGCGTCAAATATTAAACAATAGAAGATACAAGGACAGTAGTATATTAAGCAGCACGCGACATAATATACAAAAAAAAGCAACTGGCTTAGTGGTAAGTAGCATGGAGTATAGATGGGAGTGCCTTACTTTTGTAAGGGATCCCACAAAATTTGAAAGGATCTAAATAAATAAACTTGAAATATGAAATTTATTAAAAGTAGGTGGCGTAGCCAACCATCAAAAACTTACAAATTGGGATCAAAAACTGGAGATACAACTTCCTTCGTAAAAGGAATTACAAATTATTCTTGAAATTGATTACAAGAGAGAAATTTAAGGTTTGGGGTAGAAAAGGTGGTGTGCATAGATGAAAGAGAAAGGTGGTGTATATATGGATGAAGGAGGAAAGTAGTGTGTATGGATAGATGAGAAGTAGTAATGGAAGTGTAAGAAATGATGGAGAGAAGAGAGAGTTGGTTGCAAGTGTTGGAAGGAGAGAGAAGGTGTATGGAGAGAAGGTATATTATATATATATATATATATATATATATATATATATATATATATATATATATATGGTGTAAAAATACCCCTAACGTTTACATTATGGAGTAATTTTACACCTAAAGTCTAAAATGCTGCAATTTTACCCCTAAAGTTGTCAAGTTGAGTCAATTTGAGAAATAATTTATTAAACTGTCTTCTATGTCATAAATATTATCATCTACACTTCACTCATTAGTCATTTTATCACTCATTTTGTTCCTTTTGTGGTTTTTGTATTAGGCTTTAGCCTGTACTTGGGTGAGGTTTTATTCCTTGCTATTTTTGTTTAGTACTTGAACTTGTTCATCTAATATAGTATATAAGTAATTTCTATCAAAAAAAATAACAGATAAGCATATGATTATGTGTGAAAAAATTTAAAAAATATACTGTCTATTATACGATTTGTACAAAAAAAAAAAACAATTCACTGAATTTATGCTTCCCTCCAATAAAGATATTGATTAGTTAATATGTCCAATTCTACTATTAAATCATAGAAAATATGAAATCTTTTTTTAACGAACTGATATGTAATTGGTGCAGAATAAGGAAGAAAATATATGTGTTTTATAATGTCTGAAATTGACCCAATTTGCCAACGTTAGTAGTAAAATTGACAACTAAAAAGCAATTGAATATATAATTCATTAGAGATATTTATTTTCATAGATTTATCTATAACAAAGAAAAAAGTTAACATGGTATGTTTTTGGTTAAAATGTGAAAATATAAGAAAAATCACTTCTGACGGAATTCCGTCTGAAATGCCTGGCAGAATAAATTTTCGTCAATATTCCGTCACATACATAGAAGGAAAAACATTCCATCAAAAAATTTGGCGGGAACATTCCCGTTCTAAATATCTGACGGATCTTTTATTCTGTCATTCAGTTCCGTCAAAAGGTTCTGACGGATAACATTTCAGATGGAATTGTGACGGATATTTTTCCGTCAGAATATCAGAATTCAGGAATTTTCTAGTAGTGAATTGGTTTTATCATATTGTTTACTGTTTGTATTGGTTTTAGGCAAGCTGTGCAAGTTATTGCTTTTATGCTTTTAGGTACAGTTATGTAATATTGGTCGATTTGTTTTAGCATTTAGGTACAATTGTCCAACTTCATCTTCATTTAATAGCATTTTAAAAGTACCTAACCCAGTTTTATAGGTACCGTTATAGGTACCAATGTCCAAATTCATCTTTATTCAAAAGCATGTTACAGGTACCTATAACAATTTCCATTTTATAAGTACCCAAACCAATTTTGTAGGTACCAATACTATAACCAGTTTTATAAGTATAAATTCTATAACCATTTACCACTAACAAATGCATATCTTCATTGCAATAAAACTTAACTTCAACATTCCAAGGTTAATTAAAAAAAAGACACTCATGTGGTTACACTCATTTACAAATGAAGGGCTCTGATTCTTTTGTTTCTAAATGAGGATTGTGCTTGTCAACATTTGCAAAATCGAGGACTTTTGGATTGACATTGTTAATTTGGCCATTAATGACCTCAAATGAAGTTTTTTAAGAATTTGATGATCACGTTTTAGTTTTGAGGTCATTTAGGTGTTGTTTGGTGAAAAGAGAGAAAGTTAATATTTAGAGAGAGAAAGCTAAAAAATGATGATTTTGAAAAATAAAAAATATGGTTTCATAAAAAATGTGATACTAGACTACTTTAGTTCTTGAAAATTTTCATTTTGAAGTTGTTAACGGTAAATTGGTAATGTTAACCCAAAAGACCTCGATTTTACAAATATCAACAAGCCCAATTCTCGTTTTGACAATAAAAAATCACAATCATTCTTGTGCAAAACAGTGTAACCAAATAGATTTTTTTTGGAATTAACCCAGCATTCTATGTATTAAAAAAAACTAAAAACAAGAGGAATATTTTTAAGAGAAAATTCATATAATAATCTAGAAAACATTAGGTTTCTCAAGTACCTTTCTTCAATTTTTTGCTATCTAGAAAACATTAGGGTATAATAAACCCAAGTACAATAACAACTAAAGAAACAAAAATTACAACAACAATATTCCATTTGTTCATGCCTCCATCATTTTCTTCCTTGATTTGCTGCCTAGTTCTCTTTTCCTTTCCCTTTTTTGTTATCTTTCAATCCTGTCAAGCTTCCTTAAGAGCATCTCCAATACAAGCATCATTCAAAGTTGCCAAAACTTAACTTATCATCTCAAAATATATTATTTTATTTTATCTCTCATCCACATCACATTTGTCAACATTAAAAAAAGTCTCAATGCTAAGCAATTCTAAAAGTTGCCACTATGGTTCCACAAATCATTATTTTATATATAATTTATTTTAATAATAAATATTGCCATAAAATTCCACTAATAGTAGACAACTAAATCATTTTTTATATTAAAATGGGAAAGAGTAAGGGTGCCAAATGTCACATCTGCGTCCTTAATTATAAGTTGTTATACCTTTCATAGCTTTTAGATAATTATTGAATTAATTGGGTGTGTTTGGTATAGTTTATAAGCTAATTTCATGATTTTCGAAGAAATTAAAAGTTTAGGGCAAGTTTTAAAAGAAGTTAAAGTTTAGAGGGACCGAAAGGGATATTTTCCTTTATTGGAACATCATTCACACACCCCAAACCTGCATTTTCGGACAAACAAGAGCAAATAATCAGATTACAAACATTTGCACTCCATCTCCATCTTCATCCTTCAAACTCTAAAAACTATATAACAGCAATGATTCTTTGATATCTAGAGATTCCACCGTCCGATTGAGCCGATTTTTTTACAGCATATTCTAGACACCCTAATGTATATTCTGGTCGGTGTGATTTTGATTCGGAGTAGTCTAACATAGGTTCGTGTCTAGGCAGAAACTAAGTAAAAAAGTGAGTCCTTAGTGTGTTCTTCTTCTTTTCTTTGTAAATGTAAGTAACTATTGTTGAAACACCTTTCCACAAGATTTTGATTTAACAAAATCATCCATGATTAAGAGGCAATTAAATTTAGATGCTTTGATTTAATTGTACTAATATGTTTGTTCAATATTGAGTGTAAAAATATATAAAGTAAAGACAGGACAAAAGTCAGCACAAGCAAAGCTGAGTAGAACGGAACTCAGCATGACAGAATGTAAGCGGAGTGGAGTAGAACTCAGAAGCAAAACGAAGCTGACTAAAGTTAAAGATTTCTTCAGAAGCGGTTAAACAGAACGAATCTGACTAAGAAGCAACTCAGCTTAGAAGATTGAACATCCGAAGATAACAAATAGAATTGAGTAACAGTCAGGACAACATGAAGGATCCGTTCACTAAAGGACAAAGTCTGCAAATCTTCTGCACCAATAATTGGAACCTCGAAGACACATAAAAGACTAATTCCAAGAGTCATGGGTCATTGGATTATTGAAAAAAGACAACTGGCACAAACAGACAAGCCAGACGCAAGAAGACAAATCTGACGCCTGAAGAAAACAGAGAAAGGGAATGGCGGAGCAGTCTGTAGCTGACCAGAAATTGTTCCCCAAAAGAGCCGTTTTGGTGTTAACGGTAACAACAATTCAAGGATCCAAATCTGCGATTTCCTTCTATAAAAGGACAATGAAGAACCTTGGATCTATAGAAACTGAAGCATCAAAAAGAAAAATACAAAGAGAGAAAATCTTGAAAGCACTCAAATACAAAAAGATCTTACACCCACTTTTCTATTCTCTTTGTAAATGCTAGATTGATTGTTGTATAATCATCTAAAGTGTTCTTTAGCATAAAAAGAACAAGTTTGTGATCAATAGGAATATTGAGAGTGTTAAGCTGAGTGCTTGGTTGTAAGCATTCAGCGGTAGAGAAATCTAGGTGCTGGGTTGTAGCACTTAGTAGGAGTTGAGTAGACGAATAGAGGAATGTACTCTTGCATATTCAACTGCCTTGTAATTGGTTTGTGCTCTACCTTTAAAGAGCTCAGTATTGGATTCAAAAAGCCCGGAGGACTCTGGGGACTGGATGTAGGCAGAGAGGCCGAACCAGGATAAGTGATACTGAGTAATCTCTGAACTCTCTCTTATATTGTATGTGTTGTTTACTGTATTTACTCAGCATATAAATTGTCTAATCTGACCTTGAGTAAATAAGTGGTGCTGAGTTAGAAGCTGACCTCCAAGAGTGTCAATTCCTAACTCACAAGAAAACAACTTTAGTCAACATCTGACTAAAGCTGTCTTGAAACATATCTCACCAAGCTGACCAAAAGCTGAGTTAATAAACTCTCAAAATAACTTCCAGTCAGCTTAATTAAAACGTGAAAAAGTTATATTAGTTCCTAACCCCCCCTTGGAACTAATTATCAGGGACCAACAAGTGGTATCAGAGCCTAAGCTCACTACTCAAAGATTTAACAATCTTGAGCTGATCCCTAAAAATGGGTGAGAATAGCACTCGGTTCCTTCCAGGAAACCAAACAACACAGATACTCCCTGAGGGACTATCAATCACTAGACCTCCCCTATTCTTTGGGTCAAATTATACATTCTGGAAGAATAGGATGAAAAACTTTATTCAAGCCACAAACATGAGTGCATGGCTTGCAATTGTTCAAGGTCCACATGTGCCATACAAAACTGTTAACGATGAGAAAGTCGTTAAAAGTGAGGCTGAGTGGACAGAGGATGACCTCAGAAAATTACAAAATAATGCTTCGGATATAAACATGCTTCACTGTGCGTTAGATGCTGTAGAATACAATAAGATTTCAGGTTGCGAGTCAGCACAGGAGATTTGGAAGAAGCTTGAAGTAACCTATGAAGGCACAAGCAAAGTTAAGGAGTCTAAAGTCAATCAACATATGAGACTCTACGAGCTGTTTGAGATGAATGAGAATGAAGACATCTCAGAAATGAACGCAAGGTTCACAAAAATTATAAACGAGCTAAAAAGGCTTGGAAAGAACTTCACTGAAGAGGAACAGGTGAAGAAAATTCTGAGAAGTCTGCCTAAGAGTTGGCAAGCAAAGAAAACAGCCGTAGAAGAAGCTCAAGACTTGACTACCTATAAATATGATGAGCTGATCGGATCCCTGCTGACCCATGAAATCTCTATGAAAAACTTTGAAGCTAAAGAGAAAGAAAAATCAGAAGATAAGAAACAAAAGTCACTCGTCATGAAAGCTGACTCGACTGAAGCTGAGTCAACTGATGATGAGGAAATAGCCATGTTCACCAAAAAGATGAAGAAGCTGTTCAGAAGGAATGATAGAAACGGCAGAAGGTCATTTAGAAGAAATGACAAGTATAAAACCGAGTCAAGTGACAAGTACAAGAAGGACAGCTCGAAGTCTGTCACATGCTTTGAGTGTCATCAAACTGGGCACATCAAGTCAAGCTGTCCCAACCTCAAAAAGGAGAAGAAGGGAAGCAAAAAGGCTATGGTAGCCACATGGAGTGACAGTGATATGTCAACATCATCCGAAGCTGAGCAAAATGAAACAGCCAACATATGTTTTATGGCAGATGATGGAGCTGACCAATCCCAATCTGAGCAAGCTGACCTCTCTGAAGATTCCGAGCTGGAGGAAAACAACAATGAGGTAACATCCTTACTTTTGCTTAGAAATGAAATGGTAAATGCCCTGAGTGACTTATATACACTAACTAAGAAGTGTAACAAAAAGATTAAAGCACTCAGCAGGCGGTGTGACGAGATTGAAGAGGTCAAGTTGAGTGACCTCCGATATCTCCTCCAGGACAACTCTGACTTACATACCAACATGCAAATCATACATGAGTTTGTCACGGAGGTTCAAACTGAGTCAAAGAAACTTAGAAAGGATGTCACAACTTTACAGAACCAAATAAAAGGTTCAACTAAGAATAAACCCCATACTGAGTACTCAGGTACTGGTCAACATAAACAGTTTACTCAATGTAGCTGTTGTGGGAAGAAAGGACACACAAAAGCTGTGTGCTGGCATAACAAACAGACTGTCCAATGTGACTTCTGTGGTAAGAAAGGTCATACTACCAAGGTATGCTGGCATGCTCAGCATAACAATGCTGACCACACTCAATATCACCCTAAAAGGGCAACTACGTGTGGATTTTGTGGTAAAAGTGGCCATACTACAAATGTATGTCGTCACAAGTTAAAATATGACTTTGCACCTGTTTACACTAACAAGAAAGGACCCAAAAGGAATTGGGTACCTAAAAATGAATAGTTTAAAATGCAGGTCAGCTTGACATGCGTGGAGAAGTCAAAACTATGGTATATAGACAGCGCATGCTCAAGGCATATATGACAGGTGATGAAACTCAGTTCATCACACTAGAGCTTAAACGAGGTGGAAGTGTAAGCTTTGGAGACAACAAGAAGGGTAAGATAGTCGGCTCAGGTACTATCGGAGGTAACCCAACTATTGAGTCTGTCTCCTTAGTTAAAGTCTCAAATACAGTCTGCTGAGTGTAGCTCAGCTTTGCAAGAGCGGCAGAAAGGTTGTATTTGATGATACTAAGTGTCAAATACTCGAGGGAAATACAAATGAATTAATTTTAACTGCCCCTCGTGTAGAAAATGTATACATGTTAAACTTAGAAAAACAGTTTTCTAAAAACATATGCTTAGTGTCTAAAGAGGACAACTCCTGGCTATGGCATAGAAGACTTGGGCATGTCAGCATGGACCTTCTTGCCAAATTAGCTAGAAAGCAATTAGTTGAGGGATTACCCAAATTAAAGTTTGAAAAAGATCAACTGTGTAAAGCTTGTCAGCAAGGCAAACAAACTAAAAAGTCATTTCATAGCAAAAATATTGTCTCAACCAAAAGACCATTGGAATTACTACACTTGGATCTTTTCGGACCTATCCAGCCACTCAGCTTGGGAGGTAAGAAATTTTCCTTGGTTATTGTAGATGATTTCTCTCGGTACACTTGGATTATCTTGCTAAGCTGCAAGGATGAAACCTTTGAGATGTTTACCACACTGATTAAAAAGCTTGAAAATGACAAAGACCTAAGAGTAGCTCACATTAGAAGCGACAATGGTGGAGAATTCAAAAACCAACAGTTTGATGCATTTTGTGAAATCAGTGGTATTGACCACAATTTCTCCGCTCCTAGAACACCTCAACAAAATGGGGTTGTTGAAAGGAAAAATAGAACTATTGTCGAAATAGCTAGGACAATGCTGAGTGAAAATAGGCTTCCAAAGTACTTCTGGGGTGAAGCTGTTCACACGGCATGTTACATACTGAATAGGGCTCTAGTTAGACCTATACTCAAGAAAACCCCATATGAGCTTTGGAAAGGTCGAAAGCCCAACATTGGATACTTTCGTGCCTTTGGGTGTAAATGCTTTATACTCAATACAAAAGACAACCTTGCTAAATTTGATGCTAAAGCTGACGAGGCGATCTTTTTAGGGTACTCAACAAACAGTAAAGCATATAGAGTATATAATAAAAGAACTCAGGTTGTAGAAGAGTCTGTACATGTTGAGTTCGATGAAACTGACCCTACAGGTAAGTCAACTCAGCTTGAAGAAGATGAACCAGGCTCAGCTTCCGCTGCTCAACCAGAAGCCTCTATGTCATCTATACAGGAGCTGACCCAAGGTAAGCAAGAAATTGAAATATCATTTGCTGACCAATATATTCCTGTAGAGATTGTAGAAACACCTCTTCCAAACGACTCAACATTGCCCAAGGAAATAAAGATTCCAAGAGGACATACAGAACAGGCCATTCTTGATGCTGCCAACAACAAGTTGATGACCAGAGATCAGCTTAGAAAATACCTTGGCAATGTTGCCTTCGTCTCAATGCTTGAGCCAAAGAATTTTGCTGATGCTGAGCAAGATGAATATTGGATAAATGCCATGCAAGAAGAACTTGATCAATTCACCAGAAATGAGGTATGGGATCTAGTACCTAAACCTAGGAATCAAAAGCCCATAGGAACCAAGTGGGTCTTTAGAAATAAACTAGATGAGCATGGAAATGTGATTAGAAACAAAGCTCGACTTGTAGCCCAAGGCTATAGTCAGCAAGTAGGTATAGACTATGGAGAAACATTTGCACCCGTTGCTAGGCTAGAAGCTATACGTATATTGTGTGCCTATGCTAGTTTCATGAATTTTAAACTATACCAAATGGATGTAAAAAGTGCATTTCTTAATGGCTTTATAAACGAAGAGGTATACGTTAATCAACCTCCTGGGTTTGAAGATTCAAAGTTTCCAAACCACGTTTATAAACTCAAAAAGGCCTTATATGGCCTGAAACAAGCTCCAAGAGCTTGGTATGAGAGGTTGACCAATTTCCTGCTGACCAGGAACTATGTCAGAGGAAAAGCTGACACAACCTTGTTTATTAAGAAAAAGGGTAAACATACCCTACTTGCACAGATATACATAGATGATATAATATTTGGTGCTACTGACGAGTCTTTGTGCAAAGAATTTAGCCAACAGATGCAAACTGAGTTTGAAATGTCAATGATGGGTGAACTCAACTTCTTCCTTGGACTTCAAATCAAGCAAGGTAAGAATGGCATCTTTATAAGTCAGTCTAAGTACACCAAGGAAATGTTAAAGAAATTCAGCATGGTAGATTGCAAACCAATATCAACCCCCATGGGTACTGATACTGTCCTATGCAAGGATGAGAAGAGTAAGTCAGTTGATAGTAAACTCTATCGAGGTATGATAGGTTTTTTACTCTATCTCACTGCTAGTAGACCGGATATTCAATACTCAGTATGCTATTGTACTAGATATCAAGCTGACCCCAGGGAATCTCATCTAACGGCTGTGAAAAGAATTTTTAGATACTTGCAAAGCTCAGTTGATGCAGGTCTATGGTATCCAACCTCAAATGACTTCACACTCATTAGATATACTGATGCTGACTATGGACGAGATAAGCTAGAACGGAAGAGTACTTCGGGAGGATGTCATTTCCTTGGAAGCTGTCTAGTATCTTGGTTCAGCAAGAAGCAATCATCCGTAGCTCTGTCTACAACTGAAGCTGAGTACGTGGCTGCTGGAAGCTGTGTTGCTCAAGTCCTATGGATAAAGCAACAGCTTGAGGATTACGGAGTCAAAACAAAGACAATAGAGGTCAAATGCGACAACAAAAGTGCCATTGATCTATCTAAGAATCCAGTCCAACACAGCAGGATGAAGCATGTTAGCATAAGGCATCACTTCATCAGAGACCATGTACTAAAAGATGAGATCAAGCTGACCTATGTGCCAACAAATGATCAGCTTGCGGATATCTTCACTAAGCCCTTAGCACGAGAACAATTCAATATACTGAGGGAAGCCATTGGTATGTCAAATCCACTCTAAATAATTCTGTATGATTGAATGATTGTTATACTGAGTGGAAATTTGAATGAATGTGCAAATGCCATGCTAAGTAAATTAAAAATAAATATCTACTCTCTATTTAAGTTTAAAAATAGAAAAATAGCCTCATGCTAAATAGACATAAACATTGAGTGGTTATACTGAGTAGATACAAATGTTGAGTAAATATCCTATGCTGAGTAGATAGACATATTGAGTCTTCATCCTATGCTGAGTAGAAGCACATACTGAGTGCCCAAATGTATGCTGAGTTATTTCGAGATAGACAAAACATGAGCACTCAACATCACAAATGCTTCGAATTCTAGAAAAATAAAAAAGAAACCCACTTGCGTAAAATGAACCTACACGTGTAACCTCTGGCACCTTGGAAAGACGCACATTAATGGCAAATCCCATGCGCCGAAGATGTCATAAATGACAGAATCTTTGTCGGTTGAATGTCCCTAGGTAAAACGGCTAGTTAATGAATAGGGGCCGCCGTAAATCTATATAAAAAGTGGAAGAATCCCCACTCTTCACTCTCTACGCTTGTAATCTCCTGCAATCGAACTTCTCTCTCTCCTTAAAACCTCAAAACCTTCAACAATGGCTTCCGGCAAAGACAAAACCCCTAAAACTCAAACCTCAAACAAACCCACTCAGGCTGACCTCGCCGGCTCCTCACAACCAGTGAAAAGAACCATGATCAAAGTTCACAAAAAGGTCAACAATCTGGAGGTTCTAAAATGCCGATGGTTTTCTCCAAGCTTTGTCTCGTCTGAGAAACCTTTCTGTGAATGGATCGAGAAGAACAAGTGGAAAGGTCTCTTCTCTCTTTCAGGAACAACCTATCCCAGGTTAGTACGGGAATTCTACTCGAATCTACATGTTGATGCAGATGACTCTGACTATTTGGAGACCACTATTAAAGGTCAGAAAATCATCGTAACCTCTGCCTATCTAGCCACCTTACTAGATTTACCAGACGAAGGAATTCAGTTTAGAACGACGAAGGAGAAAGTGCCAAAAGACACGGCTGAGAAGCTCAAGGGGTTTTGTAAACCCAAGGATCATAAGGGTGAAATACCCAGCACCTGCATGGGTAAAGAACAAAAGATGGTCCACTACATGCTGACCACCTTTATCTTCCCCAAACTCAGCTCAGCTTCATCCGCATCAAACTTCGAACAGTGCTTCATCTGGCACATGTTGACCTACACTCCGCTCAATCTTCCCATCTTCCAAGTTGGAGCTTTTCAACGAGGTGGTAAGAAACTCCGTTTGGGGTCTCTAATCACTAAAATTCTCGAAGACAAGCAGATCGAGACAAAAAATGAAACAAGTAGCTTGGGGAATGAAATCACTGCAGTTCTGCTGGATGGACTGTTATACAATCAACCCTTGAAAGGATATAAAGGAGCTGGAGATGCTAAAGAAGATGAAGAAGCTGAGCAACCAGATGTTGAGCTTGAACATGAACCTGAAAAAGAAGTGGAGACTCATACTGAGTCCCCTAAGATAGCTCAGCCTGAGCAGAGGAAGAAGAAGAGGAAGGCTACAGAAACCTGCTCAAAAGACATTCATGCAGTCCCAAAGAAAGTAAGGCTATTATCAAAAGAAAAAGCTAAAGCTGATAAGGCTAAGGAGCAAGCTGAGTTAGCTGAGAAAAGAAAAAGGCAAGAAGAGCCTGAGGATGAGGAAGAAGAAACTCCAGAATCCCCTTTAAAGAAAAAGAAAAAGGGTAACTCCTTAAAGATAGTGGAAGTTGTCCCACTAGACTGTACTCAACCTGAAGGTCATGGAACTGACCAAGAAAAGGAAGCTGTAGAAGAAACAGAGCTACATGTTGAGCACCAAGAAGCTAATACTGAGCAGGAAGAACATCCCAATGTTGAGAAATCTCAGGATGATGCTGAGCAAGAAGGAAGAGAAAGTAATGCTGTTGAGGGTCATGTTGAGCAACCTGTAGAAGAGACAGTTGCTACTGAGTCCTGTGAAGGTGTTCGAACGGACCATTCACCGCCAAGAGCTGAGACACGGCGAAGACTCAAAAAGAAAGCACAAAAGCAAATTGATCTCATGGACGACTTTCCTATTGATGAGCTTGAAACTGACCTCTCTACAATCCAGTTCCAGTACTTCTCTAATGAGACTGAGTCACCACCAGAAAATCCTGTAGAAAAACAAGCCTCTGTTACTCAGGATGAGGAACAAGCCAAAAACCATGCAGATCCAATCCAAACTGCTCAAGTTGAGCCAACTCCTGCCTCAACTCCACCTTCAACTCAACATGTTAATGACTCAGCTCATCTAATCAATCAAAGTCCAGGTACCAATCAAGGTACACAATGTGGCAGAGAACCAACTCCTCCACCACCATCAAACTCAGTACCAGCCTCTAAGTCTAACACTGCTAGATTTGCATACTTGAATGCTACTGAGTCTGGCCGATGTGTCATTGCTTCTGCTCAGTCCTTGCTTCAAGATTTCAATACTACTCAAGCTGATGGTCACCAATCTACTCAAGCTGAGTCCTCCCACCTGTCAGGTATTACTCAGCTTCTGAATGAACTTCGAGGACTAAAGGATCTGGTTAGCGTTATCACTACGGTTCAAACTCAGCAACCGAATCAAGGGCAAATAGCAAAACTGACTGAACTGGTGCTTACAATGGCAACCCATATGAATTCACTTGAAGGGCAAGTTCAAAAATTGTCGGCAGTCAATCCAGGGTATGCAACTTCAACTGAACTGCACGAATATTTTGTTAAGTTAAATGCAGAACTGACCAAATCCAGTGCCACTACCCATACTGGGTATGCTACCTCTGCTGAGTTGCATGATTGCTTTAACAAGCTGAATGCTGAGCTGACAAAATCAAGTCCACCCGGCAATGCTAAGTTTGCCACCTCTGCCGAACTTCAACAATGCTTCACCAAGCTTCATACTGAGCTGACCAGTACACGTGACTTAGTATCCTCCTCTTCTCAGTGTACTATTGACCAATTAAGTGAAGCAGTCAGACTACTCAACATCGACAGAGCCCAGATGGATGTTGATCCAATCTCCAACACTGAACTCATGAGCTTTTCACAAGCTATCATGAAGGCAATGCGCATCAACAATGCCCAGCGCATGTTTTATGATTCTGCTCTGCTAAAACTGTACCATCAATCTTTTGGTCAAATCACAAGCTCACTCACCTGCCTGAGCAAATCCCATGAATGCCTCCTCAGCATGATCAGGAGCTCCCTTCGGGTTCCTAGGCATATCCAGGATGATAGTGTACCAGTCATTGATGGCTTGGGTGAAAGCACCAAAAGGCTTCAGCGCTACTCCCATTATCTCTCCTCTGCAGCACGAAATGAAACCTTCCTCTACAAACCCGATGATGGCAAAACGGGGGAGACAAGTCAAGGAGGAACTCAGCCTCAGTCTGCAGGTAATGCTTCTGGAAGCAAAGAGAAAGAGAAAGGCAAAGGAATTGCTCAAGCTGATCACTCGGCTCAGAAAAAAAAGAAGTAGAACTAGCTTAGTCAATGTCTAGGACTTAGCTTTATATCCTGTCTTTGAATGTATGTTTTTTTTTGTTTAGGTCAATATATAACAAGTATTAGTTTTCTTCCTGATCTGACAAATAAAATTTGAACAAACAAATCAAAAAGATTAAACACACTCAGTATGCATTAACACCAAAACAACTTATACAATAAACTGAGAGACAACATACTTCCAAAACTGACTTAAAACAAGCTCAAAACTAAAACTGAGTCAGTATACACAAATGTCTTAAGTCTAATTCAATTAGATCTTCGAAGGTTTAAAATTAAGTTAAGACAATATGTGCAACCCTTACGGGGGAGTAATTTAAAAAAAATACAATCATGGGGCAACTTATAACTGAGTTCCGTAATTATGTATTTTGCCAACATCAAAATGGGGGAGTTTGTTGAAACACCTTTCCACAAGATTTTGATTTGACAAAATCATCCATGATTAAGAGGCAATTAAATTTAGATGCTTTGATTTAATTGTACTAATATGTTTGTTCAATATTGAGTGCAAAAATATATAAAGTAAAGACAGGACAAAAGTCAGCACAAGCAAAGCTGAGTAGAACGGAACTCAGCATGACAGAATGTAAGCGGAGTGGAGTAGAACTCAGAAGCAAAACGAAGCTGACTAAAGTTAAAGATTTCTTCAGAAGCGGTTAAACAGAACGAAGCTGACTAAGAAGCAACTCAGCTCAGAAGATTGAACATCCGAAGATAACAAATAGAATTGAGTAACAGTCAGGACAACATGAAGGATTCGTTCACTAAAGGACAAAGTCTGCAAATCTTCTGCACCAATAATTGGAACCTCGAAGACACATAAAAGACTAATTCCAAGAGTCATGGGTCATTGGATTATTGAAAAAAGACAACTGGCACAAACAGACAAGCCAGACGCAAGAAGACAAATCTGACGCCTGAAGAAAACAGAGAAAGGGAATGGCGGAGCAGTCTGTAGCTGACCAGAAATTGTTCCCCAAAAGAGCCGTTTTGGTGTTAACGGTAACAACAATTCAAGGATCCAAATCTGCGATTTCCTTCTATAAAAGGACAATGAAGAACCTTGGATCTATAGAAACTGAAGCATCAAAAAGAAAAATACAAAGAGAGAAAATCTTGAAAGCACTCAAATACAAAAAGATCTTACACCCACTTTTCTATTCTCTGTGTAAATGCTAGATTGATTGTTGTATAATCATCTAAAGTGTTCTTTAGCAGAAAAAGAACAAGTTTGTGATCAATAGGAATATTGAGACTGTTAAGCTGAGTGCTTGGTTGTAAGCATTCAGCGGTAGAAAAATCTAGGTGCTGGGTTGTAGCACTTAGTAGGAGTTGAGTAGACGAATAGAGGAATGTACTCTTGCATATTCAACTGCCTTGTAATTGGTTTGTGCTCTACCTTTAAAGAGCTCAGTATTGGATTCAAAAAGCCCGGAGGACTGGATGTAGGCAGAGAGGCCGAACCAGGATAAGTGATACTGAGTATCTCTGAACTCTCTCTTATATTGTATGTGTTGTTTACTGTATTTACTCAGCATATAAATTGTCTAAGCTGACCTTGAGTAAATAAGTGGTGCTGAGTTAGAAGCTGACCTCCAAGAGTGTCAATTCTTAACTCACAAGAAAACAACTTTAGTCAACATCTGACTAAAGCTGTCTTGAAACATATCTCACCAAGCTGACCAAAAGCTGAGTTAATAAACTCTCAAAATAACTTCCAGTCAGCTTAATTAAAACGCGAAAAAGTTATATTAGTTTCTAACCCCCCCTTAGAACTAATTATCAGGGACCAACAACTATCAAATACCCTTTGAGTATATATATATATATATATATATTAATTCTATATTTTCCAGAAAATTGAATTTTTCTGTGAATTTTTACCATGCATTTGATTAAATGAGGTTTTGTGATTTGGTTTTAATATAAGTTTAAACTATGTTCAAGAAAATATATATATATATATATATGTGTGTGTGTGTGTGTGTGTGTGTGTGTGTGTCTTTGCATATAAATTTTAGCCTATATATACATATGTGTATACATATTTTGGGTTTTGTTGTGATGAATTTAGTATATTTGATTAATATTTATGTAAGATTTGATATTTTGAAGAATAGAATTAAAGAAAAGTGTATTAAGAAAATTTATTGAAATTGATTTGTTAACAAATATATATATATATATATATATATATATATATATATATATAAAGTGATTTCTATAAAGTTATTTCTTAAAGTAAATTTTAGTTTTAATTAAAGATTGTTAAAGTAGTAATTTTGATGAATTTTTTATTTATTGAAATAAAGTTTATATATGATGATTTATGGGTTTATGTTTAAGAAATTGAAGTTGGTATTAATAAGTATATTTTTAAATTATTTATTGGTGATTTTAGTTCAATAATGATTTATGATTTAATATTTTGAAGAATGAAATTGAAGAAAGGTACTTGGGAAACCTTATAATGTTGATTTATGAGTTATATATATATATATATATATATATATATATATATATATATATATATATATAGGGGTGAGATCCAGCGTGACAAGGCCTTAAGTTGTGACAAGGAGCTTATTGTGTGACATAACAAAACTACGTCATTTTGGCAATAAATTCAAAAAAAAAACACGCGTCAATTCTCCTCTGTTCCTCACAGAAAAAACGCGCGAATCAAAGATCATTCTTCAACAAACTTGATCGATTTTATTCTCTCACAATCATCGATCGATTTCAAATCTCTATAGAGATTAAACTCTGATTTTCTTCTCGGTTGAATTATAGATCGATTTTCTACTCTCAACATTACTGATCGATTCTCTTCACATCAACATTATCGATCGATTTCTCATCTGCATTCATATAATTCAATCTGAATATGGAATACGAACACGAAAATATGGAATCTGAAGACCACAATCAGTGCAATATGGCACAAAGCACAACATCATCTCCAGGTATTTTGCAAATATCTGAAACTTTACATTTATCTGATATATATGGATTTGTTGATAATAGATTTATCTGAAATTGATCTGATATATATGGATTTCTTGATAATAGTTATTCTAAACTTATTCTCAAACTTGAAATTTATCTGATATATATAGATTTCTTGTTCCATGTCACTATATCATTTGTTCCAAAATCTTATATTATTTGTTCAAAGTAGATATACTATTTGTTCCGAACTAATGTACCATTTGTTCTAAGTACATATTTCTCCTTATATATGAAACTTTACATTTATCTGATATAGCTGGATTTGATGATAATAGATTTATCTGAAATTTATCTCATATATATATATATATATATTTCTTTATAATAGTTGTTCTAAACTTATTCTCAGACTTGAAATTTATCTAAGATATATAGATTTCTTGTTGCATGTAACTATATCATTTGTTCAAAAGTAATATATTGGTTGTTCAAAGTGGATATACTATTTGTTCCGAACTAATATACCATTTCTAAGTAGATATTTGTCCTAATATCGATTCTCTTACCTGTTTTGTAGATTTGCTTATGCCTAGTTACTCTTCGACTGCAATTGTACCTTACACACCAGAAGTAATTACAAGACTCAGCCCTAATGGAACAAAATTATGGATTCCTAATTGTTCAAATGAGTTAAAACCTACTCTTGGAATGATATTTGAGAATTATGATAAAGCTCAAGAATTCTACAAATCATATGCATGTGCTGCTGGATTTAATAGTAGGATATCAACTTCAAAAAAGAAACAAGGTGTTATAAAAGAACAATTTTTTGTATGCAATAAAGAAGGTTACAAATATCACAAAAGAAAAGAAACATCCAGTGATATAAAAACCAGAAAAAGGACACTCAGTCGCGTAGGATGCAGAGCTAAAATGATTATCAAACTTTCCGACAATGGAAACTATGAAGTGACACAGTTTAAAGAAGAACATAATCATCTTCTATACACTCCAGGATGTGTACAATATCAAAAAGAGGGCAGGAACATGAATCTTCTACTGAAAAAAATGGTAGTTAATAATGCAAAGGTAAAAAATCTTCTTCATAATTGTTATGCATTATAAATAATGTATTCTGTTTACTTATAGAATTTTACTCATTTCATCTAAAAATAAATGAATTCTGATTTGGTTGAACAGATGAATGTTGGTCCTCTAAGAACTTATAGACAAGCAAAGGAACTTTATGGAGGATATAAAAGTATTGGTGCATCGAAGATAGATTTTAAAAACTTCCAGAGAGACTTGAAAGCATATATTAAGGATTCAGATGCACAAATGTTTGTAGATAATTTTCAGAAAAAAAAGGAGTTATGGAGTGCATTATTTTTCGAATTTGAAGTAGATCAAGAAGGCAGACTCTGTAGAGCTTTATGGGCAGACCCTGTATGTATAAAAAACTACGCTCTTTATGGCGACATGGTCTCATTTGACACAACATATAGCACAAACAGGTACTACATAATAATCTTTCGCATAAAATTTTAGCTTTCTGCATTTCATATACTGATTTTGAAACACAAAAATTGTATCATGTTCTTCAAATAGAAAACTTATTTTTATGTTACAATGAACATGTATAATATGATATTTGGACCATTTACTGGGGTTGACAACCACAAAAAATGTATTACATTTGCATCTTGTTTCGTGGCTAACGAAGATATTGCATCATTTGAGTGGGTTTTTAAAACATTTCTGAAAGCAATGGACAACAATGAGCCGACTTGCTTGATAACAGACCAAGATCCAATGATAGTTGCAATAAAAAATGTTTTTAAAAAAACAGAACACAGATTTTGCATGTGGCACATTATGAAGAAGATGTCAGACAAAATAGGTACGAAAAATAATTCTATACTATTTATTTTCTATTGTCCCATTCAATAAATACAATGTTCAAATATAATACATGTGTTGTTCAACATGAATACATAAAATGTTCCAAAATGATATATATGTTGTTCAATACGCATACATTAATTTTATTCTAAACTCTATTCTTACAAATACAGGAAGACAAATAATGCAAGAAACAGATTTTATTACAAAAATAAATTCTTGCGTGTGGAGTGTAGAATTGGAACCAGAAGAGTTTGAACAAAAATGGATGGAAATTATTTTAGAATTCAACTTACAAGAACATGGATGGCTGAAACACATGTATGATATAAGATCAACATGGATTCCTGCTTATTTCAGAGACTCATTCCTAGCGGGCTTAATGAGAACAACCTCAAGGTCAGAAAGTGAAAATCACTTCTTCACTTCTTTCACAAAAAGTCATTTGACTCTCATTGAATTCCTCCTCCGGTTTGAGGGTACAATGGAAGCACAAAGACATGCACAAGGAAAAAATGACAATGATTCTAAACACTCAATACCTATGACTCAAACACCAATTCCTATCGAAAAGCATGGATCAGAAGTATTTACAAGAACAATTTTCTATGAATTTCAAAAACAAGTGATAGATGCTTCATTTAAATGTGGTGTTGATGATATACAGAAACACACTGACAAATGCAGAATCACTGTAAGAGAAAAAGGTAAAAAAACAACATATCAGGTTGTTTATAATACAGACAACAATGACTCAACATGTTTGTGCAAGATGTTCAATAGAGCAGGAATTCCCTGTAGACATATAGTGCTTGTATGGAAGGATAGGATGCTGGAAAAAATTCCTGACCAGTATGTGCTAAACAGATGGAAAATATTACCAGAGATAACATTGCAAAATAATGTTATAGAAGAATGTGCTAGAACAATGGGAAAGAAAATAATGTTGAATAACTTATGGAGTGAGATTCACATGACTGTCTGTTTGGCTGAAGGGGATGAAGAGGACCTAAATAATCTCACAAGAAACATTCAAACATTGAGGACAGAGCTGGAAGCAAAGAAAAGAAAGAACATCAACAATTCTACTAAAATTCAAGACATAGAGATGTTGGTTGGAACAAGTCGGCCCTCTGAAGTTCTAATCAAAGAACCTAAAATTTCTAAAAACAAAGGAACTGGGATTCAGTTTACAAACAGTGAGAAAAGATTGAAGGGAGAAAAAGAGAAAGCAATTGAACAATCACAAAAAAAATAAAGGATGTGCAAAGGATGTCACCAATTGTGCAACCATGACATTAGAAACTGCCCAGAAAAAGCAAAGAGATAAGGTAAAATCCCTATATCTAAACTTTCTTTACTCTAACATTATATTTTGTTATTTCACTTCACTTTGAAACCTGTGATTTTTAATTGGAACAACTTGTTATTATATGTCTTGATAATACATTTCTTACAAAGATCACATAAGATCATTATTGCAACCTAAAACATCATTGTTACATTCCTCATACTTGTGTTTCAGATTCTTCTTCACTTCCTTCAGCTTCTCCTTCAATCCACTTTCTTCTACTCTCGTTTCAGAATAAAACACATCACAGACACACAAAATAAAGAAATAAAAGCGTTTATGCCCTTCAGCTTCACCATGATGCAATCAACATTCCCCTCCATAAACGTTTCCTCCATATCAACAATGACCTTAAAAAGTTCATCAGGAATATAACTACCTGCTTTACGTACTGAACATGTGTGTTAATTTCAATATATCTTTACACTAACAATATATGAACATCAATAATATATAGCAGTATAAAAAACATAAAAAAAATATCATTAAATAAAAAAAACATACAAACATAAACAGAAAAAACATAAAAACATAAAAATAAAAACAATTGTTCACAATTATAAAAAAAACATTAAAATAAACCATCATTAGGACCCGTAATATCATTGTTATATTTCTTAATCTGGTCCTTCAGATTCATCTTCACTTCCTCCAGCTTCTCCTGCAACTCCACCTTCTCCTCCACTTCTTTCTCAATGAAACACATCATTGAGTCATAAAATAAAGACATGAAAGCCTTCATGCCCTTCAGCTTCTTTAAGATGGAGTCAATATCCCCTTCCATAAAAGTTTCCTCCATATCTTCAATAACTTTAAATAACTCATCAGGAATTTCACTACGTTCTTTAGATACTAAAGGTTGAACATGAGAAGAAGACCTCGATCTCTTAGACGAACTGGAACTGCTTCCTGACATATTTCCTTCAATCCAAATTCTAATAAAAAAAATACGATCAATAACCGTTCAGCAATACTATTTATAGAATTTTATTTAGTCTCTTCAACTTCATACTATCAAAACACGCTTTCTTTCATTCAAATGATCATCCATTGGGAAACTCAAAAGCTTTTATTAATTTAGACTCTTCAAATTCTACTTTTCCTGCAATGAAACACGCATTACGTACATGAATATTGTAAATCTCAACAGTATTTATTAAATGCAAACTAAATTAAAACTGTAAATCACTCTCTTAAACTATTGGTATTATTTCCTATATAAATATGAAAATTAGTCTGTTAAACTATTCGTATCAGAATCAATAACTATTTCCTCATTTATTTATTATTGCAAAGGGGATGAATTAAAATCAGATTAAAATAAATCTGTATTCATTTCATTAACAATTAATCATTACAACGAAAGTATGTCCTCATTTATTCATTAAAACTTTAATGAAACATATACCATGTATTAATTATATTCAAACAAACAATGATTACTTATTGATCCCTTATTACTGAAAAAAAATAACTATATGATTTCATTTTCTATTTTACAGGGTGAATCCTCAAAAGCAAACTTACTGATCAATTGGATATATTCTTATATTCTTCCAACGGTATACATACTATGTTCCATTCCATGAGCTGTATTGTTCAATCTGAATACATATGTTGTTCCAGAATAAATATTACATTGTTCCATCAGAAATATTTACATTCTTCTTATTTACTTTAATGTGATCTAAACTCATTTCTCATTCCAAAATAATTGCTACTATGATCCAACACAATTTGTTTAAATGGCTAATGTATATAAGGTGGTTGTGAGTCCAAACCATTGAATATGCTCTTATATTGATCTAAAGGTATACATAAATTGTACAAATTCTTTAATATAACTATATCATTTGTGATGAGTATTGAAAAATGATCTATACTGAATTCTACAAAATTGTACCACTTGTTCAATGTAACTATATCATTTGTTCAGAAATATTTAACCATTTGTTCCATTCCATAAACTGAATAGTTCCATCGGAATACATATGTTTTTCTGGAATAAATATTACATTGATCAATCAAAAATAGTTACATTCTATTTATTTACTTTAATGTGATCTAAATTCATTTTCCATACAAATATATAAAGAGGTTGTGAGTATGAACCATTGGATATGCTCTTATATTGATCCAAAACTATACATAAATTATACAAATTGTTTAATATAACTGTAAAATTTGTTCAAATTTAATGTACCATTAAGGGGTTGGGAGTATTGAAAAAAGGCTGTGGATGAATTCTACAAAATTGTATGACTTGTTCAATGAAATTATATAGTTTGTTCCGAATCAATATACCATTTGTTCAAATAAAATGTAACATCTGTTCCAAATGAATTATATCTCCTAAATATTGAATATATTGACATCTGTTAAGAATAAACAAACATAATTTGAAAAACCTTTATAAATGTAAAATTTTATATACAAATTCTAAAGTATATTTACAAATTCTAAAATATATTTACAAATTTAACATACAAAATATGCTATTCGAAATTTAAACCAGCACCAACAACCCATTCTTTTGACTTCTCATCAATTTCTTCAATAAGTTGATTTATTGGATTCAAAAGAATGCTCCAGCAATAAAAAATTCTAAGCTTTCTAAACTCTTTTCCCTGCAAAAAAAAAATGATATAATAAAATAGAATAATAGTAATAGAAACTGTTACATAAAGAATTTAAGACACATACCTTAGAATTCTTTGTCAATCCAATATTTCAATCCTTCACACTCTGACCAATGTAAGTTTCCATATGCTTTAAAAGAAAAACACCACAATCATTGTGGTTATTATTGCTTCTCCACTTCATCCTCAGGATTTGCACTTTGTATGCACACATTTGTTTTAATGAAGAAGCATCATTTTTGAAAACAAAATGAGCATATGATTTTAACTACAACAAACAAATTAGAAAATATATTATCACATATACAACAAAAACAAAGAATGAAGTAAATCAAGTTACAACATACCAATTGTTCTGGACAATTATCATACTTATCAGCACGACTGATTTTTCGAGGAAGTGTCATATTATCCAATATTTGAACACTCTTCGAAAGATTGTTGACAACAATCAGATAAAAATGTTCATGACAAATAACAGGGAAAAACACCTAATAAACACAAAAAAAACATTAGTATCTCAATACATTTAACAGTATTCAACAGCTGCTGTTCTACCATAAAACTTACCAATTCAACCTTAGCCAAGTTTTCAAATTTGAAAAACTTAAGTTCATTCTGAAGCCTTTCATGAAAATTATATTCTCTTGTTCTACTAGCTCCAGAAAACAGAAGATTCTACAAAATAATCAAAACAACATTTAGCAAAACAATTATTTACAGAATGAAAACAAAAAACAAACTTACAAAGTTAGGAAACATACAAAAGCATATGTACTGAAAAAAAATCTTTTCGGTTTTCCATTATATTTTTTCAATTCTTCAGTGTTCAAAATTGAACTCCAAGCATCCACAATATTATTGATATGATCATGACCAGACATTGATAAAATCTCCCGTTTATCAATAAAGGTTTGTCCGTCACTGAAAAATACATCACTTCAAAACAAGGAAAAAAACTATCAGTATATGACAAAATAACATATAAATTCATATAACAAACATAACTTCAACTTCTTACCTGCTTAAAAAAGGACTCAGAGCATATTCAACAATCCTCCTTTTACGACTATCCATGTTATCAAACAACTTTGGATGCCGAGAAATAAAAGGAGAACGGAGGTACTTCGATTCCTTAACAATCCTCCTTAAACGATCTCCTCCACAACTTTCATTATCAACACCATATCTCAAACTAATATTTCCCAAATCTCGACGTAATTCATTTATCACATCTACACTGAAAGATGACCTCCTAGCATACTTATCCCACTAAAAAACAAATCACAATTAACATAATCAATCAAAACTAATTGTTCCAAAAATAAAAACTAATTGTTCCAAAAATAAACACCAATTGTTCCAAAAATAAACACCAATTGTTCCAAAGAATAAACACTTACAATATTGTCAATTTTCCACACTTTCTCAGACACTATATCATACATATACTTCATTACATAATATCCACAGCTTTTTGTATCTTTCTGAGTTGGAATATTCTGCAAAATAAAATACAAACAACTTAAAAATAATAAAAAAAAATTACACAAATATACATACAAATTAAACATGTACCACAGGGCAAATCCAATTTACCGAAAACTTCTTATGATAAAAAGAAAAAATAGATCTGCAAAACAATATCATATATATGTCAATCTATTACATTCAATAAATAAAATACATTATAAAAGAGCATTTGATTATTAAACATACTCATCAACAACATATTTCCATTCATCATTTTCCACGCCCAAACGAGTTTTCAATGGATCCAAAAGAAAAACACGTTTCCGCTCAAGATCAACGACAGTCAAAGTCCAATGATAACTGAATAAAACAAACACATTAGCAAAACAATAATACATTATTAAACAAATCAAATAAATCATTAGTATAGACAAATAATGCATACCGTTTGTTTCGTGGTATCAAATACAAACATTTGTTGCCAGACTGCTCATATCTCTCTGTCAAAAACTTGATCTTCTCCCCAATCTCATGAACTCTTTCAAAATGATTAGTTATGTTTGGATCAACAAGAGAGAAGGTGGTATCCAATCTATCATTATTCACAATCACATCATAAAGGTGCCTGTAGAAAACACACACAAAACATATACACTAAACATGTCATTCAAAAAAATAAAACAATATAACCACTAATACAAACATGCAATTATAGACAAAAAAAATACCTCATGTAATACAAAATTGGGCCACAGCCTATTGGATCTAGATCAGCCAATTCACGAATATCCTTCCTCAATATAACTGCTTTCACTGAATGACCAAAAATGTAATCTTCAAACGTGGTAAAAACTGTCCTCCCATTACATAAATAATTGTTAGCCCATCTACACATATCGGCAAATTCATCTGGAACATCTCCAGGCAAACACTCCAAGTCTATATCATCATCAGAATCAGAATCAGACACCTCTGACTCAATCGCATCATCGATATCACTATGTGAAAATATAAAACAACTTAAATATATAACAAAAAAAAATAAAAAAATAAAAATGTTCCATACATATACAAAAAAGGTTCCAAAAAACTGAACCATTTGTTCAACAAAATAATAACTTACACAATTTCATCAGCAGGATCAACAAACTCATCCCCTTCATCTTGATTTACACAAACTAAAGGACCAGCCCCAGAAACTATATCAGCAGCCCTACAAACAAAAAAAACATCAATTAAGCCACAAATATTAAATGACATGATCCAAAACAAAAAACAGGAATTATTAAAAATAATAATAAATTACATTTCAGATGAAACAGATTGATCAGCCACACTCTGGCTTAACAACTCAAATTGAGGAGCAGAACTCATCTTTATTTTCAACCTCACTCCTTCAGATGAGCCTACTTTCCCTGTAAATTTCTTCGCTACTCCTATCTTCTTCTTCTTATTCTTTTCCTTCTCTTCTCCTCCTCTCTCTTTTTCTGAACCTTCAGCTACCTTTTTCTGAACCTGCTTGTTATATTCTTCATTAACAGCATTGTATTCTTCCCAAAAGCCAGTCAGATTAAAAAAATCATTATCATCATCACATTCTTTAAATAAACTTCCTGAATGCTCACTTGCTGGCATTCGGTCAGAACGCTGGCTCATCCTCTCTTCCTTACTGACCCTGTACTTTGTAAAAACGTTTTCAACAAATTTATTCATCCGTACTGGAAAGTCACTATCCTCAAAGATATTTTCAGCTTCATCCACCAACTTAAACATCTGAGTTACAGCATTAGCTAATATCTCAGCCACTGATTTAAACCTTCCTGTGAATTCCTGCATTTATAAAAACAGTATTTAATAACTTATCAAAACAAAACAGAATCTTCTATGTAAAAGATAAACACAGATGCATACCATGAAGTAACTGGGACATCCAGAAACTCCTTCTTGACTATCTTCTTCTTCTCCTTCTACATGTTTCTTCTTCTTCTGTTCTTCTCTCTTCTTCTTCTTCTCTTCTTCTCTCTTATTTTTCTTCTTACATTCAACATGGGGCCCTTCACGTTCTACCTCTGCTTCATATTTAACTAATCTCTTCAATACAATTCCCTTGCCAAAACCACTGGCATTTTCCAATTTAATTCTTTCAGAGATTAGAACATTAGTCCACACAGAGGTTAAAGGAAACGACCGGGGCCTAAAATCAACCCCACGTTGCAATCGATCAAAATAACATATCTACAATAAAAAAAATGAGAAAAACAAATTAAAAGCAAATACAAAAATTATTAAAAATAAATTGCAACATATTCAAACAATTACCAGTATAAATGGTAGAGGGCCTGTGAAAAAATACGGATTATTATCGTTCTTGAAAGAACGAACAGAATTTATAAGATGCCTAAAACTAAACCGGCACCAATCCAACTTTGAAATTTCAGTCACATCCATGCAACTGAATAAAAACTTATTGTACAAGGCCCTATTCTTGTTTAACCGAATGCAAGAATTTACAACAATAACAATGAAGTTCCAGATGAACTCATCACAAACATCCACTTTCAACAGATCTTTCAGCCTAAGAAGCACATCTTTATCCTTAGGACTGCCACTACTTAGACCAAAAGAATTCCTCCAAGTCTCTAAAAATTTGGTCCAACTATCCCCACTGTTACTATCCGCTTCCTTAATTTCCTTTCCTCCATATGGCAGGCCATAAACACAATGGAAATCCTCTTCACTCAAATCAATCCGGTCATTACCAGGAAGAATAAAACAGCATCTGTCAGGATCGACAGAACACACAACCTTGGAACAAAACAATCCATTTAGCTTCCCAAGATCGAGACACAAAAAACCACCAAACCCAATCTTCCTAATGGCAGCTTTGTGTGTCTCTGGCATTGTTTTCACAAACTTACTAAATGTTGTAGGACGCACCCTCTGATTCAATACTACACCAGATAAATCTTGCTCCATAATAGAATAGCAACTATCCTTCTTCACAATCCTTCTTTTACAACCACGGTTCATAGATCTAGAAGAACAAACTCCTTTCACAAACTCAACCTTATTCCTCTTCAATCTAGAACCACCAGATACTTTAACAACATCAACATTCTTCCTCTTCAACCTAGAAGAACCAGAAACAACATATTCATCATCTGCTTGTTCTTCAGATGGTGTACTCGCACTGATAACAAAATCAGGATCATTCATATTTTCACGAGCGTCAGAAGAACTTTCATCAGCATCAGAACAACTTTCTACATCCTTCAAAGCATCAGAAGAACTTTCATCAACAGGAACACCAATATTTGATGACTTATTCTTCAAAGCATGAGATTTGTTCACAAATTTCTGTTTACTTCCTTCATCAATATTCTTCTCACATACCCTTCAAACATAAAATATAACAAAAAATTAACAAAAATACTGAATCAACAAAATACATATATAGTTACAAATAAACTTATAAATTGGTACAAACGAATAAATAAATTGTTCAAAAGGAATACATATATTGTTCGAAACAAAAACATAAATTGTTCAAAACGAATACATATATAGTTCCATACAAAAACATATACTGTTCAATACAAATACAAATATTGTTCCATAAACACATAAGTAACAAAATAGTACCTCTCGTCATCATCTTCCATATAATCAGAGTTTATAGCAGCAAGCAACGCAGGCTCAATAACATGCTCACTCGAACAATCTTTCCTACTAGAAGTACCTTTCGACATTCTAATATATACTCAAAAACAACAAGAAAACACATATACAAGTCAGAAAACTAAGAAATGATAGACGAAAACAAAATGAAAAAATGAAAAAACAAAATGAAATGACGTAGAAACCCTAAAAAATCAAAAAATACAAAAACTAAACAAAAATACTAACAACATGCATAAAACAAAATCTAAAAGGAACAAAGAAAATACCTAAACAAAAATACTAACAACATGCATAAAATAAAATTTAAAATGAACAAAGAAAATACAAAGAAACTCACCGATATATTCAAAAATACACAAAAGCAGAGCGAAGCCTACACCGTAAATAAAAGTTACAGGAAATGAGAGAGAAAAGTGGAACAAAACATTCAACAAAAAAAACGAACGGAAATGAAAAAACAACAGACAGAAATACGATGAAAACGAAAACAAAAACATAGAGATACTCACCGATATCTTCCAAGAAACACAAAATGAGAACCGGAACAAAGTAATCGACGAAAAAATCCACAAACGAACGATCGGAAATGAAGTGGCAATCGGAAAAAAAACCAGAGAAAGATCGGAGAAGAACCGGAGAAGAAAGAAACAATACAAACAAAGGAGATTACAACTATACCCCTGAATTAAAAACTATTTATACTACGCGCGTAAAATTACAAAAATACCCCTCCGTTTTTTACACAATTACTAAAAAGCCACTGTTGTCACACAATAAGTCTTGTCACACCGTAAAGAATGTGTCACACCTGATCTCTCCTATATATATATATATATATATATATATATATATATATATGGATTATTTCTCAATGGGTATTACCCATCCATAGGTATTTTTGAAAAATGTATAAATTTATTATGGTGATTTATAGAAACATGTGCATTATATATCTTTTCAAAAAGAATTAATTACACTATAAAAATTAATTAGGAAATGATTACTCTTAAATTATTTGTGTTAATTCAACTTTTAATTGTGTTTTTCAATAAAACACTATTATATTTTCCTAGACCAAACTGTCGGTTACTTTAGTATTTTCCTAGACCAAACTAAAATTAAAAGTAACTTTAATTGTTTTCCTTTTTTTAATTGAACTTTAATTGTTTTTAATTAAATACTATTATATTATAAGTTTTAATAGAATTGTAAGATATAGATAATTTAAGGGTTTTGCTAAATACCACCTCTAAATTATTTATCATCATATCTTCTTGAACATTTTTGCCATTTTCATAATTTTCAACAAAAACTTAAAATCCTTTCTCTCCCGAGCAAGAAATTGGAATTCTAAAAAAATGGACCCGAGAACTCCGGAAAGGGACGATTTGGAATACGAGGTAATGTTTCGACCCTACAATTACTGAAATTTGGGAAATAATTAAAAATTTTAATTTTTTTCGTTATTTTTTACCTAAACGGGTGCGGATCCCGCCAGCCCCTAGGGCTGGTAGGATGAACTGCCTGTCTTCCCTAAGGGCAAACGGGTATTCCACCCGTTTGCCCTAGGGGAAAACAGGCAGCTCATCTGCCTGCCCTAGGGGGTGGTGAGTGATTGACCCGTCCCCCTCAAAGTCATGGGCAAAGCTCATCATCATCCGTCCATAATGCTGCTACAACCGGTAATGTTTCATATACCCAATCATATTTACTAATATGTTTTGCAATATTAGTTAATAAACTATTTATTAACTCTTACAATATATTATATCAAGTGCAGCTGACATTTCTGATTTTTTAGATTCTGATAAAATAGTAGGAATAATTAAGCCTTATGTCGAATCATACCTCGATGTGGTAGATGATAGCAATTGTGGGTTCCGTTTGTGTTGCAGACATTATTTTTGGCAGTCAACACAGTTGGCACTAGTGCATAAAAAATGAAATTATTACTAACAATGCCCTGTATGAGCAAGTCTACATTGACGGGGTTGATTTCAACAATTACTCGGATTAGATGGGACAGTTCAGCATGTACCCCTACACATTGGATGTTTGGTTGGGATGACTTGTATCAGATTGCTACGTTGTATAATGCTGCTGTGTTCTTCTTTAGGTACGGAGGTGGGCATAGCTTGATGTCATGTGGTACTGTGTTATCGTTGTATGCACTCTCAACTGCTACAGGACCAGAACGGGAGATTGTTATAGCTCATTTAGGGAATTCCTATCGACACTATATTCGTTAGATTTATCGAGTGATTTTCTGGTACCCCCTATATTAGATTACTGGTCGAGATTTCATCAGCGTAGCATTGCAGGACGGGACCGCTTGTATGCTGCTCGGAGAGCATAATGGGATAGATTGGCTAACCTTGGGGGCTATTAGTTTTTTTGTTTTTGTCATTGTGTTTGTATTTGTCTGTATTAATTTATAGAATTTAATTGTATTTTTCAAATTTCAATTCAGTATTGTTCTAGTTCACTGATGTTTCAGTAATTAGTAATGTTTCAGTTTAGTGATATTTCAGTTCAATGATGCTTCAATTCAGCGATGTTTCAGTTTAGTGATGTTTCAGTTCAGTAATGTTTCAGTTAAGTGATATTTCAGTATAGTAATGTTTCAGTGAAGTTATGTTTTAGTATAGTAATGTTTCAGTTTAGTGGTGTTTCAGTTCATCAATGTTTCAATTTAGTGATATTTCAGTATAGTAATGTTTCAGTTCAGTGATATTTCAGTATAGTAATGTTTCAGTTCAGTGATATTTCAGTTCAGTAATGTTTCAGTTTAGTGATATTTCAGTATAGTGATGTTTCAGTGCAGTGATATTTCAGTTCAGTGATGTTTCAGTTCAGTAAGCTGGTCATCAATGAATTGGGGGAAAGTTGTGGGCCTCCAGCTCGACGAGCTGGAATCCAATGACTTGTGTGTTCGACTTTCATTGGCCAGCTCGATGAGTTGGCGGGCAGTGGATGCTGGCGTGCAGACTGACTCCGCTCTTCTGCCAAACCTTCCATGATAAATACTTAAGCTCTTGAATATCTGTCATTATCTCACCAAATCATATCAAATATTCACTCGATCATTTAATTAACTTATAAAATCTCCTTTATCCATATCAAGTCAAATGATTAATTTATTTTTGGTAAGTTAATCTCGTGAATTGGATATAAATTAAGTTGTAAGTAAAATTTGAAAATATTTTACTGAAAATAGCAAAATACTTTACAAAAGTGAATAATATTAACTAAATGCTAGATAACACTTTAAGCCTTGACCAATTTAATTGTTTCAATTAATTATTTAACTCAATTATTTTAATCGGTTGATTTAATAAATTAAATTAACAAGTTAATTGTTTCGATTAATCAATTAATTATCAACCAATTAATTTTTCAAATTTATTCACTCTTGATTGCAAATAAAAAGCGAAAAGGATTAGAGGGGCTGAATTGAATGTCAAATTAAAAATATTGGCGGTGAAATTGAAATAGGAAACAATAATGGATGAATTTATGAAAATTCCATTTAGTGTAGTGTTTGTATTTTAGTATTTGTAAGTGTAGTCATACCAAAATAATTAGGAAAATTTTGAAATTGTAGCATTCTTTTTGTTATTAATAAAATTCCTTTTTTAGATTCAAAAAAAAAATAAAATTCCTTTTTTATTTCAATCAGTATTCATTCATTTATGTCCTAATTATTATTTTTAATCAAATATTTTTTTTTGAGGAAGACCATTAATATAGGAAACGAGGATGCATGTTTCCAATGAAAGGGTCTTTAATTCTTCATTTTTTAATTACTTAATAAAAAATAAACTTAAAAAAACAATTTAACATTAATTATTAAATTAAATTATACACCATTGGATCTTAATCCAATGGCTATTATTCTAGTAACCATGGATGGGTAAAAAATTAGATCACCATTAAGAGTGAACCCATATATATATATATATATATATATATATATATATATATATATATATATATAGAGAGAGAGAGAGGAGAGATCAGGTGTGACACATTCTTTACGGTGTGACAAGGCTTATTGTGTGACAACAGTGACTTTTTAGTAATTGTGTAAAATCGGAGGGGTATTTTTGTAATTTTACGCGCATAGTATAAATAGTTTTTAATTCAGGGGTATAGTTGTAATCTCCTTTGTTTGTATTGTTTCTTTCTTCTCCAGTTCTTCTCCGATCTTTCTCTGGGTTTTTTCCGATTGCCACTTCATTTCCGATCGTTCGTTTGTGGATTTTTTCGTCGATTACTTTGTTCCGGTTCTCATTTTGTGTTTCTTGGAAGATATCGGTGAGTATCTCTATGTTTTTGTTTTCGTTTTCATCGTATTTCTGTCTGTTGTTTTTTCATTTCCGTTCGTTTTTTTTTATGAATGTTTTATTCCACTTTTCTCTCTTATTTCCTGTAACTTTTATTTACGGTGTAGGTTTCGCTCTGCTTTTGTGTATTTTTGAATATATCGGTGAGTTTCTTTGTATTTTCTTTGTTCATTTTAAATTTTGTTTTATGCATGTTGTTAGTATTTTTGTTTAGGTATTTTCTTTGTTCATTTTAGATTTTGTTTTATGCATGTTGTTAGTATTTTTGTTTAGTTTTTGTATTTTTGATTTTTTAGGGTTTCTACGTCATTTCATTTTGTTTTTTCATTTTTTCATTTTGTTTTCGTCTATCATTTCTTAGTTTTCTGACTTGTATATGTGATTTCTTGTTGTTTTTGAGTATATATTAGAATGTCGAAAGGTACTTCTAGTAGGAAAGATTGTTCGAGTGAGCATGTTATTGAGCCTGCGTTGCTTGCTGCTATAAACTCTGATTATATGGAAGATGATGACGAGAGGTACTATTTTGTTACTTATGTGTTTATAGAACAATATTTGTATTTGTATTGAACAGTATATGTTTTTGTATGGAACTATATATGTATTCGTTTTGAACAATTTATGTTTTTGTTTCGAACAATATATGTATTCCTTTTGAACAATTTATTTATTCGTTTGTACCAATTTATAAGTTTGTTTGTAACTATATATGTATTTTGTTGATTCAGTATTGTTGTTAATTTTTTGTTATATTTTATGTTTGAAGGGTATGTGAGAAGTGTTGGGGTTTAGTGTCCTAAAGACAATGGTTGTAGGATGCAAACTTATTGTAAATGAATTGTTCTTTATATCATTTGTTTTAATAAGATATATGTTTGATAACTATATAAAGGCAAACCCTTTTACAGCACTAAATAAAGTCTAATAAAAGGAAATCCGTAAGTTTGTTTAAAGTGATTATAAAGTGTTCATACAAGCATGAAGTGAGACAAGACTTTATAATAAACTAATAAACTTAAAACCACCCCAAGTCAATTGAGATGTTTAGGATTGATATATCACTGTTGAGACTTGTATGTAACAATGTCTTCTGTCCGACAGAAAGCTGATCTCACAAGCTTCACATATATAGATATCTGGACAGTTACATAGATCCGATGAAACGTCGTTCATTAGGATTGGGGATCCGATTTGAGATAATAGGATGGGTAGATTCGTCCTTGTCACCTGTTCATCTCATTGGTATTAATAGGTATAAATAATCCTCAGACTCAAAGGAATGTTAATTGGTCATCCTGAATTACTGAATGTGAGACTTTGATCGCGTGGTCCCACGATCCTTAACAGAGATGACTCTGGGGTGTGAACTGCAAAGGTTAGGTGTCACAGGAGGTAATGTCAGGGTAGTTATACATTGGATTGAGCATTTATCACTCCCGACGAATGGGAGATACGTCCAAGGATCGCTTGTGGAAGACTCGACTCTAAATCCTTGCAAGGTGATAGCTTAAGAGTAGAAATACAGATTTCACTTAACCTATCTATTTGAGTTGACTCGGCCTGTACAAGTAAAACGAACGTCTCGCTATATATGACTTGACATCATCCATAGTCATAAGATTCAGTTCAAGGATGTAGTTGATAAAGGATCGAATTATACTGTAACTAATACGGAAGGGTTAACGGCAGAATCAACCTGTCTTCTTAACGGACTCTGGGGGAATGATTACGGACATGCCGATAACATGCTCTATTCATCATTCCGTTATGCAAGGATTAAATATAATTCTTGGAGAAATTAATTTAATAGTTGCATACGGCCAGAAGTAGTAAGGACCTAATGGATCACACATAAGACTTGGAAACAAAAGAGAGATGGATCTGATTAATAGATGGAAGCCCAGTTGAGCCCAGTAAGGCCCATGGATAAGGGGGGTCGAAATTATATGTATTAAAGGAAGGGAATTAATTTATTCCACTCTTCCTAATTGGATTAGGATTGTGAAATTAAATTAATTAAGAGATAATCAAGTTAGGAGTTATTAATTGGATTAATGTCCTCCTATTATTATCTAACTAGGTTACTTATTATTATCCTAATTATATTAGATATATAGTAAGATAATAATTAGAAATCCTATTCCGAATTGGATTGCTATTAAGTAACCTAATCCTATCTAACTAGGGTTTAGAGACAAGATAATATATATACCCCTTACCTAGTGAATTTCGACACACACTCTAGCCCCACCCCTTGTGATTTTCAAAATCTACTAGCTAGAGAGAGAAAGTGAATTCCATCCCCAAGTTCGTGGACAAGAATTCATTCGGCATTCCATCGATTGATTAATCTAATCCATCCCTCTTTCTCCTTGATCTTGTGTTGGTTAATTAGAGGTAATCTATTTTGGTTACATCTCATAAAGGTTGATTCTAATTTAACCTCACCGTGTTCACGAAAGAAGAAAAACAATCAAAAGGGAGAAATCCGTTTTTCTTCGCCTACATCAGGTCAGTTCACTATTTCGAGGATTCCCGGAGATTGAACCGTCGGATCGTCGCGATTTTTGGACAGTAGCTTCTAGACACATTCTTCCACGTTTCCACCGAAGGGATCGTCGTTCGGAGGTCTGGAAGGTCTATTTCGAATAGGGGCAGATTGGTAAACAGTTTACATCTCCTTTGAAGTTGTGGGCACTTCGTTTGCAACGGTAGATTGATCATCGAAAGGTATATCTTCTTATCCCTCTTTATATGAAATAACGATTAACGGATCCTATGGTTAAAAGGAAGTAGGCTAAAAATTTTATATTTCCGCTGCTATACCTTAGCCCTATTTCCAACAGTGGTATCAGAGCCATCGTTAAATCCGTTATTTCATATATGAAATTTAGAAGCTTTCAATAGGATTGAATGAATATTTATGGTTAGGATTAATTAACAAATTGTTTGGTTAATTAATTCTAAAGATAAATAAGTGAAATAGATTATGCGTATGTTCCTAATTATTTCGGTTGATAATCATTATAACAAAATCTATTAGTTTTATGGTTAGATTAATAAAATTAGTTTTATTGATTCTAAAGATAAAATGGAAAGCTATTGTAGTTTTTCCTATTTTTGAAAATCGCTTTTCAACCGTATTGAAAATCTGATATATATATGAAATTTAAAATTAGTTTTGAATATAAAATATATATATACATGTTTCGGAAATTAATAGTTTTCTGTTTTGATTATCGAATGAAAATTCGTTTAAAAGTTTGTTTTTACCAAGTTGTAAATCAAAACGTTAAATGAATTGAAATCAAAATAATTGGGACATGCATAATTGAAGTTTTGTATGGTTATATTAATCTAAGAATTAATATAAAGATGCAAAACGGTTAGAAGTAAAATTAGATGGGAATTAATTTGATGAGTTAATTTGATTAACATAAATATTACATAAATAAGTTATGTAATCAACCAATTAAATTTATTTAATTGAGTCTTTGCATGTTTGGAGTTATGGACATATTTGGACCCTCTTTTATTCTTTTGGTATTTTTGAAATAGGGTCTGCGTGTCCTGCATTTCTACTATCTATTGTAATTTCTCTTCTCATCTATTCCCTTCAATTTTCAATTGAAGTTTTCTTTAGTAGTATAGAAAATTAATGTGTAATTTTCAAGGCGCCATGGAGAAGACGGAGGACCTAAAGAGAAATATGTAATAGTTAGTATTTCCTTAGGTTTGCCCTTTTATTCCGTCTCTGGCTCGACGGAATAATTTAGATGATATGTCCATAACGCCAATGTATGTGTGAATGTATGTCTGATGTATGCTAAAGCAAATCAAGACTAAGTTAGATTATGAGACTTAAATAAAAATCCCTCATTAAAAAGTTAAGTAAATAAATAAGTTATTAAAATCGGTTGCCCCTCCCTAATATTATAATTCAGCCGGCAGTACTGGGGGCCTTTGGGTTGTTGGCAAAAGTCAAGCTCGGGGTCTTATGGTAACACCTGGATTATCGAAAATAGTTCTTTCATGAATATGGGGTAATACTTAAATTAGAGTATGACAATTGGTTGGCAAAAGTCATGTTGTTCATACACTAATGGGCAAAATGGTTGGGATTAATATGAATGACATATTAGTTACTAATGTGGTTAGTAACCCAATAACCTAGGAGTCACATTCGAGATGTGATTGATTGAATGAATCTACCTAATGAATGAGACTAGTTTGTTGGCTAAAGTTAAGGCGAAATCTCAGGAGTTAGGATCCTAGCTCACTAAAGGATTTGTGAAATTCTTCGAATTAATATGGAGGGTTATTAATTTGGCAAAATAGTGGGAGCAATCTGAAATAAATTAAAAGGCCTATAATTTTAGATTGTTACACTTTAAAACAAATGAATAACATACGTTTACTCTTTCTCACTCTCAGGTTTTTGTTTAAACATATACTCTTAAAATCATGACTAAAACCAATCTGCAAAACATTCTTACCGATAACAAGTTGAATGGTTCAAACTTCACCGACTGGTTTCGTAACCTCAAAATTGTTTTGAAGTTCGAGAAAATTGGGTATGTACTTGATACACCGATACCCCCTATCCCGGAAGATGATGCTCCCATCGAGGAAATTGATGCTTACCAGAAGCACAAGGCTGATGATGATCATGCCGGTTGCATCATACTTGCATCGATGACGTCGGAATTATAAAGGCAATATGAGGAGATGGATGCATATTCCGTCATCATGCACCTAAAGGAACTGTTTGGGAAACAGACCAGGTGCGAACGCTACGAGATATCCAAATTGCTATATCGTTGTCGGATGCAAGAGGGCACATCAGTCATGACACATTGTGTCAAGATGATTGGCTACATTACCAAACTTTCTAGTATTGGATTTGTGATGGACAACGAATTAAGTATAGACTTGATTCTTCAATCCCTCCTAGAGAGTTATTCACAGTTCATCATGAACTATCAGATGAATGACTTGCAAACTTCTCTTGAAGAGCTTGCAACAATGCTCAAGTCAGTTGAGCCCAATATGAAGAAAGACAAGGCCATACCGGCTCTTGTAATTGAGGGATCAAAGAAGAGGAAAGGGAATTTTCCCAATCCTAAACATCCCAAGAAAGGTAAGAAAGCTGTGTCCAAGGGAAAGGAAGTGAAGAAGCCCAAAGGAGAGTGCCACTTCTGTGGTAAAGATGGGCATTGGAAGAGAAACTGCAAGGAGTATCTAGCCACCCTCAAGAAGGGAAAGGGCGATGCTTCTACATCTGGTATGTTCCATATTGAAATAAATACAGTTTCATTGTCTGAATCTTGGGTACTTGATACCGGATGTGGATCTCATATTTGTACAAATATGCAGGAGCTAAAACAGACTAGGGAACTTAAGAAAGGAAGCATAAACTTGCGAGTGGGAAATGGAGCAAGAGTTGCCGCCATCGCAATTGGAGATTATGTTTTACTTTTGCCCTCTGGGCTTGTAATAGAATTAAGGAATTGTTTATACGTTCCTGAGATGTCTCGTAACATTATTTCTATTAGCCGTCTTATTGACGACGGTTTTCATATTTCAATAAAGAACAATAGTTGCAATTTTTATAAAGATTCGATCTTTTATTTTTCAGGAATATCACAAAATGGGATTTATGTGTTAGATGATAAAACTCCTGTTTTTGCAATTGATACCAAAAGACATAAACTAGATAATTCAACTTACTTGTGGCATTGTCGTTTAGGCCATATAAACAAGAGACGCATGCTAAAGCTTCATTCAGATGGGCTTATAGATTCAATTGATTCGGAATCATTGGAAACATGCGAATCATGTTTAAAAGGTAAAATGACAAAGACACCCTTTAGCATTAAAGGTGAGCGTGTATCAGACACTCTAGGACTCATTCATTCGGATGTATGTGGTCCTATGTCAGTCCAAGCAAGAGGAGGATTCAGATACTTCATTAGCTTCATAGATGACCATACTCGATATGGTTATGTCTACTTGATGAAGCACAAGTCAGAAGCTTTTGACAAGTTCAAATGCTTCAAGAATGAAGTAGAAAATCAATTAGGAAAGAAAATAAAGACGCTTCGATCCGATCGAGGTGGCGAATATCTTTCTGATAATTTTCTGAATTATCTAACTGAATATGGGATATGCTCGCAATGGACACCTCCCTACACCACAACACAATGGTGTATCCGAGAGGAGAAACCGTACCCTATTAGATATGGTACGGTCCATGATGAGCATGGCCTTACTTCCAAAGATGTTCTGGGGCTATGCCTTAGAAACTGCCCTCTTCACCCTAAATCGAGTACCAACTAAATCCGCTAGTTCCACACCGTATGAATTGTTCGTTGGTAGGAAACCTGTGTTCTCATTTATCAGAGTATGGGGTTGTTCGGCATATGTCAAACGCATTGCGTCCGACAAATTAGATTCTAAATCTGATAAATGTTTCTTCATTGGATATCCCAAAGAGACCATAGGGTATTACTTCTATCATCCAGATGATCAGAAAGTAATAGTATCCAGATACGCAACCTTCATAGAGAAAGAGTTTCTCGAAGAAACGCAAAAGGGAAGCGTGATTGAACTCGACGAAGTTCAAGGGGAAGAGACACCGGATGAAACAACAGAAGCGGTTGAGGTACCCGAAGAAGTCCCATTAGATGAGACTCCAGTGGCACCTATTCGTAGATCACGAAGAGTTCGTGAACTCCCAGTTAGATATGGTTTTCTAGTGGGAGATGATGATGAGGTTCCCGTGCTAGACGACGAACCCGAAAACTACGAAGAGGCTCTTACTAGTCCAGATTCTAAAGCATGGCTTGAGGCCATGGATTCTGAAATGGATTCCATGTATACTAACCAAGTGTGGACTTTGGTTGATCCACCCGAGGGGATAAAACCCATTGGGTGCAGGTGGGTCTTCAAAAAGAAGACTGACATGGATGGAAAGGTTAGCACCTACAAGGCTAGGTTGGTAGCGAAAGGATATCGTCAAAAACAAGGCGTTGATTATGACGAAACCTTCTCTCCCGTTGCTATGTCCAAATCAATCAGAATCATACTTGCAATTACCGCTCATTTTGATTATGAGATTTGGCAAATGGATGTGAAAACAGCTTTCCTAAACGGAAACCTGCTTGAGGATGTATACATGATGCGACCTGAAGGTTTCATATCAAAGGATGCAAATAAAGTTTGCAAACTTCAGAGATCCATTTATGGACTCAAGCAAGCATCTAGAAGCTGGAATAAGCGTTTTGACGAAACCATAAAACAATTTGGTTTCGAACAAAATTGCGAGGAAGCTTGCATTTACAAGAAAGCAAGTGGGAGCTCTATAGCATTTCTCATACTATATGTGGACGATATACTATTAATGGGAAATGACATTGCTCTATTACAATCGGTAAAAGTATGGTTATCCGGTAACTTCTCAATGAAAGACCTTGGTGAAGCAGCCTATATACTTGGTATAAAGATCTATAGAGATAGATCGCGTAGACTGCTTGGTCTTTCACAGGCTACATACATTGAAAAGGTGCTAAATCGGTTTAGCATGCTTGAATCGAAACGAGGTAACTTACCCATGGTACATGGAGTGAAGTTAAACAATCATCAATGTCCTAAAACTGATGATGACAAACGACGTATGGCTGTAGTCCCGTATGCCAGCGCGATCGGTTCGATTATGTATGCTATGCTATGCACTAGACCTGACGTAGCGTTCGCGTTATCAGTAACGAGTCGTTACCAAAGGAATCCGGGAGACGAGCATTGGATTGCCGTCAAGAACATTCTTAAGTACTTGAGAAGGACTAAAGATATGTTCCTAGTGTACGGAGAAGGAGATCTGAAAATTGAAGGATTTTCAAACGCTAGTCATCTCACAGATGAGAATGATTTTAAATCCCAATCAGGATACCTGTTTATCTTGAATGGGGGCGCGGTCAGTTGGAAGAGTTCCAAGTAGGGAAGCGTGGCTTTCTCTACGACCGAGTCAGAGTACATCGCTGCTGCGGAAGCGGCAAAGGAAGCGGTTTGGATTAGAAAGTTCATTACAGAACTAGGAGTGGTGCCTGATATTGTCAATCCCATTACTCTGTACTGTGATAACAATGGAGCCATTGCGCAAGCAAAGGAACCACGGTCTCATAATGCATCCAAACACTACCTAAAGCGATACCACATCATCAGAGAGATTGTGGCTAGAGGAGATGTGAGAATAGAAAGAGTACCTACCGAGGACAACGTTGCAGATCCGTTGACAAAGCCGTTAGCCCAGAAAGTACATGATCGTCATTTGACTTCTACTGGGATAAGTTTTAGAAACAATTGGCTTTAGTCCAAGTGGGAGTATGTTGGGGTTTAGTGTCCTAAAAACAATGGTTGTAGGATGCAAACTTATTGTAAATGAATTGTTCTTTATATCATTTGTTTTAATAAGATATATGTTTGATAACTATATAAAGGCAAACCCTTTTACAGCACTAAATAAAGTCTAATAAAAGGAAATCCGTAAATTTGTTTAAAGTGATTATAAAGTGTTCATACAAGCATGAAGTGAGACAAAACTTTATAATAAACTAATAAACTTAAAACCACCCCAAGTCAAGTGAGATGTTTAGGATTGACATATCACTATTGAGACTTGTATGTAACAATGTCTTCTGTCCGACAGAAAGCTGATCTCACAAGCTTCACATATATAGATATCTGGACAGTTACATAGATCCGATGAAACGTCATTCATTAGGATTGGGGATCCGATTTGAGATAACAGGATGGGTAGATTCGTCCTTGTCACCTGTTCATCTCATTGGTATTAATAGGTATAAATAATCCTCAGACTCAAAGGAATGTTAATTGGTCATCCTGAATTACTGAATGTGAGACTTTGATCGCGTGGTCCCACGATCCTTAACAGAGATGACTCTGGGGTGTGAACTGCAAAGGTTGGGTGTCACAGGAGGTAATGTCAGGGTAGTTATACATTGGATTGAGCATTTATCACTCCCGATGAATGGGAGATACGTCCAAGGATCGCTTATGGAAGACTCGACTCTAAATCCTTGCAAGGTGATAGCTTAAGAGTAGAAACACAGATTTCACTTAACCTATCTATTTGAGTTGACTCGGCCTGTACAAGTAAAACGAACGTCTCGCTATATATGAATTGACATCATCCATAGTCATAAGATTCAGTTCAAGGATGTAGTTGATAAAGGATCGAATTATACTGTAACTAATACGGAAGGGTTAACGACAGAATCAACCTGTCTTCTTAACGGACTCTGGGGGAATGATTACGGACATGCCGATAACATGCTCTGTTCATCATTCCGTTATGCAAGGATTAAATATAATTCTTGGAGAAATTAATTTAATAGTTGCATACGGCCAGAAGTAGTAAGGACCTAATGGATCACACATAAGACTTGGAAACAAAAGAGAGATGGATCTGATTAATAGATGGAAGCCCAGTTGAGCCCAGTAAGGCCCATGGATAAGGGGGGTCGAAATTATATGTATTAAAGGAAGGGAATTAATTTATTCCACTCTTCCTAATTGGATTAGGATTGTGAAATTAAATTAATTAAGAGATAATCAAGTTAGGAGTTATTAATTGGATTAATGTCCTCCTATTATTATCTAACTAGGTTACTTATTATTATCCTAATTATATTAGATATATAGTAAGATAATAATTAGAAATCCTATTCCGAATTGGATTGCTATTAAGTAACCTAATCCTATCTAACTAGGGTTTAGAGACAAGATAATATATATACCCCTTACCTAGTGAATTTCGACACACACTCTAGCCCCACCCCTTGTGATTTTCGAAATCTACTAGCTAGAGAGAGAAAGTGAATTCCATCCCCAAGTTCGTGGACAAGAATTCATTCGGCATTCCATCGATTGATTAATCTAATTCATCCCTCTTTCTCCTTGATCTTGTGTTGGTTAATTAGAGGTAATCTATTTTGGTTACATCTCATAAGGGTTGATTCTAATTTAACCTCACCGTGTTCACGAAAGAAAGGCTAAGGAGGATGGTGAAGATCTCGAAAAACCAGTTTGGCTTTATGCCGGGAAGATCAACTATGGAAGCCATCCATCTAATGAGACAATTAATGGAGCACTATCGAAATAAGAAGAAAGACTTGCATATGGTTTTCATTGACTTGGAGAAAGCATATGATAAGGTACCAAGGGAAGTACTTTGGTGGGCCTTGACAAGGAAAGGCATTTCGCGGAAATATATTGACATCATAAAGGACATGTATGAGGGAGTATGCACGAGTGTACATACTAGTGTTGGGAAGACTGAAGAGTTTCCTATTACGATTGGAGTGCATCAAGGTTCCGCACTAAGCCCATTTCTTTTTGCCATCGTTATAGATGAACTAACAAGTTCACTTCAAGATGGTATACCATGGTGCATGCTGTTTGCAGATGATATTGTGTTGGTTGATGAGACGAAAGAAGGAGTGGAGATGAAGTTGGAACTATGGAGGCAAACTCTAGAATCTAGAGGCTTTAAGTTGAGTCGAAGTAAGACAGAATATTTGGAGTGTAAGTTTAGCGGCCGTAGGAGTAGGGAGGCAGGGACAATCACCCTAGATGGGAGAGTTGTTCAGGCCTCGGATTGCTTCCGGTATTTAGGATCTATTATCCAAACGGATGGAGAAGTAGATGGAGATGTTGCTCATAGGATTAAAGCTGGTTGGTCGAAGTGGAAGAGTGCTACGGGTTTCCTTTGTGATCCCGGCATGCCTAATAGATTGAAGGGAAAATTCTACCGGACGGCAATTAGACCAGCATTGTTATATGGTACGGAGTGTTGGGCAGTGAAACACTGCCACATCCATAAGATGTCGGTGGCGGAGATGCGTATGTTGAGATGGATGTGTGGTCACACGAGAAAGGACCGGGTGCGTAATGAAATAATTAGGACAAAAGTAGGGGTCACATCTATTGAGAATAAAATGAGAGAAAACCGACTAAGGTGGTTTGGCCATGTGAGACGTAGAGCGCTTGATGCGCCGGTTAGGAGAACCGAAGAGTGGCAAAGGGATGTAGTGGTGAGGGGTAGGGGAAGACCTAAGCAAACTTGGAGGAGGGTGATCGAGAGTGATATGAGTTTATTGGGAATTGAGGAAAATATGGTAGTGGATAGGACGGAGTGGAGGGAGCGAATCTGTGTCGCTGACACGACTTGATTTTCACGGTTTTATATGATGGTTCATGTTAGCCGACCCCGAATCATTTCGGGACTAAGGCTTTGTTGTTGTTGTGTTGTTGTTTGTGTTCACGAAAGAAGAAAAACAATCAAAAGGGAGAAATTCGTTTTTCTTCGCCTACATCAGGTCAGTTCACTATTTCGAGGATTCCCGGAGATTGAACCGTCGGATCGTCGCGATTTTTGGACAGTAGCTTCTAGACACATTCTTCCACGTTTCTACCGAAGGGATCGTCGTTCGGAGGTATGGAAGGTCTATTTCGAATAGGGGCAGATTGGTAAACAGTTTACATCTCCTTTGAAGTTGTGGGCACTTCGTTTGCAACGGTAGATTGATCATCGAAAGGTATATCTTCTTATCCCTCTTTATATGAAATAACGATTAACGGATCCTATGGTTAAAAGGAAGTAGGCTAAAAATTTTATATTTCCGCTGCTATACCTTAGCCCTATTTCCAACAAGAAGAATATTGATGAAGGAAGTAAACAGAAATTTGTGAACAAATCTCATGCTTTGAAGAATAAGTCATCAAATATTGGTGTTCCTGTTGATGAAAGTTCTTCTGATGCTTTGAAGGATGTAGAAAGTTGTTCTGATGCTGATGAAAGTTCTTCTGACGCTCGTGAAAATATGAATGATCCTGATTTTGTTATCAGTGCGAGTACACCATCTGAAGAACAAGCAGATGATGAATATGTTGTTTCTGGTTCTTCTAGGTTGAAGAGGAAGAATGTTGATGTTGTTAAAGTATCTGGTGGTTCTAGATTGAAGAGGAATAAGGTTGAGTTTGTGAAAGGAGTTTGTTCTTCTAGATCTGTGAACCGTGGTTGTAAAAGAAGGATTGTGAAGAAGGATAGTTTCTATTCTATTATGGAGCAAGATTTATCTGGTGTAGTATTGAATCAGAGGGTGTGTCCTACAACATTTAGTAAGTTTGTGAAAACAATGCCAGAGACACACAAAGCTGCCATTAGGAAGATTGGGTTTGGTGGTTTTTTGTGTCTCGATCTTGGGAAGCTAAATGGATTGTTTTGTTCCAAGGTTGTGTGTTCTGTCGATCCTGACAGATGCTGTTTTATTCTTCCTGGTAATGACCGGATTGATTTGAGTGAAGAGGATTTCCATTGTGTTTATGGCCTGCCATATGGAGGAAAGGAAATTAAGGAAGCGGATAGTAACAGTGGGGATAGTTGGACCAAATTTTTAGAGACTTGGAGGAATTCTTTGGTCTAAGTAGTGGTAGTCCTAAGGATAAAGATGTGCTTCTTAGGCTGAAAGATCTGTTGAAAGTGGATGTTTGTGATGAGTTCATCTGGAACTTCATTGTTATTGTTGTAAATTCTTGCATTCGGTCAAACAAGAATAGGGCCTTGTATAATAAGTTTTTATTCAGTTGCATGGATGTGACTGAAATTTCAAAGTTGGATTGGTGCCGGTTTAGTTTTAGGCATCTTATAAATTCTGTTTGTTCTTTCAAGAACGATAATAATCCGTATTTTTTCACAGGCCCTCTACCATTTATACTGGTAATTGTTTGAATATGTTGCAATTTATTTTTAATAATTTTTGTATTTGCTTTTAATTTGTTTTTCTCATTTTTTTTATTGTAGATATGTTATTTTGATCGATTGCAACGTGGGGTTGATTTTAGGCCCCGGTCGTTTCCTTTAACCTCTGTGTGGACTAATGTTCTAATCTCTGAAAGAATTAAATTGGAAAATGCTAGTGGTTTTGGCAAGGGAATTGTATTGAAGAGATTAGTTAAATATGAAGCAGAGGTAGAACGTGAAGGGCCCCATATTGAATGTAAGAAGAAAAATAAGAGAGAAGAAGAGAAGAAGAAGAAGAGCGAAGAACAGAAGAAGAAGAAGCATGTAGAAGGAGAAGAAGAAGATAGTCAAGAAGGAGTTTCTGGATGTCCCAGTTACTTCATGGTATGCATCTGTGTTTATCTTTTACATAGAAGATTCTGTTTTGTTTTGATAAGTTATTAAATACTGTTTTTATAAATGCAGGAATTCACAGGAAGGTTTAAATCAGTGGCTGAGATATTAGCTAATGCTGTAACTCAGATGTTTAAGTTGGTGGATGAAGCTGAAAATATCTTTGAGGATAGTGACTTTCCAGTACGGATGAATAAATTTGTTGAAAACGTTTTTACGAAGTACAGGGTCAGTAAAGAAGAGAGGATGAGCCAGCGTTCTGACCGAATGCCAGCAAGTGAGCATTCAGGAAGTTTATTTAAAGAATGTGATGATGATAATGATTTTTTTAATCTGCCTGGCTTTTGGGAAGAATACAATGCTGTTAATGAAGAATATAACAAGCAGGTTCAGAAAAAGGTAGCTGAAGGTTCAGAAAAAGAGAGAGGAGGAGAAGAGAAGGAAAAGAATAAAAAGAAGAAGAGAGGAGTAGCGAAGAAATTTACAGGGAAAGTAGGCTCATCTGAAGGAGTGAGGTTGAAAATAAAGATGAGTTCTGCTCCTCAATTTGAGTTGTTAAGCCAGAGTGTGGCTGATCAATCTGTTTCATCTGAAATGTAATTTATTATTTTTTTTAATAATTCCTGTTTTTTATTTTGGATCATGTCATTTAATATTTGTGGCTTAATTGATGTTTTTTTTTTTGTAGGGCTGCTGATATAGTTTCTGGGGCTGGTCCTTTAGTTTGTGTAAATCAAGATGAAGGGGATGAGTTTGTTGATCCTGTTGATGAAATTGTGTAAGTTATTATTTTGTTGAACAAATGGTTCAGTTTTTTGGAACCTTTTTTGTATATGTATGGAACATTTTTATTTTTTTATTTTTTTATTTTTTTTTTGTTATATATTTAAGTTGTTTTATATTTTCACACAGTGATATCGATGATGCGATTGAGTCAGAGGTGTCTGATTCTGATTCTGATGATGATATAGACTTGGAGTGTTTGCCTGGAGATGTTCCAGATGAATTTGCCGATATGTGTAGATGGGCTAACAATTATTTATGTAATGGGAGGACAGTTTTTACCACGTTTGAAGATTACATTTTTGGTCATTCGGTGAAAGCAGTTATATTGAGGAAGGATATTCGTGAATTGGCTGATCTAGATCCAATAGGCTGTGGCCCAATTTTGTATTACATGAGGTATTTTTTTGTCTATAATTGCATGTTTGTATTAGTGGTTATATTGTTTTATTTTTTTGAATGGCATGTTTAGTGTATATGTTTTGTGTGTGTTTTCTACAGGCACCTTTATGATGTGATTGTGAATAATGATAGATTGGATACCACCTTCTCTCTTGTTGATCCAAACATAACTAATCATTTTGAAAGAGTTCATGAGATTGGGGAGAAGATCAAGTTTTCGACAGAGAGATATGAGCAGTCTGGCAACAAATGTTTGTATTTGATACCACGAAACAAACGGTATGCATTATTTGTCTATACTGATGATTTATTTGATTTGTTTAATAATGTATTATTGTTTTGATATGGAGGAAATGTTTATGGAGGGGAATGTTGATTGCATCATGGTGAAGCTGAAGGGTATAAACGATTTTATTTCTTTATTTTGTGTGTCTGTGATGTGTTTTATTCTGAAACGAGAGTAGAAGAAAGTGGATTGAAGGAGAAGCTGAAGGAAGTGAAGAAGAATCTGAAACACAAGTATAAGGAATGTAACAATGATGTTTTAGGTTGCAATAATGATCTTATTTGATCTTTGTAAGAAATGTATTATCAAGACATATAATAACAAGTTGTTCCAATTAAAAATCACAGGTTTCAAAGTGAAGTGAAATAACAAAATATAATGTTAGAGTAAAGAAATTTTAGATATAGGGATTTTACCTTATCTCTTTCCTTTTTCTGGACAGTTTCTAATGTCATGGTTGCACAATTGGTGACATCCTTTGCACATCCTTTGTTTTTTTGTGATTGTTCAATTGCTTTCTCTTTTTCTCCCTTCAATCTTTTCTCACTGTTTGTAAGCTGAATCCCAGTTCCTTTGTTTTTAGAAATTTTAGGTTCTTTGATTAGAACTTCAGAGGGCCGACTTGTTCCAACCAACATCTCTATATCTTGAATTTTAGTAGAATTGTTGATGTTCTTTCTTTTCTTTGCTTCCAGCTCTGTCCTCAATGTTTGAATGTTTCTTGTGAGATTATTTAGGTCCTCTTCGTCCCCTTCAGCCAAACAGACAGTCATGTGAATCTCACTCCATAAGTTATTCAACATTATTTTCTTTCCCATTGTTCTAGCACATTCTTCTATAACATTATTTTGCAATGTTATCTCTGGTAATATTTTCCATCTGTTTAGCACATACTGGTGAGGAATTTTTTCCAGCATCCTATCCTTCCATACAAGCACCATATGTCTACAGGGAATTCCTGCTCTATTGAACATCTTGCACAAACATGTTGTGTCACTGTTGTCTGTATTATAAACAACCTGATATGTTATTTTTTTACCTTTTTCTCTTACAGTGATTCTGCATTTGTCAGTGTGTTTCTGTATATCATCAACACCACATTTAAATGAAGCATCTATCACTTGTTTTTGAAATTCATAGAAAATTGTTCTTGTAAATACTTCTGATCCATGCTTTTCGATAGGAATTGGTGTTTGAGTCATAGGTATTGAGTGTTTAGAATCATTGTCATTTTTTCCTTGTGCATGTCTTTGTGCTTCCATTGCACCCTCAAACCGGAGGAGGAATTCAATGAGAGTCAAATGACTTTTTGTGAAAGAAGTGAAGAAGTGATTTTCACTTTCTGACCTTGAGGTTGTTCTCATTAAGCCTGCTAAGAATGAGTCTCTGAAATAAGCAGGAATCCATGTTGATCTTATATCATACATGTGTTTCAGCCATCCATGTTCTTGTAAGTTGAATTCCAAAATAATTTCCATCCATTTTTGTTCAAACTCTTATGGTTCCAATTCTACACTCCACACGCAAGAATTTATTTTTGTAATAAAATCTGTTTCTTGCATTATTTGTCTTCCTGTATTTGTAAGAATAGAGTTTAGAATAAAATTAATGTATGCGTATTGAACAACACATATATCATTTTGGAACATTTTATGTATTCATATTGAACAACACATGTATTATATTTGAACATTGTATTTATTGAATGGGACAATAGAAAATAAATAGTATAGAATTATTTTTCGTACCTATTTTGTCTGACATCTTCTTCATAATGTGCCACATGCAAAATCTGTGTTCTGTTTTTTTTAAAACATTTTTTATTGCAACTATCATTGCTGGATCTTGGTCTGTTATCAAGCAAGTCGGCTCATTGTTGTCCATTGCTTTCAGAAATGTTTTAAAAACCCACTCAAATGATGCAATATCTTCGTTAGCCACGAAACAAGATGCAAATGTAATATATTTTTTGTGGTTGTCAACCCTAGTAAATGGTCCAAATATCATATTATACTTGTTCATTGTAACATAAAAATAAGTTTTCTATTTGAAGAACATGATACAATTTTTGTGTTTCAAAATCAGTATATGAAATGCAGAAAGCTAAAATTTTATGCGAAAGATTATTATGTAGTACCTGTTTGTACTATATGTTGTGTCAAATGAGACCATGTCGCCATAAAGAGTGTAGTTTTTTATACATACAGGGTCTGCCCATAAAGCTCTACAGAGTCTGCCTTCTTGATCTACTTCAAATTCGAAAAATAATGCACTCCATAACTCCTTTTTTTCTGAAAATTATCTACAAACATTTGTGCATCTGAATCCTTAATATATGCTTTCAAGTCTCTCTGGAAGTTTTTAAAATCTATCTTCGATGCACCAATATTTTCATATCCTCCATAAAGTTCCTTTGCTTGTCTATAAGTTCTTAGAGGACCAACATTCATCTGTTCAACCAAATCAGAATTCATTTATTTTTAGATGAAATGAGTAAAATTCTATAAGTAAACGGAATACATTATTTATAATGCATAACAATTATGAAGAAGATTTTTTACCTTTGCATTATTAACTACCATTTTTTTCAATAGAAGATTCATGTTCCTGCCCTCTTTTTGATATTGTACACATCCTGGAGTGTATAGAAGATGATTATGTTCTTCTTTAAACTGTGTCACTTCATAGTTTCCATTGTCGGAAAGTTTGATAATCATTTTAGCTCTGCATCCTACGCGACTGAGTGTCCTTTTTCTGGTTTTTATATCACTGGATGTTTCTTTTCTTTTGTGATATTTGTAACCTTCTTTATTGCATACAAAAATTGTTCTTTTATAACACATTGTTTCTTTCTTGAAGTTGATATCCTACTATTAAATCCAGCAGCACATGCATATGATTTGTAGAATTCTTGAGCTTTATCATAATTCTCAAATATCATTCCAAGAGTAGGTTTTAACTCATTTGAACAATTAGGAATCCATAATTTTGTTCCATTAGGGCTGAGTCTTGTAATTACTTCTGGTGTGTAAGGTACAATTGCAGTCGAAGAGTAACTAGGCATAAGCAAATCTACAAAACAGGTAAGAGAATCGATATTAGGACAAATATCTACTTAGAAATGGTATATTAGTTCAGAACAAATAGTATATCCACTTTGAACAACCAATATATTACTTTTGAACAAATGATATAGTTACATGCAACAAGAAATCTATATATCTTAGATAAATTTCAAGTCTGAGAATAAGTTTAGAACAACTATTATAAAGAAATATATATATATGAGATAAATTTCAGATAAATCTATTATCATCAAATCCAGCCATATCAGATAAATGTAAAGTTTCATATATAAGGAGAAATATGTACTTAGAACAAATGGTACATTAGTTCGGAACAAATAGTATATCTACTTTGAACAAATAATATAAGATTTTGGAACAAATGATATAGTGACATGGAACAAGAAATCTATATATATCAGATAAATTTCAAGTTTGAGAATAAGTTTAGAATAACTATTATCAAGAAATCCATATATATCAGATCAATTTCAGATAAATCTATTATCAACAAATCCATATATATCAGATAAATGTAAAGTTTCAGATATTTGCAAAATACCTGGAGATGATGTTGTGCTTTGTGCCATATTGCACTGATTGTGGTCTTCAGATTCCATAGAGATTTGAAATCGATCGATGATTATGAGAGAACAAAATCGATCAAGTTTGTTGAAGAATGATCTTTGATTCGCGCGTTTTTTCTGTGAGGAACAGAGGAGAATTGACGCGTGTTTTTTTTTAATTTATTGCCAAAACGACGTAGTTTTGTTATGTCACACAATAAGCTCCTTGTCACAACTTAAGGTCTTGTCACGCTGGATCTCACCCCTATATATATATATATATATATATATATATATATATATATTCATGTTTTTAAATTATAATATTTTTAATATCCATCAAGAGTAATCCGGATAGGTGGCTTTAATTAAAGTCCGTATTTAATGAGAAATACGGCATGTGTTCACAGTTAAAGACCTAATAGGGTATAACAAAGAAGTGTTGAGTAAGACCATACAGGGTTAGACAAAATTATGAGATATCTCGATTCTATTATATTGTGGGGATTGATACATATGGAGATTATCTCTTGGATGGATACGATTTGTGAAATATTTATTGATATACGGTTTATGAAGTATTTATTGAAATGCGATTTGTGAAGTATTTATTGATATACAATTTGTGAAGTATTTATTAATATACGGTTTGTGAAGAATTTATTGATATACGGTTTATGAAGTATTTATTGATATATGGTTTATGAAATAAGTAACCTATTAATTTACGGTTGATTTGAGTAAATGGTTAATTGCAAACCTATTTATATTGTGTAGTTGAGATTTTAAACATATATTTTTTTTTTTTTTTGAACACAAGTTTTGTTATTAAGTATTTTAATACAGTGATTTATGTTTTGACAATGTGGGATAATTTGAGAAATAATGTTTATAAAAAGCTTATGATATTTTAAATTGCATATTTGGTTAAAAGTACTATTTTGAGTATTTTATTATGGTTTAATCCAAAAAATATTCATTTTTAAGAATATGAATTTTATATGATTCATTTTGGAAAATAATGATATATATAATTAATTTGAGTATAAATACTTTATGTAGTTGAAAACTGCTTACTGAGATTTTTATCTTATATTTTTAAATGTTTTAATGTTTTTAGGTGAGAAAGTACAAGGTATATAGAAGATTACCGACCGATTAAGCGAGGATTGGAAGTTGTTGCTTATTGTTAGAATTATCTTTAGAACTTTAGTATTTCAATTGTAATAAGATGAAGTTGGTAAATATGTTGAGTTTCTTGAATGACTAATGTACTAGGAATATTGATTATACAGAATATATATTTAAGAGGAATGCCTAGAAAAGTAATATTATGGTATTTGGATAATTTTGAGACTTATAGGTATTAATTATGATCTTTCTATTTCACGTCCGATGCCGATTGAGGTTGTTCAGGGTCGGGTGTGACACCAAAAAATGGCAATATTGCCATAATTGTTTAAGCAACCTTGTTACTCCAATGCAAGACACTCTTTCAAGCACCTTGCATTGGAGATGCTCTAAAAGACCATGAATAATAGTTTTGCTCTAGATTGCATAGGCTGATCAAACCATACAAAGAAATTGCATGTATTCGGTTCTTGCAATGGCATGTAGTCAGTTCTTGCAATTAGGGGTGAGCATGGTCCGGTTCAGTCCAAAAACCAAACCAATCCGAATTGGGCCGAACCAAATTACCTCTATTTTTTAGGACCAAACCAAACCAAATTATAGTTCGGTTTGGACCAAACCGAATTATTTTGGTCCGATTCGGTTTGGTTCATATTTGGACCAAACAAAGCACTGGAGACCTACAACTACTTGTGCATTGACTTACTAAACAATTATATAAAGACAATAATCATATAATTAGTTTTTCCTTTGTATATATAATTAGTTGAGAGAAAAAAACATATTTAATTGTTTTTTCTTTTCTAGATATAATTAGTTAATTAATTTAAAACCTTAAAACTAAAAGTAGTACATATTGTATTTTGGTTTGGTTTTGTTTGGTTTTTGACCGGACCAAACTGAACCAAACCGAAAACCAAACTAGCTTAAAAACTAGGATCAAACCAAACCAAAATATAATTCGGTCCAGTTTTTTCAGTCTTTGGGTTTTCGGTTCGGTTCTGCTCACCCCTACTTGCAATTGCAAAAATTGGACGAAAAACGACAAAAATAAAAAACAATACCTATAAAAATTAAATTTATTTACCCCATAATTTGTGTAGTTGAAATACTTCCTACTAGAGTTTGAATCACTCATGAAGTTTTTAAGTGAGATTCAATCCACAGTCGCACATATGTACTTTCTGAAATGAGAATAAGTGGAATGTGATATGGAAGACATTGTGAAACTTAATTTATCTTATGAACTTGATTTACAAGAATTTAGAAACTTTCACATTTCAAAGAGAGAAACAGACGGAGGGAGGATAACCATAGGATTTAAGATTAGTAACAAGAAAAAAGACAAATAGACGAAGAGAGAGAGAGATAAACCTATATTGTGAAAGAAGAAGGAATGGAGGGGTAAAATAAGAAATGCCAAATATAGAGGGAAGAAGAGAGGAGAAGTTGCCTATTCTTCTAGGAGTCAACGATCTTAAAGCTGGGTCAATGGTCCTATACAGTGGTCGTTCCATACTGTGAAAATGATGGAAGTTCAATGATTTTTATGTTATATTTTAAAATTCAATAGTCATATCGTGAAAATGAGCAAAATACAGTGGCCATAGTGTAATTTACCCGAGAGTTTTGGTGTAACTTTAGAGGTTTGAATCAATTTTAGAGATTTGACTAGTCAAAACCTCTAATTACGGTGTTTGATGAAAAACAGTTTGAGAAAGCGGATTGAGCTTAAACCGTTAATTCAAAAAAAAAATTGGTAAAATGAGCTTTTTCAAATAAAGGATTGAAATATTTATATTAAAAGAACCCTCCTGGTTCTGATTCCTAAGATTGATAAGCCTTCTTCCTTTTTGCATATGAGACCTATCAGTCTTTGTAATGTTCTTTACAAAACTGTTACAAAGATTGTGGCTAATAGAATCCGTGGCATTCTTCCTGCGATCATTTGTCAGAATCAGGGTAGCTTTGTGCCTGGTAGACAAATGATGGATAATGTGGTGATCGCCCAAGAGATGGTCCACACGATGAAGATTAGGAAGGGGAGGAAAGGCATTGTGGCTCTGAAGCTGGATTTAGAGAAGGCCTATGATCGAATTAATTGGGATTTCTTGATGGAGAGCCTTGAGAGAGCTAGAATCCCGGACAGTTGGAGAAGTTTAATTAAGGTATGTATTTCTTCTCCTGTGTTTCAAGTTATGGTCAATGGGGATATGTCGGAGGAATTTTCCCCGGGCAGAGGAATCCGTCAGGGGGATCCTATGAGCCCTTTCCTTTTTGTTATTGCTATGGAGAGGCTCTCTCACCTGATTCAGGATGCGATTGATAATGGGAGTTTCCACCCTGTGGCGATCAACAGCTTCTGTCCCCAGGTGACTCACTTATTCTTTGCAGATGATGTCCTTATCTTTCTTGAGGGTAATGAGGAGCAGTTGAGAGTCATTATGGATATTCTGGATTGTTTTTGTTCGGCCTCTGGGCAGAAGCTTAATATCCAGAAATCTAGGATGATGTGCTCTAAGAATATGAATCAGAGAGTCTGTAAGAGATTAAGTGATCTCTCAGGTATTCCTCTTACTGATTCTCTTGGGAAGTATCTGGGCGTTCCCCTCCATAGTGAGCGTGTGTCTAAAGGCTCCTTCAAAGAGACTTTGGATAAAGCTAATTCGAAGTGTGCCATTTGGAAAGCCAAGACTCTGTCTCTCGCTGGCCGCCTCACGTTAATTCAATCTGTTAATTGTGCTGCTCCCAATCACATCATGCAGGCTTGTAAGCTTCCGGATCCTGTGCTTAATGATCTTGACAAGATTAACCGTAGGTTCCTGTGGGGGGAAGCTGCGGAGGGCAGGAAGATCCATCTTGTGCCTTGGAGTGAGGTTTGCCAGCCTAAAGATTCTGGGGGTCTGGGTATTAGGAAAGCAAAGGACAATAATAAAGTTTTATTAATGAAACTCCTTTGGCGTATGTGGCAAAACCCTTCCTCTCTTTGGGTTCGCCTCCTTTGTGGTAAGTATCGAAAAGACAAAATCTTCGGGGGCCCGAAAGAGAGAGTTGCTAATTGTTCCTTCCTCTGGAAAGGACTTAGTGCTGTGTTTGATGAGTTCTGCTTGGGAGTTGGCCTGGAGGTGGGGAATGGTAAGTCCATTAGTTTCTGGTTTGATAACTGGATTGGGGATAAACCGTTAATTGAGGTGTGTTCTTCCCCCCCGCCTAGTGATATACGCAACTGGAGGATTGCCGATATGGTTGACTCGGAAGGGGACTGGATCTGGTCAAAGTTTGATACTTTCTTTAGCCTTGAGACTCTCCTTAGAATGCGGGGAGTGAAGGTGAGTAATCAAGAGGAAGACTTGGATAGGCACTGTTGGGCGCTGACTAACAATGGAGTTTATTCTTGCAAATCGGCCTTTGAAGCTTTCTCTCTCTTTAGATCTGATCCTCCCTCGGATGTGTGGAAGTCGATTTGGACCCTTAAAGTTCCTTTCCGTATTAGGAGTTTCCTGTGGCTGGGCGTTAAGGACAGGCTTCTTACTAATTCGGATAGGCACAGAAGGCACTTGGCTGATTCTGGAGCTTGCAGTAGATGCAGAGGCCATGTTGAGACTTTGTGCCATGCTCTTAGAGATTGCTCTAATAGTAAAGAGGTTTGGAGGAAAATTCTCCCACACCATATTTTCTCTTCCTTCATGGCACATTCTGAGGTCGACTGGTTCTCTGATGGTGTTAGAGGAAAGTTGCTTCCATACATGGAGCATGGTGACATTTTCTTTGCTATTATCTGTCACCAAGTTTGGAAATGGAGAAACGAGGAGATTTTTGGAGATAAAACTGTTTTTATGACAAACTTAGCTGATTTCTTCTCGAAAAAACTTTTCTCTATTATCGATAGTTTCAAAGGAGAGTCCCTTGCCAGAGCCTCTCAGTGTTGTGATGTCCATCTCGTGGGATGGAGCAGGCCAAGAGAGGGGGTTGTGAAGCTGAATACTGATGGTTCCTGCCTCAGTAACGGTAAGATTGCGGCTGGAGGTGTGCTTAGAGATGTAGGGGGCGTCTGGCTTTCTGGGTTCTCCCAGAATTTAGGGTTGGGTTCTTCCTTTTCTGCGGAGCTCTGGGCTATTCTTACTGGAATCAATCTTGCTAAAAGGCTGGGTGTTAAGAGGCTCTCTGTGGAGTCTGATAATTTGGAAGCAATCAAAATGATTTCTGAGAATCATTCTATGGGTCTTAACAGTCGCAACCTCATCAAAGCTATTATAAGGCTTTGCTCCTCCTTTGAGTTCGTAGAGTTCAGACACATTTTTAGAGAGCAGAATCGTGTTGCTGATCGCTTGGCGGCGGCGGGCCATGAAGGGACGTTAGGCGTTACTACCCTTCCTGTTTCCCCTAGTTTCATCTCTCATCTTCTCTTAGAAGATAGGATTGGGGTTAGCTTCCCTAGGCTAATTCCTGGGTAGTTTGTTGTTATTCGTTTTTCTTTTCCTTTTCTACCAAAAAAAAAAAAAAAAAAAATGAGTGTGTCTCTAATCACTATCTTATCTAACATTTGTTTTAAACATTTATCTTATTTATATGAATAGACACATGTTTTCTATTTTTGTCTTTGACTTTTATGTATCAATTAAGACTTAAAAATACTTATCATTGTTTTAAGGCTTAATACACAAATAACCCCCTGAACTTGTCCAAATATTGTAACTGTCCCCTTCAACTTTCAATTGTAACGACTTACCCCTCAAAACTTGTCCAATTGTAAAACATAACTGTCACACCCGACCCAAAACGGCATCGGGTATGAACGGAAAACAGAATAACGAATGCTATCAAGTCTAAAAGGCAAACCGATTTTCTAATATATAAAAATTTATCCGGACTCCCTAAAATTTTATTAATTATTTGGCTTGAACTCGATAATTCTACCGAGCTTCCTACGTATCCCGAACATCTTTGAATTATTTAAACCGGAAATCAAAGCCACGTAGTTCTACCTATTTTAGGTAGTTCTCTTAACTTAGGTAGTTCTCTTAACTTGTGAACTCATTTTAACTTATTGACACGTTGATTGATTCGCTAATAACTTAATTGTATATTTCACTTTATTACTCTATAGTTTAATATATATGAATCATTTCAACAAAACGAATCAAATCGAACAACGTTTTATCAAAATGAATCAAATCGAACAACGTTTTATCAAAACGAATCAAATCGAACAACGTTTTATCAAAACGAATCAAATCGAACAACGTTTTATCAAAACGAATCAAATCGAACAATGTTTTATCAAAACGAATCAAATCGAATAAACCGCTTTAACAAACCAACTCATAATCAAATAAATCGTAAAACATTATAATTCAAATCATCAAACATTATCAAAACGTAATACGAAATTTGCGTGTGTGTCCATCCTCGAATTTCACCCGTGTAGCTTATAATAACATCAATCATATCAATAATCGAGATATCTCATTCATATCTCGCCTTGCCTAACGTTGGGACTACCAGCTGTGCACTCTGGCCATACCGCCCTTAGGTATGGTCTTACAACTACTATCCCAACCCCGGGCAATCCTAGATGGACAAAACCGTTTTATCGATCTTTCAAAATATCACAACATAAAAATCATATTTGGACTTCAGTCCAAATCACAGACATAATAACAATAACAGCCGCAATATTTTTCTCAATCCAAAAACAATTCGCATAAAATTGTCAAATTCGTTATCTCGACTCAATTTCCAAATAAATATCACAAGCATAAAATTATACTTCAAAATAATCATTTTATAATTAAAATCAAAAGTAAATACTTTAAATAATATATTTCCATAAAAATCATAAGTTGATAATTTCATCAAATTTCAAGAGTTAAAATCACTCAAATATTATAGAAATAGACTTAAATAAAACTTATACCAACACTTTATCGAGCTATTTTCATACATTTTTATCGGACTATTTTTATTTGCCATTATCACCGGAATAGTTCATGTAATACTAAACCGGTATAGTTAATTTAGACCGAATATATTGTTAGACTCATTATATTGTCTTAAATCTGTTTGAACTAAGTTTATATTCAAATTATTGTACTAATTTTATATTTAACTTTATACCAATTCTAATTGGAAAATATCGGTATTAGTCCTTCTTATTTTAATTCGACAAATTAAACCCACTTAATTATTATATAAAACTAAATTTTAAACCACACACTTTTATGAAACTATTTATGTTTGTCACCAAATGAGACTATTTATGTTTGTCGCCAAAATTGTAACGCGTAACACTAAACGGTATCGTTAATTCCGACTTAAGGTTCAGTTAGACTCGTGATACTCATAGGAGTCTATCATTACTAATTTTTATCTTCAAATTCGTTGTAATTGTCCAAATCTATAAATATTCGAATTTTGACTATTTAAACTGACATCGTTAATTCCGACCGATTGTACGTTTAAACTTATGACGCTGCTAAAAGCTCATTAATACCGAATTAACTTTCACCTTAAAGGACAATTGTCTAAATTTTATTTTATTTTTATTAGTAACTCATAGGCTTGATAAATTACTAATTTTAACCCTATTAAAATTCAACGAAACTACCGAAACTAAACTTACACAAAATCGCACCTAAAACATTTTAAAAATAATTTGAGTATAGGATACAGTTACCGAATGTCGCCATCAATCACCGAGAATTCGTCACTGAAATGTCATCGGTCATCAAAAATTCGTCGGTGAAATATTGTCGGTATATGACGTCGAACCGAACACTTTCAAGCATAATGGAACGAGTAGGTTTATTTCCATTTTTATTTGTAATCCCTTCCTCCCTTTTGATAATTTTTCTTTTATATTTATATACCTACATGTCATAATGATAAATTTACTTATTTGACACATGGCTTTTCTTTAATCCATAAGAGTGACACATGTATTTGTTTATACTTAAATTAATGACATTTATACTTTGTATAGTTAAACCATTGACAAGTAATGATTTTGAATTAGTTAAAATATTGACATGTATACAACATGTTTTATTATTATCATTATTATAAGCTGGGTACTAACCATCCATTTCTTTTTATTAAATATGTAAAAGATTAAATATCAATATCTTAATCATAATGTTTTTTTTTTAATAATGTAATGTAAGTAATTTTATTTTTTTAACCGAAAATCAAACTATGAGGACAATTTTCAATTAATATCAGTTAAGATCCTTTGAATTTATAATTTTTATAAAACTTACCCAAAGCTTTTTATTTATACCTAAAAACATTAAATTGAACTCAATAATACACTTAAAACTTATAATTAATTAATACTATTTATTTCAAAAATAGAGATTAGAAACTTTAGACACGGACGTGACAATAACCCCTCAAACTTGTTCAATTGTAAAATAGAACCCCAAATTGCTGACACGGACTGCAATTGAGGAAATACGTGAAATATAAAAACTGCAAACGCTCGTGGAATGTGATAATCAGATCCTTAGACCCAAAAAAATCAGTATTTAAGTAATCAAATCCTCAATTCTTCAACTTATCCTTCAACTTCTTCTTCTTTTTGTTATTGCTATTTGTTTTTTAGTGATTTCTTGATTCAAAGTTTTGGGATATTATGTAGGGGAAAATGTGTTTATATGGAGAAATAGCTCCATTGAAGATTTCATAGCGTGATACGAATTCGGGGAAACATTTTTACGGCTGCTTCAAGTACGGGGTAAAAAAATTTCCAATTTGGGGTTATATTTTACAATTGGACAAGTTTAAGGGGTTATATTTTACAATTGGACAAGTTTGAGGGGTAAGTTGTTACAAATGAAAGTTAAGGGGGGCAGTTGCAACATTTGGACAAGTTCAGAGGGTTATTTGTGTATTAGGCCTTGTTTTAAATATATTTTTATGTATTAATACAAACCAAAGCTAACATGTATATATGACGTTTTTTGAAAAAAATTAAAAATATGACATATTAAACACTAATTTATTAATTTTTTTAGTTCTATTAGTAAACATAAACATTTACCTATTTACATAAAGTTATGTTTATCAATTAATAATAATTTACAATTTAAATGTGAATTAATAAAAAAAGACCATAAAATCCGATATTAGCAATTTATCATATAACACGTATCAACTATTAACAATCAACTAAATGTTAATAAATATGTCAAAAAAAAAGTTTGTCAAATCTTCTAATAAAAAAGCTAATTATTTTCGGTAGCCTAATAAGTTAAATGACAAAATCTAAACTTTATTTGATAAATATTTAATACACCAAAAGCCTCTTGAATTTGAATTAAAAGTTTGATTGACTCTTGAACTTATAAAGTGTCTCGTTAGCCCTCTCAGCTTGCTTAAAATAAGGTATTGGCCTCTAGAATTGTTTAAATTGATCTATTGCCCCTCTGAACTTGTTTACAAATATCCATTTGCCCATTGAGCTTGTTTAAAATGATATACATTACAATTTGTCTGAATCTGTAAAAAAAATGGATTACTATACCCAGCCCTAATTTCCCACCCTCAGCCCCGAAAAAAGATGATACTGCCCCTTACCAAAAATTTGAAAACCCTGAACTCTCTCAAACTCTCTCAAACTCATTTCTTTCCAAAATCCGAGATTACACGTATAATGGCGAGCAATCCGTCATCCCCGAGAAGAGACGAGAATGACCAATCCGTTAAAGTCGAGGTATTTTTCCTTTTAAGCATTTCTGATTACGTTTTAATTGTTGTAAAAATTGGGGTTGTCGGGCGTGTGAGCATCACCCCACCTTGTGGTGGGGCACATGAGCATCACGCCCCACCACAATGTGGGGCGTGATGTTTGATGTACACACGCCCCGTACTCAGAAAACAGAATTTAGGGGTTTATGCCCTGAAATATTAGCAAATTTGATCGTAATGGAATCTAATATTCGTTAGTTAACATTTGCAGGTTCTGTTTGATTACAATGGGAATTTTATCCTCTACAGACGTTTGAAACATACCAGGAAACTGTTAACTGGGCAAAACAAACGGCGATTCGTCTTGGTTTCGAGTTAACTGTAGCTTCTCACAAGACAGGGGGTAAGTTAAAATGGATATTGGTTAAATGTGCCCGTGGTATATAGAATACTCAAAGGAATATGGATAGGGATATGGAGGACATATTACGGAGGAATACGAAAATAAAATATTGTGGTTGTAAATTCCAGGTGAAGGTTATAGAAATCGTTGAATTAGGGGGTTGGGTGGTAAATGGTGTTATTGGAGAGAGAGAGGACAACACAATCATGGATTGGTTGTATATCGACAGATGAGCGGACTAAGTCCTGCTTAAAAAAAATTGTGCGTCAAATGAGTGCAGCTCAAGCAAAGCCTTGTGCTATTTTTGTAGCGATTAAAGAAAAACACCCTGAGGATTGCCCGACCCAAAGACATGTGTATAATTATAGGGAAAAAATAAGGACTGAGAGTTTTAAGGGTCAGGATGTAATTAGTCAGTTTTATCGGCTTGCTATAGATATGGATCACATACATTAGATGCAAGCGGAGCCAGGCAGCAATGTTGTGACTCACCTCTTTATGGCACATCCTACTTCGATCACCCTATTTTGATCCTACTACTTGTTTGTTGGCATGGATTCAACATATAAAACAAACAAGTATAAAATGCAATTTTTTGAGATCATTGAAATGACGCCTTCAAACAAGAACTTCTTGATTGCCTATGCAATTATGAAGGATGAGACTGAGGGTAGTTATATGTGGGTTTTAGAAAAATTGAGGCTTTTGCTTGGAGGTGAAGTGCATCCGATAGCCATTGCTACTGACCGGGAGTTAGGATTGATGAGACCGGTTAGTGAGGTTTTTCCTGAAACTCATCATTTGTTGTGTAAGTGACATATTAATAAAGATGTGGAGGATAGAGTAGGCAAGTTGATTGGAATGAAGGATTGTGGATAAATTTTTAAGAATACCAAATGGAAAAAAATAATTGAAGCGCTGACAATAGCCGAATATGAGGAGGCAGTGAGAAGCATGAAGAATACTACTGCCAAATGGCCTCGTGTGATACAATATGTGGAGACCACATGGCTAGTTGATAGGGGTCAAAACCCCCAATCTTTAGGTACGGTTTTAGGACGGTTTTTAGCGTTATTTTATGAATAAGCGAGCAATTCTCGCATTTATATGCTTTTGTGTGAGTTAGTTAGAAATTGTATATGTTCTATTTACTTTTCGTTGTTTAGGCTTGTTTTCTTATTATTTTAGGCAAATATGGCCAAATTAGCATGTACGTTAAATTTCCATTATCTTTTATAGCTAATTGATCCACCAAAAGTCGAACCAAACGGAGTGTGTTACTCAAAATGAGCGATTGGCGGGTCAATTTAGCCACGGAACTAATGTTATTTGGAGTTTACATGTGTGTATAGGTTAAAACAGGAACGAGTTCGGGCGAAAATTGCATTTCGGGACATCCAGCAGTCGCGCAAGGCGTTCTGGGCATTCCCGCTCGTCGAAATGGCCTTTTGGAGCCGGATCGGTGAGCTGGCACTACCAGCCCATCGAGAAGACCCTTAAGGGGCCAGCTTGACGAGCTGCCCTATGGGAAACAGCCAAAAGACTGATTCCCAGTCCCACGATGCCACGATCGACCCCATATTTTCCCACCTGCAAAAGGATACGAATTAGGTCAGAAAGAGGGCCCGAACTGCGTCTATAAATAGGATTTTCCAATTGTAAAATAGATATCTTTCATTTATTGTAATTTACCTTAGCCTTACCCTTGAATAACTCTCTCCACCTCCTCCGTCTCCTTCAACCTCCATTGAAGCACCATCGAAGCTCCATTCACCGAGGATTATTCAAGGTCCGTCCTTAAGTCCTAGGAAGCCGGCTGCAGGGTAGACAGGTTCCCTGAAAGGGATTTTCTTATCTCCTTTCATCTAATTATGTTTTATCCCTTGATACAGTCTATGAATCCTAGGCTAATTGTATCCCCGTGACAATGTTCTTCATCTTTAATAATATTTTAGCTCTTGTTTTGTTCAATGATTTATTTGTTTAATCTTTGTCTTACGCTTTATTTAATTGGTTTAACTCATTCAAAAGCCCCAAAATCTAGTTGGCACATATTGTGAGCTGAATCTGACCTAGTCAGAGCCTAGGAGATTGACGACCTCTTAGTTGATTAAGCCCAAATTGCTGAGCCTTAGACCTAGTTTCGGCCTTACAGGGGAATCACGCACTAGGGACTTCATGAGGGTAAGTAGGGTTAATCGCCTTGAATACAAGTGACTTAGATTAGGTTTTTAATCAATTGACCTAATAACATATCTTCATTATTATCGTTCATACCATGTTCCTTCAGGTAATTGCATTAGTGAAAGATCACCTAGGAGTAGTTTAACTCAATTAGGAGTAGAATAACTTAATTAGGTGTAGAATAACTTAGCTAGGAGTAGAGTAATTCAACTAGGAGTAGATTAACTTAATCAAAACCAAACTCAAAACCCCCTAAAGCCTAAATAACACCTGAGACTCAGTAGCTCGATACTTGCAGGAATAAATCCTGTGGATTCGATACCTGGACTTATCCAGATTATTACTTGATAACGACGGGGTACACTTATCCCTTAGTGATCCTTCTACGGAGGCGCATCAAGTTTTTGGCGTCGTTGTCGGGGATTTATTTCTTCTGCAATATCGAACCAAAGGTCGATTTGTTAGTTTAGGCATTCATTTGTGAATATCCTTTGTCTGTATCGTTTATACTTGTTTATATATATAATTCTCTATACTTGTTTATATACAATCATTTCATACAACTTGTATTATTATACTTCTTATACATTTGTAAAATCTCCTTTTCAGCAATTATGGACAACAGGACTCCAGAACCGACGATAGCTGATCTAAATAAAAAAATGGATTTCCTTGTGGCCTCCTTTGGCCGTAACAACCAAACAAGGACACCATTTTGTGCACGATATGGCCAGAATCACCCCGGTGAGGTATGTCATGTCAACCACCATTTACCTAGAGGTAAGAACGTATGCTATTTGGGTAATCGTCAAAGGTATAACTCTGAATCCTCAACTTGCAACCTTTATGATTGGGAACACACACGATGTCCGCCAGGGCCATACACGACACCCACGGATAATCTTCCTCACTTTCCGTTTAATTCTGATTCTTATGACTAGCTGGCAGAACACTCAGAGGAAATAATGGTTCTCGTGAAGGACGTATCTATCCGACTCGCAGCCAACGAGGAGGCATGCAGAGCCCTGAGCGAACAACTCACAATAATCAGATAGGAGGAAAGGGAGTACCAAGAGGCGATCTCCTAACAAGAGGAAACAGCTCAAGCCATCGCCTTGAGAAGTGGCAAGGAAGTAGACACACTCGTGCCACCCCAATCACAAACACAACTGTCACCTTAGGTAAGTAAGGAACCGGAAGTGGTAAGCAACCCCGGTCCCGTGTCTGAAAACTCAGTTCCTGAAGTAGCTGTAGAAAAAGCAGTTAGGCCTTATACACCGAAATTGCCATTTCCTCAGAAACAGAAAAAGGCCAACTTAGATAAGAAATTTGCAAGATTTTTGGAAATCCTTAGTAGGCTAGAAATCAATATTCCATTAATGGAAGCACTAGAGGAGATGCCAAACTATGCAAAGTTTCTTAAAGACATATTGTCAAAAAAGAAAAAGTTTGGGGAAAATGAAATAATGGCCCTAATGGAACAATGTTCAGCCATAATCACTCATAAACTGCCCCCTAAACTTAAAGATAAAGGGAGCTTTACCATCCCGTGTAGGATAGACAACATACATATAGATAGGGCATTATGCGATTTAGGAGCAAGTATTAATTTGATGCCTTTATCTATTTTCAGAAAGTTGGGACTCGGAGAGCCCAAACCAACAAATATGACATTACAGCTAGCAGATAGGTCGATTGCACGGCCTAGAGGTATAGTTGAAGATGTGTTGGTGAAGGTAGACAAAATGATCTTTCCGGTTGACTTTGTAGTCCTCGACATGGAAGAAGATGACTCCGTCCCTATTCTCTTTGGGAGACCGTTCCTTGCAACCGGTAGGACACTGATAGACGTACATGGAGGTAAATTGGTCCTAAGGGTGCAATACGAAGAGGTAACATTTAATGTTTATGATTCAATGGAATTTCCTTAAGAGCGTTCCAAAAGCTGTAATTTTGTGGATGCGTTAATAGACGAATGCATTGAGGAAGTTAACTGTAGCATAAAAGATGCCTCTTTAGAACTAAATTTAGGTGGTGAGGGAGATGAGAGCTTAACCAAACCATTTGAAGACCTACCACCTGAAATATGTTATTGGGTAAAGGGAAGAAAAGAGGACCTTGATCGCGAGATCAAACCTAAACCTAAAACCTCACTGGAGGAACCTCCAAAATTAGAGCTTAAGCCCCTACCCAGTAATTTAAAATATGTTTTTCTTCAGCCTCCCACATATTTACCCGTTATTATTTCTTCTTTGTTGATAGTTGAACATGAGGAAAGATTAGTGGAGGTGCTGAAAAAACATAAAGGAGCCTTTGGGTGGTCAATCCATGACATCAAAGGCATCGACCCCAAGATATGCACACATAGGATTTTTCTTGAGGAGGAGATCAAGCCATTTGCTCAACCTCAACGCCGGCTCAACCCTAACATGAAGGAGGTGGTAAAAGCCGAGGTCATAAAACTCCTCGACGCAGGTATCTTCTTTCCAATTTCTGACAGCCAATGGGTAAGTCCGGTGCAATGTGTGCCCAAAAAGGGGGGGACAACGGTGATGGAAAATGAAAAAAGGGAATTAATCCCAACTAGAAAGGTTACGGGGTTGGCGTATATGTATTGACTATAGGAAATTGAACGAAGCCACCCATAAAGACCATTTTCCTTTACCATTTATCAATCAAATGTTGGAACGTTTGGCAAGGCATGAATTTTTCTGCACTCTAGACGGGTTGTCCGGTTATATGCAAATTCCTGTGGACCCTTTGGACCAAGAGAAAACCATATTCACTTGTCCCTATGGAACTTTTGCATATAGGCGGATGCCTTTCGGATTATGTAATGCTCCTGCCACATTCCAACGCTGCATGATGGCTATGTTCTTTGACATGGTTGAAGAGTTCCTAGAGATTTTTATGGATGATTTTAATGTTGTAGGACCTACTTTTGACCAATGTCTTGAAAACCTGGACTGAGTCTTAGAACGTTGTGAAGACAAAAACTTGGCACTCAATTGGGAAAAATGCCAGTTTATGGTCCAGAATTGTATAGTGTTAGGACACAAGGTGTCGGGAAAAGGGATTGAGGTCGATCCGGCAAAAATTGAGGTGATCGAAAAACTGCCTCCTCCTACCAATGTTAAGTTGGTTATGAGCTTTTTATGACATGCGGGGTTTTATAGGCGATTCATAAAGGATTTTTCAAAAATCACTAAACCCCTCACTCAATTATTACTAAAGGATGCTGATTTTAATTTTAACGAAGAATGTATGTCTGCTTTTAAATTATTGAAAAAGAAATTAATTGAAGCACATGTTATGGTAAGCCCGGATTGGTCCCTTCCCTTTGAATTAATGTGTGATGCCAGCGATCTAGCTGTAGGAGCATGTCTTGGGCAGAGGGTGGATAAATTTTTTGCCCAATCTTCTATGCTAGCAAAACCCTAAATGATGCACAATAGAATTATTCAATAACTGAAAAGGAATTGCTAGCTGTAGTTTTCGCCTTTGACAAATTTAGATCATATTTAGTGTTATCTAAGGTGATTGTTTTTACTGACCATGCAGCTTTAAGATATTTGATGAGTAAGCAAGATGCAAAACCTAGGCTGATCCGCTGGATTTTACTACTCCAGGAATTTGACATCGAGATCAAAGATAAGAAAGGAGTGGAAAACGTGATAGCAGATCACCTATCCAGGTTAGAGTCAGATCAGCAACCCTTAGAACATGAGGAGATCAAGGAGGTATTTTCGGACGAAACATTATATTCGGTAAAAACTCTCCCCTGGTTTGCAGACATCACGAACTACAAAGTCGGTAACATTCTTTCTCTTAATTTAGATGCAAGCAAAAAACGTAAGTTTATGTTTGAGAACAAACAATATTTTTGGGAAGAGCCGTATTTATTTCGATTCTACACTGACGGCATGATTAGGAGATGTATACCTGAAGAGGAGGTAGAATCAGTGATTAATATGTGTCATTCTAGAGAACCAGGTGGCCACTTCGGGCCAGATAGGACAGTGGCAAAAATTCTCCAAAGTGGGTTTTGGTGGCCACAAATGCATAATGATGTCAATAGCTATATTAAATATTGTGATGCATGTCAGAGAGTAGGGAATATCTCTAGGAGAAATGAGATTCTTCAACAAGGCATACTCGTATGTGAGCTATTTGATGTTTAGGGCATATATTTTATGGGACCCTTCCCTATGTCGCACAACAACCAATACATTCTTGTAGCGGTTGACTATGTCTCCAAATGGGTAAAAGCTGAAGCTCTACCCACAAATGATGCTCGAGTAGTGATGAGATTTCTGAAAAATAATATTTTTACCAAATTCGGCACCCCCCGGACCATCATCAGTGATGGGGGATCCCATTTCTACAATAAGCAATTCGACATGTTGCTCCAAAAGTATGACGTAGCTCATAGGGTTGCAACACCTTACCACCCTCAGACTAGTGGTCAGGTAGAAGTGTCAAATAGAGAGCTGAAACTATTCTTGAGAAAACAGTAGGGAATGCTAGAAAAGATTGGAGTCTTAAGTTGGATGATGCTCTTTGGGCATAGCGGACAACTTTCAAGACTCCCATAGGAATGTCCCCCTATCGTTTAGTTTTCAGGAAATCTTGTCATTTGCCTGTTGAACTAAAACATAAAGCCTATTGGGCACTGAAATATTTAAATTTTGATCCTAAACTTTCAGGTGACCTGCGGTTAACTTAGCTGCACGAACTGGATGAGCTCCGGTACAATTCTTATGAGAATGCCAAGTTATACAAAGAATGAACCAAAGGGGTGCATGACAAGAAAGTACATAAGAAAACCTTCCAGATAGGTGATCAAGTACTGCTATACAACTCCCGATTGAAATTCTTCCCTGGCAAGCTCAAAAGTAGATGGTATGGACCATTTTCAGTTATCAATGCACACCCCTCCGGAATGGTTGAAATCAAGGGAAAAGATGGGATCACCCAAAAAGTAAATGGGCACCGCCTCAAGCTTTATCTTGGCAAGGATAATTCGGATATGCAAGTTCTGCGCCTGCAGACAACTACAGAAAGGGGAGCCGATCAGTAAGTTGTCTTCTCCATCCTAACTTTTTGCACATGTGTTTTATGATTTTCTATGCAATGTTGGAACTTATTGCATGATTTAAGTGTGAGGAGAAGGGGTAGACGAACTTACAAAAATCTGTATAACTTTTAAATTTTTGTTGCGTCGTGTCTAGTTTAGTTTAGCATTTTCGGGTTTTATTTATGTTTTTACATGTTTAGGACCTAAAACCGTAAACCTCCTTCGAATCTAAACTTCGTTATTTGTTTTTTAGGGCTGAGAACCGAATCTAAAATTGCATGACAACTAGTTTAGGTGTAGGACACAATCCCTGTATCTGTAAAAGCATGAGCTAAAGTTTGAATTTAGACCCTACTTTTGAAGAAATGCTAAAATCATTACTTAGGTAGATAACTTAAGAATTGAAGGCATGTGATATTAAACTCGAGTTTGGGGAGAACTAGTAAGCACAAATTTGAAACCCAATAACTGTGAGTTGAATTTGAGCCCAAGAGTGAACATCAAAAAGCTTTTTTTCTTGACATTTTTGTGTGAATGTTTTGACTTGTGGAAAGATTACAGATTTTGCACCTAATACTGAGTTGAACCTACATGGGATGATTTGAGATGTTAAATGATGAATCGGCCTACTTAGAACTAACCTTTTTCTTTACCTTATTTTCTATTTTTCATCCACTTTAGGAAGCCCCTTTGAGCATGTATCTTGTAGATTGTTCTTTCGTTCTAACCCAATTTTTGCAAACCATCACTTGGTTTGTTACTTAACCCGAGTTTTTACAAAGCTCACATTAAGCCTTTGTTTTCTTCTACTTTATCTTTGTTTATGGCATCATAGTAGCAAGCCAAAAGGCTAAGAAGTGAATGAGAATTACTATCCAAAAAAAAGAAAAACAGAAAAGGAAAAGAAAAAGAGATGAACAAAAGAGGGAGAACTCTATCTCCCAGATCTTAAAATTAGAACGTCTCAGAAAAAAAAATCTATGAATAAAAAGCTCAATCACTTCACATTTTGCTAAAGTCATTTTGAACTTTGTTTTTCTAGCGCTAGAACTCCTAACCTTTTGTACCTTTAACCCTCTAACCACATTACAACCCCAATTCGAGGCTGTTTTTTATATCATTGGAGTCATGTAGCATAGTAGAGGAACTCGGATGAACGTGCAAAGTCAAGGTAATCCTAAGCAAGAACATAAGCCGAGAGTAAACACTTTAGCTACTAAAATTGTGTGAATCGAGTGAACTACCTATGGTGAGGTGTTTTACTTAGCTATCCCCTTAAACTCGTTTAATTGAACATGTGTCCTTTATCTTAAACATATGACCTGTGATAATTGAAATGCGGATTTTGGATATCGTGTCTCTACGTTGTAATTCTGAATGCATGTAACTACAGATGCTCGAAATTGTGTCAAGCACCTAGTAAAACCAGGAGGTTTCCTAGCTTGCTTGTGATTGCGGGTTTAGTTTTTTAGTTTACTTGGGGACAAGTAAAGTTTTAAGTGCGAGGAGGTTTGATAGGGGTCAAAAACTCGTATCTTTGAGTACGGTTTAGGACGGTTTTTAGCGTTATTTTATGAATAAGCGAGCAATTCTCGCATTTATATGCTTTTGTGTGAGTTAGTTAGAAATTGTATATGTTCTATTTACTTTTCGTTGTTTAGGCTCGTTTTCTGATTATTTTAGGCAAATATGGCCAAATTAGCATGTACGTTAAATTTCCATTATCTTTTATAGCTAATTGATCCGCCAAAAGTCGCACCAAACGGAGTGTTTACTCAAAATGAGCTATTGACGAGTCAATTTAGCCACGGAACTAATGTTATTTGGAGTTTACGTGTGTGTACAGGTTAAAATAGGAACGAGCTCGGGCGAACATTGCGTTTCGGGACATCCAGCAGTCGCGCAAGGCGTTCTGGGCATTCCCGCTCGTCGAAATAGCCTTTTGGAGCCAGATCAGCTAGATGGCACTACCAGCTCGCATCAAAAGACTGATTCCCAGTCCCACGATGCCACGATCGACCCCACATTTTCCCACCTGCAAAAGGATACGAATTAGGTCAGAAAGAGGGCCCGAACTGCGTCTATAAATAGGATTTTCCAATTGTAAAATAGATATCTTTCATTTATTGTAATTTACCTTAGCCTTACCCTTGAAGAACTCTCTCCACCTCCTCTGTCTCCTTCAACCTCCATTGAAGCACCATCGAAGCTCCATTCACCGAGGATTATTCAAGGTCCGTCCTTAAGTCCTAGGAAGCCGGCTGCAGGGTAGACAGGTTCCCTGAAAGGGATTTTCTTATCTCCTTTCATCTAATTATGTTTTATCCCTTGATACAGTCTATGAATCCTAGGCTAATTGTATCCCCGTGACAATGTTCTTCATCTTTAATAATATTTTAGCTCTTGTTTTGTTCAATGATTTATTTGTTTAATCTTTGTCTTACGCTTTATTTAATTGGTTTAACTCATTCAAAAGCCCCAAAATCTAGTTGGCACATATTGTGAGCTGAATCTGACTTAGTCAGAGCCTAGGAGATTGACGACCTCTTAGTTGATTAAGCCCAAATTGCTGAGCCTTAGACCTAGTTTCGGCCTTACAGGGGAATCACGCACTAGGGACTTCATGAGGGTAAGTAGGGTTAATCGCCTTGAATACAAGTGACTTAGATTAGGTTTTTAATCAATTGACCTAATAACCTATCTTCATTATTATCGTTCATACCATGTTCCTTCAGGTAATTGCATTAGTGAAAGATCACCTAGGAGTAGTTTAACTCAATTAGGAGTAGAATAACTTAATTAGGCGTAGAATAACTTAGCTAGGAGTAGAGTAATTCAACTAGGAGTAGATTAACTTAATCAAAACCAAACTCAAAACCCCCTAAAGCCTAAATAACACCTGAGACTCAGTAGCTCGATACTTGCAGGAATAAATCCTGTGGATTCGATACCTGGACTTATCCAGATTATTACTTGATAACGACGGGGTACACTTATCCCTTAGTGATCCTTCTACGGAGGCGCATCAAATATACCACTAGTCGTATATACATCTGCAAATTTGTTTAGTACAATGAAGATGTGTTGCCTGCTTCAGTAGCCACTACATCATCATCTTCTTCTAGCAGCTCGGGGGCAAGCACATCATGTCAATTTCCCTATTCCCAATCCTATATTATCTACTTCAAATTTTGTTTTTTATTCACAACCAACTACACATGTACATTCTGGGCCTGATCCTGGCATTCTGAATGGTTCCTCTGACTCTGAAGTAATAAACACTGCTCTGTTAGTTCCACATCAAACCTTGCCACCAGCCATGCCATTTGTGTTAGTCCCGTGTAACGTGACATTATTAGTTCCAAGGGGGGGGTGGGAACTATTTAAAAAATTTCACGTTAGGCTGACTGTCAATTTTTAACTTAGACTTTCTTGAAGTCTTTTAGCACGGTGATACTGAGTAAGTTTTAGATACAAGCTTAGTCAACAGGTGACTAAGTTTGAATCTGTCCTTAAGTCAGGAGATAGCACTTGAGTCTATTCCTGAACTCAGCTTCTCAGTTCACTCAACTCAGCTTATATTCTTTTTAGTGTTTACCTAGGCAGTGTTATAGCAAGCAATAATTTAAGGAGATAAGGGTTAGAAAGATATTACTCAGCAGACGTATCCTGGTTCGGCCTTTCTGCCTACGTCCAGTCCTCGGAATTCCTTCCAAGCTTTTCAGAATCCTCTACCGAGCTCTTTAAAGGTAGAGCATAAACCTTTTACAATAGAAAGCTGAGTATACAAGAGTACCTTCCTCTATTCCTCTACTCACTCCTATTTCTACCGCTGAGTACTATGACCGAGTACTCAGCTTCTCCTTTCTATACTTCTAGAAATGATAAGTGTTTGTTTGTCCTAAACAACAATTGCTAAGACACTTTAGATGAACGAGATCACTCTAGACTTTTACACAAGATTGGAATTTGTGTAAGATTTGCTTTGCTTTTCTCATAGAACTTCGAATATCAATTTGGTCAGCGTTTCGACTTAATTGAAGATCTGCATCGAATGAAGCGTTTGAGTGGCCTATTTATAGTGACACTTGATGCACCGGTAATTTCGAATTTCGAAATAACCGTTGGAGGGAAACGGCTTCCTGTCGCTTTCACTCAGTACGTGCTCAGCGTCCTCGGCCAATCAAATTTTTGTATCTTCTGTCTTCGGCAATGCTCAGCAGCTTTTCATCAGGTAAGACAGAATGTCTCCACGTTTGTGGCAAGGTCTTCCAGACAGCTTTTTGCGTCTTCTGAACTTTATCCAAAGTAGAAATACTTTGTCTTCAAGTTTATTCAGGTCAGCGGCTGACCTGACTTCCTTGTCGCTTAACTCAGCAGCTTCGTCTTGAAGCTTTTAGTCGAAGGCTTCTCGATCCTTCTCATTTATGGGCTTGCGTTTTGCTCAGTACGGGATGTGTTTTGATCTTGGGCCGTGAGGCTTTCATCCGTTGACTTGGTCTTGACTTTCTCTTGTGGGCCTTTGGGCCTTTCAACTTAATGTCTTGTAGATTAAATAACTCAACACTGAACAAACACATTAGTATGAATAAATCAAAGCATTTAAATTTAATGTGTTATAATATTTTTATCAAATTAAAATCACGTGGAAATGTGTTTCAACAAACTCCTCTATTTTGATGTTGGCAAAAATATTCAATAAGGAACTCAGTGTTGAGCTCCCCCATGATGGTTGACCTTTTCTTAACTTCTTAAGATTCTCCCCCGTAAGGGTTGAACCACTGACTTAGTTTTACTTTAAACATTTTAAGGTTTAATTAAGTAAGTCTAAGGTCAGTTTTAAGAGTAAGGTCAGCATTTGGAACATTTTCATTTTACTCAGTTTTGATATTTATTTAAGCGGAAGATCAAGTTCAGATATCAGAGTGGAAGTAGGTTGAGTAAATTAGATGGGGCTGAGTAGTTTAACTCAGTGGCCAAGTACGTGATTAATATTAATGTTCACAAGTTTCAGTTTCTTTGTTCACATGTGAGAAAGGTCATGAAACTAGATCAACACAGCAGATAAGCAGTTAAGCATAAAGCGATAAACAAATAACACATTTGTTTGGAAGAAGATACGATAATATATTAACTCAGTTAAGCAAGAAACATGTCAGCAGCAAACACTACGATTACACAAGTTAAAACATCTATCTTCTAATGTTGACTTGAACTTGGTTCGATTTGGGCTTTGTTTGCTGACTAGGCTTCGATGTATCTTGGTGCTGAGATTGTGTGCTGGGAGGGACAGCAGAAGTTGATCCTAGATGTTTCTTCTTTTGAGTTCCTTCTGCTGGGTGTTTATCTTTCTCTCCCGTTTTACCAGCATCACAGGGCTGAGGGACAGCAGCATAAAACTTCCCTTGATCAACAGCACGAGTTAGCAGTGTTGAGTATTGTGGGAGTTGACCCGTACTGTGCTTAAGCCCTTCAAACACTTAGATACCACCAGCCATGTTGGATGCCAGAATGTCCATATGAGAGCTTGTGACACTGAGTATAAACTCAAGTGACTTGCCTACCCAAGTAATGGAGTCCGTCATTTTGGCATAGGACTGATGGTACATCATGAGCAGTGCAGCATCATAGTGATGGTGCTGATTAGATTGATGTTTGACATGCTGATAAGTAGACTTAGCGAGTTGGAAGATTTCAGATGACTTCGCCTGATCGGTTTGCATCTCTTCTCTAGATAAGCTGAGCATGCGAATAGCTTCAGCGATTTGCTCTATAGTGCATTGAGAGGAAGAGGAAACCAAGTCTCTAGTAGCAGTCAGCTCAGAATTGAGTTGGGTGAAGACTTGAGCTACTTGGGCCGACTGAGCTACACCGGAGTTTGCGGCAGATAAGGCATTCAATGGTATCCATGTATTGCACCATGTGCAGATGAAGGTTAGCCATTTTTGTAGCAAACTCCTGCTTGGGATGCTGAGCAACCATATTGGTTAGCACACACAAAAGCTCCTTACGACTTTTGAGTTCGGTCAGAAGTTGCGTTATGGTGCTCAGTTGAGTGGGCTCAGCAGAATGACACTCAGCATCAGAGGCATGAGTGTGTTGAATGTCCGCAATCAGTTCTTGAGCAGCTTGCAGGATTATTTTCCCAGAATGGGAAATAGTAAGGAAGCTCAATGGGTCAGCTGATGGATTCTTAGGAACTGAATTTTGGTTGGCAGCAGGTGTTTGGATATTTGGTTGCTCACCAGAAATGGAGGTGCCCTCATGATTAGATGAAGTGTGAACAATGGGAGTGGCATTTGGGATAGTTGGTCCATCAGTTGTTGCTGACTTAGTGATGAGCTGCTCAGGTTGAGTCGGAATGGTTTGCACAGCAGCATTGCCTACCTGCTCAGTTTCATTCTGGAGCTGAGTATTGACTTGTGGAGGAGTCAGCTCGAGATTGTCCTGAGCAGGAGAGTCTTCAGATGCATGTTCATTCAACTGAACAGCAGGTTCTTCGATCACTTGCTTGGTCGAGGCATGAGCAGCGGTGTCGGCAGACTTCTGACCTTGAGAAACGTCAATTTCGGCATGTTCCTGACTACGAGAAACAGAGGCTTGTTTTTCCTGGACTGACGAGGGTTTTACAATTGGTTTGGAGAAAAAGTTGAACTCCAATGTAGTCAAGTCAACAATAGGATCACGCAGTGGAGAGTCGTCTAGCACATCAAACACAGGAGGTTTGCGTGACTTCCTTTTGAACCTTTTATCACTGCCTTCTTTGGATAGTTTTGGAGAAGGGGTTTGGTCAGCAGAGATGGTGTTTGTTGACTTAGGAGAGATATTAAGATGGACGTCCTCAACTGACCTTTGGGAATAGATAGTTGGTCAGGATATAGTGAGCTTGTCTTTGCGGCTGACTTAATGAAGTGCACGAAACTTCACCTTCATGACCTTCTGGCTTACAAAACTCAGCAGTGTACTTGACTTGTTTATAGTCATTGGTTTTTCTTAATTCAGCTCCTTCCGCCTTTAATTCTAAGAGTGTGGCCAGGTATGAGGGGTTGATGATGATTTGTTTGTTATTTACGTATGTGACCATGAAATCAACATCGTCTTTTGCAACCAGTAAGTTTGAGTAGAACTCAGTCACTAGCCTCGGGTAAGTCAGGCCGTTGAGAGAAAAGAGTTTAGTCCATCCGTTCTTGGATATCCATTCACTATAGGGTTTCTCAGCTTCAACGAAGCTCTTGGAGAACCATCGTGAGGGAATGACATCGAGGTCATCAACATCTGAAAATACTAATATGAAGGTTCTTTCCTTAGGCTTCTTACCCTTGTCCTTCTTCTTCTTCTTTGAAGGAGATGAGTGTTCAGTGTTGGGGTCGATGCCAAGGATGCTGACTTCATCCATAGGTTTGTCGTGCCGACCATGACTCGTCTAAGCCTCTTCTTCTGAGGTTTCGTCATACTCCTGCTCAGGTGGAGAAGCAGTATTGATATCTGACCGGTTGTCTTCGTATTGGTCATCGGAGAAATGATGTTCTTGAAGAGTTCTTAGGAATTGGCCGAGGGATTTGAGATTTGAGAGAGAGAGAGTTCGAGTGCGAAAATCAAGCGTAGAAAGTAAATAGTGAGAAATCTTTCACTATTTATAGCCGGTAAGTGTTGATTTGATAGGTCGGGGAGAATGGTGGGAATTTGAACCATCGATAATCAGTTATTACTGACATTAATTGAGAGAAACGGCGCGTGGTTTTACTAATGATGACGCTTATGTCATCCTGGAGGCTACTTAAATACGCGTGCAAACCCTAATTGTGCAAGTTGCTTTACTCAGCAACGTAGTTACTCAGCAGTTCTAGTGCTGAGTGTATAAGTCAGTTTTATAACTTTTCATTGGTAAAAGCACTCAGCATGCATAACAACTCAGCATGTAACAAATCACTCAGCATAAATAATACTTAGAATTTATTGAAGAGGATTAAACATACCGATAGCTTCTCTAATTTGAAAAAATTTAAAATTCATAAAACTGGCATATGCACATAATATTCTAATTGCTTTAAGCCTTGCCACTGGGGCGAATGTAACATCCCTAAAACTCTAACATATACATCTGTGTCAGTCCATTCTCATCTAGGCATTTTGGAGTCTTGTGATGTGCTTTTGTTTTGTAAATCCTCTATGTAGGATAATGATTTAAACGTGTATTGTAAATGCTTTCTCTTATGTATAATATGTAAAGTTTATATGAGATTGAAGTTTATATGATTGAGAATTCTAAAGCATGTCTATAACTGATATTTTGTGAGATATCATGTGATCCAAGTGAGGGGGTAACAGCGAAGGTCTTGGAAGTGTGGTATGCCCTAGGCCATTCCTGTTGTATATTATACAGTGTGAATTTTTTATCCAAATGGCAGTTAATAAAATATGTATTCATGTGTAATTATTTGTATTGTTTAATTACTTAATGAATATATATATTAGTCCAAAGATTATTTACAAAGAGATAATATTATTAAAAGTTAATAATAATGAGATATATTTCTTTGGTGAAATAATAATCTTAAATGTTCATAGTCGCTGGATAATGAATTGGACACTCATCTATCCTTAGACTATCACCTCTGTTTATTTTCTTGATTAGTATGAGATATTAATCAGAAACAGGAAATCTCATTCTGTTTGATATGCTGATATCAGAATAAATATGTGGACATTCAAAGAGGTGAATGGTTCGAACTGTGACGTTAGATAATAATTGCACAAAGGTTTACTCCTAGTCAACATAATTATTATCTAGGTCATAATAGTGTATATAGTCCTTTGACTTGAGGAAACTTAGTTGTTCTTGCGCATGTAATTATAGTTTGTTCCTGCTTTGTACTGGGATCTTAATTCTGGTAATCTGGCAGTGAATCGTTGTAGTTAGTTGTGTAGTGTAACAAGAGTTTGCTAATAGAGAATTCATTGCTCTAAGTAAATAGAGATAAATCCTAAGATAGTTATTGATTAGTTTTTTGATGGAATGAGTTCCTGGCCAGGACAATAAGACTCATCTTATGAGATAAGTATCAAGGAATGGTTCTTTGATAAGAGTCTTATTTTATCAAAGACTTAATCAATATTTCTTAGTATCTTGACAATTAGAGCTTGACACTTTGTGGCTCTAGTCAAGATCGGGATTTTTAATGAAAGGACTTTAGTGCATGGAAATTATGATCGATGGTTCATAATTAGTTTAATTATAAGTTTACTTCAAGTAACTTCATTCCTTAATTGGGACGTCATGGCGCAGTGTGTTAGCTGGAGATCATGACCTTTAGAGGACTATAAGTATATATAAGTTAAGCTTATATAGGATACACTTATAGTACAAGGAATTGGATTCCTGACATACTTACTAAGAGTTAGTACTATGACTCTAATGCCAGTTAAAGATGAACCTAGAAAGTCACACACATACAAGTTGTTTGTATCAAGCTTTAGTTAAATTGATTAATTAAAAGTGTTTTAATTAATTGATTGACACAATTGAATATGTCAATGGGATTGACAAAACATTCTAACACTGTTTGATATTCAATTGAAGAAATTATAAATTATTATTCTTGCTCAATTTAAATCGATGTCTTTTTCCGAATACAATAGTCGAGTATTGACTGTTAGTATTAAGAGGTGTCTTAAATTAGCTCCTCTAAGTATATACTAAAGGACATAATAGTAATTAATTAAGTTATTAATTAATTATTATTATATATAATATAATAATAATATAATTAATTATTATATTATATTATTTTATTATTATTATTATTATATTAATTATTATTACTTTATATATATATATATATATATATATCAAATGATATATATATATATATACAAAGAAATAATAATAGATATATATACGATTTTTCGGTTCAGAAAATCGGATCCGGAATCAGTTTTGATTTTGAGCAAGATTAATCAGTTTCTTGAAGGCTTGATCTAATCGACTTAGTGGACTGACTAGAGGCTTCACCACTAGAGAAGCTTTAATACCAGATTGGAATCTACAAGAGGTATTTATTCCGATCTCGTAGTATAAATATCAATTTGATTATTAAAGAACTTAATTATCTTGGTTAAGGATTTGATGTCAGACATCGGATGTTTGACTGTTTATCAGAGTGATTGGATCACACTGATTGTTTGTTTAGGGAAAATTTTTGAAATTCGTTCCTAAATACCAACATGCTTCCGCTTCAAATCCTTCAAGTGGTATCAGAGCCATCTAAGTTCTTTTATAGTTAATTGATGTTGTGTTCTCTTGATTGATATAATTATGGATTGTTGGGGCTTTGCTTTTATTATTTTGCTCTTGTTGTAATTTTGGAGCAAAATTGAAGAAACGGCGAAATTGACAGATTACAGAAATTATGGCGCGGGCATGCTTTAGACAATTTTTAGTTGTCTAGTTTGTATATTGTCTGCTGTTATAAAATTGAAATGTGATTAAAATTATATTGGCCTTAAATGTAAGTGTTACATTTAGGAACAATTGAGGGTCAATTGTACGAAAAGGGTCAATTATGTAATAAAATCAATTTTGATTTTACTACATAAATATATGTAATTTTATTAATTACATGTTCAATTTTATCCAATCCATAATTATACCAATAAGATTAGATAAATGCTAAGATTGATCACCACAAGGCATGTTATTGGATAATGTGCAAACATTAACTAATAAATTGAATTAAGTATTAATTCAAGATAAATTTCTTTTTATGCAAAATTGCATGTTAGAAATTGAAATTGGTTAATGTGCAAAGTGAGACCTTAAGTTAAATTTAATTTAACTACAAGACCAGAAATCTTCCAAATAAATATTAAATCCGATAAAGATACAAGAATTGTATCGAGGCTCTCCACTGGTGCATTAATACACAAATGGTTTGTGTGATTAGTGTGAAAGTTAATTCCCATTGAATTAATTTGTGGTTTATGTTAGGCAATTAACATTGTAATAATGCCAATGTGAAGCTGAACAATGTTGATTCGGGCTTAATATAATCTGATGATCTAGTGGGTTGGATTTATCTAGTGTGGAAATCCAAGAATGTCAAAGGGAAACTGAGGATTAAAACACTAGGAGCTAGAAAAGTGTTAAATTGAATTTCACAGCATAGTGCAAGGTGATTGACAAGTGTTGTCAACTTATGAATTTATTAGTTATCCCAAGAATACCAATGTGAAGTTGAGGGAGAAGCTAATAGAATTTATAAGAATTCGATTTACCCACTAGTAATTCATTCCAAAGAATTATTGTTTCATATTTGGAAGTATAGGATTCGCCAAATTAGTGGGAAACCATTATGATAAAAGTCCATGTCATATTGGTTCGTTTAATTCACCTTAAATATATAACTGACTATCAATCTTTATTTTCTGCAGTTACTCTTTGATTCCAAACATGTTATCAACACCTCTCCTATCGATATTAGACCGTAATAGGCTCACAGGGCCAAATTATGTGGACTGGCTGAGAAACCTTAAGGTTGTGTTAACTCAGCAACGCTTGTTATATGTAATTCTAAAGTCTAAGCCTGAATCCCCTAAAAAGGATGCAGAAAAGGCTTTACATGATGCATATGACAAATGGGTAGATGATGATATCCAGGCCAAATGCTATATTATTGCTTCTATGGATAATGAATTACAGAAGCATTATGAGAATATAGCAACATCTTATGAAATCTTATCGGGCTTAAAAGACCTGTATGGTGAGACCAGCAGGACTATGAGATATAAGATATCAAGTAAGCTCTTTAGGATGAAGATGAAAGAAATCCAGAATGTTTCTGATCATGTTGGCGACATGATCCATTTAATCCAATCTTTAAAAAATTTGGATTTTGCAATGGCTCACGAACTCCAAATTGATCTCGTGCTTTCTTCGCTCCCACGTTCATATGGAGGTTTTGTTTCAAACTTCCAGTTAAACAAAGTGGAGTGTACTTTGGCTCAGTTGCTGCAGAATCTGGTTGTTCACCAACAGAATGTGGTGGACCAAGATAAAAAGAAAGATGATGTTGTAGTAGTGGCTGCATCTTCTTTTAAAAGGAAGGGTAAGACCCAACCTAAAAAGAATAAAAAGAAAGTTCAAAAGACCACTAATACAAGTCCATCATTTATGAGGCCAAAAGCCTCAACACAACTTAAGGGTGCTGTTAAGCAGGGATGTTTCCAATGTGGAATGGAAGGTCACTTTAAGAGAAATTGCCCAATCTTTCTGAAAAGTTTAGAGAAAGGTAAGGGTGCAGCTTTTGCATCAGGTATTTCTCTTAATAATTATTTAAATGTTGATTTAAATAATGATCTTTCTTATAACTCATTTATGCCTGGATTTTAGACACTGGAGCAACTTCTCATATTTGTTCCTATGTTCGGGATCTGGCAAATAGAAGGTTGTTGGAAGATGGTGAAGTGGAACTCACACTGGGAAATGGTGCAAGGGTTGCAGCCAGGGCAGTGGGAGATATTTCACTTATGTTAGACCATCATGTTTTGTTATTGAAAGATGTATTGTATATACCAGGAGCATATAAAAATGTAATATCTGTATCTAGTTTGACAAAAAGGAATTATGAATTCCGATTTTGTAATAAAGCTTGTACAGTATATTTTGATAATGTGATTATCGGTTCTGGTGTTTTACATCGTGGTTTATTTTATGTTGATAAAAATATACCAAATAAAAAAAATGAAAATAAGCAAGTTTTGCTTTGCAACCTAAAAGAGATGAATAATAATTCCACTGATAAACAATCAGAATTTAATTCAAAATATTTATGGCATCTCCGTCTAGGACATATTTCTAGTAATAGACTCACTAAGTTGGATAAGATGGAAATTTTAACAAATTTAAATTCTCAATCCGATTATTCAACATGTGAATCGTGTTTACAAGGAAAAATGACTAGAAAACCATTTGTGGGACAAATGAAGAGAGCCAGTGAAATATTAGAATTAATACATTCTGATGTTTGCGGGCCATTTAGTGAAATAGCTCGTGGAGGTTATCACTACTTCGTAACCTTTATTGATGATAAATCAAGATATGGTTATTTGTATTTAATGAAATACAAATATGAAGTTTTTGAAAAATTCAAAGAATTCAAAGCCGAAGTAGAAAATCAAATTGGGAAAAATATTAAATCACTAAGGTCGGACCGAGGTGGTGAATATATGAGTACTGAATTTGATGATTTCCTCAAGGAAAATGGAATTATCTCTGAACTCACTCCTCCTTACACACCACAACTAAATGGAGTGTCTGAAAGGAGGAATCAGACTTTGTTGGACATGGTTCGATCGATGATGAGTTACACTGATTTGCCTATCTCATTCTGGGGATATGCAATTGAAACATCACTTTACATTCTCAACCGTGTTCCTTCTAAATCTGTTTCTACCACACCATATGAAATATGGGCTGGAAGGGCACCAATTTTGAATCATGTTAAAATTTGGGGTTGCCCTGCTTATATAAAAAAGCAGAAAACAGAAAAATTAGAGGAACGGTCTACTAAAGGCCGATTTGTTGGATACCCTAAATCAAAAGGATCTATGGGTTATTATTTCTATCTCCTTGATGAACAAATTGTTACTATCAGTAGGGATGCCATTTTTCTTGAGAAACAGTTTCTGCAAGAAGGTGGTAAAGGTAGAAAGATTTTATTGGATGAGGAATCATCTAATAAAGAAATCCAACATGCTGAACCAATACAAATTGATCAGCCAGATGAGCCTACCAAAACAACAGATATCATCACTCCAACTCTTAGGAGGTCTGAAAGGATTTCACATCCACCTGATAGGTATGGTTTAATTGCTGACCACGAACAAGAGTTATTTGTTTTTGGTAGTACTGACCATCCTGATGATCCAATTACTTATGAAGAAGCAGTATGTGATATTGACTCTTCTAAGTGGTTAGAAGCAATGCAAAGTGAGATTGATTCCATGTATAAGAATGAAGTTTGGGAACTTGTTACTCCACCTGAAGGAATTGTTCCTATAGGTTGTAAGTGGGTATTCAAATGCAAACTGAATTCTGAAGGAATTGTGGATACTTATAAAGCAAGGCTTGTGGCAAAAGGTTATCGCCAATGGGAGGGAATTGATTTTGAAGAAACATTCTCGCCTGTAGCTATGTTTAAAAGTATTCAAACAATCTTATCTATTGCAACACACTTTGATTTTGAGATTTGGCAAATGGATGTTAAAACTGCATTTCTCAATGGATTTCTTGAAGAAGAAATCTATATAGAACAACCGAAGGGTTTTATATCTAAGGAAAGTTCTCAAGTGTGTAAGCTTAAGAGATCCATTTATGGACTTAAGCAAGCTTCAAGGATTTGGAATAAGAGATTTGATGAAGCCATACAGGGTTATGAGTTTGTCAAAAATCTTGATGAGCCATGTGTTTACAAGAAGGTTAGTGGGAGAGCTATCACTTTCCTTGTCTTGTATGTTGATGATATTCTGTTAATTGGGAATGACATTGGTATGTTAACTAACGTTAAGGTCTGGTTATCATCTACCTTCTCTATGAAAGATTTGGGAGAAGCCGCCTATATTCTTGGAATTAAGTTTTATAGAAATAGAGCTAAAAGAATATTAGGGCTATCTCAAAAACTCTATTTGGAGAAAATTCTAAAGAGATTTAGAATGGAAGACTCCAAAAGAGGATTGATACCTGTTAGACATGGTTTGCAACTCTCCACGGAGCAATCACCTAAGACTCCAGCAAAGAGAGCAGAAATGGCTAAGATTCCTTATGCTTCTGCTATAGGAAGTCTAATGTATGCTATGTTGTGTGCAAGGCCAGATATTGCATTTGCTGTTAGTCTAACAAGCAGATATCAATCTAATCTAGGTATGGCTCACTGGATTGCTGTTAAGGCTATCTTTAAGTACTTAAGAAGAACTAAATATATGATCTTAACATATGGAGGAGGTGATCTGTTAATTGAAGGCTTTACAGATTCTAGCTTTCAATCAGATAAGGAGAAACTTATATCCACTTCAGGATATGTGTTTACATGTAATGGAGTTGCAGTTGTTTGGAAGAGTTCTAAACAAGATACTGTAGCTGATTCCACTACTGAGGCTGAATATATTGCTGCCTCAAGTGCCGCTAAAGAAGTAGTGTGGTTGAAGAACTTTATCACCGAACTTGGTGTGGTTCCTTCTATTGTTAGTCCAATCCCTTTGTATTGTGATAACAATGGAGCGATTGCACAATCCAAGGAACCAAGGTCTCACAAGAACTTCAAACACGTGCTTAGGCAGTATCACTTAATCAGAGAGATTGTTGGACGAGGAGATATCTCGGTGCAGAAAATAGCATCAGCTGATAATCCAGCTGATCCATTTACTAAGCCAATGACTCAGTCACAGTTAGACTGTCATCTTGAGAAGATAGGTCTTAAATATTATACTGAATGGCTCTAGTGCTAGTGGGAGATTGTAAGTGTGGTATGCCCTAGGCCATTCCTGTTGTATATTATACAGTGTGAATTTTGTATCCAAATGGCAGTTAATAAAATATGCATTCATGTGTAATTATTTGTATTGTTTAATTACTTAATGAATATATATATTAGTCCAAAGATTATTTACAAAGAGATAATATTATTAAGAGTTAATAATAATGAGATATATTTCTTTGGTGAAATAATAATCTTAAATGTTCATAGTCGCTGGATAATGAACTGGACACTCATCTATCCTTAGACTATCACCTCTGTTTATTTTCTTGATTAGTATGATATATTAATCAGAAACAGGAAATCTCAATCTGTTTGATATGCTGATATCAGAATAAATATGTGGACATTCAAAGAGGTGAATGGTTCGAACTGTGACGTTAGATAATAATTGCACAAAGGTTTACTCCTAGTCAACATAATTATTATTTAGGTCATAATATTGCATATAGTCCTTTGACTTGAGGAAACTTAGTTGTTCTTGCGCAGGTAATTATAGTTTGTTCCTGCTTTGTACTGGGATCTTAATTCTGGTAATCCGGCAGTGAATCGCTATAGTTAGTTGTGTAATGTAACAAGAGTTTGCTAATAGAGAATTCATTGCTCTAAGTAAATAAAGATAAATCCTAAGATAGTTATTGATTAGTTTTTTGATGGAATGAGTTCCTGGCCAGGACAATAAGGCTCATCTTATGAGATAAGTATCAAGGAATGGTTCTTTGATAAGAGTCTTATTTTATCAAAGACTTAATCAATATTTCTTAGTATCTTGACAATTAGAGCTTGACACTTTGTGGCTCTAGTCAAGATCGGGATTTTTAATGAAAGGACTTTAGTGCATGGAAATTATGATCGATGGTTCATAATTAGTTTAATTATAAGTTTACTTCAAGTAACTTCATTCCTTAATTGGGACGTCATGGCGCAGTGTGTTAGTTGGAGATCATGACCTTTAGAGGACTATAAGTATATATAAGTTAAGCTTATATAGGATACACTTATAGTACAAGGAATTGGATTCCTGACATACTTACTGAGAGGTAGTACTATGACTCTAATGCCAGTTAAAGATGAACCTAGAAAGTCACATACATACAAGTTGTTTGTATCAAGCTTTAGTTAAATTGATTAATTAAAAGTGTTTTAATTAATTGATTGACACAATTGAATATGTCAATGGGATTGACAAAACATTCTAACACTGTTTGATATTCAATTGAAGAAATTATAAATTATTATTCTTGCTCAATTTAAATCGATATCTTTTTCCGAATACAATAGTCGAGTATTGACTGTTAATATTAAGAGGTGTCTTAAATTAGCTCATCTAAGTATATACTAAAGGATATAATAATAATTAATTAAGTTATTAATTAATTATTATTATATATAATATAATAATAATATAATTAATTATTATATTATTTTATTATTATTATTTTATATATATATATATATCAAATGATATATATATATATATATATATATACAAAGAAATAATAATAGATATACATACGATTTTTCGGTTCAGAAAATCGGATCCGGAATCAGTTTTGATTTTGAGTAAGATTAATAAGTTTCTTCAAGGCTTGATCTAATCGACTTAGTGGACTGACTAGAGGCTTCACCACTAGAGAAGCTTTAATACCAGATTGGAATCTACAAGAGGTATTTATTCCGATCTCGTAGTATAAATATCAATTTGATTATTAAAGAACTTAATGATCTTGGTTAAGGATTTGATGTCAGACATCAGATGTTTGACTGTTTATCAGAGTGATTGGATCACACTGATTGTTTGTTTAGGGAAAACTTTTGAAATTCGTTCCTAAATACCAACATGCTTCCGCTTCAAATCCTTCAAGTCTCACCGTAGTCGATACCTTCCTGCTGACTGTAGCCTTGAGCTACCAGTCTTGCTTTGTTTCTGACTACATTCCCTTGTTCATCCAGCTTGTTGCGGAAAACCCATCTCGTTCCTATGGTCTTCTGGCTTCTTGGATTTGGCACCAAGTCCCAAACTTCATTCCTTTTAAACTGATCAAGCTCTTCTTGCATTGCACCCATCCAGAACTCGTCGTTCTCAGCTTCTGAAAAATTCTTTGGTTCCAGAACTGAGACAAATGCTACATTGCTGAGGTATCTCCTGAGTTGATTCATTGTCATCAGGGTATTCTCAGTAGCATCGAGAATGGCACTTTCAGAGAGACCTCTTGGGATTTTGATTTCTTTTGGCAGTGTAATGTCTTGGGCTGGTTGTGTTTCAACAATCTCTATAGGTATAGATTGGTCAGTGAAAACAATTTGAGTGTCGTTTTTACCTTTGGTCAGCCCTTGAAGTGGTAACTCATCGGCTCCACTTTGATCAGCATCTGCTGAGTATGGATCATCCTCAGTCGGTTGATTGACCTTCCCTGCAGGGTTAGCTTCATCGAACTCAATGTGTATTGACACTTCTAAGACCTGAGTTCGTTTATTGAAAACTTTATATGCTTTGCTGTTTGTTGAGTAGCCTAAAAAGATAGCTTCATCAGCTTTTGAATCAAACTTAGCAAGATTGTCTTTAGTATTTAAAATAAAACATTTACAACCAAAGACACGAAAGTATACAATGTTGGGTTTTCGTCCTTTCCAGAGTTCGTAAGGGGTCTTCTTCAATATGGGTCTGACTAGAGCCCTATTGAGTATATAACAGGTTGTGTTGACAGCTTCACCCCAAAAGTACTTTGGAAGCCTATTCTCACTCAGCATTGTCCTGGCTATTTCAACCAAGGTTCTGTTCTTCCTTTCAACTACCCCATTCTGTTGAGGAGTTCTAGGAGCAGAGAAGTTATGGTCAATGCCGCTGGCTTCACAGAACTCAACAAACTGTTGGTTTTTGAATTCTCCACCATTATCACTTCGGATGTGAGCTAATTTTAGGTCTTTATCATTTTCAAGTTTTCTAACTAATGTTGAAAATGTCTCAAAAGTTTCATCCTTGCTACTCAGCAAGATGATCCAAGTGTACCGAGAAAAGCCATCTACAATGACCAAGGAAAATCTCCTACCACCCAAGCTCAGCGGCTGGACTGGTCCGAAGAGATCCAAGTGTAGCAACTCTAGTGGACGCTTGGTTGAGACGATATTTTTACTGTGAAAAGATTTTTTGGTTTGTTTTCCTTGCTGACAAGCATTGCATAATTGATCCTTTTCGAACTTAAGTTCGGGCAGTCCCTCAACTAATTGCTTTCTTGCTAATTTGGCCAGGAGCTCCATGCTTAGATGTCCAAGTCTCTTGTTCCATAGCCAGGAATTTTCTTCCTTTGAAACTAAGCATATATTTTTTGAAAATTTCTTTTCTAAATTCAGCATAAAGACATTGTCAACACGAGGGGCGGTTAAAATCAATTCATTCGTTTTCCCTTCGAGTATTTTACATTCAGTGGCATCGAATATAACCTTTCTACCGCTATCGCACAGCCGAGCTACGCTCAGTAGGTTATATTCAAGTCCTTTGACTAGGGAGACTGACTCAATAGTAGGATTGCCGCCAATGGTTCCTGACCCTACTATCTTACCCTTTTTGTTGTCTCCAAAACTTACGCTTCCTCCTCGTTTAAGCTCAAGTGTGATCAACTGAGTTTCATCACCGGTCATATGCCTTGAGCATGCACTGTCAATGTACCACATCTTTGACTTCTCAGCACACCTCAGGCCTACCTGCAATATAGCTAGTTGTCTTTAGGTACCCAAGTCTTTTTGGGTCCTCGTTGGTAAGACACAGCAGGTAATACATCATTTTTAATTTTATGACGACACACATTAGTGGTGTGGCCAGTCTTACCACAGAAGTCACAAAGGACCTTCCTTTATGGACGCCTTATTGGCGGGTCAGCACCATTGTGCTGAGCATGCCAACACACCTTGGTAGTGTGGCCTTTCTTCCCACAAAAGTCACATTGGACATTTCGTTAGGGAGTCCATTTCTGCTGACTAGTACCTGAGTACTCAACGTAATGATGGACACTTTTCTTATTCGGAACCTTTAGCTGGTTCTGAATAGATGTGATTGTTGGTCCCTTATAACGTTACAAGTATAGTTCCAAGGGGGGGTTAGGAACTATTTAAACTTTTTAATTCTTAGGGCAGACTTCTTTTCTTAAGAGAAAAGGTTTTAACAGCGGCGCTGAGTAATCAGTAAGATACTGGCTTAGTCAACTGGTGACTAGGTCAGTTTCTTGACTTGAGTCAGGAGATAGCACTTAAAGTCTATTCCTGAGCTCAGATGTTCGATGCGCACAACTCAGCTTGACCTCTTTACTTGGTCAGTTTTTGGTTATTTAAGCAAGCAATATATATAAGGAGTTTAAGGTAAGAAATACGTTACTCAGCAGATTTATCCAGGTTCAGCTTCTTCTAAGCCTACGTCCTGTCCCCGGAACACGTTCCGAGATTTCGAATCCTCTACTGAGCTCTTTAAAGGTAGAGCCTCAAACCTTTTACAATCTTAGCAACTGAGTATAACAAGAGTACCTTCCTCTATACCTCTACTCAATCCTAATCTCTCGCTGAGTACTATAACCGAGTACTCAGCCTCTCCTTTCTAATCTCTAGAAATGATAAGTGTTTGTCCTAAACAATGATTGCTAAGACACCTTAGATGATTGAATAATCACTCTAGACTTTTACACAAAGATATGAAATGTAGTGTAAGATTTGCTTTGCTTTTTGCTTGCAGAACTTGTGTAGAAATTTGGTCAGCGTAATGGCTTGATCAAGTTCTGTCTGGAATGAAGCTTCTGATGGCACTATTTATAGAGACGTCTTGAGGCATCGGTCATTTCGAATTTCGAAATAACCGTTGGAGGGAAACGGCTTCCTGTCGTTGTCATCCTGACTTGCTCAGAGCTCTCGGCCAATCAGATTTGAGTATCTTCTGTCCTCGGTCAGCTTTTGGTCAGCTCAGCAGAATGTCTCTCATTTTATGGTAAAGTCAACCGGACAGCATACTGTGTCGTCTGAACTTTACCCAAAGTGGAAACACTTTGTCTGGAAGTTTTCCTTAGCCAGCTGCTGTCTTGTACGCTTTGTCGAATCAACTCAGCAGCTTCGTTCCGAAGTTGTTCCTTGAAGGTCTTCTAGATCCTTCTCTTGCTGAGTTGCGTTTTGTACACAGCGACATCGTTTTGATAAACGCGGGCCGAGTTGTCTTGAGTTGTTTGACTTGGGTTTTGACTTTCGTATTGGGCTTGGGCCTTTTAATCCTTATGTCTTATAAGCAATTTAACTCAACATTGAACAAACACATTAGTAGAATAAATCAAAGCATTTAAACTTAGTGTGTTTAGAATATGTTTTTAATTATACTTAAACAATTTTGTCAAATCAAAATTATATGGAAAGGTGTTTCAACAAACTCCCCCATTTTGATGTTGGCAAAACTATTCAGCGAGGAACTCAGTGTTGAGCTCCCCCATGATAGTTGACCTAATATCACTTAGCAAACTCCCCCGTAAGGGTTGAGCTACTGATATAGGTCAGCTCATGGAACATATTCTATTTTACTCAGTATTAAGCGGAAGGTTTTATCATTCAGAGGGCGCTGAGTAATTTGTTGTTCAATGGGTTTTATAAGACTACATGTAAGTCAATGTCAAACATGTTATCAGCATTTGGTTCAATCAATAAATTTTATAAGCATTTAAACATAGCTGATTTTAATTGAAGATACATAATAACATTATACACAGGATCGCATGAAAACAATTCATAACTCAGTGTTTGAACAAAAGATGCAAGTATTGATATTTAATATAGGTAGTCAGTGTTTACAAACAAAAGTTGAAGACAGGCATAGAAATAGAGACCTACATACTTAGCCTATACTGAGCTAGCCTATATCTATTTCTTTCTCTTCTGTTTGGACTGACTAGACTCATGTTGTGTTCTCGCTTGTTCTTTCTCCCCAGTTTTGTCAGCATCGGGAGGAGGAATCCTAAAGGTGTCGGTTAAGACAGCTCTGGTCAGTTATGTAGATAGCGCTTTAAGTCAGTCGGCGCTTTGATTGACACCATCAAAAATAGCCACACCACTGTCGGAAACCTCGGTAGGTCTTTTAAGCTCAGCAGCGAGGATCATGCTGACTGTGAAGGCTTCAGCTTTGCCTATCCATGTAAGTGCATCGGTTAGACCAGCAATGACTTGATGGAATGTCTTGAGTAAGTAGGTGTCATAGTATTGACGCTGGACATTGCTGTGACGTATGTGATTGAAGGTTTGTCTGGTGATGGACAGCATTTCATTTTGTTTCATAGCGTCAGTATCCATCTCTTGCTTGTTCAGATTCAGCAATCGAACAGCCTCACCAATTTGCTCTGCTGAGCACTGAGAATAAGAAACCATTTGCTCATTGGTTTTGAGTTGCTCGGTGTGAAGCTGAGAAAAGAGCATCTTTACTTCATCAGAAGTGGCATAGCGTGTGTTCGCAGCTGACAAGGTCTGAACTTGTTGTTGCAGAGCGTTTAAGTGTTGAACAGTTGCCAGCTGGATCTCAGCCAGCTTTGCAATGGAATCCTGCTTAGCTTGCTGTGCTTGAAAAGTAATGATTACATTCAGCAAATCCTTGAATCCCTTAACTTCGTTGAGAAGCTGAGTGACTTGGGAAAGCTGAGTAGTCTCAATAGTGGAAGACCCAGCAGCAGGAGGAGTAACTTGTTGAAGGTCTTTGATCAAAGCTTGCACTGAGTCGATTATTCTTTTGCCAGACTCAGTGGCATTTAGGTAACTTTGAGAGCCTTCAGTGACATCAGTATGACCGGTGGGAAGAGGAGTCAAGGAAATGATGTGGTCAGTGACTGGTAGTATGGTTCCAATCTGCACTTGAGGTTCTGGTAGAACTGATTGATCGGCAGATATGTTGAGTGGAGAAGAGGAAATTCGAATACTGTCAGTGCTGACGGGAGCAGATATGTTTGGAGTCAGCACAATGCTTGGAGTAACAGCATTTACAGTAATCGGCTCAACTTGACTTGTTGAGTTGGCAGAAGCATTCAAGTCGGCGTGTTCCTTTGGTGAAGAAACAGAGGCTTGCTTTTCGATAGATGCCGATGTAGTAGAGGTTGGTTGTCTTTTGAAAAATTTCAGCTTAACTGCAGAAGGGTCCTGGGTTGGCTTCTGAATAACGAAGTCAGGAAGAGTTGATTGTGGAACAGGAATGTCGCTGACTGTCTTCTGACTTGCCTTAACCAGTCTTCTTCTGCGAGGAGGAGTGTCAGCTTGAATAGATTCTCCTGAGTGAGATGGAGAAGTTTCTTCTTGTTCAGCGTTACGCTGGTCAGCCTGCTCATGTACTTGATCAACATTGTGTTGGTCATGTTCTTGTTCTTCTCCAGCAGCCAACTCAGTATTGGCTTGCTCAGCTTCAACCTCACTGGTTGTCTCCTCATTATCCTCAGCGTCATCCTGACCGCTGGCCTCTTCTTCTTCATCATCTTCTGAACTTTCACCATCTAGTTCTTCCTCAACTTGTGCAATGAACTGATCGTCTAGATACACCTCTTCTTCTTGTTCCTCAGCTATAGTTCCTAGACACTGTGTGTAGTGAGAGTCACCAGGCACAACAACATCAGTAGGAATAGCATCAATGGGAGTCAGTGTAGAAGACTTCTGCTTCTTTTGAGGCTGCACGTCAGCATCAGTTCTGTCCTCAGTTTCAGGCTCAGTTTGCCTGCTCCTTTTCTCAGCTGACTTAGGTCTCTCCTGACCTGGTTCAGCAACTGACTTAGGCTTCTTTGCCTTAGGCTCAGCCTTCTTTGAAGTGGTCTCAACAGCTTTCCTTTTGCGGGCAGCTGGAGCCTTAGCGTGATTTTGAAGCTTCTTGAGATCATCCTCTGTCCATTTGGCCTCAGCTTTTACAACTGTTTGGCCAGCCACAACTTCGACAGGTACAAATGGGCCTTGCACTATAGATAGTCAGGCACTCATATTTGTAGCCTGAACGAAATTTTTCATCCTATTCTTCCAGAAGGTATAGTTAGACCCGAAGAATAGGGGAGGCCGAGTGATGGACAGCCCCTCAGGCAATATCTGAGTTGTTTGGTTTCCTGGGAGAAACCGAGTACTATTTTCGTCCATAGTGTGGATCAGCTCAAGGTTGTTAAACCTTTTACAATGAGCTTTTAGGCTCTGATACCACTTGTTGGTCCCTTATAACGTTACAAGTATAGTTCCAAGGGGGGGTTAGGAACTATTTAAACTTTTTAATTCTTAGGGCAGACTTCTTTTCTTAAGAGAAAAGGTTTTAACAGCGGCGCTGAGTAATCAGTAAGATACTGGCTTAGTCAACTGGTGACTAGGTCAGTTTCTTGACTTGAGTCAGGAGATAGCACTTAAAGTCTATTCCTGAGCTCAAATGTTCGATGCGCACAACTCAGCTTGACCTCTTTACTTGGTCAGTTTTTGGTTATTTAAGCAAGCAATATATATAAGGAGTTTAAGGTAAGAAATACGTTACTCAGCAGATTTATCCAGGTTCGGCTTCTTCTAAGCCTACGTCCTATCCCCGGAACACGTTCCGAGATTTTGAATCCTCTACTGAGCTCTTTAAAGGTAGAGCCTCAAACCTTTTACAATCTTAGCAACTGAGTATAACAAGAGTACCTTCCTCTATACCTCTACTCAATCCTAATCTCTCGCTGAGTACTATAACCGAGTACTCAGCCTCTCCTTTCTAATCTCTAGAAATGATAAGTGTTTGTCCTAAACAATGATTGCTAAGACACCTTAGATGATTGAATAATCACTCTAGACTTTTACACAAAGATATGAAATGTAGTGTAAGATTTGCTTTGCTTTTTGCTTGCAGAACTTGTGTAGAAATTTGGTCAGCGTAATGGCTTGATCAAGTTCTGTCTGGAATGAAGCTTCTGATGGCACTATTTATAGAGACGTCTTAAGGCATCGGTCATTTCGAATTTCGAAATAACCGTTGGAGGGAAACGGCTTCCTGTCGTTGTCATTCTGACTTGCTCAGAGCTCTCGGCCAATCAGATTTGAGTATCTTCTGTCCTCAGTCAGCTTTTGGTCAGCTCAGCAGAATGTCTCTTATTTTATGGTAAAGTCAACTGGACAACATACTATGTCGTCTGAACTTTACCCAAAGTGGAAACACTTTGTCTGGAAGTTTTCCTTAGCCAGCTGATGTCTTGTACGCTTTGTCGAATCAACTCAGCAGCTTAGTTCCGAAGTTGTTCCTTGAAGGTCTTCTAGATCCTTCTCTTGCTGAGTTGCGTTTTGTACACAGCGACATCGTTTTGATAAACGCGGGCCGAGTTGTCTTGAGTTGTTTGACTTGGGTTTTGACTTTCGTATTGGGCTTGGGCCTTTTAATCCTTATGTCTTATAAGAAATTTAACTCAACATTGAACAAACACATTAGTAGAATAAATCAAAGCATTTAAACTTAGTGTGTTTAGAATATGTTTTTAATTATACTTAAACAATTTTGTCAAATCAAAATTATGTGGAAAGGTGTTTCAATAGTGACGTCCTTCCTCAACTTCTTAGAGTCTAATTGGACCTCAGTGACATACCTATGCATGATTTTCAGATTTTCATCTTGCCTGGTATTATCTTGGAGAATATGACGAAGGTCACTGAGTTTGACCTCCTCAATCTCATCACATTGCCTGCTGAGTGCTCGCACTTTCTTGTTACACTTTTTGAAAAGTGTGTAAAGATCACTCAGGGCGTTAATCATTTCATTTCTAAGCAAAGGTAGAGTTGTTACCTCATTTGGTTGTTCCTCATTGTCATATGCACATAATGAGTTAGCTTACTCAGAAAGACAGGGGTCAACAGACTCATCTGCCATGATGCAGATGTTTGCTGACTCAGTGGCTTCAGCTCCTGATAAGGATGATTCATCGCTATCGCTCTATGTGGCCACCATTGCTTTTCTCCCACTTCTCTTGTCCTTCTTCAGAGTAGGACAACTTGACTTGATATGGCCAGTTTGATGGCATTCAAAGCATGTGATAGGCTTTGAGCTTTCTTTCTTGTATTTGTTGTCGCTTGACTCAGCTTTGTATTTGTCATATTCCTTGAATGGCTTCCTGCTGTACTTGTCATTCTTACGGAACAGCTTCTTCATCTTTCTTGTGAACATGGCCATTTCTTCATCATCAGATGAGTCACCATCAGTGGAGTCAGCTTTCATGACAAGAGACTTTTGCTTCTTGTCCTCAGCTTTTTCTTTCACCTCAAAGTTCTTCATTGATATCTCATGGGTCAGCAAAGATCCAATGAGCTCATCATATTTGTAGGTGGTTAGGTCTTGGGCTTCCTCAACGGCTGTCTTCTTTGCTTGCCAGCTTTAAGGAAGACTCCTCAGTAATTTCTTCACTTGCTATTCCTCAGTGAAGTTCTTGCTGAGCCTCTTGAGTTCGTTGATAATGTTGGTGAACCTTGAGTTCATGTCAGAAATTCCTTCACCATCGTTCATCTTGAACAACTCGTACAGCCTCATGTGTTGGTTCACCTTGGATTTTTTGACCTTACTGGTTCTTTCATAGGTGACCTCCAGCTTCTTCCATATCTATTGTGCTGACTCGTAACCTGAGATTTTATTGTACTCTGCAGCATCTAATGCACAGTGAAGCATGTTTATAGCAGCTGCATGATTTTGTAGTTTCTTAAGGTCATCCTCTTACCACTTAGCCTCAGCTTTGACAGACGTTTGTCCGTCAACAGTTTCAACAGGAACAAACGGGCCTTGGACTATAGAAAGCTATGCACTCATGTTTGTTGCCTGAATGAAGTTTTTCATTATGTTCTTCCAAAAGGTATAGTTAGACCTGAAGAACAGAGGAGGCCTAGTAATGGATAGTCCCTCAGGGAGAATCTGAGTTGTCTGATTTCCTGGGAGGAAACGAATGTTGTTCTCAGCCATTATGGGGATCAGCTCAAGATAGTTATATCTTGTTCAGTGAGCTGTTAAGCTCTGATACCACTTGTTGGTCCCATGTAACGTGACAATATTAGTTCCAAATGGGGGTTAGGAACTATTTAAAAAAATTCACGTTAGGCTGATTGTCAATTTTTAACTCAGACTTTCTCGAAGTCTTTTAGCACGGTGATACTGAGTAAGTTTTAGATACAAGCTTAGTCAATAAGTGACTAAGTATGAATCTGTACTTGAGTCAGGAGATAGCACTTGAGTCTATTCTTGAACTCAGCTTCTTAGTTCACTCAACTCAGTTTATGTTCTTTTTAGTGTTTACCTAGGCGGTGTTATAGCAAGCAATAATTTAAGGAGATAAGGGTTAGAAAGATATTACTCAGCAGACGTATCCCGGTTCGGCCTCTCCGCCTACGTCCAGTCCCCGGAATTCCTTCTGAAACTTACGCTTCCTCCTCGTTTAAGCTCAAGTGTGATGAACTGAGTTTCATCATCGGTCATATGCCTTGAGCATGCGCTGTCAATGTACCACATCTTTGACTTCTCACCACACCTCAGGCCTACCTGCAATATAGCTAGTTGTCTCTAGGTACCCAAGTCTTTTTGGGTCCTCGTTGGTTAGACACATCAGGTAATACATCAATTTTACTTTTATGATGACACACATTGGTGGTGTGGCCAGTCTTACCACAGAAGTCACATTGGACATTTCGTTAGGGAGTCCATTTCTGCTGACTAGTACCTGAGTACTCAACGTAATGATGGACACTTTTCTTATTCGGAACCTTTAGCTGGTTCTGAATAGATGTGATTGTTGGTCCCTTATAACGTTACAAGTATAGTTCCAAGGGGGGGTTAGGAACTATTTAAACTTTTTAATTCTTAGGGCAGACTTCTTTTCTTAAGAGAAAAGGTTTTAACAGCGGCGCTGAGTAATCAGTAAGATACTGGCTTAGTCAACTGGTGACTAGGTCAGTTTCTTGACTTGAGTCAGGAGATAGCACTTAAAGTCTATTCCTGAGCTCAGATGTTCGATGCGCACAACTCAGCTTGACCTCTTTACTTGGTCAGTTTTTGGTTATTTAAGCAAGCAATATATATAAGGAGTTTAAGGTAAGAAATACGTTACTCAGCAGATTTATCCAGGTTCAGCTTCTTCTAAGCCTACGTCCTGTCCCCGGAACACGTTCCGAGATTTTGAATCCTCTACTGAGCTCTTTAAAGGTAGAGCCTCAAACCTTTTACAATCTTAGCAACTGAGTATAACAAGAGTACCTTCCTCTATACCTCTACTCAATCCTAATCTCTCGCTGAGTACTATAACCGAGTACTCAGCCTCTCCTTTCTAATCTCTAGAAATGATAAGTGTTTGTCCTAAACAATGATTGCTAAGACACCTTAGATGATTGAATAATCACTCTAGACTTTTACACAAAGATATGAAATGTAGTGTAAGATTTGCTTTGCTTTTTGCTTGCAGAACTTGTGTAGAAATTTGGTCAGCGTAATGGCTTGATCAAGTTCTGTCTGGAATGAAGCTTCTGATGGCACTATTTATAGAGACGTCTTAAGGCATCGGTCATTTCGAATTTCGAAATAACCGTTGGAGGGAAACGGCTTCCTGTCGTTGTCATTCTGACTTGCTCAGAGCTCTCGGCCAATCAGATTTGAGTATCTTCTGTCCTCAGTCAGCTTTTGGTCAGCTCAGCAGAATGTCTCTTATTTTATGGTAAAGTCAACTGGACAACATACTATGTCGTCTGAACTTTACCCAAAGTGGAAACACTTTGTCTGGAAGTTTTCCTTAGCCAGCTGATGTCTTGTACGCTTTGTCGAATCAACTCAGCAGCTTAGTTCCGAAGTTGTTCCTTGAAGGTCTTCTAGATCCTTCTCTTGCTGAGTTGCGTTTTGTACACAGCGACATCGTTTTGATAAACGCGGGCCGAGTTGTCTTGAGTTGTTTGACTTGGGTTTTGACTTTCGTATTGGGCTTGGGCCTTTTAATCCTTATGTCTTATAAGAAATTTAACTCAACATTGAACAAACACATTAGTAGAATAAATCAAAGCATTTAAACTTAGTGTGTTTAGAATATGTTTTTAATTATACTTAAACAATTTTGTCAAATCAAAATTATGTGGAAATGTGTTTCAATAGTGACGTCCTTCCTCAACTTCTTAGAGTCTAATTGGACCTCAGTGACATACCTATGCATGATTTTCAGATTTTCATCTTGCCTGGTATTATCTTGGAGAATATGACGAAGGTCACTGAGTTTGACCTCCTCAATCTCATCACATTGCCTGCTGAGTGCTCGCACTTTCTTGTTACACTTTTTGAAAAGTGTGTAAAGATCACTCAGGGCGTTAATCATTTCATTTCTAAGCAAAGGTAGAGTTGTTACCTCATTTGGTTGTTCCTCATTGTCATATGCACATAATGAGTTAGCTTACTCAGAAAGACAGGGGTCAACAGACTCATCTGCCATGATGCAGATGTTTGCTGACTCAGTGGCTTCAGCTCCTGATAAGGATGATTCATCGCTATCGCTCTATGTGGCCACCATTGCTTTTCTCCCACTTCTCTTGTCCTTCTTCAGAGTAGGACAACTTGACTTGATATGGCCAGTTTGATGGCATTCAAAGCATGTGATAGGCTTTGAGCTTTCTTTCTTGTATTTGTTGTCGCTTGACTCAGCTTTGTATTTGTCATATTCCTTGAATGGCTTCCTGCTGTACTTGTCATTCTTACGGAACAGCTTCTTCATCTTTCTTGTGAACATGGCCATTTCTTCATCATCAGATGAGTCACCATCAGTGGAGTCAGCTTTCATGACAAGAGACTTTTGCTTCTTGTCCTCAGCTTTTTCTTTCACCTCAAAGTTCTTCATTGATATCTCATGGGTCAGCAAAGATCCAATGAGCTCATCATATTTGTAGGTGGTTAGGTCTTGGGCTTCCTCAACGGCTGTCTTCTTTGCTTGCCAGCTTTAAGGAAGACTCCTCAGTAATTTCTTCACTTGCTATTCCTCAGTGAAGTTCTTGCTGAGCCTCTTGAGTTCGTTGATAATGTTGGTGAACCTTGAGTTCATGTCAGAAATTCCTTCACCATCGTTCATCTTGAACAACTCGTACAGCCTCATGTGTTGGTTCACCTTGGATTTTTTGACCTTACTGGTTCTTTCATAGGTGACCTCCAGCTTCTTCCATATCTATTGTGCTGACTCGTAACCTGAGATTTTATTGTACTCTGCAGCATCTAATGCACAGTGAAGCATGTTTATAGCAGCTGCATGATTTTGTAGTTTCTTAAGGTCATCCTCTTACCACTTAGCCTCAGCTTTGACAGACGTTTGTCCGTCAACAGTTTCAACAGGAACAAACGGGCCTTGGACTATAGAAAGCTATGCACTCATGTTTGTTGCCTGAATGAAGTTTTTCATTATGTTCTTCCAAAAGGTATAGTTAGACCTGAAGAACAGAGGAGGCCTAGTAATGGATAGTCCCTCAGGGAGAATCTGAGTTGTCTGATTTCCTGGGAGGAAACGAATGTTGTTCTCAGCCATTATGGGGATCAGCTCAAGATAGTTATATCTTGTTCAGTGAGCTGTTAAGCTCTGATACCACTTGTTGGTCCCATGTAACGTGACAATATTAGTTCCAAATGGGGGTTAGGAACTATTTAAAAAAATTCACGTTAGGCTGATTGTCAATTTTTAACTCAGACTTTCTCGAAGTCTTTTAGCACGGTGATACTGAGTAAGTTTTAGATACAAGCTTAGTCAATAAGTGACTAAGTATGAATCTGTACTTGAGTCAGGAGATAGCACTTGAGTCTATTCTTGAACTCAGCTTCTTAGTTCACTCAACTCAGTTTATGTTCTTTTTAGTGTTTACCTAGGCGGTGTTATAGCAAGCAATAATTTAAGGAGATAAGGGTTAGAAAGATATTACTCAGCAGACGTATCCCGGTTCGGCCTCTCCGCCTACGTCCAGTCCCCGGAATTCCTTCTGAAACTTACGCTTCCTCCTCGTTTAAGCTCAAGTGTGATGAACTGAGTTTCATCATCGGTCATATGCCTTGAGCATGCGCTGTCAATGTACCACATCTTTGACTTCTCACCACACCTCAGGCCTACCTGCAATATAGCTAGTTGTCTCTAGGTACCCAAGTCTTTTTGGGTCCTCGTTGGTTAGACACATCAGGTAATACATCAATTTTACTTTTATGATGACACACATTGGTGGTGTGGCCAGTCTTACCACAGAAGTCACAATGGACCTTCCTTTATGGACGCCTTATTGGCGGGTCAGCACCATTGTGCTGAGCATGCCAACACACCTTGGTAGTATGGCCTTTCTTCCCACAAAAGTCACATTGGACATTTCGTTGGGGAGTCCATTTCCGCTGACTAGTACCTGAGTACTCAGCGTAATGATGGACACTTTTCTTATTAGGAACCTTTAGCTGGTTCTGAATAGATGTGATGTCCTTCCTCAGCTTCTTAGAGTTTGATTGGACCTCAGTGACATACCTATGCATGATTTTCAGATTTTCATCTTGCCTGGTATTGTCCTGGAGAAGATGACAAAGGTTACTGAGTTTGACCTCCTCAATCTCATCACATCGCCTGTTGAGTGCTCGCACTTTCTTGTTACACTTTTTGACAAGTGTGTAAAGATCACTCAGGGCGTTAATCATTTCATTTCTGAGAAAATGTAGAGTTTTTACCTCAGTTGGTTGTTCCTCATTATCAGATGCATATAATGAGTCAACTTGCTCAGATAGACAGGGGTCAGCAGACTCATCTGCCATGAAGCAGATGTTTGCTGACTCAGTGGTTTCAGCTCCTGATAAGGATGATTCATCGCTATCGCTCTATGTGGCCACCATTGCTTTTCTCCCAATTCTCTTGTCCTTCTTCAGAGTGGGACAGCTTGACTTGATATGGCCAGTTTGATGACATTCAAAGCATGTGATAGGCTTTGAGCTTTCTTTCTTGTATTTACTATCGCTTGACTCAGCTTTGTATCTGTCATATTTCTTGAATGGCTTCCTGCTGTACTTGTCATTATTGTGGAACAGTTTCTTCATCTTTCTTGTGAACATGACCATTTCTTCATCATCAGATGAGTTACCATCAGTGGAGTCAGCTTTCATGACAAGAAACTTTTGCTTCTTGTCCTCAACTTTTTCTTTCACCTCAAAGTTCTTCATTGATATCTCATGGGTCAGCAGAGATCCGATGAGCTCATCATATTTGTAGGTGGTTAGGTCTTGGGCTTCCTCAACAGCTGTCTTCTTTGCTTGCCAGCTTTGGGGAAGACTCCTCAGTATTTTCTTCACTTGCTATTCATCAGTGAAGTTCTTGTCGAGCCTCTTGAGTTCGTTGATAATGTTGGTGAACCTTGAGTTCATGTTAGAAATTCCTTCACCATCATTCATCTCGAACAACTCGTACAGCCTCATGTGTTGGTTCACCTTGGATTCTTTTGTTGGTCCCTAGTAATTAGTTCCAGGGGGGTTAGGAACTAATGTAACTTTTTCTCTTTTAATTATGCTGACTTAATGTTATTTTAAGAGTTTGATAATTCAGCGTGTTGGTCAGCACGGGTGTTTGATTAGTCAGACAGTTTTAGTTCTATGCCGACTAAGACTGCTTGACTTGAGAATTGGGAATTGACATTTGAAAGGTCAGTTTCCAACTTAGCACTCAGATTTACTCAGTTTCAGTTTTAACAATTTATAAGCTGAGTAAATATAACAAGCAACACATGCACATATATATATATATTGAGAGAGAGAGAGTTTAGAAGTTACTCATCACGACTTATCCTGGTTCGGCCTCTCTGCCTACGTCCAGTCCCCAGTTCCTCCTGGGATTTTCAATCCAATACTGAGCTCTTTCAAGGTAGAGCACAAACCCTTTACAAGGCAGTGAGTATGAAAGAGTACATCCTCTATTCGTCTACTCAGCTCCTACTAAGTACTACAACCCAGCACTTAGATTTTACTACCACTAAATACTTACAACCAAGTACTCAGCTCAACACTCTCAATATTCCTATTGATCACACACTTGTTCTTTTTCAACTAAAGAACACTTTAGATGATTACAAAACAATCAATCTAGCATTTACACAGAGAATAGAAAAGTTGGTGTAAGATCTTTTTGTATTTAAGTGCTTTCAAGATTTTCTCTCTTGTATTTTTCTTTTGATACTTAAGCACCGATCCAAAGTTCTTGATTGTCCTTTTATAGAAGGAAATCTGCAGATTGGATCGTTTGAATTGTTTTAGCCGTTAACACCAAAACGGCTCTTTTGGGGGACAGATTCTGGTCAGCTTCAGTCTGTTCCGCCATTCCCTTCCTCTGTTTTCTTCAGGCGTTAGGTTTTGTCTTCTTGCATAAGACTTGTCTTTTTGCGTCAGTTGTCTTTTACCAATAATCCACAGACCCATGATTCTTGGAATTAGTCTTCTGTGTGCTTTCGAGGCTTCAATTATTGGTGCAGAAGATTGGCAGACTTTGTCATTTAGTTAACGAATCTCTCATGCTGTCTTGACTGTTACTCAGCTTCATTCGTTATCTCCGAATGTTCTACTTCCATGCTGAGTTCTTTCTTAGTCAGCTTCGTTCTTGTTTGTATAATTCTGAAGGATTCTTCTAATATAGTCAGCTTCGTTCTGGCGACTTTGAAGGAAGTTTCTGATGCTAAGTTTTACTCCACTCAGCTTCTTATTCTTTCATGCTGAGTTCTGTTTCACTCAGCTTTTGGCTTATGCTGACTTCTGACCTGTTTAACTTTTTATATATTTTTGCACTCAATATTGAAAAAACACATTAGTACAATTAAATCAAAGCATTAAATTTAATTGCCTCTTAATCATGGATGATTTTGTCAAATCAAAATCTTGTGGAAAGGTGTTTCAACAAACTCCCCCATTTTGATGTTGGCAAAATACATAATTATGGAACTCAGATATAAGTTACCCCATGATTGATATTTTTGAAATGACTCCCCCGTAAGGGTTGCACATATTGTCTTAACTTAATTCTAAACCTTCCAAGATTTAATTGAATTATCTTTAAGACATTTGTGTATACTGACTTAGTTTTAATGTTGGATTTTTCAAGATCTGAATTTTTGAGTTTTAAGTCAGCTTTCAAAAATATTAGAAGTATGTTGTTACTCAGTTTATTATCTAAGTGTTTTAGTGTTAATTTATACTGAGTATGTTTTACTTCTTAATTTGTTTGTTCAATTTTATCGACTATATTGAGAAAACAGTACTTGGCATAGATTAAACAAGAAAATAAAGCAAACACATACATGAAGGTTTCTATGCAAGTTCTAAACAAACATTTACTAGACTACATCTAGTTCTACTTCTTCTTCTTCTGAGTTTGGTGGTCAGCTTGAGCTATTCCTTTACCTTTGTCTTTACTTCCTGAGACATTACCTGGAAGCTGAGTTCCACCTTGACTTGTCTCCCCCGTTTTGCCATTATTGGGTTTATAAAGGAAGGTTTCATTTCGAGCGGCATTGGAGAGGTAATAGGAGTAGCGCTAAAGCCGCTTAGTGCTTTCACCCAAACCATCAATAACAGGAACACTGTCATCCTAGACATGCCAAGGAACCCGGAGGGAGCTGCTCATCATGCTAAGTAGGCATTCATGGGATTTGCTCAGCCAGGTGAGCGAGCTGGTGATCTGACCAAAAGATTGATGGTACATCTTGAGCAAGGCAGAATCATAGAACATGCGCTGGGCATTGTTGATGCGCATGGCTTTCATAATGGCCTGGGAAAAGCTCAAGAGTTCACTGTTGGAAACTGGATCAACATCCATCTGTGCCTTGTTGATGTTGAGTATGCTTACTACTTCACTCAGCTGGTCAATTGTACACTGAGAAGAGGAGGATACTAAGTCACGCGTACTGGTCAGCTCAATATGAAGCTTGGTAAAGCATTCTTGAAGTTCAGCAGAGGTGGCAAACTCAGCATTGCCAGGTGCGCTTGATTTGGGCAGTTCTGCAGTCAGCTTAGTAAAGTATCCTTGAAGTTCAGTGGAAGTGGCATACCCTGGATTGACTTCCGACAGTTGGTTAATTTTGCCTTCAAGCGAGTTCATATGGTTCACCATTGTGAGGACCAACTCGGTCAGCTTTGCTATTTGGGCTTGGTTTGGTTGCTGAGTTTGAAATGTAGTTACTATACTGACAAGATCCTTGAGTCCTCGTAGTTCATTGAGAATCTGAGTGATTCTAGGTAGTTGAGAGGACTCAGTGTCAGAAGATCTAGCAGCATCAGCTTGAGGAGGGTTCAATTCTTGAAGCAAGGACTGAGCAGAAGCAATGATACGGCGTCCTGACTCAGTAGCATTCAAGTACGTGAATTGAGCAGCATTAGACTCAGAGGCTGGTATTGAGCTTGATGGTGGTGGAGGAGTGGGCTCTTTGCCAGATTGAGTACCTTGATCGGTACCTGGACTTTGATTGACTGCAGGAGCTGAGTCGTCAACTTGCTGAGTTGGAGGTGGAGTTTGGTTAGGCATGTTGACCTGCTCAACTTGAATGGGTGAAGTTGAAGCAGGATTTGATCCATCTTGAGCAGTTTGGATTGGATCTTCAGGGGTTTTGGCTTGTTCCTCGTCCTGAGTAACAGAGGCTTGTTTTTGTACGGGATCTGCTAGAGGTGACTCAGTCTCAGCATCATTCGAGAAATACTGGAACTGGATTGTGGAGAGGTCAGTCTCAATATCATCAACAGGAAAGTTATCCATAAGATCAATTTGCTTTTGTGCCTTCTTTTTGAGTCTCCGTCGTGTCGGAGCTTTTGGGGATGAAGGGTCAGCTGGAATACCTTCACTGGACTCAGTAGCAACTGTCTCCTCTTCTACATATGGATTCTCAAGTTGCTCAGCATGATCCTCAACAGCAATACTTTCTCCTTCTTCAACTCTCTGTTCAGCCTCATCCTGAGGTTGCTCAATATTTGTAGGTTTGTCCTGCTTAGTATGAACTTCTTGCTCAGCATGAGTTTCAGCTTCCCTTTCTTTCTCAGCCTGTTGCTCAGCTTCTTTCTCAGCTTCTTTTCCGAGGTCAGTTCCATGACCGTCAGAGACATCCCAATCTAGGGGATCAGCTTCAACTGTTTTTAAGGTGTTAGCCTTCTTCCTTTTCATCAAGGGGGATTCTGGAGTTTCCTCTTCTTCATCTTTAGGCCCTTCTGGCCTCTTTCTCTTCTCTGCTGACTCAACTTTTTCCTTAGCCTTATCAGCTTTAACCTTTTCTTGAGACAACAGCCTCACTTTCTTTGGGACAGCATGAATGTCTTTGGAGCAAGTTTCAAGAGCTTTCCTCTTCTTCTTCTTCTCAGGCTGAGCTGTGTTAGGTGACTCAGTATGAGCCTCTACTTCTTTTTCAGGCTCATTTTCAAGCTCAACTTCTAGTTGCTCAGCTTCTTCATTTTCCTCAGCATCTCCAACTTCTTCATAGCCTTTCAAGGGTTGATTGTACAACAATCCATCTAGCAGAACTGCGGTGATTTCACTCCCCAAGCTACTTGTTTCATTTATCGTCTCGATCTGCTTGTCCTCGAGAATTTTTGTGATCAGAGAGCCCAAACGGAGTTTCTTACCACCTCGTTGAAGAGCTCCAACTACGAAGATGGGAAGATTGAGCGGAGTGTAGGTCAGCATGTGCCATATGAAGCACTGCTCAAAGTTAGAGGCAGATGAAGCTGAGCTGAGTTTGGGGAAGATAAAGTTGGTCAGCATGTAGTGAGCCATCTTCTGTTCTTTCCCCATACATGTGCTGGGTATTTCGCCTTTATGATCCTTGGGTTTACAGAACCCCTTGATCTTCTCAAGCTTTTCTTTTGGCACCTTCTCCTTTGTTGTCCTAAATTCTATTCCTTCGTCTGGTAAATCTAGTAAGGTAGCTAGATAGGCAGGGGTTATTGTGATTTTCTGACCTTTGATTGTGGTTTCCAAATAATCAAAATTATCTTCATCAACATATAGATTCGAATAGAATTCCCGTACTAACCTAGGGTAGGTTGTTCCTGAGAGAGAGAAGAGACCAGTCCATTTGTTCTTCTTGATCCAGTCACAGAACGGTTTCTCAGAGGTGACGAATCCTGGAGAGAACCATCTGCATTTTAGAACTTCCAAATTATTGACCTTCTTATGGACTTTGATCATGTTTCGCTCTATTTGCTTCGAAGGACCGGCGGGGTCAGCCTGAGTGGGTTTGCCAGAGGTTTGGCCAGGTTGAGTAGGAAGGTTAGGGATTTTGTTTTTGCCGGAAGCCATTGTTGCAGATGAAGGTTTTGAGGTTTTATGGAGAGAGGGAGGTTCGACTGTAGGAGATCGCAAGCGTAAAGAGTGATGAGTGGGGATCCTTCCACTTTTTATATAGATTTCTAGCGGCCCCTATTTATTAACTAGCCGTTTTACCTAGGGACGTTCAACCGACAGAGATTCTGTCATTTATGACATCTTCGGCGCATGGGATTTGCCATTAATGTGCGTCTTTCCAAGGTGCCAGAAGTTACACGTGTAGGTATTTATTTTACGCGAGTGGGTTACTTTTTGGTTTTGCTAGAATTCGAAGCATTCGCGATGTTGAGTGCCTAGTTTTTTGTTAACATGATTTTTCTCTCTCTAAATAACTCAACATACGTTGATTACTCAGCATGTACATCTACTCAGCATAAGGTGATTACTCAATATTTGTATCTACTCAGTATAATCACACAATGTATATGTCAACTTAGCATAGGGTGATCATTTCAAACTTGGTGAGTAGAAGTTTCTTATTGTTAATTTTCTCAGCATGGTATTTGCACAAACATTCAATATTCCACTCATCATGGCAATCACTCAACATTCAATTTTTCATATAGATTTACTTAGAGTGGATTTGACATACCGATGGCTTCCCTTAGTGTATTGAATTGTTCTCGTGCCAAGGGCTTAGTGAAGATATCTGCAAGCTGTTCATTTGTTGGCACATAGGTCAGCTTGATCTCATCTTTTAGTACGTGATCTCTGATGAAGTGATGTCTTATGCTAACATGCTTCATCCTGCTGTGTTGGACTGGATTCTTAGATAAATCAATGGCACTCTTGTTATCACATTTGATCTCTATCGTCTTTGTTTTGACTCCATAATCCTCAAGCTATTGCTTTATCCATAGGACTTGTGCAACACATCTTCCAGCAGCCACGTACTCAGCTTCGGTTGTAGACAGGGCTACGGATGATTGCTTCTTGTTGAACCAAGATACTAGACAGCTTCTGAGGAAATGACATCCTCCTGAAGTACTCTTCCATTCTAGCTTATCTCGTCCATAGTCAGCATCAGTATATCCAGTGAGAGTGAAGTCATTTGAAGTTGGATACCATAGACCTGCATCAACTGAGCTTTGCAAGTATCTAAAAATTCTTTTCACAGCAGTTAGATGAGATTCCCTGGGGTCAGCTTGATATCTAGTACAATAGCATATTGAGTACTGAATATCAGGTCTACTAGCTGTGAGATAGAGTAAGGAACCTATCATACCTCGATAGAGTTTACTATCAACTGACTTACTCTTTTCATCCTTGCACAGGACAGTATCAGTACCCATGGGGGTTGATATTGGTTTGCAATCTACCATGCTGAATTTCTTTAACATTTCCTTGGTGTACTTAGACTGACTTATAAAGATGTCATTCTTACCTTGCTTGATTTGGAGTCCAAGGAAGAAGTTGAGTTCACCCATCATGGACATTTCAAACTCAGTTTGCATCTGTTGGCTAAATTCTTTACACAAGGATTCGTCAGTAGCACCAAATATTATATCATCTACATATATTTGTGCAAGTAGGATATGTTTACCCTTTTTCTTAATAAACAAGGTTGTGTCAGCTTTTCCCCTAACATAGTTCCTGGTCAGCAGGAAATTTGTCAACCTCTCATACCAAGCTCTTGGAGCTTGCTTTAGGCCGTACAAGGCCTTTTTGAGTTTTTAAACGTGGTTTGGAGACTTTGAATCTTCAAACCCAGGAGGTTGATTAACATATACCTCTTCGTTTATAAAGCCATTAAGAAATGCACTTTTTACATTCATTTGGTATAGTTTAAAATTCATGAAACTAGCATAGGCACATAATATACGTATAGCTTCCAACCTAGCAACAGGTGCAAATGTTTTTCCATAGTCTATACCCTCTTGCTGACTATAGCCTTGGGCTACAAGTCGAGCTTTGTTTCTAATCACGTTTCCATGCTCATCTAGCTTATTTCTAAAGACCCACTTGGTTCCTATAGGCTTTTGATTCCTAGGTCTAGGTACTAGATCCCATACCTCATTTCTGGTGAATTTGTCAAGTTCTTCTTGCATGGCATTTATCCAATATTCATCTTGCTCAGCATCAGCAAAATTCTTTGGCTCAAGCATTGAGACGAAGGCAACATTGCTGAGGTATTTTCTAAGCTGATCTCTGGTCATCAACTTGTTGTTGGCAGCATCAAGAATGGCTTGTTCTGTGTGTCCTCTTGGGATCTTTATTTCCTTTGGCATTGTTGAGTCGCTTGGAAGAGGTGTTTCTACAATCTCTATAGGAATAGATTGGTCAGCAATTGATATTTCAGTTTCTTGTTTACCTTGGGTCAGCCCTTGTATAGATGACACAGAGGCTTCTGGTTGATCAGCGGAAGCTGAGCTTGGTTCATCTTCTTCGAGCTGAGCTGACTTACCTGTAGGGTCAGTTTCATCGAACTCAACATGTACAGACTCTTCTACAATTTGAGTTCTTTTATTAAATACTCTATATGCTTTACTGTTTGTTGAGTACCCTAAAAAGATCGCTTCGTCAGCTTTAGCATCAAATTTAGCAAGGTTGTCTTTTGTATTTAGTATAAAGCATTTACACCCAAAGGCACGAAAGTATCCAATGTTGGGCTTTCGTCCTTTCCAAAGCTCATATGGGGTTTTCTTAAGTATAGGTCTAACTAGAGCCCTATTCGGTATGTAACATGCCGTGTGAACAGCTTCACCCCAGAAGTACTTTGGAAGCCTATTTTCACTCAACATTGTCCTATTTCGACAATAGTTCTATTTTTCCTTTCAACAACCCCATTTTGTTAAGGTGTTCTAGGAGCGGAGAAATTGTGGTCAATACCACTGGTTTCACAGAATTCATCAAACTGTTGGTTTTTGAACTCTCCACCATTGTCTCTTCTAATGTGAGCTACTCTTAGGTCTTTGTCATTTTCAAGCTTTTTAATCAATGTAGTAAACATCTCAAAAGTTTCATCCTTGTTACTCAGCAAGATGATCCAAGTGTACCGAGAGAAATCATCTACAATAACCAAGGAAAATTTCTTTCCTCCCAAGCTGAGTGGCTGGATAGGTCCGAAAAGATCCAAGTGTAGTAATTCCAATGGTCTTTTGGTTGAGACAATATTTTTGCTATGAAATGACTTTTTAGTTTGTTTTCCTTGCTGGCAAGCTTTACACAATTGATCTTTTTCAAACTTTAATTTGGGTAACCCCTCAACTAATTGCTTTCTAGCTAATTTGGCAAGAAGGTCCATGCTGACATGCCCAAGTCTTCTATGCCATAGCCAGGAGTTGTCCTCTTTAGACACTAAGCATATGTTTTTAGAAAACTGTTTTTCTAAGTTCAACATGTATACATTTTCTACACGAGGGGCAGTTAAAATCAATTCATTTGTGTTTCCCTCGAGTATTTGACACTTAGTATCATCAAATACAACCTTTCTGCCGCTCTTGCAAAGCTGAGCTACACTCAGCAGATTGTATTTGAGACCTTTAACTAATGAGACAGACTCAATGGTTGGGTTACCTCCGATAGTACCTGAGCCGACTGTCTTACCCTTTTTGTTGTCTCCAAAGCTTACGCTTCCACCTCGTTTAAGCTCTAGTGTGATGAACTGAGTTTCATCACCTGTCATGTGTCTTGAACATGCGCTGTCTATATACCAAAGTTTTGATTTCTCCACGCATGTCAAGCTGACCTGCATTTTAAACTATTCGTTTTTAGGTACCCAATTCTTTTTGGGTCCTTTCTTGTTAGTGTAAACAGGTGCAAAGTCATATTTTAACTTGTGACGACATACATTTGTAGTATGGCCACTTTTACCACAAAAGCCACACATAGTTACCCTTTGAGGGTGATATTGAGTGTGGTCAGCATTGTTGTGCTGAGCATGCCAGCATACCTTGGTAGTATGACCTTTCTTACCACAGAAGTCACATTGGACAGTCTGTTTGTTATGCCAGCACACAGCTTTTGTGTGTCCTTTCTTCCCACAACAGCTACATTGAGTAAACTGTTTATGCTGACCAGTACCTGAGTACTCAGCATGGGGTTTATTCTTAGTTGAACCTTTTATTTGGTTCTGTAAAGTTGTGACATCCTTTCTAAGTTTCTTTGACTCAGTTTGAACCTCCGTGACAAACTTATGTAAGATTTGCATGTTCGTATGTAAATCTGAGTTGTCCTAGAGGAGATATCGGAGGTCACTCAGCTTGACCTCCTCAATCTCATCACAGCGCCTGCTGAGTGCCTTAATCCTTTTGTTACACTTCTTAGTTAGTGTATATAAGTCACTCAGGGCATTTACCATTTCATTTCTAAGCAAAAGTAAGGATGTTACTTCATTGTTGTTTTCCTCCTGCTCAGAATCTCCAGAGAGGTCAGCTTGCTCAGATTGACATTGGTCAGCTCCATCATCTGCCATGAAACATATGTTGGCTGTTTCATTTTGCTCAGCTTCAGATGATGTTGACTCATCACTGTCACTCCACGTGGCCACCATTGCCTTTTTGCTTCCATTCTTATCTTTCTTTAGATTAGGACAGCTTGACTTAATATGCCCAGTTTGATGGCATTCATAACATGTGACAGGCTTGGAGCTGTCCTTTTTGCATCTGGTGTCACTGGACTCAGCTTTATATTTGTCTCCTCTCTTGTATGGCCGCTTACTATTTCTTTCATTTCTTCTGAACAGCTTTTTCATTTTTCTAGTAAACATGGCCATTTCCTCATCATCAGTTGACTCACCTTCTGTGGAGTCAGCTTTCATCACTAGTGATTTCTGTTTCTTATCCTCAGATTTTTCTTTAGCTTCAAAGTTTTTCATGGAGATTTCATGGGTCAGCAAGGAACCGATCAGCTCATCATATTTGTATGTGGTCAGGTCCTGAGCTTCCTCTACAGCTGTCTTCTTGGCTTGCCAGCTTTTGGGAAGACTTCGTAAGATCTTCTTCACTTGTTCTTCTTCAGTGAAATTCTTACCGAGTCTTTTAAGCTCATTTATTATGTTGGTGAACCTGGCATTCATTGCTGAGATGTCCTCATTGTCAGTCATCTCGAACAGCTCATACAATCGCATGTGTTGGTTCACTTTGGATTCCTTGACCTTGCTGGTGCCTTCATAAGTTACTTCCAGCTTTTTCCAGATCTCCTGTGCTGACTCACAACCTGAAATCTTATTGTATTCTGCAGCATCTAGAGCACAGTGAAGCATATTGATAGCCGAAGCATTATTTTGTAATTTTTCTGAGGTCATCCTCTGTCCACTCAGTTTCACTCTTGATAACTTTCTCATTATCAACAGTTTTATAAGGTACATGTGGACCTTGAACTATTGCAAGCCATGCACTCATGTTTGTGGCTTGAATAAAGTTCTTCATCCTATTCTTCCAGAATGTATAATTAGATCCAAAGAATAGGGGAGGTCTAGTGATTGATAATCCCTCAGGGAGTATCTGTGTTGTTTGGTTTGCTGGGAGGAAACGAGTGCTATTCTCACCCATTTTTCGGGATCAGCTCAAGATTGTTAGATCTTTGAGTAGTGAGCTTAGGCTCTGATACCACTTGTTGGTCCCTAGTAATTAGTTCCAAGGGGGGGTTAGGAACTAATGTAACTTTTTCTCTTTTAATTATGCTGACTTAATGTTATTTTAAGAGTTTGATAATTCAGCGTGTTGGTCAGCACGGGTGTTTGATTAGTCAGACAGTTTTAGTTCTATGCTGACTAAGACTGCTTGACTTGAGAATTGGGAATTGACACTTGAAAGGTCAGTTTCCAACTTAACACTCAGATTTACTCAGTTTCAGTTTTAACAATTTATAAGCTGAGTAAATATAACAAGCAACACATGCACATATATATATATATTGAGAGAGAGAGTTTAGAAGTTACTCAGCACGACTTATCCTGGTTCGGCCTCTCTGCCTACGTCCAGTCCCCAGTTCCTCTTGGGATTTTCAATCCAATACTGAGCTCTTTCAAGGTAGAGCACAAACCCTTTACAAGGCAGTGAGTATGCAAGAGTACGTCCTCTATTCGTCTACTCAGCTCCTACTAAGTACTACAACCCAGCACTTAGATTTTACTACCACTGAATACTTACAACCAAGTACTCAGCTCAACACTCTCAATATTCCTATTGATCACACACTTGTTCTTTTTCAACTAAAGAACACTTTAGATGATTACAAAACAATCAATCTAGCATTTACACAGAGAATAGAAAAGTTGGTGTAAGATCTTTTTGTATTTGAGTGCTTTCAAGATTTTCTCTCTTGTATTTTTCTTTTGATACTTAAGCACCGATCCAAGGTTCTTGATTGTCCTTTTATAGAAGAAAATCTACAGATTGGATCGTTTGAATTGTTTTAGCCGTTAACACCAAAACGGCTCTTTTGGGGGACAGATTTTAATCAGCTTCAGTCTGTTCCGCCATTCCCTTTCTCTGTTTTCTTCAGGCGTCAGGTTTTGTCTTCTTGCATCAGACTTGTCTTTTTGCATCAGTTGTCTTTTACCAATAATCCACAGACCCATGATTCTTGGAATTAGTCTTCTGTGTGCTTTCGAGGCTTCAATTATTGGTGCAGAAGATTGGCAGACTTTGTCATTTAGTTAACGAATCTCTCATGCTGTCCTGACTGTTACTCAGCTTCATTCGTTATCTCCGAATGTTCTACTTCCATGCTGAGTTCTTTCTTAGCCAACTTCGTTCTTGTTTGTATAATTCTGAAGGATTATTCTAATATAGTCAGCTTCGTTCTGGCGACTTTGAAGGAAGTTTCTGATGCTAAGTTTTACTCCACTCAGCTTCTTATTCTTTCATGCTGAGTTCCGTTTCACTCAGCTTTTGGCTTATGCTGACTTCTGACCTGTTTAACTTTATATATATTTTTGCACTCAATATTGAACAAACACATTAGTACAATTAAATCAAAGCATTAAATTTAATTGCCTCTTAATAATGGATGATTTTGTCAAATCAAAATCTTGTGGAAAGGTGTTTCAACATCTTTGACCTTACTGGTTCCTTCATAGGTGACCTCCAGCTTCTTCTATATCTATTGTGCTGACTCGCAACCTGAGATTTTATTGTACTCTACAGCATCTAACGCACAGTGAAGCATGTTTATAGCAGCGGCATGATTTTGTAGTTTCTTGAGGTCATCCTCTTACCACTTAGCCTCAGCTTTGACAGACGTTTGTCCGTCTACAGTTTCAATAGGAACAAACGGGCCTTGGACTATAGAAAGCTATGCACTCATGTTTGTTTCCTGAATGAAGTTTTTCATTATGTTCTTCCAAAAGGTATAGTTAGACCCGAAGAACAGAGGAGGCCTAGTAATGGACAGTCCCTCAGGGAGAATCTGAGTTGTCTGATTTCCTAGGAGGAAACGAGTGCTGTTCTCAGCCATTATGGGGATCAGCTCAAGATAGTTATATCTTGTTCAGTGAGATGTTAAGCTCTGATACCACTTGTTTGTCTCATGTAACGTGACAATATTAGTTCCAAATGGGGGTTAGGAACTATTTAAAAAATTTCACGTTAGGCTGATTGTCAATTTGTAACTCAGACTTTCTCGAAGTCTTTTAGCACGGTGATACTAAGTAAGTTTTAGATACAAGCTTAGTCAACAAGTGACTAAGTATGAATCTGTACTTGAATCAGGAGATAGCACCTGAGTTTATTCTTGAACTCCGCTTCTTAGTTCACTCAACTCAGTTTATGTTCTTTTTAGTGTTTACCTAGGCGGTGTTATAGCAAGCAATAATTTAAGGAGATAAGGGTTAGAAAGATATTACTCAGTAGACGTATCCTGGTTCGGCCTCTCCGCCTACGTCCAGTCCCCGGAATTCCTTCTGAAACTTACGCTTCCTCCTCGTTTAAGCTCAAGTGTGATGAACTGAGTTTCATCACCGGTTATATGCTTTGAGCATGCGCTGTCAATGTACCACATCTTTGACTTCTCAGCACACCTCAGGCCTACCTGCAATATAGCTAGTTGTCTCCAGGTACCCAAGTCTTTTTGGGTCCTCGTTGGTTAGACACATCATGTAATACATCATTTTTAATTTTATGACGACACACATTGGTGGTGTGGCCAGTCTTACCACAGAAGTCACAATGGACCTTCCTTTATGGACGCCTTACTGGTTCCTTCATAGATGACCTCCAGATTCTTCCATATCTCCTGTGCAGACTCGCAACCTGAGATTTTATTGTACTCTGCAGCATCTAACACACAGTGAAGCATGTTTATAGCAGCAGTGTGATTTTGTAGTTTCTTGAGGCCATCCTCTGACCACTTAGTCTCAGCTTTGACAGACGTTTGTCCGTCAACAGTTTCAACAGGAACAAACGGGCCTTGGACTATAGAAAGCCATGCACTCATGTTTGTTTCCTTAATGAAGTTTTTCATTCTGTTCTTCCAAAAGGTATAGTTAGACCCGAAAACAGAGGCGGCCTAGTAATAGACAGCCCCTCAGGGAGAATCTGAGTTGTCTGATTTCCTGAGAGGAAACGAGTGCTGTTCTCAGCCATTGTGGGGATCAGCTCAAGATAGTTATATCTTGTTCAGTGAGCTGTTAAACTCTGATACCACTTGTTGGTCCCGTGTAACGTGACAATATTAGTTCCAGGGGGGTTAGGAACTATTTAAAAAATTTCACGTTAGGCTGACTGTCAATTTTTAACTTAGACTTTCTTGAAGTCTTTTAGCACAGTGATACTGAGTAAGTTTTAGATACACGCTTAGTCAACAGGTGACTAAGTCTGAATCTGTACTTGAGTCAGGAGATAGCACTTGAGTCTATTCATGAACTCAGCTTCTCAGTTCACTCAACTCAGGTTATGTTCTTTTTAGTGTTATAGCAAGCAATAATTTAAGGAGATAAGGGTTAGAAAGATATTACTCAGTAGACGTATCCTGGTTCAGCCTCTCCGCCTACATCCAGTCCCTAAAATTCCTTCCGAGCTTTTCAGAATCTTCTACTGAGCTCTTTAAAGGTAGAGCACAAACCTTTTATAATAGAAAGCTGAGTATACAAGAGTACCTTCCTCTATTCCTCTACTCACTCCTATTTCTACCACTGAGTACTATGACCGAGTACTCAGCTTCTCCTTTCTATACTTCTAGAAATGATAAGTGTTTGTTTGTCCTAAACAACAATTGCTAAGACACTTTAGATGAACGAGATCACTCTAGACTTTTACACAAGATTGGAATTGGTGTAAGATTTGCTTTGCTTTTCTCATAGAACTTCGAATATCAATTTGGTCAGCGTTTCGACTTAATTGAAGATCTGCATCGAATGAAGCGTTTGAGTGGCCTATTTATAGTGACACTTGATGCACCGGTAATTTCGAATTTCGAAATAACCGTTGGAGGGAAACAGCTTCATGTCCCTTTCACTCAGTACGTGCTCAGTGTCCTCGGCCAATCAAATTCTTGTATCTTCTGTCTTCGGCAGTGCTCAGTAGCTTTTCGTCAGGTAAGACAGAACGTCTCCACATTTGTGGCAAGATCTTCCAGACAGCTTTCTGCATCTTCTGAACTTTACCCAAAGTAGAAATACTTTGTCTTCAAGTTTATTCAGGTTAGCGGCTGATCTGACTTCCTTGTCGCTTAACTCAGAAGCTTCGTCTTGAAGCTTTTAGTGGAAGGCTTCTCGATCCTTCTCATTCATGGGCTTGCGTTTTGCTTAGTACGGGATGCATTTTGATATTGGGCCGTGAGGCTTTCATCCGTTGACTTGGTCTTGACTTTCTCTTGTGGGCCTTTGGGCCTTTCAACTTATTGTCTTGTAGATTAAATAACTCAACATTGAACAAACACATTAATATGAATAAATCAAAGCATTTAAATTTAATGTGTTAGAATATTTTTATCAAATCAAAATCATGTGGAAAGGTGTTTCAACAAATTCCCCCATTTTGATGTTGGCAAAAATATTCAATAAGGAACTCAGTGTTGAGCTCCCCTATGATGGTTGACCTTTTCTTAACTTCTTAAGATTCTTCCCTGTAAGGGTTGAACCACTGACTTAGTTTTACTTTAAACATTTTAAGGTTTAATCAAGTAAGTCTAAGGTAAGTTTTAAGAGTAAGGTCAGCACTTGGAACATTTTCATTTTACTCAGTTTTGATATTTATTTAAGCGGAAGATTAAGTTCAGATATCAGAGTGGAAGTAGGCTGAGTAAATTAGATGGGGCTGAGTAGTTTAACTCAGTGGCCAAGTACGTGATTAATATTAATGTTCACAAGTTTCAGTTTCTTTGTTCACATGTGAGAAAGGTCATAAAACTAGATCAACACAACAGATAAGCAGTTAAGCATAAAGCGATAAACAAATAACACAGTTGTTTGGAAGAAGATACGATAATATATTAACTCAGTCAAGCAAGAAACATGTCAGCAGCAAACACTACGATTACACAAGTTAAAACATTTATCTTCTAATGTTGACTTGAACTTGGTTTAATTTGGGCTTTGTTTGCTGATTAGGCTTCGATGTATCTTGTTGCTGAGATTGTGTGCTGGGAGGGACAGCAGAAGTTGATCTTGGATGTTTCTTCTTTTGAGTTCCTTCTGCTGGGTGTTTGTCTTTCTCCCCCGTTTTGCCAGCATCACAGGGCTGAGGGACAGCAACATAAAACTTCCCTTGATCAACAGCACGAGTTAGCAGTGTTGAGTATTGTTGGAGTTGACCCGTACTGTGCTTAAGCCCTTCAAACACTTGGATACCACCAGCCATGTTGGACACCGGAATGTCCATATGAGAGCTTATGACACTGAGTATAAACTCAAGTGACTTGCCTACCCAAGTAATGGAGTCCGTCATTTTTGCGTAGGACTAATGGTACATCCTGAGCAGTGCAGCATCATAGTGATGGCGCTGATTGGATTGATGTTTGACGTGCTGATAAGTAGACTTGGCAAGTTGGAAGATTTCAGATGACTTCGCATGATCGGTTTGCATCTCTTCTCTAGATAAGCTGAGCATGCGAATAGCTTCAGCGATTTGCTTTATAGTGCATTGAGAGGAAGAGGAAACCAAGTCTCTAGTAGTAGTCAGCTCAGAATTGAGTTGGGTGAAGACTTGAGCTACTTAGGCCGACTGAAGGTTAGCCATTTTTGTAGCAAACTCCTGCTTGGGCTGCTGAGCAACCATACTGGTTAGCACACACAAAAGCTCCTTAAGACTTTTGAGTTCAGTCAGAAGTTGCGTTATGGTGCTCAGTTGAGTGGGCTCAGCAGAATGACACTCAGCATCAGAGGCATGAGTGCGTTGAATGTTCGCGATCAGTTCCTAAGCAGCTTGTAGGATTCTTTTCCCAAAATGGGAAGTAGTAAGGAAGCTCAAGGGATCAGCTGATGGATTCTCAGGAACTGAATTTTGGTTGGCAGCAGGTGTTTGGATATTTGGTTGCTCACCAGAAATGGAGGTGCCCTCATGATTAGATGAAGTGTGAACAATGGGAGTGGCATTCGGGACAGTTGGTCTGTCAGTTGTTGCTGACTTAGTGATGAGCTGCTCAGGTTGAGTCGGAATGGTTTGCACAGCAGCATTGCCTACCTGCTCAGTTTCATTCTGGAGCTGAGTATTGACTTGTGGAGGAGTCAGCTCGAGATTGTCCTAAGCATGAGAGTCTTTAGATGCATGTTCATTCAGCTGAACAGCAGGTTCTTCGATCACTTGCTTGGTTGAGGCATGAGCAGCGGTGTTGGCAGACTTCTGACTTTGAGAAGCGTCAGTTTCGGCATGTTCCTGACTACGAGAAATAGAGGCTTGTTTTTCCTGGACTGGCAAGGGTTTTGCAATTGGTTTGGAGAAAAAGTTGAACTCCAATGTAGTCAAGTCAGCAATAGGATCACGCAGTGGAGAGTCGTCTAGCACATCAAACACAGAAGGTTTGAATGACTTCCTTTTGAACCTTTTATCACTGCCTTCTTTGGATAGTTTTGGAGAAGGGGTTTGGTCAGCAGAGATGGTGTTTGTTGACTTAGGAGAGATATCAAGATGGACGTCCTCAGCCTGTTCTTCAACAGTCGTGGTGTCAATAGGGGACTCAGTTTCTGGCTCAGTAGCCTGTACTTTAGCAGTTGAGTTGCTCGATGCATTCTTCTTTGTCTTCTCAACAGAGACAGACTTATCCTGTTGATTATGAGGAGTTGTTTCAATACCATCAGTTTCCTGAGCTCGCAGGAAGAAGGAGTCCTTTGGAACAGCAAAATCTAGAGGAGTTGCGTTCAATGGTGTAACTTCAGAAACCTTCTTCCTCTTTAGGGGTGGCTCAGTTTCCTCCTGTTCGTCCTCAGTCTTTGGGACAGCGACGGGTCGTTATTTAGAAGCCTTAGCAGGATCAGCTTTCTTCTTAGCTGACTCAGCTGGAGAAGGTTTGGCCATCACCACCTTAATTCTCTTGGCAGTTTGGATTGCCGGCTTAGCTTTTTGTTCAGCTGATGTGTTGACTTTTCTCTTTTTCCCTTTACTAGGCAGCTCGATTTGCTCTTCTTCGTCTATCATTGTTTCCTTGCCTTTCTTGGATTTGGATTTGAAGGGAATGTTGTGCGCTAGTCTAATAAGGATCTCAACAGTGATCTCTGTCCCCACCAAACTGTCTTCACCCTCGAAGCTAATCTTATGATCCTTGAGGATTGCGGTAATGAGTGATCCCATTCGAAGAGCTCCAGTGCTTCATTGAATTGCCCCGATAAAAAACACAGGCATATTCATGGGTTTGTAGGTCAGCATGTGCCAGATGAAGCACTGCTCGAAGTTAGATACGGAGGATGTGGCATTGACCTTTGGGAACAGATAGTTGGTCAGGATATAGTGAGCTTGTCTTTGCGGCTGACTTAATGAAGTGCATGAAACTTCACCTACATGACCTTCTGGCTTACAGAACTCAGCATTGTACTTGACTCATTTATAATCATTGGTTTTTCTTAATTCAGCTCCTTCCGCCTTTAATTCTAAGAGTGTTGCCAGGTATGAGGGGTTGATGATGATTTGTTTGTTATTTACGTATGTGACCATGAAATCAACATCGTCTTTTGCAACCAGTAAGTTTGAGTAGAACTCAATCACTAGCCTCGGGTAAGTTAGGCCATTGAGAGAAAAGAGTTTAGTCCATCCGTTCTTGGATATCCATTCGTTGTAGGGTTTCTCAGCTTCAATGAAGCTCTTGGAGAACCATCGTGAGGGAATGACATCGAGGTCATCAACATTTGAAAATACTAATAAGAAGGTTCTTTCCTTAGGATTCTTACCCTTGTCCTTCTTCTCCTTCTTTGGAGGAGTTGAGTGTTCAGTGCTGGGGTCGATGCCAAGGATACTGACTTCATCCATGGGTTTGTCGTGCCGACCATGACCCGTCTGAGCCTCTTCTTCTGAGGTTTCGTCATACTCCTGCTCAGGTGGAGAAGCAGGATTGATATCTGATTGGTTGTCTTCGTACTAGTCATCGGAGAGATTCTGGGAATCAGGCATGGTGTTCTTGAAGAGTTCTTAGGAATTGGCCGAGGGATTTGAGATTTGAGAGAGAGAGTTCGAGTGCGAAAATCAAGCGTAGAAAGTAAATAGTGAGAAATCTTTCACTATTTATAGCCGGTAAGTGTTGATTTGATAGGACGGGGAGAACGGTGGGAATTTGAACCATCGATAGTCAGTTATTACTGACATTAATTGCGAGAAACGGTGTGTGGTTTTACTAATGATGACGCTTACGTCATCCTAGAGGCTACTTAAATACGTGTGCAAACCCTAATTGTGCAAGTTGCTTTACTCAGCAACATAGTTACTCAGCAGTTCTAGTGCTGAGTGTATAAGTCAGTTTTATAACTTTGCATTGGTAAAAGCACTCAGCATGCATAGCAACTCAGCATGTAACAAATCACTCAGCATAAATAATACTTAGAATTTATTGAAGAGGATTAAACATACCGATAGCTTCTCTAAGTATGTTGAATTGCTAACGAGCCAGCGGCTTGGTGAAGATATCGACAAGCTGCTCATCTGTTGGGACGTAGGTCAGCTTGATCTCACCTTTGAGTACATGGTCTCGGATGAAGTGATGCCTTATACTGACATGCTTCATCCTGCTGTGCTGGATTGGGTTCTTTGATAGGTCAATGGCACTTTTGTCATCACATTTGACTTCAATAATTTTGGTTTGAACACCATAATCTTCTAGCTGTTGCTTGATCCAAAGGACTTGGGCAACACAGCTTCCAGCAGCAATGTACTCAGCTTTAGTGGTTGACAAGGCTACTAATGACTGCTTCTTACTGTTGGGGTTTAGTGTCCTATAGACAATTGTTCTAGGATATAAACTTAATGTAAATGAAGTGTTCTTTACATCATTTGTTTTAAATAGATATGGTTTCATAAACTATATAAAGGCAACCTCTTTTAAGAACTAAATAAGTCTAATAAAAGGAAATCCCTAAGTTTGTTTAAAGTGATTATAAAGTGTTCATACAAACATGAAGTGAGACGAAACTTTATAATAAACTAATAAACTTAAAACCACCCCAAGTCAAGTAATATGTTTAGAAATAGGATTGATATATTGATAGCGCGAAGTCTAATGGTCGTATTCTCTTACGACAGATAAATGTGTATTATGATGAGTGCTTTAACTGTGGATGTGGTCTTTCTAAATGCTCTAAATTCACTAGACGTCACTACTTAGGGGCAAGTGTACCCCGTCGTATCAAGTAATAATCCGGTTAAGACCGGGTATCGAATCCACGGGATTTATAATTGCAAGTATTAGACGACTCGGTTTCGTATGTTATTTAAGCGGTGATTACTTTGGGTAAAGTAAGACACAACTACAAACTACTCCTAACTATGGGCGAGACAGATTTATGTAACGAAAACTCCACGGAATGAAATGGGCGACGATAAGTTATAAATATAAAAGGCAATGACTCCGAATATATTCGGTTGACGATTTACTCTTGTAAAGACGACTACGTGTAGTTCGACCGACCCGTGAAGTACTTAGACTACGTGGTTCCTAGTCAAGGCGTGTCTAATGCTGGGGATCAGAAACTAGGGCCCGTAAGTTCTGTGGCTTGTCAATTCCTACGGTTTCCGGAGCGTCACTTCCGGTAAGGCAACACCTATATGACTCCCTAAAGATAGCCCGAATGGCGTCGGAAATCGCGTTCCCCTACACAATAATCAATTAAGAGTATCAAAACAAGCAATAAACATCAACACGTATATAGAACGGAAATTGCAAATCATATATTATAAATATGGAAAGCGTAAATGTGGAATACAACCAAGCCTAGTACATAGGAAGAGTGCAAGCTAATTAGCAAGTAAAGAGGGAGAATTCGGCCCTCGGGACTAGCTAACCGGACTCAAGGTCGTCTCTTAGGACTTGGAGGTGGAACTCTCGAGCTTGGTAAACGAAGGTGGAACGGAACTTCGAGGAAATGACGGATCAAATGAACAAGCTCTCGAGGTGGTATAGTTTTATTACATAAAACTGAATCTAAAACAACAAGAATTCTCTCAAATGAAATAAGATGTAGCTATGTACAAGGTTTCAAGAGATGTCTAAATGAGTGCTAGTCACTCTTATTTATACATCAAGCTAGGGGTAGGATTGTAACTTCACAAGGTACAAGTATGGAGCAACATTATTTGGTGCAGAAAACCTATGATACGCCCCGCGTAAGGTGGTCTACGCCCCGTGTAAGTGCCCATTCCGTCAGAAATCTCCTGCATGTGGACCAATTCTATGTCTTGTTGTCTCAAACACGCCCTGCGTAGCTGAAGTACGCCCCGCGTAAATGAGTTTCTGAGATTTTATCATTGAGGAATTGCCTGGTACGCCCCGCATATAGAGAGTTGACTCGGGGAGACAGTGCAGTCTGACTTTTAGGATTAGGTCAATTATTTCCGACATGTGTCATACGCCCCGCGTAGGGTGGCATACGCCCTGCGTATGCTGAGTCAATTCCACATGGCGTCTGCGGATAAGGCAATTATTGCTGACACCATGTTTTACGCCCTGCGTAAGGGATGATACGCCCGGCGTAAAGGATGATACGCCCCATGTATTTGAGTAGATTTTTGCTCCTTGCTCGTACCTGAAATACAAATCTTAAGAGCCGAGTTAGCTTGACGTTTTTATTTCCTAAACTAATAAAAAACATGGAAAATTAACTGAAGGTACGAAATTTATTCTTATTTCTTTATTTTATCAAAATGCTTTATTTTTGTAATTAAACTTATTTATTTCTTCTAAAATTAAACCGTAAATCACGCTAAAAGATAGGGACGAAACGCCCCTATCATATATCACTGTTGAGACTTGCATGTAACAATGTCTTCTGTCGAGACAGAGAGCTGATCTCACAAGCTTCAGATATGCAGATATCTGGACAGTTACATGGATCCAATAAAAGGGAGTTCATTAGGATTGGGGACCCGACTTGAGATAACAGGATGGGTAGATTTATCTTTATCACCTATTCATCTCATTGGTATTAATAGGTATAAGTAATCCTCAGACTCAAAGGAATGTTAATTAGTGATTCTGGATTATGGAATGTGATGCTTTGATCCTGTTGTAACACGATCCATAACAAAGATGCCTCTGGGGTGTGAACGGCAGACGTTGGGTATCGCAGGAAGTAATTGCAGGATAGTTATACATTGGATTGAGCATTTTTCACTCCCGATAAATGGGAGATATGTCCAAGGATCGCTTGTGGAAGACTTGACTCTAAATCCTTGCAAGGTGATAGCTTAAGACTTGAAATGCAGATTTCACTTAACCTATCTAATTGGATTTAACTCGACCTGTACAAGTAAAACGAACGTCTCACTATATGTGACTTGATATTATCCATAGTCATAAGATTCAGTTCAAGGATGTAGTTGATAAAGGATCGAATTATACTGTAACTAATACGGAAAGGTCAACGACAGATTCAACCTGTCTTCTTGTAAGCTCTGGGGGAATGTTTCGGATTTGCTAATCACATTTCGCGTACTCATTCCGTTATGCAAAGATTAAATATAATTCTGAGAAAATTAATTTAATAGTTGCATACGGCTAGAAGCAATAAGAACCTAATGGGTCACACATAAGACTTGGAGCCCAAAAGAGAAACAGATGTTAATTAATTGATGGAAGCCCAACTAAGTCCACTAAGGCCCAGTACTTAGGGGGGAGCGATTTTTATGTATGTAAAATACATAAATAATTAATTTGACTTTTAACAATTCTAATTAGATTATGATTGTGAATTAAATTAATTAAAGGATAAATAAGTTAGGAGGTTTAATGAGATTAAATTGCTCCTGTTATTATCCTAAAAGGTTATTATTATTATCTTTATATTTAGATATAATTATAGATAATAAATAAGAATTATATTCCGAATTAAATTCTTATTCAGTAACCTAATTCTATCTAACTAGGGTTTAGATACAAGAGAGTATATATACCCCCCTTATGTGTAAATTTCGGTAAAGCCCTAGTCTACCGAAGAGAAGAATTTTCGACCCCTTGTTGAGGACGAGATCATTCACCGCTTCCTTCCGTTTCAATTGATTATTAATCTTTTTCTCTATTCCTTGATCTTGTGTTGATTAATTAGAGGCAATCTATTCTTGATTGCTTTCATACGGTTGAATTCTAACTTGGTTTTGAATTGTGTTTTTGTCTTGTGCTCGGGAACTCGAAGTAAGAGTTGTGGGCACTTCGATAGCAACGGTAGATAGAACATCAAAAGGTATTTCCTTTTATCCCTCTTTATATGAAATAACGATTAACGGATCTTGAGTTAATGGAAAAAGGTTAAAATTTTTATATTTCCGCTGCCAAACGTTTGCCTATTTTCCTTCAGTGGTATCAGAGTCTGCGTTAAATCCGTTATTTCATATATGAAAATTAAGAAGTTTTTCAATCAGATTGAATGAATATTTATAGTTAGGTTAATTAACGAAACTGTTTTGATTAATTAATTCTAAAGATAAATAAGTTTTAATTAATTGTTAATTAAAATAGATTATGCATATGTTCCTAATTATTTTGGTTGATAATCGTTATAACAAAATCTATTAGTTTTATAGTTATATTGATAAAAGTTAGTTTTATTATTCTAAAGATAAAACGGAAAATCTTTAATAGGTTTTTCTTATTCTGAAAATCGTTTTAAAACTGATATATATATATATATATATAATTTTAAAAAACAAATTTTGGACAGCAACTCGGGTTGCGCCTCACGGCGCAACCCGGCTGCTGCCTCGCGGCTGGCGGCCGCTGCCGCAAGGCAGCGGCGGACCAGACGCAGTGGCTGCTGCCAAACGGCAGCAGCCACGTGTTCGGGCCCGCCCCGAAACCTACATATTTTTAAATCGTTTTAAAATAGTTTTTTTTAAATATATTTATATACATATATGTTTCAGAAATTAATAGTTTTATGTTTTTGATTATCAGATAAAAGAATTTATTTAAAAGTTTGTTTTACCTATTTGTAAATCAAAAGTATTAAATGAATTAAAATCAAAATAATTGGGATATGCATAAATAAAGTTTTGTATAGTTGTATTAATCTAATAGGTTAATATAGAAGATACGAAACTGATAGAATTAAAATTGGATGAAAGTTAATTTGATGAGTTAATGTGATTAACCTAAATATTACATAAGTATTTTATGTAATCAACCAATTAAATTTATTTAATTGAGTCTATGTATGTTTGGAGTTATGGACATATTTGCACCCTCTATTTAGTCTTTTGGTATTTTTGAAATAGGGCCTGCAAGTCCTGCCTATCTACTATCTATTGTAATTTCTCCTCTCATCTAATTCCCTTCAAGTTAATTGAAGTTTTCTTTAGTAGTATAGAAATTAATATGTAATTTCAAGGCACCATGGAGAAGACGGAGGACCTAAAGATAAATATGTAATAGTTAGTATTTCCCTAGGTTTGGCCCTTTATTCCGTCTCTGGCTCGACGGAATAATTTAGATAATATGTCCATAACACCAATGTATGTGTCTGATGTATGCTAAAGCAAATCAAGACTAAGTTAGATTATGAGACTTAAAATAAAAATCCCTCACTAATTAAAAGTCAAGTAAATAAACAAGTTATTAAAATCGGTTGCCCTTCCCTAATATTATAATTCAGCCGGCAGTACTGGGGGCCTTTGGGTTGTTGAGCAAACTCAAGCTCGGGGTCTTAAGGTAACACCTGAATTATCGAAAATCGCACTTTCATGAATATGGGGTAATACTTAAATTAGATTATGATAATTGGATGAGCAAACTCATGTTATCATAAACTAATGGGCAATATGGTTGGGATTAATATGAATAGCATATTAGTTACTAATGTGGTTAGTAACCCAATAACCTAGGAATCACATTAAAGATGTGATTGATTACATGAATCTACCTAACAAATGAGACTAGCTTGTTGAGCAAACTCAAGGTGAAATCTCAGGAGTTAGGATCCTAGTTCACTAAAGGATTTGTGAAATTCTTCGAATTAATATGGAGGGCTATTAATTTGGCAAAATAGTGGGAGCAATTTAAAATGAACTAAAAGACCTATAATTTTAGATTGATGTACTTTAAAGCAAATGAATAACATACGTTTACTCTTTCTCACTCTCAGGTTAAATTAAAACACTCTTAAAATCATGACTAAAACCAATCTGCAAAATATACTTACTGATAACAAGTTGAACGGTTCAAACTTCACCGACTGGTTTCGTAACCTCAAAATCGTTTTGAAGTTCGATAAGATAGGGTATGTACTTGATACATCGATACCCCCTATCCCAGCTGATGATGCTCCCATCGAAGAGATCGATGCTTACCAGAAGCATAAGGCTGATGACGATCATGCGGGATGCATCATACTTGCATCGATGACACCGGAATTGCAGAGGCAACATGAGGAAATGGATGCCTATTCCATCATCGTGCACCTGAAAGAGTTGTTTGGAAAACAAACTCGGTGCGAACGCTACGAGATATCAAAATTGCTATATCGTTGCAGGATGCAAGAGGGCACATCTGTAATGACACATTGTGTCAAGATGATTGGCTATATTACCAAGCTTTCTAGTATTGGATTCGCGATGGATAACGAACTAAGTGTAGACTTAATTCTTCAATCCCTCCTAGAGAGTTATTCATAGTTCATCATGAACTACCAAATGAATGACTTGCAAACCTCTCTTGAAGAGCTTGCAAACATGCTCAAGACAGTTGAGCCCAATATGAAGAAAGACAAGGCAATACCAGCTCTTGTCATAGAGGGATCAAAGAAGAGGAAAGCGAATTTTCCCAATCCTAAACATTACAAGAAAGGCAAGAGGGCTATGCCCACTAGAGCTAAGGGAAAGGAAGTGAAGAAGCCCAAAGGAGAGTGCCACTTCTGTGGTAAAGATGGGCATTGGAGAAGGAACTGCAAGGAGTACCTAGCCTCCCTCAAGAAGGGAAAAGACGGTGCTTCAACATCTGGTATGTTTTATATTGAAATAAATACAATTTCACAATCTGAATCTTGGGTACTTGATACCGGATGTGGATCTCATATTTGTACAAATATGCAGGAACTAAATCGGACTAAGGAATTGAAGAAAGGAAGCATAAACTTGCGAGTAGGAAATGGAGCAAGAGTTGCTGCCCTCGCTGTTGGAGATTATGTTTTGAGTTTGCCCTCTGGGCTTGTAATAGAATTAGGGAACTGTTTGTATGTTCCAGAAATGTCCAGAAACATTATTTCTATTAGTCGTCTTGTTGACGACGGTTTTCATATTTCAATAAAAGACAAACATTGCGAGTTTTATAGAGATGGGATTTTCTATTTTTCAGGAATATCACAAAATGGGATTTATGTGCTAGATGACAAAATTTATGTATTCGCGATTGATACCAAAAGACATAAGCTAGATAATTCGACTTACTTGTGGCATTGTCGTTTAGGCCATATAAACAAAAGACGCATTCTTAAGCTACATCAAGATGGGCTTATAGGTTCAATTGATTCTGAATCATTGGAAACATGCGAAGCATGTTTAAAAGGTAGAATGACAAAGACACCCTTTAGCAATAAAGGTGAGCGTGTATCAGACACTCTAGGATTAATACATTCAGATGTATGCGGTCCTATGTCAGTCCAAGCAAGAGGAGGATTCAGATACTTCATAAGTTTCATAGACGACCATACCAGATATGGTTATGTTTACTTGATGAAGCACAAGTCCGAGGCTTTTGAGAAATTCAAATGCTTCAAGAATGAAGTAGAAAATCAATTAGGAAAGAAAATAAAGATACTTCGATCTGATCGAGGTGGCGAATATCTTTCAGATGATTTTCTGAATTATCTAACTGAATGTGGGATATGCTCACAATGGACACCTCCCTATACACCACAGCATAATGGTGTATCTGAAAGGAGGAACCGTACCTTACAAGATATGGTACGATCTATGATGAGCATAGCATTACTTCCAAAGACATTATGGGGCTATGCCTTAGAAACTACCCTCTTCACCCTAAATCGAGTACCAACTAAATCCGCTAGTTCCACACCATATGAATTGTTCATTGGTAGGAAACCCACATTCTCATTCATGAGAGTATGGGGTTGTTCAGCATTTGTCAAACGCGTAGCGTCAGACAAGCTAGATTCTAAATCTGATAAATGTTTCTTCATTGGATATCCTAAGGAAACTGTAGGGTATTACTTCTAGCATCCAGATGATCAGAAAGTAATAGTATCCAAGCACGCAACCTTCTTAGAGAAAGAGTTTCTCGAAGAAACAGAAACGGGAAGCATGATTGAACTTGATGAAGTTCAAGAAGAAGAAACACCGACTGAGACAACAGAGGCGGTTGAGGAACCCGAAGCAGTCCCATTGGATGAGACTCAAGTGCCACCCATTTGTAGATCGCAAAGAGTTCGTGAATTCCCAATTAGATATGGTTTTCTAGGGCGAGATGATGATGAGGTTCCCGTGTTAGACGATGAACCCAAAAACTACGAAGAGGCTCTTACCAGTCCAGATTCTAAAGCATGGCTCGAGGCCATGGATTCTGAAATGGATTCCATGTACACCAACCAAGTGTGGACTTTGGTTTATCCACCCGAAGGGATAAAACCCATTGGGTGCAGGTGGATCTTCAAAAAGAAGACTGACATGGATGGAAAGGTTAGCACCTACAAAGCTAGGTTAGTAGCGAAAGGATATCGTTAGAAACAAGGAATTGATTATGACGAAACTTTCTCTCCTGTGGCTATGTCCAAATCAATCAGAATAATGCTCGCTATTGCCGCTCACTACGATTACGAGATTTGGCAAATGGATGTGAAAATAGCTTTTCTAAATGGAAACCTGCTTGAGGATGTATATATGATGCAGCCTGAAGGTTTCATATCAAAGGATGCAAACAAGGTTTGCAAACTACAGAGATCCATTTATGGACTCAAGCAAGCATCTAGAAGCTGGAACAAGCATTTTGACGAAACCATAAAACAATTTGGTTTCAAACAAAATTGCGAAGAAGCTTGCATTTACAAGAAAGCAAGTGGGAGCTCAGTTGCATTTCTAATATTATATGTGGACGATATATTATTAATGGGGAATGATATAGCTCTGCTACAGTCGGTAAAAGTTTGGTTATCAGGTAACTTCTCCATGAAAGACCTTGGTGAAGCAGCTTATATACTTGGTATAAAGATCTACAGAGATAGATCAAGAAGACTGCTTGGTCTTTCACGGGCTACATACATTGAAAAGGTGCTTAATCGATTTAGCATGCTTGAATCGAAACGAGGTAACTTACCCATGGTACATGGAGTAAAGTTAAGCAATCATCAATGTCCTAAAATCGAAGATGATAAGAAACGCATGGCTGTAATCACGTACGCCAGCGCAATCGGTTCGATTATGTATGCTATACTATGCACTAGACCTGACGCAGCGTTCGCGTTAAGTATAACGAGTCGTTATCAAGGTAATCCGAGAGACGAGCATTGGAATGCCGTCAAGAACATTCTTAAGTACTTGAGAAGGACTAAAGACATGTTCCTAGTGTACGAAGAAGGGGATCTGAAAATAGAAGGATTTTCAAATGCCAGTCATCTCACAGATGAGAACGATTTTAGATCCCAATCAGGATACCTGTTTATCTTGAATGGGGGCGCGGTCAGTTGGAAGATTTCCAAGCAGGGAAGCGTAGCTTTCTCTACGACCGAGTCAGAGTACATCGTTGCTGCGGAAGCAGCAAAGGAAGCGGTTTGGATTAAGAAGTTCATTACTGAACTTGGTGTGGTGCCTGACATTGTAAATCCCATTACACTGTACTGTGATAACAATAGAGCCATTGCACAAGCAAAGGAACCATGGTCTCATAATGCATCTAAGCATTACCTAAAGCGATACCACATTGTAAGAGAGATTGTGGCAAGAGGAGATGTGAGAATAGAAAGAGTACCTACTGATGACAACGTTGCAGATCCGTTGACAAAGCCCTTATCCTAGAAAGTACATGATCGTCATCTAAGTTCTACTGGGATAAGTTGTAGAAACAATTGGCTTTAGTCTAAGTGGGAGTATGTTGGGGTTTAGTGTCCTATAGACAATTGTTCTAGGATATAAACTTAATGTAAATGAAGTGTTCTTTACATCATTTGTTTTAAATAGATATGGTTTCATAAACTATATAAAGGCAACCTCTTTTAAGAACTAAATAAGTCTAATAAAAGGAAATCCCTAAGTTTGTTTAAAGTGATTATAAAGTGTTCATACAAACATGAAGTGAAACGAAACTTTATAATAAACTAATAAACTTAAAACCACCCCAAGTCAAGTAATATGTTTAGAAATAGGATTGACATATCACTGTTGAGACTTGCATGTAACAATGTCTTTTGTCGAGACAAAGAGCTGATCTCACAAGCTTCAGATATGCAGATATCTGGACAGTTACATTGATCCAATGAAAGGGAGTTCATTAGGATTGGGGACCCGACTTGAGATAACAGGATGGGTAGATTTATCCTTATCACTTGTTCATCTCATTGGTATTAATAGGTATAAGTATTCCTCAGACTCAAAGGAATGTTAATTAGTGATTCTGGATTATGGAATGTGATGCTTTGATCCTGTTGTAACACGATCCATAACAAAGATGACTCTGGGGTGTGAACGGCAGATGTTGGGTATCGCAGGAAGTAATTGCAGGATAGTTATACATTGGATTGAGCATTTGTCACTCCCGATAAATGGGAGATACGTCCAAGGATCGCTTGTGGAAGACTTGACTCTAAATCCTTGCAAGGTGATAGCTTAAGACTTGAAATGCAGATTTCACTTAACCTATCTAATTAGAGTTAACTCGACCTGTACAAGTAAAATGAACGTCTCGCTATATGTGACTTGACATTATCCATAGTCATAAGATTCAGTTCAAGGATGTAGTTGATAAAGGATCGAATTATACTGTAACTAATACGGAAAGGTCAACGACAGATTCAACCTGTCTTCTTATAAGCTCTGGGGGAATGTTTCGGATTTGCTAATCACATTTCGCGTACTCATTCCGTTATGCAAAGATTAAATATAATTCTGAGAAAATTAATTTAATAGTTGCATACGGCTAGAAGCAATACGAACCTAATTGGTCACACATAAGACTTGGAGCCCAAAAGAGAAACAGATGTTAGTTAATTGATGGAAGCCCAACTGAGTCCACTAAGGCCCAGTACTTAAGGGGGGGGCGATTTTTATGTATGTAAAATACATAAATAATTAATTTGACTTTTAACAATTCTAATTAGATTATGATTATGAATTAAATTAATTAAAGGATAAATAAGTTAGGAGGTTTAATGAGATTAAATTGCTCCTATTATTATCCTAAAAGGTTATTATTATTATCTTTATATTTAGATATAATTATAGATAATAAATAAGAATTATATTCCGAATTAAATTCTTATTCAGTAACCTAATTCTACCTAACTAGGGTTTAGATACAAGAGAGTATATATACCCCCCTTATGTGTAAATTTTGGTAAAGCCCTAGTCTACCGAAGAGAAGAATTTTCGACCCCTTGTTGAGGACGAGATCATTCACCGCTTCCTTCCGTTTCAATTGATTATTAATCTCTTTCTATATTCCTTGATCTTGTATTGATTAATTAGAGGCAATCTATTCTTGATTGCTTTCATACGGTTGAATTCTAACTTGGTTTTGAATTGTGTTTTTTGTCTTATGCTCGGGAACTCGAAGTAAGAGTTGTGGGCACTTCGATAGCAACGGTAGATAGAACATCAAAAGGTATTTCCTTCTATCCCTCTTTATATGAAATAACGATTAACGGATCTTGGGTTAATGGAAAAAGGTTAAAATTTTTATATTTCCGCTGCTAAACGTTTGCCTATTTTCCTTCACTTACTGAACCAAGACACAAGATAGCTTCCAAGGAAATGACATCCTCCTGAAGTGCTTTTTCGCTCCAGCTTGTCTCGTCCATAGTCAGCGTCAGTGTATCCGAGAAGTGTAAAGTCATGAGTGTTGGGATACCATAAACCTGCATTCGCTGAGCCTTGCAAATATCTAAGGATTCTTTTTACAGCTACGTAGTGAGATTCCTTAGGGTTAGATTGATATCTAGCGCAATAACATACTAAGAACTGAATGTCCGGTCTACTAGCTGTTAAGTAAAGTAGGGAGCCAATCATACCTCGATATTATTTGCTATCTACTGACTTACCACTTTCATCAGCACAGAGGACAGTGTCAGTACCCATTGGGGTAGATATTGGCTTACAGTTTTCAAGTTCATATTTCTTCAATATCTCCTTAGCATACTTAGTTTGACTGATGAAGATGCCATTCTTGCGTTGCTTGATTTGAAGTCCAAGGAAGAAGTTGAGTTCTCCCATCATTGACATTTCAAACTCAGTCTGCATCTGCTTACTAAATTCCTTGCACATGGACTCATTAGTGGCACCAAAAATGATGTCATCAACATATATTTGAGCCAACAGGGTATCTTTACCCTTTCTCTTAATGAATAAGGTTGTATCAGCTTTGCCTCTGACATAATTTCTAGTCAGTAGGAAACTGGTCAGCCTCTCATACCAAGCACGTGGTGCTTGCTTGAGACCGTACAGAGCCTTTTTGAGCTTATAAACGTGGTTTGGGAACTTAGGATCCTCAAACCCAGGAGGCTGATTCACATAGACTTCCTCATTTATAACTCCATTAAGAAATGCACTTTTAACATCCATTTGAAACAATTTAAAAATCATAAAACTGGCATATGCACATAATATTCTAATTGCTTCAAGCCTTGCCACTGGGGCGAAGGTCTCACCGTAGTCGATACCTTCATGCCGACTGTAGCCTTGAGCTACAAGTCTTGCTTTGTTTCTGACTACATTCCTTTGTTCATCCAGCTTGTTGCGGAAAACCCATCTCGTTCCTATGGTCTTCTGGCTTCTTGGATTTGGCACCAAGTCCCAAACTTCATTCATTTTAAACTGATCAAGCTCTTCTTACATTGCACCCATCCAGAACTCATTGTTTTTAGCTTCTGAAAAATTCTTTGGTTCCAGAACTGAGACAAATGCTACATTGCTGAGGTATCTCCTGAGTTGATTCCTTGTCATCAGGGTATTCTCAGTAGCATCGAGAATGGCGCTTTCAGAGTGTCCTCTTGGGATTCTGATTTCTTTTGGTAGTGTAATGTCTTGGACTGGTTGTGTTTCAACAATCTCTTCAGGTATAGATTGGTCAGTGAAAACAATTTGAGTGTCGTTTTTACCTTTGGCCAGCCCTTAAAGTGGTAACTCAGCATCTCCATTTTGGTCAGCATCTGCTGAGTATGGATCATCCTCAGTCGGTTGACCGACCTTCCCTGTAGGGTTAGCTTCATCGAACTCAATGTGTACTAACTCTTCTAAGACCTGAGTTCGTTTATTGAAAACTCTATATGCTTTGTCGTTTGTTGAGTAGCCTAAAAAGATAGCTTCACCAGCTTTTGAATCAAACTTAGCAAGGTTGTCTTTGGTATTTAAAATAAAACATTTACAACCAAAAGCACGAAAGTATCCAATGTTGGGTTTTCGTCCTTTCTAGAGTTCGTAGGGGGTCTTCTTCAATATGGGTCTGACTAGAACCCTATTGAGTATATAACAGGCTGTGTTGACAGCTTCACCCCAAAAGTACTTTGGAAGCCTATTCTCACTCAGCATTGTCCTGGCTATTTCAACCAAGGTTCTGTTCTTCCTTTCAACTACCCCATTTTGTTGAGGAGTTCTAGGAGCAGAGAAGTTATGGTCAATGCCGCTGGCTTCATAGAACTCAACAAACTGTTAGTTTTTGAATTCTCCACCATTATCACTTCGGATGTGAGCTAATTTTAGGTCTTTATCATTTTCAAGTTTTCTAACTAATGTTGAAAATGTCTCAAAAGTTTCATCCTTGCTACTCAGCAAGATGATCCAAGTGTATCGAGAAAAGTCATCTACAATGACCAAAGAAAATCTCCTACCACCCAAGCTCAGCGGTTGGACTGGTCCGACAAGATCCAAGTGTAGCAACTCTAGTGGACGATTGGTTGAGATGATGTTTTTACTGTGAAAAGATTTTTTGGTTTGTTTTCCTTGCTGACAAGCATTGCATAATTGATCCTTTTCGAACTTAAGTTCGGGCAGTCCCTCAACTAATTGCTTTCTTGCTAATTTGGCCAAGAGGTCCATGCTTACATGTCCAAGTCTCCTGTGCCATAGCCAGGAATTTTCTTCCTTTGAAACTAAGCATATATTTTTTGAAAATTTCTTTTCTAAATTCAGCATAAAGACATTGTCAACACGAGGGGCGGTTAAAATCAATTCATTCATTTTTCCCTCGAGTATTTTACATCCAGTGGCATCGAATATAACCTTTCTACCACTATCGCACAGCTGAGCTACGCTCAGTAGGTTATATTCAAGTCCTCTGACTAGGGAAACTGGCTCAATAGTAGGATTGCCGCCAATGGTTCCTGACCCTACTATCTTACCCTTTTGTTGTCTCCAAAACTTACGCTTCCTCCTCGTTTAAGCTCAAGTGTGATGAATTGAGTTTCATCACCGGTCATATGACTTGAGCATGCGCTGTCAATGTACCACATATTTGACTTCTCAGCACACCTCAGGCCTACCTGCAATATAGCTAGTTGTCTTTAGGTACCCAAGTCTTTTTGGGTCCTCGTTGGTTAGACACAGCAGGTAATACATCATTTTTAATTTTATGACGACACACATTGGTGGTGTGGCCAGTCTTACCGCAGAAGTCACAATGGACCTTCCTTTATGGACGCCTTATTGGCGGGTCAGCACCATTATGCTGAGCATGCCAACACACCTTGGTAGTGTGGCCTTTCTTCCCATAAAAGTCACAATGGACATTTCGTTGGGGAGTCCATTTCCGATGACTAGTACCTGAGTACTCAGCGTAATGATGGACATTTTTCTTATTCGGAACCTTTAGCTGGTTCTGAATAGATGTGATGTCCTTCCTCAGCTTCTTAGAGTCTGATTGGACCTCAGTGACATACCTATGCATGATTTTCAGATTTTCATCTTGCCTGGTATTGTCCTGGAGAAGATGACGAAGGTCACTGAGTTTGACCTCCTCAATCTCATCACATCGCCTGCTGAGTGCTCGCACTTTCTTGTTACACTTTTTGACAAGTGTGTAAAGATCACTCAGGGCGTTAATCATTTCATTTTTGAGCAAAGGTAGAGTTGTTACCTCAGTTGGTTATTCCTCATTGTCAGATGCACATAATGAGTCAGCTTGCTCAGAAAGACAGGGGTCAGCAGACTCATCTGCCATGAAGCAGATGTTTGCTGACTCAGTGGCTTCAGCTCCTGATGAAGATGATTCATCGCTATCGCTCTATGTGGCCACCATTGCTTTTCTCCCACTTTTCTTGTCCTTCTTCAGAGTAGGACAGCTTGACTTGATATGGCCAGTTTGATGACATTCAAAGCATGTGATAGGCTTTGAGCTTTCTTTCTTGTATTTGCTATCGCTTGACTCAGCTTTGTATCTGTCATATTTCTTGAATGGCTTCCTGCTGTACTTATCATTCTTGCGGAACAGCTTCTTCATCTTTCTTGTGAACATGGCCATTTCTTCATCATCAGATGAGTCACCATTAGTGGAGACAGCTTTCATGACAAGAGACTTTTGCTTCTTGTCCTCAGCTTTTTCTTTCACCTCAAAGTTCTTCATTGATATCTCATGGGTCAGCAGAGATCCAATGAGCTCATCATATTTGTAAGTGGTTAGGTCTTGGGCTTCCTCAACAACTGTCTTCTTTGCTTGCCAGCTTTGGGGAAGACTCCTCAGTATTTTCTTCACTTCCTCTTCCTCAGTGAAGGTCTTGCCGAGCCTCTTGAGTTTGTTGATAATGTTGGTGAACATTGAGTTCATGTCAGAAATTCCTTCACCATCATTCATCTCGAACAACTCGTACAGCCTCATGTGTTGGTTCACCTTGGATTCCTTGACCTTACTGGTTCCTTCATAGGTGACCTCCAGCTTCTTCCATATCTCCTGTGCTGACTCGCAACCTTAGATTTTATTGTACTCTGCAGCATCTAACGCACAGTGAAGCATGTTTATAGCAGCGGCATGATTTTGTAGTTTCTTGAGGTCATCCTCTGACCGCTTAGCCTCGACTTTGACAGACGTTTGTCCGTCAACGGTTTCAACAGGAACAAACGGGCCTTGGACTATAGAAAGCCATGCACTCATGTTTGTTGCCTGAATGAAGTTTTTCATTCTGTTCTTCCAAAAGGTATAGTTAGACCCGAAGAACAAAGGAGGCCTAGTAATGGACAGTCCCTCAGGGAGAATCTGAGTTGTCTGATTTCCTAGGAGGAAACGAATGCTGTTCTCAACCATTGTGGGGATCAGCTCAAGATAGTTATATCTTGTTCAGTGAGCTGTTAAGCTCTGATACCACTTATTGGTCCCGTGTAATGTGACAATATTAGTTCCAAGGGGGTGGGGGTTAGGAACTATTTAAAAAATTTCACGTTAGGCTGACTGTCAATTTTTAACTTAGACTTTCTCGAAGTCTTTTAGCACAGTGATACTGAGTAAGTTTTAGATACAAGCTTAGTCAACAGGTGACTAAGTCTGAATCTGTACTTGAGTCAGGAGATAGCACTTGAGTCTATTCCTGAACTCAGTTTCTCAGTTCACTCAACTCAGCTTATGTTCTTTTTAGTGTTTACCTAGGCAGTGTTATAGCAAGCAATAATTTAAGGAGATAAGGGTTAGAAAGATATTACTCAGCAGACGTATCATGGTTCGGCCTCTCCGCCTACATCCAGTCCCCGAAATTCCTTTCGAGCTTTTCAGAATCCTCTACCGAGGTCTTTAAAGGTAGAGCACAAACCTTTTACAATAGAAAGCTGAGTATACAAGAGTACCTTCCTCTATTCCTCTACTCACTCCTATTTCTACCGCTGAGTACTATGACCGAGTACTCAGCTTCTCCTTTCTATACTTCTAGAAATGATAAGTGTTTGTTTGTCCTAAACAACAATTGCTAAGCCACTTTAGATGAACGAGATCACTCTAGACTTTTACACAAGATTGAAATTGGTGTAAGATTTGCTTTGCTTTTCTCACAGAACTTCGAATATCAATTTGGTCAGCGTTTCGACTTAATTGAAGATCTGCATTGAATGAAGCGTTTGAGTGGCCTATTTATAGTGACACTTGATGCACCGGTAATTTCAAATTTCAAAATAACCATTGGAGGGAAACAGCTTCCTGTCGCTTTCACTCAGTACGTGCTCAGCGTCATCGGCCAATCAAATTCTTGTATCTTCTATCTTCAGCAGTGCTCAGTAGCTTTTCGTCAGGTAAGACAGAATGTCTCCACATTTGTGGCAAGGTTTTCCAGACAGCTTTCTGCGTCTTCTGAACTTTACCCAAAGTAGAAATACTTTGTCTTCAAGTTTATTCAGGTCAACGGCTGACCTGACTTCATTGTCGCTTAACTCAGCAGCTTCATCTTGAAGCTTTTAGTCGAAGGCTTCTCGATCCTTCTCATTGCTGGGCTTGCGTTTTGCTCAGTACGGGCTGCGTTTTGATCTTGGGCCGTGAGGCTTTCATCCGTTGACTTGGTCTTGACTTTCTCTTGTGGGCCTTTGGGCCTTTCAACTTAATGTCTTGTAGATTAAATAACTTAACATTGAACAAACACATTAGTATGAATAAATCAAAGCATTTAAATTTAATGTGTTAGAATATTTTTATCAAATCAAAATCATGTGGAAAGGTGTTTCAACAATCTGCACTCACACCAGTTTCTCAGTACAATCCTGCTACACCTATTGACTCTCCGGATAACACCACACCAGATGTAACAACCTCAACACCTCATAAACTGCATATCATAACACAAATACAATCTCTTCCTCATGAAGCTGCACCAGCTGCAACACCCATTCCTGTTCCTACTACAAGACCACGATCTCATCCCACATCCATGATTGGTCCACGTCAATATTATATGCATCTTCGACAGTCTTATCTTCATTCGAGAGGGCATTTTGAGGGAATTCTTGCCACTCATCCCAATGGCATGGTTGATCCTATATGTTTTAGCAAGGCCAACAAACAACTTGAATGGCGCACGACAATGTCTATAGAGATTCAAGCCCTTCTTGACAATGGCACCTGACAACTCGTTCCACTAGTGCATAAGGAGAAGTTGTGCCGAGCGTGGACGAACAATGTGTTGCACTTAGGAAACACAACAACATGTCGAGTAGAGAGTGCACATGCACAGTTGAAGCAGCAGTTGAATTCATCTACTGGTGAACTTGATACAATATGGGTGAAGGTGCACAAGGACATTGAGGCTGAGATTGATGCTATCAAGTAAGACATTTTTTCTGTTATTAAATTTAATCTTTTTAATTGTAATGGATTAGTTTTGTAATGTGTTTTACTATATATAACCAGATACTCACTTGAGGACTCGAGACGAAGATTTGCGGTGTCTCACTGCGTAGCTCTTTTTACTTACCTCAACTTACATGTTTCACATTACTATTTGCATGTATTGTATGATGAGATGGTGCGTATGCGCGAATTGAGTGTTGATGCGTTAACGAATTGCGGATGTGTGTTGCCCATGACTCATGGTATTCCTTATGCATGTGAAATTAAAAAAACATACTGATTCGAATACGCTGGTTAGTGTGGACCGCATCCATCCTTTTTGGAGAACTCTTGCTTTTGATGGTTTGAGTGACATACCAGCTACTGCTCCCGTATATGGTGATGGGTCCGAGGATCACCGGTTTTTTCACTCTCTTGTGGAAAAGGTTGACAAATTAGATCCTGCAATAGTGCGTAGCATATCTGTTTACATCCATGATCAAATTAACCCGGATCAAGGCAGTTACAAAGAATCTGAGGTCAAAGATACAGTTAGGGGTAGACCAAACGGGAATTCATCTACGAAGCACAGTCTGAGTGCATGGGAGTATAGTCAGGGTGCACATGGTCGTGCTCGGTCTTCTACTTCGAGGAGTAGTTGTAGTCGAGGCCGAAGCTCATCGTCCCCTGTACATAACCAGTTATTTATTATTTTCGTAATAAATAAGTTCATGTTAAAGTAAATATATTATCACTGACGAACTTCATATATTCATATTTGCAGCCGGATTTGATGCGGATATCAGTGGATACCAATATTTACATAGGGTTCAGGGACTCATCATACCATATATTACTGGATACCTAGATATTATATCAGATGGTAACTGTGGATTTCGTGTTTTAGCCGATGCCATCATAAATAATCAGAAGGAGTGGAAGCTGTTGAGAGTGCTTCTAGAAAATGAGGTGCGGGCCCACCATGATATGTATGAGCAAATGTTTTGGAACCGAGTAGATGATGCCCTCACGCGTATTAGATGGACAGGAGCCGGATGTGGTCAATCCCACTGGATGGTGAGTCCGGATGACTTATATGTTGCTGCATCTGTGTTGAATGTAGTGATATTCCTTTTTACTGCGCCACAGTTAGGATGTTGTACTATACTGCCGATGCGTTCGGACGATGGAAGACCACCGGAGCAAGAGATTGTCATTTGTAGATGGGAGGTCGGGGTACCAGGCAAGACGACCACACAAGATCCCAATTGATCGTCTCATGCATGTAGATGGGAGGTCGGGGTACCAGGCAAGACGACCGCCCGACTAGAGACCATACGTGCACAACTGGACCGCATGACAGCAGCCGAGGTATTTTATAAAATTTTGGTATTAATTATTGTTTTATTTATAATTTCAGTATTAATTATATTTTTAATTTTAATTTTAATTTAAGTATTATTTATTGCAGGTGATGTGGTTGCCTAATGGTCCTGTAGCCGATGATGATCATCTTCGAGTGTCCTACGCCGGTTGGATACGGTGTAGAGATATTGTCGAGTCGTAAATGTCGGATCGAGCGTTACGTCAGGTCGGATATACTCAGCATATCCCAGCTGAGCGTATTAAACCTGATAGAGCAGTACGACCATGGAAGTCTTTATCGTATAGGCTCACGCATTCCTCTGTCACAGTTGAGGATACCTGATGCGTGTCACCTAGTAGTGTTCTTTTTAACGATGAAATGTCTATTACGATGATTGTGCTATGACTATGGATGTGGTCTTTCTAAGTGCTTTGTATCTACTAGACGTCACTACTTAGGGGCAAGTGTACCCCGTCGTATCAAGTAATAATCCGGTTAAGACCGGGTATCGAATCCACGGGATTTATAACTGCAAGCATTAGACGACTCGGTTTTATACGTTATTTAAGCGGTGAATACTTTGAGGTTGGTGTGAGACACAACTACAAACTACTCCTAACTATAGATGAAACAGATTTATGCAATGGAAAACTCCACAGAATAATATGGGTGACGATAAGTTATAAATATAATAGGCAATAACTCCGAATATATTCGGTTGACGATTTACTTTTGCAAAGACGACTACGTGTAGTTCGACCGACCCGTGAAGTACTTAGACTACGTGGTTCCTAGTCAAGGCGTGTCTAATGCTGGGGATCAGAAACTAGGGCCCGTAAGTTCCGTGGTGTGTCAATTCCTATGGTTTCCGGTTTGTCACTTCCGGTAAGGCAACACCTATATGAATCCCTAAAGATAGCCCGAATGGCGCCGGAAATCGCGTTCCCCTACACAATGGTCAATTATGAGTATCAAAACAAGCAATAAACATCAACACGTATATAGAAACGGAAATTGCAAATCATATATTATAAATATGGAGAGTAAGAATATAGAATACAACCAAGCCTAGTACATAGGATGAGATCAAAGCTAATTAGCAAGTAAAGAGGGAAGAATCGGCCCTCGGAACTAGCTAACCGGACTCAAGGCCGTCTCTCAGGACTTGGAGGTGGAACTCTCGAGCTTGGTGAACGAAGGTGGAACGGAACTTCGAGGAAATGCCGGAATGAACGAACAAGCTCTCAAGGTGGGAGAGTTTTATTACATAAAAACCGAATCTAAAACTATAATAACAAGAACTTAAATTATACAAAAGTTGTGTATCAAAAGGGGTGTATCAAATGAGTGCTAGTCACTCTTATTTATACACATCAAGCTAGGGGCAAAATCATAATTCCACAAGATACAAGCACGGAGCAAAGCATGGAGCAACATGATTTTGTGCATATTTCCCATTCCTACAAGCATGGATCAAAGCATGGAGCAATCATGATCATAATGACCAATTCCTCCAATAATTTCCTGCATGTGGACTTAATCCGGGTCTTGTTGTCTCGACCACGCCCCGCATATAGTGATATACGCCGCGCGTGTTTGAGCTCCTGACGTTTTATTGCTTGAAATACACCATTTACGCCTTGCGTATCCTAAAACACGCCTCGGGTACCGATGGTTGACTTAGGAGACAATGCAGTCTGACGTTTATGATTGGGCTCATCATTGCATCTACGCCCCGCGTAGATTGGGGTACGCCCCGCGTATCAATGGTTGGACCCCACGTGGAGTCTGCGGATAAGGCAATTATTTCTGACTAAGTGTTCCACGCCCCGCGTGAGGAGTGATACGCCCCGCGTATTTTGGTAGATTTCCACTCCTTGCTCGTACCTGAAATACAATTCTCGAGAGCCGAGTTAGCTTGACGTTTTATTTTCTAATATTAATCAAACATAAGGAAAATTAACCGAAAGTACGGAATTTATTTTTATTTTGTTATTTTATTAAAACACTCTATTTCTGTAATTAAACTTATTTATTTCATCCAAAATTAACCCGTAAATCACGCTAAAAGATAGGGGTAAAATATCCCTATCAATACCTGGCGAAGATTTCCATCGGCTCGGGGCATTGATCGGAGGAGATGCCGGCCAGTTGGATACGATCCCACTGTCTGTGATGTTGCTTACATGGACTGGTACATGCGATATTCGCATCCTCATCTCCTTCATGCCCCACATGATGGACCGGTCAAGCATGCTAGCTCCAACAACGAATTTGTAAGTTTATTATTATTTAATATTAGTTTACATGTGTTTATTTTTTAATATTTATTTATTTATTTATTTTTGCAGTGGGTTAGCTGGTTATGGCGTATCACCCAGCGAGTGGCTACCAACCGATTTGAAGAGGAGGCTTTACTCATTAGGAGGGAGATGAATGAGTTTATGGACGCGTGGCGTCGGGCGAACTAAATTATGTTTGCATGAGTTTATCTATTAAAACTTATTACATTTTAACACTTTTGAGATTATATGTACTCTTTTATGTTTATTAATTTATTTTAATGTTTATGTTATTATATTTTATTTGTAAAAGGGTAATCCGAGTTAAATTCCGTAATTTTTATTTCTAAAAGGTTAATCCGAGTTAAATTATACATTTTTTTCCAAACCAAACCACGCGGGTGTGAGGTAATCACGCCTCAGAGTAGGTGCGGACGTGATAGCCTCACGCCCGCGTACCGAGAAAGGAGAAAATCATCCATTTTCCACCTCAAAGTCTCAAAGGGTATTTTCGTCATTTCACGGGACTAGAGGTGGAAAATTGAGGCTATATTTAACAACATCCTAAATTTAAGGGATTAATAACATCGTGTCGGTCAATCAAGTTTTTATTTTTTTTTTGAGAACCTTATTAAGCTTTGATAAATAAGGTCATTTCGGGTACTTTGATGTGCACGGGTAACACCTGTGAAATAAATTAAAGTTAGTTACTAATTTACCCCGTTTTCATTGAACGCGGCGGGAAAAGAGAGCACCTTCGAGAAAAGCCCGCACGTTTTCCAACTTGAAATTCGGTCGGAATCCCAAAACCCACCGTCTAATCACCGTCAATGATCAACGTCTTAAACGTGGCGGAGAAGCCGTCTGTGGCTAAGTCGGTGGCGACTATACTCTCGAGGAACCAGCAGCATGGTCTGAGAGTTAGAGAGGGACGGTCCCGCTACAACAAGATCTTCGAGTTCAGTTATGTGATTAACGGGCAGCCGTGCCACATGTTTGTCACCTCCGTCACTGGTCATCTAATGGAGCTTGAGTTCGATGATCGATACCGCAAATGGCATTCTTGTGACCCTGCGGATCTGTACCAAGCCCCCGTCCGTAAATACGTCCCCGAGGTCTCCGTCTCTCCCTACATTTTATATGATTTTATTGCTTCAGCTGCTTGCATTATTCTTTTTTAGTTCTGTTGAGTGGTGGTTCCATTAGTAACAGTGTTTTTTTTTAAAATTTTTTTTTTTTTTTATGGCTACTGGTCTGGTGGCATTTCAAGTGACCTATACAAACCCAACTAATAAAACAAACAAACAAAAAAAATTCTAGAATTTAATTACAAAAATTAAAGTAAAAATAGTCTTTTTTGCATTTTTTATTTGAAGCAAAATCACTAATTGGACTCTTATAATCTACATCTTCAAACAAATGTGTTTAATAGATGACCTAGCTAATCCATTTAATAATTTTTTTTTGGACATGGTTGATCCTAAACTCATTTCTGTAGATGCAACAATAACATGCATAGTCAATAAGTTCTTATAAGTAATTAATGCATTTAGAAAATAATCAAATCGTTTCAAATAACTCAATATTTCAATGAAATTTTTTTTTTCTCTTTTGTTAAAGTAGTTCCTAAACTTTTTAACTCAATTATCAATATCACAAGAATCTTTATTGTGCCCCTACTGTTTGGAGGTCTTGTGGGGTTGCACTTCCTATACCTCAGGGTTCTTTTGAGTCCCTTCCAATCCATCTTAGAGATGGATTGGTAACAGTACTGAGGTTTATTTTAGGTCTTGTGATATTTGTCCTTTTCTTTTGTTTATAAGTGAAAGCTAGTGAACTGTGTTTCACCCAATCATCTCGTTTATGAGTTGGGATAACTGAATCATATTAATTTTTTCTCATCATTATCATTATGGTTTGAGTTCACCTTGTAATTTATTTTCTACAAGAATTTATATAAATTAGTTTGGTATTATGATGAAATCATCCAAATGACAGATCTTAACCTTAAGGGGTCTCAAGGTGGAATTTCAAATTTCATAATTTTTCAACTACAGTACATAGCAAAACTTGTGCATCGAAGTGCATGATAGATAATTTATGGTTACAACAGGTGAGGGGACGACTGCCTCTGGCATTGATGGTTGGCATTGTTTTCATGGATGGTTTACTAAACTATCTTTTCAACTGGTTTTGGGTAGGACAAAAAAGATATCAAAAGAACGTTGGAAGAAGAAGCCCGAAGATGTCAATGGCTTGTTTTGTGGCTTGATTGTGATAGAGAAGGAGAAAATATTGCATTTGAAGTGGTGGGTGTCTGTGCAGCAGTAAATCGCAACCTTACCATTCGGAGGGCTCGGTTTTCTGCTTTAATTGACAGGTTTTGAAGGCTAAAGTCTCTTCTTTCCTGATTTATTATTATTCTTACGGGTTCATGTTTCTGATGATTGATTTGGCATATGCTAGAGATATTCATGAAGCAGCCCAAAATCTTATTTCTCCTAACCAGTGGTTTTCTGATGCTGTGGATGCTAGGCAAGTGAGTATTTTTCGTTCTCAAGTCAGATGGCTTTCAGTTTCTTACAATCAATATGGAGTTAGTGACCTAATAGTAATACTAGCTGAATTCATAGAGATATGCTTATTGACACATATGTTTAGTTCCTTGTTCACTTATGTGCTATCTCTTTCTAGACTCACTTTATCAGATAAAGTGTCTAGGTGAATTATCTCAATTTTTTATATATTAGTTCCTCTGGCCGTCTATTTGTATGAAATTAAAATTGTGGATATTTTGCAGGAAATTGATCTTCGGATTGGTGCTTCTTTCACTAGGTTCCAAACTATGTTGTTAAGAGACAGATTCATCATTGATTCTGCTCAAGATGACAGAAATCTCGTTCTAAGTTATGGGCCTTGTCAGGTATGATTCTTGTTAACAATATAAAAGTAGATACCAATTTTCTTTCTAAACTTGTTAGTGAAATCCAATTTAGGCCAAAATAATGTTGTGGTCAATTTATTCCAAGTTTTTGACAAATTAATAAAGTCAGTACCTTTTCCAAATTACTAGTTTTGATCAAAATTAACTCATGAAATATTTGAACTATTTTGTGTTGAATTTTTTTCCAAATATAGTCATGTTATCCTTGGAATTATCATTGACTCTTACAAATGCAACTAACTTCATCGCTTTATTAGTGTTCTGGGCCTAGGCAATGAAGTCATTTTTTTCCCTTTGGCTTTGCTGTTAAGTTAAGGAGGCAAATTGGTATATAATACTATAAACATAAGTGCTTTGAATTTGAACCTGTGTTCAGTGTCAAGAATTGTTTGTTCTTTTTCCTTTATAATCGCAGTTCCCTACACTGGGCTTTATTGTGGGAAGATACTGGGAGATACAATCACATGAGTCAGAAGAGTTTTGGACAATTAACTGTTCTCACAAATCAGATGAAGGCCTTGCCACCTTCAATTGGATGTAAAACTGTGAACGCTTGGTACATTGCATTTTCTTTTGCAGTTGCAGAAATCATAAGCTAAACATTCACTGCCATTTAGCTTTGCAGGCGTGGACATCTTTTTGACTATACTTCTGCTGTTGTACTTTATGAAATGTGTATTCAGGAACCAACTGCCACTGTAAGTCATGGACACCACTGACTTGTTATAGTTGAAGGATTATTACTTGTGAAGCTAGAACATTTTAAATTTTTAAATCTCGATCAGGTGACAAAAGTTCAGCAGCTAGAGAAGCGGAAGTACCCTCCATATCCTTTGAGTACAATTGAGCTTGAAAAGCGCGCTTCACGATATTTCCGGATGAGTTCTGAACATACCATGAAGGTGAACTGTTGGGATTTAATACCTTTTTGTGATGCATATAAATGCACTTTAAATGCATGTATTAGATTGTTTTTAGACTTATTAGCTTGTATAAAGAATTCAGAATTCCTTCTGAAAATTGTTTTACTGCAACTAATATGAAGCTGGATAAAATGGAGAACCTCAATTGAATATTAAAGCAGAAGAGTTTGTTCTTAATGTATAGTGCACAGCAATCTGAGTTGCTTCAAATGCATATCTTTACTTTTTTTCTTTTTTGAGAAAATCCAGGGTAGTAGTATACATTCTTTTAACTGCAATTTCACTATTATGCTAATGGCCCCATGATTTACTTACCCGTAAGCCTTGCCTCAACTCTTTCTCGCATAATACAAATATAATTTATTTGACGAATTTTAATTTAATTTTTTTTGATGAGATTAATGGATTGAATTTTTAATAATTTTTGCTGCTTGCTCTTTCTTGGTGTCCAAAGAATCCATTTTTCTTGCATTATGCAGCAAATATATTTTATGATATTAAATAGTTCGATTGACAGTTTTACATATTGGAGTTTTGGCAATATCTAGCTTCTTACTTTGTTCTTTCATTGTTTACAGGTGGCAGAAGATCTATACCAAGCTGGTTTCATTAGTTATCCACGCACAGAGACAGATGGCTTCTCTAGCAGGACTGATTTGCATGTTGGTAACTAGCCTTTTCTTTATTCAGTTCTGGTGATAGTTTTCTTGTATATCATCATCCTCAGAGAAAGAAAATGTCTATAATATAATCAAATGGAAACAAACATAAGAATCAAAGAATGTTAACTTTCTAAATTACTCGAAGCAAGTCAAAAGATGAGAATGTGCATGCATATTGTGTAATATGTGTATGAAAAAAGTATTCTAGTGCTTGGGGCTTCCCTGTTATGGTTTTGAGGATTGTTTGATTTATGCAACCTTCCTTTTACATTGTATGGAGACTGTTTTTGTGTCTTAAACAGTGACCTAGCAAGTTTTCTAATACAAAAATTGATAATTAGTTAGTGAATGGGATGCTAATTGTCCTTATTAGTTCTATGTTTCTAAAAGGTGTTTTCCACAATATTGGGACTCGTAAAGGTTGATTCTCATATTTTAAACTCTAACTTCAGTTAGTAACTTAGTATATATTTCTTGCTTGATTAAGTATTAAACCATAATGATAGTCTGGACTCCTTTAAAGTAACACTGTCTCCATGCTGGTCTAGTTCTATTGATGTCTTCTCTTTATATTATCGATATGCTTAATATTCTATGGTTCATCAATTTTCTAGCTGATATTTTACATAATTACCTGCATACTCTAGTTTATTAGCTGCAAGTTTGTGAATATTGTTTGGATTAATAGTTCTCTTAATTCAATGCAGACAATTGTGCAAGAACAACAGGAGCATCCTACGTGGGGCTTCTATGTTCAGAGGCTTTTAGATCCTGGAGCAGGATTGTGGAGAAATCCTAGCAGTGGTGGACATGATGACAAGGCCCATCCACCTATTCACCCAACAAAGTATTCTGCTGGTGAATCTGGGTGGAGTCAAGATCATCATGTAAGTACATTTGATCTTACCACTCTTTACTATATACATATATTTTTGCAATTTTCTTGGATAAAGATTTGGGATTATGGGCTCTGTTATTACATTTACATTTTTATTCTTGGCAGAGAGTGTATGAGTTGGTTGTTCGTCATTTTCTGGCATGCGTTTCGCAACCAGCTCTAGGGGCTGAAACTACTGTTCAAATTGATATTGCTGGTGAACAGTTTTCTGCATCAGGGAGGGTGATATTAGAGGTGGGTACTCTTGTATCATTCTCACACTTATAGGTTATGGAAAGTAATGATGTATCACTTAATATTGAGTCATTGACTATTCAACTCTTTTGTCAATCTGCTAATCTAATTGGATATGTTCAAGAAATTGGGGATGATATTAAATTGGACACCTATTGTCCTTCTTTGCAAGATTGCTAAGTCATGTTTTTAGTTCTTCTATGAATAGTAGAATTGAAAAGCGTGATTGAGAGAGAGAGATTGGAGTAAGAGATGCATGAGAAGAATAAATGGGAAAATGAAAATACATATGAAGAGTGAGAAGAAAGAGTTGAGGAATGTGATAAAGAAAGGAGAAAAGAGGAAGGAAGAAAAAAGTGGACAAAATTCTTCTTTCGATATTTTTTTTTTATATATGGTTTGTAGACGAGAGGGCGAGCCTTGGCGCAACGGTAAAACGTTGTTGCCGTGTGACCAAAGGTCACGGGTTCGAGTCTTAGGAGCGGCCTCTTGCCAATTAAATTGGCAAGGGAAGGCTTGCCCCCAATACACCCTTGTGGTGGGACCCCTCCCCGGACCCTCGCTCAGCGGGGACGCGTAATGCGACCGGGCCGCCCTTTTTTTTTTTTTTATATGGTTTGTAGACTCTGCTCAATAGGTGGACGTGCATCACATAAGTACAAGTTAGATTCTTCAGATATACAAAATTCTTGTAATTGAAATCTTAGTTAATATCAGTTATGTTCCTTTTTTAGAAAATTCAATGGTTTGAACTATTCTAAGGATCAATGTAAGAATAAATTGTGAGGTTAGCAGACTAAGTATAAGGCATGTCGTTTGTAAGCTTTTACAGTGTCAGCAATGGTAACTTTTTAGATGTTGGTTAAGTAGTCAATGCCACAGCATTTCTCAGACTAATGGATCATTTGAGAAATATGCAGAAGATAATCTTGTTATTGGGAACTTGTCTTGAACAGCAGCAGAAGTTGCATTCTAGCTAAAGAGGCAGATTAATTAACAAACACAGAAGAATGAAATTGGAAAGGAGGAGAATGGTATTATTGATAATCCGGACAAGAAAGTAGAACAGTGAATGAACAAAGGATTTCCAGGGAAAGTTCCCTCTGTCAACGTTGGTTAGCTAAGAGCCAAAATTGGATATCATCATTCTCAACACCCCCTGCCATCACACGCTACAGATATTTAACTCTCTTCTCCCTAGGCAATAACTAACTTTGCCAGCTCATTTACCCATTCCTGAATTACCCTTAGACCTTCTTGTGAAAACCCTCCACACTTTAGGACCCTGCTGCAAATGGGCCATAAAAGGCCTACTAACTTGTTTTGTATCACATTCTCTTCTCAATTTACTTTTTCCCTCTTAATTGTTGTCTTCAACTTCTTGGAAGTATGTCCTTTTCCCATATTCAATTTGATACTCCCAATTTTCCCCTACTAATAATCTCGGTCTCCATAACTAATGATCATAGCTAGTTTCATTGGTCTTTAATGAGTCTGGTCCCTAATACATGTTAATTCAGAAATACTGTCTGTATAAAATAATGGCTGTTTTGTTTCTATTGAAAATTGAGATGAATGCCCTTTCTTATCGCTGCATTAACCACAGATGACTTGACTAAACTGATAAATGTCAAAATCAAGCGATCAATTGAGTAAAAAACATGCACACTTTTCTTAATTTGCAAGCAGAGACATTCTTCAAGGGTTTTAATTGTGTACAGATAGCAGAGTGATGGTATTTTTTTTTTTTTTTTTTGGTAGGAAAGGAAAAGAAAAAAAAAAAAACAAAAAACAAAAAACCGCTCAATCCGGGATCAGCCTAGGAAAGCTGACCCCCACCACATCCTCCAAGATCAAAGAGGAGATGAAGACCGACGGGGAAGAAAAGGTAGAAAGACCCAACATACTAGAGTGCCTTTCCATCGCAAGACGGTCCGCAACACGGTTCTGCTCCCTATAGATATGAGCAAACCTAATATACTCAAAGGAGGAGCCAATCCTCTTAATGCTTTTAATAATGTTCAGGTTATTCCGGCAAACAGCGTTGCCCTCAGAAATCATTTTAACCGCTTCTTGGTTATCCGATTCAACAAGAAGCTTCTTCACCCCAAGATCCTTAGCAAGTTTCAAGCCAGAGAAAATCCCCCACAGCTCTGCAGATAAGGATGATCCAATACCCAAATTCTGAGAGAAGCCAGAAACCCACCTGCCACCATCGTCTCTAAGGACCCCTCCTGCGGCAATTCTTCCGTCGCTCAGGCAAGAACCATCAGTGTTGAGTTTAACCACCCCTTCCCTCGGCTTACACCAGCCTACCAGATTGACCTCCCTCCTCTGAACATCCCTAGGTAAGGGGTCATCAACAAAACTCTCAACCAAGGTACTAATCTTCTTAGAGAAGAACTCAAGGACATTAGGCTGAGACACCACTCCTCCTCCAAAGATCTCCTCGTTCCGCCATTTCCAAATCTGATGGCAAGCCACCACAAAAAGGAGGACACCTTGATTCCCAGGCAGAAGAATCCCTTTAATACCATCAACAAACCAATCATTTTCAGGATGGGCTAAAAAGGAAGGTAGCACATCCCTAGGGAGAATTCTCCTCCAAACCTCCTTACTTCTCTCACAATCCCTGAGAGCATGACACAAGGTTTCCTCAAACCCTCTGCATCTGCCACAGGCTCCAGAATCCACCAGGTGCCTCAATGTAGCATCTTACTCTATATGGTATCCCATGTATTCCTAGTGTATTACATGGTATCAGAGCCTTGTCTTGGCTTCTGTTTTGGGTTTCTGGATTGAGATTCCAGAATTTGTTTTCTGGGTTTGAGAGCTACCCTTGTGAGCAGAAATTTTCTGGGTTTCCGTCTGCCCTAGTAAGCAGCCCAGTTGGAACCGATTTCAGTCTGTCCTTGTGAGCAGACTGATTGGACCTAGGGTTCCAAGTCTCAGTTCAACTCAACGGATTGTCGCTGTTCCTCTTCCGCCTCCGCTGCCTCTCTGTTTTCTATCTGTGTCCGGTGAGTTTGCCGCTGAATCTCCTTTTGTGCAATGACGTTACGTTTCCGACGAAGCTTGATGTTCTGCTGGATTTGTTCTTCTAGATTGCATGTCCCAGATAATATTTTATATTCTAAAGTATCTTGAGTGTATTATCTTTAACCTTATTATTTAAGGAGTGATTTTAGGAATGTCTTGTATATATATTTACTGCTCTTAAGTAAAATATATCAATGTAGCATCTTAGTCTACATGGTATCCCATGTATTCCTAGTGTATTACATGGTTTGTTGCAGTACTCAACTAAGCTTTATTCATAATCTGTTTGGAGTTAGGTATATGATTTATAGTCTCGCATACCACTTTAGAGTTAAGTATATGATTTATTCACATCTTTAATAATCATTTTTTACTTTATTGAGTAAGCTGATGTGTACCATATTAGTCATTTCACATGCTGGTTTAGTACTCTTGGTCTTCAGCACTCGCGGTACTTCCCAAATGCCAAATCATCAGTTTACCATTTATCAACTTATCTTCAAGGTTGTCACTTGAGGCTTCCTACAAATTCTCTCACTCAACAAGTCCTGTGTTGCATCTCCTCTCATTTGTCTTGGGACTTTGGGTATTCTTATCTCTATAATGCTAAATTTCTGAAATATTTTTCATTGCTCAATACTCACTTTTACTATTGTACATCTTATTCGATTGAATTGTATCATTTGACTGAAATGAATCCTCAGGAGTGATAATTTATAGAGGATTCTGCAGTTTAGCCTTTGGATCCCAACTTCTTTTGAGACACGAACCTGTACTGTTACTAGACCAGGACCCTATGACAAGACTCTTATCACTGCACCAAGCAGTACTTTTGTACTTCTGAATCATACATCTTTCAATAATGGTACTTGGACAGCTACAGGAAATTTAAGTACTCGATTTAAGTGGTTGAGTAAACTAATCAATGGATATTGTTCTGCCTAATTGAATAGATGTGTTTTTGTTAATCCAACTCTAGATCTTTAAATCAGAAACCCTAGTTAGTGCTCTAACCCATGTGTTTTGTGGGACCATTGCTCTGTTATATTGTATACAAATAAAGTATGTGTGTTTCTGCTTGTATTTTCTCCTTTTGTCTGTTTTCTGACTTTTGGTTATTTTGTTTGATGACGTTTTGGTTTGACAGAAAAATTACTTGGACATTTATCGTTTTGAGTCATGGGGAGATTCAATGATTCCTACCTATGTCCATGGACAACAGGTTTGCTACTTGTCATCAAATCTTGGTAGGAAAAGTGCTCTTTATTTATTTACTATTATTTTCTTGCTTTGCATGTTTCATGTTAGTTAAGCAAATTGTTCATGTAGTTTTCATCATCCTCATGTTTTTGTCCTTCAATTAGGCAGATTTTGCTGCTTACTATATTCCATTAATTAATAAACCAAACTTTGGCTATAATTGTTATATAAAGTACCAAATGTATTCGTCTGATCCTTATGTATTCTTGCCATGCAATGGAAAATTAAGAATTCTCACAAACTTTTTTTTAGTTCCTCATAGAATACAACTACTTGGCTTGCAGAATTGGCATTCTATATCTTAAAACTTCTGTGTTTTTCATGGCTGACTGTTCCTCATTGGTTTAGCAGTTCAAAGGTGGATAGTATGACTAGCTAGCCTTTTATTTTCTCTCTTTTGTTTGCTAAAAAGTGAAGCCACTGGTTGCAAATATCATATCCAAACACTTTCAGTATAAAGCAGTCACGCAAAAATAAATCAGAGTTTTTGACCAAGAATAAAGCAAAAATAGGAAATTAATCAAATGGCAAATGTAGAAATCAGTATATCTTTGAAGCAGATTCAGGAAATAAACTGATTCAGACATTGATTGTGTTTTGACAATACAGATGTTGATAATGCTTGAGGTTTAGTTTTTAAAACAATGTCATTTTCCATTGTTTGTTCATATTTACTTTGAGGGAGTCCTCATCCTTATTCTTTGCATTGTAGGATTGGTCAAATGAGTTATTTTTTCCTTTTGAATTGCTTTTACACCATGGAATTGGCAATTTATATTGTAGTGTGAAACTCATGAATGCAAATATAAATTTATAATAATACTTGGTTATTGTAAACTTTGATGTTAGTATATGGTCTCTATTAGATGTGAAAACTAGAATATGGGAATTTAATTAATGTTTTTGATGTTGCAGTTCATCCCAACGGCACTGACTCTTGATTCAGGAGTTACTCGGCCACCTCCTCTTCTAAGTGAAGCCGATTTACTTGGCTGTATGGACAAGGTGAGAATACTGAATTTTTGATGGAAGTATGTTTATCAACTTTGCTGTCGCAGGTTTTCCTCGATGTTACCCTATCCCCTGTCATTACACCAATACTGGCAACTTAGTTGTTGTTGCTGTCCAGTATGGTAGCTGCTGCGTTCACTTTTCACCAACATTACCCTGCTGCAATTGCCACTACCAAAGTTTCTTCTTGCTCAACTTGCATATAGGGTTATGCTTTCAATTACGGAAGCAAATCATACTTGAATTGATGCTAACAAAATTTATTGAACTTATATGCTGAACTTAAGTGAGCACCATAAATACCTTAGGTAATTGAACGAGCAAAATTTGGTTCTATCATGAATAGAAAATCTTAACTTCTATATTAGTAATAGTATATACGTTAATACAATCTATATTCTTGCTAATTGTTACAGAACATAGTTGTTGAAAACGAGGCTATGTACAAAAGACTCTCGCCTTGTGCGCCTCGCTCGTGCCTGAGAGCCTGGTGCGCCTGGTGGTTTTTACTTAGTTTTGTTTTTGATTTTTACAGTTTTCTCTAAAATAACTGTTTGATTAATCTCAACCACTAATCTAACTTAAATAAGATTAATCTTAATCCTTAATTTAAATAAGATGAAAATGAAGAGCAGGGAATCGGAGATGAAAATGATAATGGAGGAGACTATGAAGAGGACGATCTTGATTTGGAGGATGATCTTGATGATGATGATGATTAGTTTTTGCTGTGTTCTTTTTTATTGAACAATGGATGATTATTAGTTTAGTAGCATTAGTTATAGTTAGGTATTTTAGGTTAAAACGTTAAGTATATGTTAGTGTCTCTATGAAGTATGAACTTAATTCGGTGTTTTTGACATTTATGATTTAGTATTATGTTTTTATGTAGTTTTGTTTTGTTTGTGCGGTCATAAGTGTTTCTTTTTTTGGTTTATGCTTAACTAGTAAAAGAGTATATATATATATATATATTTTTTTTTTTTTCTTTTTTTCATATTTTATGTGCCTTGTGTTTCTAAGGCGCGTGCCTCGCCTTGCTCCTTGAGCCTAGGCTCCAGGACCCCTTGGCGCACCTTGCGCCTTTAACAACTATGTTACAGAAATAGCTAGCTTGCATCCTTGATTGTAGGAATCAGTCATCCTCGATTTAAGGAGTTATTTTAGGAATGTCTTGTATATATATATGTGTGTTCCTTTTAAGTTAAATATATTCATGTAGTCTTTCAGATTACATGGTATCCCATGTGTTTCTTTCTATTTACCTGGTACGTTACATGGTATCAGAGCCTAACTTGGTTTCTTTTTCTGGTTTCTGGGTGGGGTTTCCCAGAGGTTTCTTCTAACGTGTAGAAGCTGGTCCATGGGTGACGTTTTTCTTCACCCCATTTAGTCTCACCGGCCCTCCTGCTGCTGACCATCTGATCTGCAGATTTTGACGGCCAATGTCCTAGTGCTTGAGTCTCACGTGCCGCCACTATTGCCGGAGCTTTGTCCACGTGCCGGTGCGTGACAACTCAATTTCAGACGAAGTCAACTATTCCGGCGTAGCCCTCTCTCATCTCTCTACCTGTCCGTTTAGTTTTACGGTGAATATCCTTTGTGTTGACGTTGCTGGCAGCCTATTGCGAGCTGCTTCAACTGGGTTCTGCTTCATTTCCAGTGAGGCTTGTTGTTCCATTATCCTCTCTCTGTCCCCTATCTGCCTGTTCCATTTCTTCTGGGTTGCGTTTCCTAGATTGTATTTTATATCCTGAAGAACCTTGAGTTTCTTTGAATGATATTGTTTTGAGACTATGTTTGGAAGATGCTATGTTTTGAGTTTCTGCCTCCGTGGTTCAGTTCAAGCGAAACAATCCGTTGAAGGAAAGGAGTCGCCATGGGAGGAGACCTGCTAGTTGCTATCTATATCTGTTACAGAAATACCTAGCTGTCGTCCTTGATTAGCTCCTTGATTGCAGGAATTAATCATCCTTGATTTAAGGAGTGATTTTAGAAATATCTTGTATATATGTGTACTCCTGTTAAGCTAAATATATTCACATAGTCTTCCAGATTACATGGTATCCCATGTATTTGTTTCTATTTAGTCAAAAAGCATCTTGAGACCCCTGATCATTCCGATTTTTGTGCATTGGAGCTTTTATTATTATTATTTTTTATTATCACATTAAGCCCCTGCTAGCCAAAGTAGTTAGTTGTGAACATCTAATTCAATTAACAGAGCTTTACTCATTTCATTTATGTCTGAAATTTTAATTTTTACATTTCATGCGTAAACATATGCTTTTGAACGGTTAAAAATGCAAATTTTGAATGCAAATGAAATGAAACACTTTGTTAACCGGGTTTTATGTTAAAAGCTGACTTTTTTGGTTATCATGGGCTTGGTGTGACCAAAAATAAGGTTTAATATGTTGAAATAAAAGATGAGGGGTTCAATGCATCAAAATTAGAATAATCAGGGGCATCCAGATGCTTTTTGCCTTACATTTACATGGTATGTTACACTAATCTATCATATTATATGTATGCGATAAACTAAATTGATTATTTGTATTCAACATGTTGAGATCATTATACTGATGACCTTAGTCCAAATATAGTGAGATTCCATAAACAGAATATCTAAAGTTCATCTTTTTTTTTCCCCCAAAATGTTCAGCCTCATTAATACTTCATACACAAGGAAATCCTGATCATTTTCCAATTTTCACTATAAATGAAGCCAATAGTGATATAAAAATTAGTAAAAGCTAGAACTTAAGAACAAAAAGAAGGCTCTTCCCCCTCCAATGCAAATAAAAACAAGACATGGAAGAAAATAGGAAATGAGAAATGTATAACTGTTTCTACAAGTTATAGACCTTTAGTTTCTTATGTACTCTGTAAGTTTTAAATTTCTTTTCTGTCTATTTCTTGTATTTATTAGGCAGGTATTGGTACGGATGCAACAATGCATGATCACATTAAGAAGCTTCTTGATCGATTCTATGTGGAAAAGGACGCTAACACTCGTTTCTCACCGACGAATCTTGTATGTAATCTTCACTCTATTTTTTTCCATTACAAAATCACTTTGAAAAGAAGTGTTTTCTGCATGAGGAATTGCTTAGTGATGTTCTCCTTGATCTGTGTATTTTATATGCTTATATGGATGGTGGTGGAGTTCTCTACATTTTCAGAATAATGGCTATGATCCAATTTAGACCATGAAGTTGTAGTTGGAGGCCAATTTAGCACCGAAATGACCCTTTTGGCCATATTCTCAATGAATTTTACTTTTTGATATATTTAGTTTAATTCGTCAATCAACTTAGTGTTTCACAAATGTTGAATGAGGTGAGGTAATTGATTAAGTTGGGTTGAATAGAACAAAACAATTGGCTAAATCTGCACCCAAGTATAAGTTGAATGGTTGACTCATAGTTATATCCTTCGAATAATCACCTTTTCTATAGATACTTGTTTTTTATTTAATGGAAAGTAGAAGATGATGGGTCGTCCTCTTGTTCCAAGAAATTTGAAAAATGAGTATTGTTAAAGAGAGAAGGAGAGAAAATAATGTCGTGCATTCTGTTAAGATGATTCATGTATTTATACAAGAACTATACTAGGAAAGTCAACAAAAGTCTGTGATTGAGGTGACAACTGCATCCTGTTCACATTAATAGTTGTAACACTCCCTCTCAAACTGGATTATAGATATTGATAATTCCCAACTTATTACAAATATGGTTTACTCGAACCCCATTCAAAGCTTTAGTGAAAATGTCACCGAGTTGCTCATCAGTCCCATCATTGGTTGTAGAGATTATATTTTGCTCTAACTTCTCACCAACAAAATGATAGTCCACTTCAATATGCTTAGTTAGTTCATGAAAATATGAAGCGCTCCTTGGTTGTCACACCATAACCTTATTGGAATAGTGGCCTTGAATCCAAATTCGCACAAGAGGTGGCGAATCCACATAATTTCACAAACCGATTGGGACATAGCTTGATACTTAGATTCTGCACTAGAGCAACATGTTGCTTTTTGCTCATCCAAGTAACTAAATTTCATCCAATGAAAACACAATAGCGAGTAGCAAATCTCCCATCATCCTTGGATCCTACCCAATCTTCACCTCAGAAACATTCTATCTGAGTGAACGAATTAGAAAAACATTCAATCTGAGTATGACCATGATTTTTGTATAGCAATCCTTGTCCAAGGAGCAACCTACTATAAGATAGGTCAGTTTTCAAACCAACCGCTTATATCTCTCAAGATCTTCAAATAACTCTCCTTTTGTTGTGAGATGCAAGTTCACACTGCATAGCATATCACCTGATTTTCCTGTTTCTACCAATAAAATCAAGAACATATTTTCTTTGAGATAGGTAAATTCCTTTCTTATTTCTTGATATCTCAACTCCCAATAATACCTTAGACTCCTAGCTCTTTAGTATGAAATTGACAGTGAAGAAAGGTGTTTAGAGATGAGATCCCTGAAATGTCACTTCATGTAATAACAATATCCCCGATATAGACCACAAGAAGAATGATTCCGGATACATAGTGTTTATAGAAAATAGAATGATCACACTTGGTCCTTCTTTATCCCGAACTTCTCAACTGCATGACTGAACTTTCTGAACCATGCTTGACGACTTTGTTTCAAACCATATAAAGATTTTCGAAGAAGATAGACCTTTCCATACTTCTAGTGAGCCATAAACCCAAATGGTTCCTCCATATATACTTCCTCTCGAAGATCCCGATTTAGTAACCACAATATTAGAAGCTTCTTTCTTCTCGGTAGCCATAGCCACTGATACTTCAGTAAATAAAATTTCCAAAGCACAAAGACCACACAGATAAGAGACTGCCCAAATAAATTAAATCCATAGAAAACAAACAACACCTAAGCAGAAGCCCCATAAACAGAAAAAAAAACCAAGCACTCTCAAACTTCCAAAATAATCAGCAGATAAAAGTTCCAAATGAAGTGTGAATTTCCTGTTTGTCCAAATAAGCAGCAGAAGACACGAAATGGCGATCCACACCAGAAAAATTGCAGGAACCAGAAACTAAACAGATAGGGAGGCCGGAAATGATGAGGCGATGTTGGAGGAGCAAACAGGAGGTGGAACGGACGGTGGATGTGTCGTCACTCGCCGACGCGTGGAGAAGTGGCGCTAACTGGCAGAGGCGTGTGGGAGACAATCCTGCGTCGGATGATCACCGTTTTTGTAGGGGGCACCGTTCGGAGAAAGGGGTTCTGTTGGGATGGGTTGTGAGACAAAAAGAAGACTGGAACCCTAGGTTCCCAAATATCTGCTCACTACAGCAGACTGTAAACAGATGGAATCAAAAGAAAAACTCAACTGCTCACAAGGGCATCTTTGAAACCATGTTACAGAGAGAATGAGAGAAAATAATGTTGTGCATTCTATTAAGATGATACAGGTATTTATACAAGAGCTACACTAGGAAAGTCGACAAAAGCCTGTGATTGTGCTAATAGCTATACACGAAGATGCTGTTCACATTACTAGCTGTAACAAGTATCCGAGCTAGACAAATTAAAACAAGAATTATTTCTAAAGTGGCATTGTCTTTCTGTGTGGTTGAGATCTTACTGGAGTTAATTAAGTAGTAATGATTGTGACCTCTTAGTTTTAAGGGTCTGAGCATGAATTAATATATCAATTTACCTTGAAGCTTTTCTTTCCTTCACTTAAATTTGCTATCCTACAATATGTGAATGGTACAACTTGGTTCAGATATTTTTCTTTTGGTCATGGCTTTTACTATGGTTGCCACCAAGGTGTCCTAGGAATGTGCGGTGGTGGATGCTATCCATCAGTTGTAGACTATAGGCACAACCTCAATTTTTAGGCTAGCAGGTCATGTCTAATGCATAAACTCATAAAAATTTGATTGAAATGCTAGAGTGAAATGCTTGAACAAATATTGACTCTGCAAGTGAAGAGAAAAGTAAAGTATTTTTCTTTGAGTTATTGCAGCTAAAATACTTTGAACTAACAGTTCATTCGTTTTATATTTTGGAATTCATTGATGATAGTTGTGTGGAAGTTTTCATATCAAACTCAATTGATGCAAATAGTGATACTGACAATTGTGTGAAACTCGTGAGCTTTTTCTGAAATTTCTGCACCTGATGAGTGCACAGCTATACTCTATATAAAATCGTAGCAGCAATACTTGCTGTAAACAGTTGTTTATGCTGTGATTATGGCCAGGCTTTCTTGTTGTATCTGAAGTACACTTAGGGCAAATATGAGTTTTTTTGTGACCACCCCTGCCATGTGATTTTGATATGTTGTTCTAACACTCTATTGTATGCTCTCCATTATAACTTATATTCTCTTACAAGAACAACAAAAAACTTGCTACATAGAAATTAGGACTTGATTTGGTAAGACTTACAAATTTGAGTTCAGAGATAAGAGAATTTATTTTTAATTCTTGAACTTTATAATGAAGAAGTGCAGATTAGAACTAAGAGCTTATTTTAAGAGGTCTTAGGATTCTATTTTTTCAATGAACTTCCTCACTATCTATGGTGGAATTTCTTTATTCAGTGAATGAATGATTGGTAGAGCATTGCAAACCTAGGTTTTCCAACTCAAAAATTCTAAATGTGTGAATTTTCAAGTGCCTAATTCTCATGATGCTTTGACTTCTTTCTTTTTTCAACTTTTAGACTAAATTATGGCTCGTTTAAGACTTGGAATGTAGTATAGCCAACTTAAGTTATAAAATATGATAAGCCCATAGGGATGTTATGCAGAAGTTTCTAAAATAATTTTAGTTTCTAATATAGGGGTAAACGTGTAAATATCTACCTAGAAGCTACGTACACATGAATGTGAAACTGAACTATGATTAAAGATGTCTTTGTGAGGTGTGGAACAATCTGTACCAGTAAACATAAATATTGGTCTTCAATATTGTTTTTTCATTGACATCCTGTTGGCTAATTGCATTTTGAGTTGCTTGCAGATTGTTCTTATCAAATAATGGTACAAGACTATAAGTGACGCTTGGTTTTACAAATTAAGGACAAAGGCTATATAAATGATGCCTCGGCCAATTTTCCTCATATTTTGTCTATTGATGATGTGTTTAAATATTTTCAGGGAGAGGCTCTGGTTATGGGATATGATGACATGGGGTAAGTAGTTCACTCTATTTATGAGTTTCAAGAGTTACTAGCTCTTCTTTTAACATTGGCCTGATTGAAGTAGTTCAATATCTGATGAGGCAATTACCATCCTCCGCATTAGTATTATGTTTTTCAGGTAGATGGCATGGATTTGAACTAGCTATACCAAATGGACGTTTTTAATTCTTTTTATACTTGGTTAAATCATATAGCCCATCTTTAGTCTAGGTTAAAAGAGGCTCATATATACTATTTTACCTTAAATTGTTGGAGTAGCTACCGTATGGAATTGGAGCTTTTCACTAGCTCTTAATAGTTCAGCATGACTAGCTTCACTGTAGTCAATATCCCCTGGATTTGAACTAGCTTTACCAATTGGATGTTTTTAAATCTTTTTATACTTGGTTAAATCATGTAGCCCATCTTTGGTCCAGGTTAAAAGAGGCTCATGTATACTATTTTACCTTTAAATTATTGTTTGAGTAGCTACCATATGGAATTGGAGCCTGTCACTAGCGCTTAATAGTTCAGTATGACTAGCTTCACTGTAGTCAATATCCCCTTGTGAAAAACAATGAAATTATCTATATTAGCAATGTACCAAAGGCATTTTTAGTTTGGGAAATTTGTATTCTTGTAACTTCAGTTCTAAGCTTCTTTTCTTTTCTTCATCTTGTCTTTGAATGAAGTGCTTCAATCAACTCTAATTAACCATTTTCATACAAGTGAAGTGTATTTTGGCTGAATATACTTGTTGGAATGCTGAAATAGACCATATTGCCACCCCAACACTTCCACTCCATTCATCTTCCATTTGCTCTTTATATTCACCTCTCATTTCCTTCAAAAATATTCACCTCTCGCTCAAGCCCTTTTTATCTTTCTCGCAGTTTTCTTAATTTTCCGTATAAATGTTCCATTTCTCGCTTCATATCTCAACCAACATAACAAATCTTAAGTTCAACACATCAAGATAGCATGGGAATTGAATCTCTAGTCCCTTAATCGTTCCTATGTGTCTCCTATATTCAGACACAAAACAAATCAAATGTTTTGTTTTTATTGATTTCCAAGCAAATGATGAAAATTTTAAGCTCTTTCCTTAAAATGCAAGATAAAAGAACAAAGAAACTGCCAAAAAAAGATATCATTGGTTTCTTATCCTGTGATGGTGGAGATTAGGGAAGGAAAATAGACTTGTTTGTGAAGAACACAACAATGAAGAAGAAAGTGAGGAGTTCGCGGAGTTAGGCAGTTTTATTGGTGCATCTAGTCCATTTTAGAGTTTCAGACTCGGTAGAAAATCGAATTGAAAAGCTAGACTAAAGCAAAATTTTCCTAGTTAAACCTGATGGTTAAAGTGGCATTTCAATTGTCAATAAGTGTATAAGCTATTAGAAATATAGAATTCTTACATGTATTTGGAAGTTCCGACAGGGGAGGGGTTGTAGCATAGTGTTCGAAAATTTCATTGGTGGTCAACCAATTATGGGCTAACTGCAATGATGTAATTATAAGATTCGTTGTGTATACTTGTTTAGGTAATGAAAAAATAATATGTTATGTACATAAACAATATTGCTTATATTAATTGTCTATGCCTTTCTGACCTATCGGTACAACTTCTATTGCCAAATCTATCAAATTGGCATTGTTAGAGACACGAGAGTTCCTAATCAGTCACAAAATCTAATAAGACTATTGCCTGTATGTGTAGTTTACATTATTACATTGAACTCTAGTGTAGATAAGCTCTTGGTGTTTTTCATCATGGAATTTTTCTCTTTCAGATATGAACTTTGGAAGCCCAATCTCAGATCAATGATGGAGTATGACATGAAAGAAGTCAGCATGGGCCATAAAAGTAAAGCACAAGTTTTGGAAACTTGCTTGCAGCAGATGAAAGCTTGCTTCTTGGATGTAAGTATTTGCTTTTTATATATGATTGCTACTGAGTTGTTCTCATAACATCATTTGATTTTCTACAGCAATTAATTGTAGAGCAGTGGTAGCTCGATATATATTCTCTTGCAATTTGTTGATGCTTAAAAATGTTTTGCAGGGAAATACTTTTTGCATTACAACTTCGAACAATTTTCTTTTCCCTATAAATTTTCATGGGGATGTATTTATATACATTACTTTCTAGTCTGACAAATATTTCCTTACTATTTGTAGATGATTATTAATATTTTCGGTTGAGAAATATGCTAATTATAACATTAAGTTAGTATAAGTAGCTACATTGGATTTGTAATGTGGAGTGATGAGCCAAGAATTTTCCATGTTCTATGGTCATGGATGTGACATCTGTCCCAAATCCATTCTTGTGAACTGGAAGTCTGACATGCTTTTTGCAATTATTTAGTCTCTTCTTTTCCATTAGAGAAGCTCTTCAAGCACATGCTGAAATTGTATCCCCCTATATACATAAAGAAAAAACAGAAGCAAAAAATAGACTCACTTGTATGTGTATCTTATTCCTTGAAAAGGTTGTGAATTATGATTTTCTACTTAACTTTCTTTTTAAACAATAATTTTTTTTTTTGGTTACACTTTTTAAACAATATTAAAGCTGTTAGAGAGTAAGAAGCAAAGATTTGAAATCCTATTTTAGTTGAAAATTTGCTGTGTGGAGCATGTCTTCTAAAAGAGTGAATGTTTTTTTTTTTTTTTTTTTTTGTCTTCTCCAATTCTCCTGTGTTACGTATTGGAAGTTTGCTTGGTGAAAAACATAGCCTAAATAGGTAAATGGCACATTTTCCTTTGAATGTTATTTCCATGGACTTAAATCGAAGACCGTCTTGTAGACAATTTCAGAGGCCCTTTACCATTAGACTACTTCTGGAAATACCCAACATTTGGCTCTTGTATTGGCACAAACGTCCATTTTTAGCTTTTGTACTTCAATTTTGATACATTTGACTGTATGTTAAATGTTTGCAAGATTTGGCCCTTGGTAGATGGTTCCCTCAGCATTGTATTACTTGCATCTTTACAAATTGAAGGACATAGTTTGACCATGTGCCTTAAACGATACATGTAATAAACTGCTTATGGAACTCTGTCGAAAGTCAGATTTGGCCAAAAATTAAAACGTAGGGGCAAAATGTGCCAAATTGAAGTACAAGGCCAAAATAACAAATTGCACCAAGTATGTGTTAAATTTTAGCTTTTCTCCACTATTGCTAAATCGGCAACCTTTTTCCCCCTTCCGGAAATCATCAAGGTGCAGATATATGGACCCTCTACTAAAATCGCTTGAATTATACTTTATAACCTTCCTAAACTCTGAAAAGAGCTCATGCTTCTAAATTCTTGATTTTCCTGTATTGATTATTTTTGTGGAATATTACAAATTAATACTCTCCTCTCTCTCCCTCTTTCTCTTTTTAATTTTCTTGTATATGGGCCAAGTTCATTTGTTGTAGTCCTAATTGAGTTCTTGTACAGGCAAGGGTGAATAAAGTAAAGCTCTTAGAAGCCATGGCTGTTTTCTTTGAGAGGTAGGTTCTTATTATATTGAGTGTCATAAATATGTTTTTGTTACCATATGACACATCTTTTTCCTTTTCTCTCAGATCTGATAGATCTAGTGGAAATGACCATCATACAGCAGGGGAAATTGTTCGTCCATGTGGACTTTGTCAAGAATCAAATATGGTTTTGAGACGAAACCGGGTAATAATTTATTAGTTTGATCATTTTCAAGGGCAACAAATTGCCACTACGAGTTGTTTTTGTTTGCATAGCAAATAAGGGCACTAGAAATTTAATGTAGAGAACGAAACAAACAATAATTGACTGAATTAGATGCATTTGGCAATTCAAACATTCTGCTAATGAATATTATAATGCACATCTATCCCGCAAATAAACCAAGAGGCACAAATAGTTGAATTGTTCAAATGCCTTTATTTCAGTAATAAGGAGCAGACATTTTTGTTTGCATATGCATGGCCAGCTTAGAGTACAAAACAAAGTTTTAAGACAACGACTGACTGAATCAGAGGCATTTTTTGTGGCTTCCTTTTCTTTTTAAATTTATTTACTCTCTCATTTTTCTTTGCTTTTTTGCCTTTTCTTTTCGTTACTTATTATCCCATTTATCCTTACGTTTTATAGATATTTTTAACCTCTTTGTCTCTCTATAAAGAAGACAAATGGTTATCAATTATCAACTGATAGTAAATTCTTTTTCCTTTTATTTTCCTTCTTTGGCTATCACATAAAACATTTCAATCATAACTGTGTTTACTTATTTTTCAAATTGATGATTTAAGAAAAACTGGATTTAACTTGTTGATGAAATATTATTATATCTGTTTCTACACAACATGCACGTTAATAGAATCGGTGAGCTTTGAAATGAAAAGTTTATATACTTCAACAACTATTTTAAAATTGTAATGCATCTTTTTGAACTCACAAACATATTTTTCATATTGTAAATATCATAAATAAGGATTATTTATGGAGGTGTTATTGGTTTTAGTTTTTTGATTTGAATGTATTATGTTTTTATTGAATTTAAAAGAAAAAAAGAAGAATAGACATGGCATTCAGACGTATTAAATGAATGTCACAAACTTAATATATGAATCTTTATTTATATTGTATATGTATAAAACTAAACACAACTAATTTACTCAATTCACAAAGTCTAAATTTTTTATTTTTCTGTACTTACTTTTCCGAATTCAATTAATGAAAATTTGTCATCTTTACTAATTTTAACATCATATTATAATTTTTGTCATAACATTGCCATTATTCCTTTTTAGTTCTACATAGTGCAGTTCCAGGTATATACCTATTATAATAATGTAGTTATAAATTAACCATTTTGTTTTATTCCTGAACTTTGAATTGAGTAGCAAACTTATTTATTACAATTTCCTATTACTTTCATCGTTTTATATTTGTGCTGTTATTCCATTAAATCTGTTTCTCCGTTTAGTGTTCTATCTGTGGGTCTTACACATAAAACAAGGGACAGCTCCTTTACACTATTCTCAATCCTTGAATCAATTAGTTTCAAGTTTTTCTTCTTTCTTTAGTGACAATTTTACCATCTTTCTATTTGCAAATTCACCATTTCCCTATATTACAAAATCACCGTTATACTTCTATGGCTTTAAGTAGTGCCATTCCAAATTTATCCTCTTCCTTAATAGGGTGGCTGCTAAGTTTAGGAACACTATTTATTTGTGAGATTAACGCTCCAATTATTTATAAATTGGATTCTTTTTAAGATCAAATTATAAGTTATCATAGCATTTTAGGGTCGCAGTTTAAAAGTTTTGGATAATTTTAAATATTATTATTTACATTGCATATATATATATATATATGGAAAAAGATCTCATTGTCTTCTTTTTTAACATAAATTGGACGTTCAATTCATATTTTCCCCGATACTTTTATGACTTTATTCAATAACAAATGTGTCAATCTCTATAATTATACATATATAAGAAATCGAGATAGTTGGATTCATTCTATGAAGCACCTGCACTTCTAATAGGTTAATGTACGAGTGTTGGATGCTTTGGTGTCCTTTTTTATAAACATGGGGAAACTCGGGGACACTTCTTGGCCACGGAGGATTCTGAGTTAACTATGTAAAATACTATAGGGTTCTTTTTTAGATAGCTTTACAAAAAGGGGGGGTTGATATGTAAAAGAATGAAATAAAACCCTAAACCACCTTAAGCCGCCAGCCCTTTGAAATGTTAAAAAAGAAGAAAATAAAAATTTAAAAGTTAAATCCCTAACTACACAGAGTCTTCTGATTTATATAGGAAAACTCTTACCAACCCTTTGATCAAATCGGCCCTTAGATACATGTTAGATCATAAGTCAATGTAATTAATGAACAGCATGCCTAAGGCTGCTGGTAGGGTCAGTTTGTCTCCTTGATTGAAGGAGAACCTTGTATATATCTGTGTATTGCTTTTAAGTAAAATATATCAATGTAGACTAATCAAGAGAACCTTGTATATATCTGTGTATTGCTTTTAAGTAAAATATATCAATGTAGACTCTTAATCTACATGGTATCCCATGTATTCCTAGTGTATTACATGGTCTGTTACATGATATCAGAGCCTTGTTTTGGTTTCTGTTTCGGGTTTCTGGATTGAGATACCAGAATTTGTTTTCTGCCTTCTGAGCAGAATTTCTGGGTTTGTGGGTTTGTTGTATATTTGGGTTGTTTCTTTCAGCATTATTGTCTGCCTTGTGAGCAGAGTCTGATTTCACCTCAACGGATTGTCGCCGTTCCTCTTGCGCCGCGGTCGTCTCTCTGTTTCTGACCTGGCTGTCCGGTTAATTTGCCGTTGAATCTCCTTTTGTGCAATCACGTTTTGCTCGTCCGTTTCCAACGAACCTTGATGTTCCTCTGTCGTCTCTCCTGTCCGATTTGTTCTTCTAGATTGCGTTTCCGGAATTATGTTTTATATTCCAAAGTATCTTGAGTTTCTTGTTTTGAGTTGTATTGTCTTTAAGACTATATTATAAGTATCCGTTGCAAGCTGAGCGTGATTAAAGTCCATGCTTCAGCTTGACGGGGAATGTTAGAGCATAAGTTAATGTAATTAATGAATAGCATGCCTAAGGCTGCTGTAGGGCTGCTAGAGCTGCTGGTGGGGTCAGTTTGTCTCTTTGATTGAAGGAGAACCTTGTATATATCTGTGTATTGCTCCCAAGTAAAATATATCGATGCAGACTCTTAATCTATATGGTATTCCTAGTGTACTGTTACAATACATAATATCAATTATTAGCTCCTTTAGTTGATAATTTTATTTGGCTTCACCTTACCAGTTTGATTCTAGAGTTTCACCTAACTAGTTTGTCTCCTTGATTGAAGGAGAACCTTGTATATATCTGTGTATTGCTCCCAAGTAAAATATATCGATGTAGACTCTTAATCTATATGGTATTCCTAGTGTACTGTTACAATACATAATATCAATTATTAGCTCCTTTAGTTGATAATTTTAGTTGGCTTCACCTTACCAGTTTGATTCTAGAGTTTCACCTAACTAGTTGTATCGTGAGTTTTTTGGTTCTAATCTGAATTCTGCAGTTTAGTTTTATTTTTTATGCCAATATGGTATGGCATAATTAACATTTTGTCATTTGTTCTTGTGAAACTGGCGTTCTTTCTTTGAACAGGATGGCAATTTCATGGTTGGATGCATGGCATTTCCACAGGTTGGCATTTATTTCATTCTTGTAACCTATTTGGCATTCTAGGATGTTTCATTAGTATGAACTATCTGGGCTTCTTTTATATGCAATGGTGAGGGGTAGGGAAAGGCCTAAGCAAACTTGGAAGAGGGTGATTGAATATGAGTTTATTGGGGATTGAGGAAAATATGACAGTGGATAGGAAGGAGTGGAGGGAGAGAATTTATGTTGTTGACGCGACTTGATTTCACGGTTTCGTATGATGGTTCATGTTAGCCGACCTCGAATCATTTCGGGACTAAGACTTTGTTGTGTTGTACTTGGACATGATGATTATTACATGCTAACTGTTAGTACTAATATTGTCTTCAAAATAAGTGCAATAAAGCATAGCTTTAATTGTCTTCAATCCAAAAGTACAAACAAAAATATATCCAATTAATTGATAAAAAATAGATCTTCGGTAAACATGGCTCTAAAAATGAAAAATAAGAAACATAAGAAAAATTATTGTAAAATATGATCATACAGTGATAAAAATTTAAAATGAGTAAAGAATTAATAATTCCTATTCCAACAATTTCAAGTTCTTTTAAGCTTTGTAATATACTTAAAGTGGAAAGGGAATGAAGCCTAGGATAGATAGAGTGGTGAAGAGCATAAATTGCAACTAAAACAATTGGGTCAATCAGTGAGTGAAGATGAAGCAGGATTCTAAAATTGTTACAGAAGTTTATGTTTATTATTCTTACAAAAATCAGGAGAGATTTATAAAGTAAATTCCCACCTGCTAAATAAATAAATAGATAAAACTTACGAAGTTCAGTTTCCAATCATGCATGCACGTGGCATGCATATAATTGTTTGTTATCCTATTCTTTTGGTTAGGTTTTTCAATTTTTGACGGTTCTTTAGCATCCAACCTATGGGCTTCTGATTTTTGTTCACTTACAATCAATTTCTCTTCTAATTTTTGCTGTGCCATGACTATCCAGATTCCAGAATTTCAATTATAACATGTTAGGTTAATGTCGGAGAGAGAATTGATGACCTTTTTTTTTTTTTTTTTTGACAAAGATAAATTGCCACTAGATCTATGGTGCCACTACTTTGAAACGAACTTCGTGGACTTGGAATTGGGAATCTGATAGAAACAAGTTTAGAAAAGGCCAACAGATACAAATCACAGAAAGGAAAACAACCAAAGATGAACTGACATTGTTGAATCAAGATATGAACCAAATAGAGAAAATGGTATGCAGAACTGGGAGAAATCCCAAATCCACCCAGAACCTAAGTTCTCTACTCAAATAGTACAGCCGACTCCCTTAAAAGAGCCAAGCAGAAATACCCTACTACCTGCTAGAGTTACCACTAAAATAGAGCACAGCATAGAAATAGCTACTTGTAAAACTCATTATCAGATTCTTTATCAAAATGTACCAAGTTGAGAAGTGAAGATCTGACTACTGATTAATTATTAAACACTATATAGTAACACCTCTCTTATCGTTTATTTCAATGAAATTACCTGGATAAATAAAAGTTTGTGAAGCCCTGGTTTCCCCTTTTTGCGGAATACTTTGACAATATATAATCACACTCCTTTGAAATTTATTTCAAGCAATTTGATCCTGACTAAAAATTGCTTCATTTTCCTTCACTGCTTATGTATCAACTAGCAAGTTATACCACATTTCGTTAAGGATGGAACAACCTGCAAACTCATTATCATAGTTGTTAAATCGAGATTCTACTCGCGACTCGAAATCCTCATTTTGTGAATCGGGACTAGTGAATTGAACCGAATCGTAAGAGTCGGATCAAATTCAAAATATTATAAAAAATAAAATATTAACCATTTTTACCTTTAAATATTAGTCTAAAAGTGCAATTTTAATATCCAAATAGAAATTATATCAAGTTATGAACCAAACACTTAAGTTAAAATTCAAATCTAATGCAATCCTAATAAAACTAATTGCCAAAGAATCATCATCAGAGACAGAAAGTTGAAGAAAACGAAAAGAATAGAGAAGGAAAGTTGAAAAGAACGAAAGAAATAGAAGAGAGAATGAAAAGAAAAGAAACAGAGAGAAAGAAAGAGTTGGAATTTGTAAAGTCTAAAGAGGCTCCTACTTGTATTCCATAACTTCTTAATTATTTTTAGTTCTGCACACACTTATTTTGCTCTTTAAAAATTAAAAACAGTTTTTTCTTTTTTAAATGGAGTTCATGAATTGACTGAATCGGCCGATTCACCACTGGTTCGGCCGATTCATGTCCGATTATTTATGATTTCGAGTCGTACCATAGATACGACTCGAAATCAGACAGAATCGGATCGAATCGTATGAGTCGCGTCGACTCGTACGATTCTAACAACTATGCTCATTATATGCAACTCTTTCTGTCAGGATATTTGAATTATTATTATCAGTTTGGATTTGATGTGGTATCAAATTTTTTTTGTGGTTATCTATCTTTGCATTGTTCTGCAGTTATTTTATTTTGTAGTGTTAAGGCTTTCGTCACAATAGTTTTGAAAATTTTGTTTACTTTTTCAGTGCAGGAATGCTATATGGCTTCCTGGACCTGTGCTTGAAGCCACTTTAACTACCAACATTTGCCCATATTGCACTCCAGGTCTCTACTGACAATACTTCCCCTTTTGTTTTAATATAAATCATATGCATTTTGGATATCAAGTTCGGTTGATTGTTTACATTGAGCATGGGTAGGTATTGATTAAAGGCATATCTCTCTCTTTCGAGCAGTCACAGCTAAATTATTGCATTGCCTAAGATTTTTAAATCTTCATCTAAATGTGATCATGAACTAATATTAATATTTTTGCTACATTTTTATTTTGTAATTCAACTTGATACATCATAATTTAAATGGCACAAGACCAGACAGAAGGTATCAAATATTAATATGAATTGGGTCTTCAACTACGAGCTTAAGCTTTTAGTTCAATTGGGTCCATGACATGGTATCAGACCCATGGTTCAATGTTGGTCCCCTGCTGATATTAGCGTCACGTACCAAATGAATTGGGCGTGAGGAGGCGTGTTAAACATCCCATATTGCTAAATTTGGAAGCTATATAGCTCCTTAAATATGTGACGCAAACCTCTCCCTTTGAGGTGCCTTTTGGGGTGACAACCTCATTAAAAGTATTCATGCATTTTATATTCCACTCAGATTATCTCATCAGTGTTTTTGGTGGTACCTACTGTGCTCTCTTGATTCACTAATCATGCAAATTATCTTTTAGGTCCTGTTTACTTGATTCAGTTTAAGTTTCGGCAGCTTGAAATCCCACCAGGTTTTGATGTCAACCACTTAGGTAAGGGAAGATTCAGCATTCTGAAGGGACATACTTCACAATAATCTTCAGTGAACTCTACATTATGTAATATGGAACTCTTTTTCTATAAACACTGTTACAACTTTTGCATCTCGTTTTGAAACTTAGGCATATTAGGTTTGGTTTCAGTTTTACCTTCAAATATTATGTTATATTTTTAGATGTAGAATTAGGCTTGTTGACTATAACTGCAGAGAAGGAAAGCTTTTCAGTATTGATGTTGTTCCAGAAAGCAATGTGACTCAACAGCTTTTAATGTCTAAACATGTTAATTTATCTGAATATAAGCTCTTACTGCTTTTAGTTTCTATGATTAAGAATGTGTTTCACTCAATCGCAATTACTATGCCAAACAGATCCATAGATATCTTTATGGTCGTAAGGTGCCTTTCAGAATCAATTGACATAAGTTTACCAAGACTAATTAATCATGTCATGCCATATTCTTGCTAGGGTGGTATTTATGAGCTATCGTTGTTGTGTGTGCAAACTCATAGTTTCTGGTTCTCTTAGTAGTTTATATGAGAAATGATGTTATTTCCCTGGATTTGATTGTCTTTCTTCTCCCACTGTCCTCTTCTTTTTGGCCCTCTGCAGTTTCTTAGGTTTTGTCCCTTTGAGACCTGTTGTAACAGATTGAACAAGCCATTATAGGGCTTCAACCTCAAAGCTTAAATTTTGTTGGAAATAGATAGTAGTGTTTATTTTTCATTCCTTTCATATCGTCTCAACTATTTTGTAACAGCCTTGAAGGAACTAATCAACCCCAACTACAGTAACTACAGATCGTAGACTTGCATAATTTTTAAATACAAAATAAAACGACGTAAAAACTTAAACTAAACACACCTAACCGATACATATATAAGAAAATAGACCATGTCTTAATTAGTATACCTACTTTCTTTTAGTCATAGAGTGTGTTGCCTAGACATTTGAGCTCCTGATGGATTTTGTTGTTGCAGATCCTGTTTGCTGTGGCTACCAGAGCTGTAGGTTCATAACATAGTCACTTTTATTTATGAGCAAAGATTGAATCATTTTAGTCTAGATTGTCTTCTCCCAAGTTGTATTTAGTTAATTTCATTTTCAGCTCTTCTTCGTGTGTATGATGGTCAATTTTCCTTGTGAGCAATGATCAAATCATTTTAGTTTAGACAGTTGTCTCTTGTAGACATTTAATATCATTTCCAGCTCTATTCTGTTTCTATTTTCATATCCCTTCTTTATAATGGCCAGCAAAGTACTTCATCCCTTTTTTCTGTTTTCGTTTTGCTGAAAAAAATTGTTCGCACATTATTTATATTGATGTTTTGTGCAAGTGGCTTTCATATCTGATGTTGGGTTTCTTTCACATGGTGATCAGGTTGTATTGGTGGTTGTGATGAGACTCTAAGACAGTTAGTTGAGATATGTGGAACTGGTTCCCGTGCACAAGGTCTGTAAACATATTCTCTGGATTTAACAATGGCATATGATTTTCTTAATCTGAAAGAAAGTATGATATGATTGTTGTTTCACTGTTCTTGTTCTTGGTAATCAGTTTTGTTGGTAAAAATTGACTAGAATCAGGAAATTGTAACACCAGAGTCAAACATGGGGCTTCAAAAGCAAAAGCACCTCATTGTAATTTAGGAAATTTCATTTTATAATTGTACTGTTTTTAAAGATTGGTTTTTTCAAGTGAACCTCTATTTTCCTTGTCCATCATTTAAATAAAGTAGCATTATGAAAATAGTATGGAGCTGTATTAAAGACATATTTAATGCAATTATTCTTCTGTGATCCTCGTTGTCATGGAACCAATTGAACTAAAAGTTTAAGCTAATAGTTAAGGCCCAATTCATATCTGACACCCCTGATAGTTAAGGCCCAATTCATATTAAAATCCGAAACTCCTGAAAGCAAATGCCCACTGGGCTTGAAGCGTGTGTGGTACAACACAAATGGGATTTATTGAACTAAAAACTTAAGCTGATAGTTAAGACGCATTTCATATTAATATCTCCCAGTAAATAAATGCCCACTGGGCTTGAAGTTTGTACAACACAAGCCCATCTTATCATGTGTTGAAATTAAATCACAAATGATTGTCAGGAATCGAACCCTTGATGACTTGGTCAAAGAGGTTCTTATACCATATTATGGAACCAATTGAACTAAAAGCTTAAGCTGACAGCTACGGCCCAATTTATATTAATATCTGACATTTATAATTGTGTACAACTACTATAACAACAGTTCAATATGTTCTACAGCAAGAGGTCGAACTCCTACTACTACATCCAACAACCTCCAACAAAGTAACAGTAGGCATGGTACTTGCATTCACTGCCAGCAAATTGGGCATTCTTCTAGTGATTGCCCTTCACAGCATCCATCTTCTCGGCGTGCTCAGTCCCATGGAATGAATCAACAAAGCGGTACCACTGTGAACTCTTCCTTTAACTTGATAATTGATGATTGCTTTAAGAAGATAATTTTTTTCTTTTTCTTTTTCTAGTTAAATTAACCTGATTTAACATTTTCATCATGACGTTGAATATGGTATTAGAATGCTTCATGTGCGGTGTCTCATATCATGGGATAATAAATGGCTAGCCTTTGATAGGTACTTTCGATATTTGTTGGGAGTATAATCACATTGGGCACTTTGCCATGGATGATTAAATTTGATTGTGCTATATCTTTGCCTTTGAATGTGAGGAAATATAATTGACAGTTTCATGTCATCAAGGATTATGGAAGGCAATTAGATGATCCAAAATCAATATGAATTTTTCAAAACAATGTAGCATTTTAGATGCTTCTTTTTCTATCTGTAAAACCAGAGAGAGAGAGAGAATTCCATATATTCAATTGTAGAAAGGTCCACCTATATATAAGAGTAACCTGTATTAAAGTTAATTACATAATTACATTCCTATGATTAAAGATTTGATTTGGGGATTTAATATCTATACAGCTATATGTTTATTATATACAACTAACTATATGTATTTATGATATCAAAGGGACATAGCTCAATTGGTACACCTCTAAAGGAGGTTGTGGGTTCGGGCCCATCTTCTCACAAAAAACAACTAACTATATGTATTTACGACAGTATCTAGAGTAGAGGTTTGAGTTGTAAACCTATCCTAAGGCAAAATGTAGGAAAGGAATTCCCCTCTCGTCTCTTCATACTTTTATCTTTCTTCTTTCTCTATCAATTTGAAGAACCGTACCACTTAAGCAAACATTAAATCAAGTTGACATATTTAATGCTTTTAAGGTTATGTTTGAAAGGATATACTCAATCACGTTATCCCGTTTGATTGCATCCAGGAAAAAAATCATATTGTAGGTGGTCTTATTCTAATTCATAATTATCCATTACATGCAAAAATGCATGTAATCAGAATTTGATTTTTTCTTTTTTAAATTTTGAATTTTTATTAAATTCTTATCATTACATGTAGAAACACTAGAAAGGTTGAGAGAAATTTCAATAATCATATCTATTGGAAACAACACAGGTATACAAGAGTGTATAGCTAAACTAGGAAAACCTGATATATCTAATTCCTATAATTAAGCTGTATATGTTACTGTCTCTAAAGTATGAACTTAACTTGGTGCTTATGATATTTATGATTTAGAATTATGTTTTTATGTGATTTTGTTTTGTTTGTGGTCATAATTTTTTTCTCTTTTGGTTTATGCTTTAACTAGAGTATATATATATATATATATGTGTGTGTGTATATATATATATATATATGTGTATATATATATATATATATATATATATATATATATATATGTTCTTTTTGTGCCTCGTGTTCGCGCCTTTCCTTGAGCCTAGCTCCAGGACCTCTTAGTGCCTTAGTGTGCCTTGCGCCTTTAACAACTATGAGAATACAGAAGATGCTGGAGAACACAATAGGAGGCGGAACTTCGGCGTCACACGTCCTCATGCGTTGGCACGTAGAGGTGGTAGAACTTGTGGGGTGCGTCTGTGACAAGTGCTTGTCAAACGGTCATCCTATTTTGGGTAAACGGCGATCGGAGCACTGGTCCTTCTGATATAAGCAGTGAAATGAACTAAGACTTGGTTGGAACCCTAAGTCTAAAAGGCCTGCTCACTAGGGCAAATTGTGAAGTTGAAAGAAACAACCCTTGAAATCTCAAGCCAGAAAAAATTTCTGCTCACAAGGGCAGCTCTCAAACCCAGAAAATTTCCTCTGCTCACAAGGGCAGCTCTGATACCATGTAGAAGAGAAATCTCAATAACCATCTATTTGCAAACAATATAGGTATTTATACAAGAGTGTATAGCTAAACTAGGAAAAGTAATATATCTCATTCCTATAATTAAGCTATTGACAACTATGCTGTTTACTGCTATTCACATTCTAACTGTAACATTACAAAAATATCTAGCTGTGATCTTTGATTAGCTCCATGATTGTAGGAACTAGCCATCCTTGATTTAAGGAGTGTCTTGTATATAATTTGTATTCCTCTTAAGTTAAACATATTTATGTAGTCTTTTGATCACGGGGTATCCTATGTATTTCTCCTATTTACATGGTATCAGAATCTAGTTTGGCTTCTATTTTTGGTTTCTAGGTTGAGTTTCCTAGAATTGAGTTTGTGCTATGAGTTGCTACTTCCTGTCGTGAGAAAGTCCTTGGCTGAAACATTTTTTCGTCTCATCGCCTCCCTCACCGATTTCCCCTGTCACTGATCAACCAGCCTGCACGGTCCGGTCAGTCACTGGAATCACTGCAAGTGAGTTACACGCTCTGCTTGTTTTTGTTGGAATGACGTCCACACATGAGGGCATTTGGGATGTCCTTTTCCGGCACTGTCGCCTCTCTCTTATCTCTCTGCCTGTACGGTTAGTTTTCTGATGAATCCCCTTTGTGTTGACATTGCGTGTAGCCTCTTGCCCTTTGCTTTGGTTCAGCTTCTCCATTTGCGATGAGGCTTGTTGTTTTGTTATCGTCTCTATCTGCTGGTCCGATTTGTTCTTTTGGGTTGTGTTTCCCAGATTACATTTTATATACTAAAGAACCTTGAGTTTCTTTGAGATATTATTTTGAGACTATGTTTGAGCATAGATGCTGTATTTTGAGTTTCTGCCTTGGGTGTTCAGTTCTGTGGAAACACTGTCGTTAGGGGCGAGAAACTTCCATGGGAAGGAGACTTGCAAGTTGTTAGTTGTATATGTAACAGGCTGGGCGTTATTAATATCTATGCTCCAGCTTGAGTGAAATTGTTACATAAATATGTAGTTGTCATCCTTGATTGTAAGAATCAGTCAACTTTGATTTAAGGAGTGATTTTAGGAATGTCTTGTATATATACATATATGTGTAAGTTATTAAAGGCGCATGGCGCACTAAGGCGCAAGGGGTCTTGGAGCCTTGGCGCATGGCGCGCACCATAGCGAGACAAGGCGCACTTTTAAAATTAAAAATTATAAACTATAAAACTAACATAAAAATGCAATGAATACTAAATTATGAAAATATCTTAAGCATAAATAATTTTTAAAATGCAAAATAAACTCCATATTAGGAAGATAAAGTTGAATACTAAATCCGTAGTGTTTTTCTTTCTACTAGACTTCTGTTGTTTCAATCCGTAGTGTTTTCTTTCTACTAGACTTCTTCCTCTTATAAAATACAATGACTCTGTCTCTTCCTCTTCAAATCATAAACGTACTATGTTTCTTCCTCTACTAATGATAAACGTATAATCTCCTCTCTTCTAATAAATGTATAATCTCTCTCTCTCTTTTAATAACTTTTTTTTTAAATAAAACTGCCCCTAACTGCCAAACATTCCAGAAAAACTGCTCCTAACTGCCAAACATTCCAGAAAACTGCCTCTAACTGCCAAGGCGCGCCTTGATGCGCCTTTGGCAACTGCTCTTGGCGCAAAATGGCGCACCAGGCGCCCGCCATGGCGATTGCGCCTCGCCATGGCAGCCCCATGGCGCTAAGGCCTGCGCCTGGTACGCGCGCCATTAATAATATATTCATGCAGTCTTTCACATTACATAGTATCCCATATATTATATGGTATTTTACACTTATCACCATCACCACTTTCTACTTCAAAAAGAAAAAAAAGAAACTGAATACAAGAACAAAAAATCATTAGCCTTTGCATTTTTTTATTCCTGCAACCATTGGAGTGGAATTGCATTTTGAAATAGCATCACACTCCATTATAATTTATATCACAAGTTCGATTACTTTATAATGCATTACATCCTACCAAATAAAACCTAACGGCTTAAATCATTAAAACCCTTGATGAACTTCAATTGTTCACGACTTGCTCCATTTTTTTCCTTATTTATTAGCACTCTTATAGTGATCTGTTTGTTCTTTTAAAGCCTGCTACTGTGGAATCAAAGAAGATTGTGAGACCTAGAAGCATGGTTTTTTTTTTTCTTTTTTTTTTCGGTATTTATCTTGCTAGACTTATCTTAATGGTCTCTCATCATTAAATGTGTACATCATAAATAATACCTGCTGATATATTGCTTTTAAAGATGTAGGGGAATCTTCAGTGCCATGTGGGACATGTGGAGCAACCTGTGTTTTGCGTACGGCAAATACAGCAAATAACAGGGGAAGAAAGTTTTACTCATGCCCGTCAAATGGATGCAACTTCTTTGCGTATAAATCCCGTGCCTTGATTACTGAGCACATTTCATCTACAATTTTGCTTCACCTTGCTATCTGAATAAGATAAAGCCTACTTAAGTGAATCTAAGGAGAAATTGAACAAAAATCCATATTAGCTGAATATTAATGTTAAAAAGTTTGCTTTGTGTTGATGCAGATGGGAGGACAGCTTGAGCAATAGCAACAATGAGAGAAATGCTGGTCGTTCAAATCAGGGCAGGCGGGGTGGCCGTGGGAGAGGTGTTCAAAATGGAGGACGTGCTGCTGACAGGACGTTTGTATCAGCTACTGGTGATCCCATATCTGACAGAAGATGTTACAGATGTGGTGATCCATCACATTTCGCCAATGTCTGTCCGAATTGAGGTTCCAGCTGATGGAGAAGTACATGGATATGAAAAAGTAGGTCTGTCATCGTGGCTATTTAATGCTGTTGCTAATTTACAAAAACAAAGTAGGAATAACTTTTAATCGATTCTATATTAGTTACAATGCTAAATAGAGAGTTACAGTGGGCATATCAGGCATCAGCTGATGCGGATAGGGTAGTCAATTCAAGCATTTATTTTGGGACTTCAGGACGATTGGTTATGTGGTTAAATGGAAGAAATTCATTATTCAGCCTAATGTAAATTATTAGGCTTAGATTATCATGTGGTCGTGTGATTAAACACACTTTGGTCTGTATAAATGGATAAGATAGTGGATGAAAAAGGAGGCAAATGTGAGTTGCTATATACCGCACCCAAATTCCAGTCCACCGTCCATTTGTGACATATTTAACCTCCTCACTTTTTGAAACAAAAAAGTGGAATTTTCTCAAATCCTGATTACCTTCTTTGCATTTTCTCTCCAAAATCATAAACCCGAACAACAATAATTAAAATTATGAAAATAATTGATATGTGACAATCCGAACCTCGAAAATGGATGATTACGAGTCGGAAACATTAAGATTTGTATTTTTTATCAAAGAACTCATGAAGATAATATATATTTTTCATGACGATTTTGCATTTTTCGTCACAAAAAATAGGAGAATTTTTAATTTTTCGCCACAAAAAATTGAATGATTTAGTATTTTTCGTCACTAAAAATTTTACGATTTTGTATATTTCAAAATTTGGCCTAAACGGATGCGTCATACCACTCGACCCATGGCGGGAACGGATGTGGCGTACCACTCGACCCATGGCGGGAATGGATGCCGCATACCGTCTGACCCATGGTGGGAACGGATGCGGCATACCGCCCGACCCATGGGTCGGACGGTATGCCGCATCCGTTTAGGCTAAATTTTAAATTTTCTCTCAAATTTTTTTTTCTCAATTTTGACAAATTTTTTATGGCAAGGGCAAAATTGTCCAATGGAAGCGATGATAGGGAATTTGGGTGCGGTATATAGCAATACCCATTGCCATATTAATAAGAGGGAGGGAGGGAGGGAGTTGTTCCTAATGAATGTCTCACAAAATGCCCTTAGTGTTTGTTCAAATATCAAAATATTTATTTGTGTTACTTGGTTTATTCTGAAAGTGAATTACTGGTAAATTAAATTGATTACAAAACAAGCATTTATTAGTTTTTATATTTTTATATATATATATATATATATAACTTTTCATTATTCATCCACATCAACAAAGTAAAAAGTAATTTATAAGAGTGCCACGTTTTATTTGAGAGAAACGATGCAGGTTAACCATTTTTCTCTTTTTGTTTTTGTTAGTGTTATTGTGTAGGAAAAAAACTCCTGTCAATTCATTGTGACTATATCGAGTTATTATGCAGATGACAACACTAATGAGATGGATGACGTTGATAAAAATTTAGTTTTGCAATCATTATTTATGTCAAGAATTTATGTCTTATTAAGGATGAATGTATGTTCTACCTATATTGATTGTTATGCTAAAGGTACATTAATACTCAATTCTTAAAATCCATAGAAACTGCGCATTTGTCAAGTGTTTCAATCATTAAAATCATTATATCTTGATCTTGAATTTTTTTTTTTGTCCATAATGAATATTGTAAGGGTGATAACAACTTTTCATAGTGCAGTCTTAATGAAAGTGTCATAACTCGTTTTAAATTATGAATAGTAGTTACTAGAGGATTAAATCTCGTCAATGAAATTAAATTGAAGTAATCATTAACTTTGTAAAATAGTGTGGTTACAGTGATTTTAATTGTCATCAACGTTAATTTAGTAAGATTAATTCTTCATTTGAATACTTGAAAGGAAAACGTTCAACATTTTTCCTATAACAGTGAATTTTTTTCCGCATTCGAAATACATAAATAGTTTGTTTGAATTGTTTTCTCTTTGTCAAAATTTGTTCAGCTCTTAATTTTTTTTTATTTGTTCGTCATATCGTTTGGTTTTATGGTGATAATTTGACACACACGGTTAGAGTTCGACTTACGCTTTTATCGTATAGACGATTGTCGATTGAGGTAAAGTCTGTCTTAAAGAGACTGATTTCATCAGGTATCAGAATCTTCTTCTTCCGTTCAGCTAGTCCATATGAAGGTTTATTATAATGAGTTTATTGTAATTTTATTAATTTTGTGCTTCAATTCAATAAAATTATTATTATGTTTCTATTGTAGTTTCTTTTATGAACTGATATTGCTAATAGATGTTCATTACTTTTTATACGCATAAGACTACATATGAGTTTACGGATAAAAGTACATGTTAAAATTAGTATAAGCGCGATACTTAAAAAGTATCTTGTAGTCTCTGATTCTCTATCATGATTAAAAATATGTAAATGCATCTCATTTCTGTAGACCTGGTCAATAGTTTGATACTTTACGGACAAGATGATGCCTCAGTATCCATCACTTATGGGTATGATTTTGCTTGAAGAGGATAAGAAGATGAAACTAGTGTTTAAAAGATCATCATTTTGGATTTGGTGATGGGAAACAAACAAAGTAGCAAAGAAGATAGAAAATAGGCTTAATACGTCATTTGCCCTCTGAACTTGTCCAAAATGGTAGATTGGTCCTCTGAATTTTTAAAGTGTCTCAATAGCCCACTGAACTTGCATAAAATATTCAGTTAGCCTCCTAAACTTGCATAAAATGTAATCAATTAATCACTTGGTGGTAAAAAAAAAGTAAATTAAATGCAGAAGATATGTTGCACGCATCTTAAAAAAGTAAAATGACCAAGATCGGGGTATGCGATTATAATATTAGAGAAGAAAATGTATTATAGTTGAATAAGTAAGAAATTCTTTTTTAACATGTTTTAATATATTTTTTTAACATGTTTTAATATATTTTGTGAAGTATGTAATAACATTCTAAGGCACGTGTAACATATCTTCCGCATTTGACTTACTTTTTTTTACAACCGAATTATTATTTGATTACATTTTACACAAGTTCAAGGGGCTAACTGAACATTTTATGCAAGTTCAGGGGGCTATCGGGACACTTTGAAAGTTCAGGGGGCCAATCAACCATTTTGGACAAGTTCAGATGGCAAATGATGTATTAAGCCTAGAAAATAAAAAGAGAGAAAATTTGTCACTATGTACCCCTTTGACGTTTCTAGGTGTTTGTTTATTGTAGGTCTAATTGAAAGTTTAGGCTTTGTGCATTGTATAGCTATTGCTGAGACTACCTATTCCGTTTTGAAATAAAAAATACATTTTGTGACGTTATACGTTTAAAATCAACTTTAAAATTGAGGATAGTGCAAGTATACATTTTGTTATCTATTTAAATGATTTTAGTTTTATCAAACATTCTTTTGCAAGGGCAAAATTAAAAAAAATATATAATAATATAACTTGAAATAATATTTTTAAAATAATATTTTTATTAATCTTAGCTTGGCCAATGTAATATAAAAATATATTATAATAACCTCCATTTTGTTTTTTTAAATTTATAAAAATATTTAAATTTATATACAACTAATATAATAAAATTTAGGTTATATAAAGGAAATACAACCAGCTTATTATTAAAAAAATATATAATTTGTTTGTTCTCCTTCCTTTCCTCTTGTTCAAACGTTCCTTTTTTATTATATTGCGGATTTGACAGTTCTTGGACCATGGTACTCACCCCGCTTTAGTTCTGTCTCGTCCCAATTTCTATATAAAAAAATAATATTCATACTTTTGTAAAATTTTATAATTTTGCTTATTATATCTTCCATTATTATCGTACAACAATATAAGTTCATTTAAAATGTTTGTGTGTTGAGTAAAAACAAATTGTATATGGTATCTATAATTTATTTTGGAGTTGGAAGTTAACTAATTTTCAATATTTCTGTAATGTATGTATAATTATTTTTAAAATTAATTCATTCGTTGTTATATCTTTTTATGAATTTTGATGTTGACTTGAAATTAAATTTTTTTATTTTTTTATTTTCAAGTTAATCTAGCCATTAAATAAATTTAATTATTACAATAAAGATAAATAATATTTTGATCGCATTTTAACTTATTGTTAATTAAACTTTCCAAAATATTATTATTTAAAAAAATATTCAAATAGATAAAATTTAAAAATGTATCATAAACAATATATAAAAAAATATATTAAATAGTGATAATTCATTTTATCACAATTGTAAAAGACACCAAATCATTATTAATTTAATTTAATTTATTTTTTTTTGTAATTATTAATTATTCTATTTGATGGTTTTTATCTCTAACCTCAAAGGGATTGGTAATGAACCCACATATATTAATTAACATACAACAAATTTAGGTTTACCTTTTGTAGCACATATTCATTGATTATCAACGGAAGAAACGAACCTGGCTATGTGTCACCAATCTAGATGAAGGCTACACTAGAGGAGCAATCACCGTAGTTCCATGAACTAAGAATGCACACCGAGATAGGAGGAGGGCGACATCTAGAGATAGCATGAGAGGAAGAATTGCCTTTTGCAGTTTCCGTGAATGCAGTATATTGCATTCTCTGTATTTTAGGTCTTTATTTATCTTCTCTGTTAAGTTTAACCTCCTTAGCTATCTATTTATAGCTAGGCTAAACCTAAACCCAAACCCCTAACCCTAACCCTAAGGTTACGAGCAGGCTTAATGGATCAGTAAATGGGCTAAGATTTGACTCCATTAATTCCTACATCTCCCACTGCACGTAACGGAAACATACTCCATTACTCCCTCTCGTTCATACTCGCAAATAGTTCGTGCGACCGATATACAATCGAGAACTCAAATGCTGTATACTCATTGGAGATATACAACCTCTAGCATTAATGTGTAATTAAGAAAAAATGTATGCTTTATTCTAGACTTTATATCACATCCACTGTATCATCTCAACAATTTATCTATTTTCACAAGTGTGCACAGATGCACAACTATCCGGATTCGCGAAACACAGAACCTTAAGATGTGAACTTAATAAAGTCTTTCCCTCTTACTACGTTCTTTCCATAATAATTCATTTTACTTGCCTAGTCGGTCCCTTTTCGAGCTGAATCAACACCTAGATATTGAGAGCACTCTAAGGTAGCCAAAATGAATTACACTTCTTGAACTAGTTAAGGGTACCAATGATAACTTTTCAAGAAAAACATGATTTCACGAAGTGAGTCTCACACTAGGAAAAAGGTGAGATTGTCCTTTTTTCCATCTCTTGATCACTAAGCACACATGGTATGAAAAACATGTGCTATAGTGTTCAACTCCTTCCATTTGAAGGAAGCACATGTATGTGCTCAAAGTAACACCATATGAAGGTTTCAGTTCCGATGTACCATAACATCCAACCTTAGTCTCTCTCATTATAGGACTACATTCGAATATTGCAGGTAGAAGATTTCATTAAATGACTCCGATTGAAATCTTAGATTGTAAATAATCTTTTGTATACATACTTATTCAGTTATATGTATATCTCTATCTTGCAATCTAATGAAATCAGATTCATTGTTACAACAAGTCGGCTTCAATTAAGCAAGTTCTCATTTACTAAAAAATTCGCCTCATCCTTATCTTTGTCACCACAATAACAAAATAAGGGTAAACACTCGTGTGAATGAGCTACTTATCTGTCCGACATGCTCAATTGTAAACATTCATATACAACATTTACATATATGTATTATAATCAATTCAAAAGTACTTTACTAAATTTGAAATACATGTTCTAAAAATTACATGTAACAGAAGTTTGTTTAGATCCTAAGCAATCCCAAACCTAATATGTTTCACAAAAACATCTATCATGACAAGTTTTGTTAGAGGGCCAGCAGCCATGTCATGAGTTGAAACATACTTTATGCAAACTTCTTTTCGTGGAACCAAATCTCTAAAAAGTGATACTTAATCTCAATATGCTTTGCTTTGCTAAGATCCTTAGCAAAAGCAATAATAAATTGGCTATCAGTGCTAATTATTACTGAAGAGCTTGTAGTAACAATATTTAGGTGATCCAGAAATCTATTCAACCAAACAGCCTATTGGGTTGTAGATGAGTAAGACATATACTCAGTTCCATGGTAGATAAGGCTATACAAGTCTGTTTTTTACTGTTCTAAGAAATTGCCCCATTTCCGAGAAAAAAGACGTAGCCAGGCGTGGATTTTCTCTCATCTAAGTCTCTTATCCGGTCTACATCTGTGTATCCTCTAGAAGACTCTTTCATTGGTAACATAGAGAATAGTCTATCGTTCCTTTAAGATATCTCAGTATTCTCTTCACAACAAATCAATGAGCTTGTCCATGGGATTGATATCTGCTTACCATCCTGATGGCATGGCAAATATCAGACCTAGTGTATAACGTAGAAAACATAAGGCTATCAACCACATTTGCATAAGGAACACTTTCCATTTTCTGGATTTCTTGTTGTGTCTTTGGAAACATCTTTGAGCTTAGAACATGATCTTTGCTCATCGGGCTGTCTATGGGTTTGCAGTCCTGCATATTAAATTGCTCAAGGACTTTGTTGATGTAAGTCTATTGAGACATGGCCACTAATTTCTTAGAGAGATCCCTTGTGATCTTGACACCAAGGATATATGCTGTTTCTCCCATATCTTTCATCTCAAAACTTGTACCAAGTCAAACTTTGGTTTGATTTAGATAAGTTTTGTCATTTTCTACAATAGGATATCACCGACATACAACGATAGAATGACAAACTTATTTTCGAAGCGCTTGGTATAGACACAATGGTCTTATTCAATCTGATTGAAGTCATTCGATGTCATCTTATTATGAAAATGAAGGTACCATTTCCTTGAAGACCATTTGAGGCCATATATCGATTTGATCAATTTGCAAACCTTTTGTTCAATGCCTTCTTGAATGAAACATACAGGCTGTTGCATGTAAATTTCTTCTTCCAAAGTGGTGGAGTTAGTGGAAGTTACAAACATTGATTTTCAAGTCTTCAAAGTTTATAAATACAACAGAAAAAAATCAGATTTAACCCCAAACAAAACACAACAAAAAACCAACATATACCCAACTTCAACACATATTTCAACGGACTTTCCGACCTCGGTTATGCTTAATTTCGATTTCTAAATACTCTCCAGCAACCAAAATCGAGCATCAAATTTTTCGTTTCCCAAATCCGCCTCCGAATACAAGCTTTTAATTACTTCAAAAATCAATGAAAATCTATTTTTCTGTCCTAAAAAAATCAGATTCAACTAGCCATCTTCCACCATATTTTTTGACTACCTCGAGTTCATTAATTCCAGAATGGTTTTTGTATTTGAATCCTTAACATACCAACTTCGATCTGAAATTTTCGTTTCGTCCAAAATCGTGCCCGAAATCCAAATTTTTAATCCATTTTCGACCCTCAAGACAACAAATTTGCTGAAATCTCAGCTCTAAAATTTCAGATTCGACCACCCTTTTCCTATAGTTTTTTCAGCCCCCTCGAGTCTGTTAAATCCAAAACTTTTTACACCGGTTTAATCCATTACATACCAACTTCGACTCTAAACCTTCGTTTCGTCCAAACCCTTACACGAAACCTGACTTTCTAAGCCATTTCCGACTCCAGAAATACCATTTATTTGCATTTTTATTCAATTAGCTCAAGTGCAATATTTTCCAACATTAATTCCACCCCTTCTGAGCTATGAAACTATTATTGTTGCTGACTCGTGGTCGTAATATTGAGAAAAATTTCACATTTCATTCCTGATCATTAAAATTGAGTTTGTTCTTTTAATTAATTTTTCTTCGCATACTTTTTTGCCATTAATTTATATTTCATTTCAGAATTTCTATTAATTTATGAGATTTACGTTGTAATTTCTTGATTTTCTTCACTTATTATAATAAAAGTATTATAAAAATCAATAAAAAATTTAAAATTTAAAAATATTTTATATGTGATTTTTATTTTTTGTTCTCCTTAATTAGTAGCCATGTGTGAGCTTGTTAGTCTTTTCTTATACGAGAGCTAGCAACTCAGGTGAGATTTTATACATCTTTGAATCATTTGTTAGTCTTTTCTAAACTTTTTAGGCGCAAAACTTTGAAATTAATTTTTGTGACATGCCCATGTCACATTTACGCATGTCAAGATTGAAATTGGGATATTTTTAAATATCTCTTATATTTCTTATTTATTTGGAAAATCTAGATTAATAACAATCAATTAATGATAGTGAAAAGGTTAAAAATTCTAAAAAAGAAAAAGAATACGGATTTAAAATTTTGGGGAAACAATGTGAAAAAAAGCAAAAAGAGGACATGCAAATAAGAGAGAGATGAGAGGATATGTTTGATGAAAAGTGGACATTTCTTTTGATAATGATATAATGATAATGCTATACTTTTTGGCTGCTACGTAAAAAACAACAAAACAATAACATACATGTGAACTTTCTTAACTCTCGTGATACATTACATTCAGAGATATCAAACAAAAGCAGCCTCGATATTTGTGTTGTGACCCTCATGCTCACTCAATTTCTTGTTAAAATAAAAAAGAAAGAGATTAGAATTTAGGGTTTGAGAGAGCATCTAAATCTAAGAAAGACATAAGAGAAGAACCTGTATACAAAGATAAAGCAAAGCATAATGAGGAGATTAGTCCATCTACTTTGTTGACCATATCCATATCCTTCTTCTTTAAGCACATCTTGTCCTGTTATCACACATTTACCAAACATATACTCCAAGCATTTCCCTGAGCTTGAGAATTCATTTATCAAAAATCCTTCAAATGGGTACTTAAACAATGATATATAATGCATGAATATCCAGTAATTTGGTATCCCTTTCTTTGATATGAAATACCCTGAGAACAAGAAGAATGAACCCATCACTCCTGATATCACTGAATTTCCAACTATGAAATTTGGTACCAAAGCACTCAAACATACCACTACTGAATTTGCTGTGTACAGAATCAGCCAAATTATTAGCAGAAAATGCATGAATGCTGAGAATTTTGGGTTTAGACCAACAAGGCAGTATAATGGGATTGAGAATAATATGGCTAGAATCAGAAGAAAAGGTAAGTATACTAGTCCATTTGCAATTGCATATGATGATACTCTATAGCTCCCACATGATGTTTCCTTCATCAGAATTTCCCTTTCTTGTAAGAATATTGGAAGAGCTTCTGTTGTGCAAGAAAGCAAGAAAGTTAGTATGAAAGCAAACAGGCCTACCTTTTCTTCTGCTCCTGTTAAATCATCATCTTTCACTTTGCTAAATATTGAACCCAAAACTATCCCACAGACCAGCATCTGAATTGTTCTGCACCCAAATAACTCCTTTGTTCTCAGTATGTTCTTTGAGAATCTGTGAGTCAGAATTACTGTTTCCTGAAATCTAGAATTGGCGAAACCTCGAGGGGCTTCAACTCCTACAGTACTCATGATTTCCTCATCTGCAACCTTAGATTGCTGCTGAAACAGCTGCCCAAGAGTCAACTTTCCACTTCCCTGATGCTGTTGTTGTTCATCCATCGCTTTCTCCTGCTGTTGACGAATGGCGTCGATGGACTCGATTGCAAATTCAACAACATTTACATGAAGAGGAAGCTGCAACCCCATTGCTCTTAAATCAGCACCAAGCTGATCCACAGTTCCATGGTGCAAAACCGAGCCATCAGCTATCACAAGTAGAGAATTAAACAGCTTCACAATCCGAAAACCGGGCTGATGAATACTTAGTATTATAGTTCTACCTCTTTTCTCTGCCATTTCCTTAAGCATATCAATAATCTGTAAAGCATAAGTGCTATCAAGACCAGATGTTGGCTCATCAAGAATCAAGACTTTAGGGTCATGTATAACTTCAACTCCGATGGAAACACGCCGCCTTTCACCACCGGAAATACCTCGAACCCTTTCGTCTCCGACACGAGTGGTGGCTACATGGTCAAGGCCTAGTTCTTGAATCAAGGAGTCGACCCTTGGTTTGAGGTGGGCTTGAGGAAGCCTGAGGCGAAATCTGGCACTAAACATGAGAGTTTCTTCAACAGTAAGAAGAGGGAAGAGAGTATCTTTTTGAGTTACATAACCTGAAATCTTGTTGAATTGAGATTTATGGAGAGAATTATGGTTGACTAGAATGGAACCATTTTGGGGAGTGAGTTTTCCAGATAAGACTTCAAGTAAGGATGATTTACCAGCTCCACTTGGACCAACAATGGCAAGGATTTCCCATGGTTTTGCCTTGCAATTTACATCTTTTAGAACATGCTTTACAGAACCTTTTTGATGTTTGACGTTAATGAAAGGGTTTTCTCTTTTGTTGATGGAAATGTTGTAGGAGATCCCTCTTGCTTCAATCTCACACCCTTGTTTCTTCATTCTGTCTTGTGTTTTCTCTCTTCTCTTTCTTGTGTTCAAAATTTTGTAAAATAATGGCTCAAATGGATGGTTTGTTACAGCAGGGTTCACGTGAAACGAAACTATTGTTCCCCCTTGCAGTACTATAATTTGTCATTTTCCATGCAATATATATATAAACACCAAGTTTGGGGTTAGAGTATATCCAACCTTCGTGCTAGTTCTTATATTAAGCACCGGGTCTTCCATGTCATACGAAAGATTCCCAATTCACATTTGGATACGTGTAGTGTGACCCCACATAATAATTAAAATAGTGGGACCTCTTATAATATGTGTGGGTCCGTGTTACATGTATCAAAATATGTATGAGCTCCATTTGACATGTATAACCGGATGCTTCTAAAAATTTGCCGCTTCGTGCACATAACCAAACTCCAATATTTACACTCTATAAGCATCCAATTATAATAAATCCACCGATCACGACAAATTAATTAAATTATATTCGTATTATTTTAAAATTAAAATATATACATAAAAATAGTAAAAAACTTAATCAAATAAATGCTCAATATATTAAACTCATTTCAATATGAGAAAAATTAATAAAGGAGTTTATTATACTTCATTAGAGATGCTCTAAGTTTAATTAATATCACCTAATTAACCAACTTTTTTATATTACAATAAATTCATTTCAAGAAAATCAAACAGAAAGAGTTTCTCGAATAGCGACGTACGTGAAAAAAACCACATATGAGAGAAAGAAGGGATAGTGACAGATGATTATTAAAAAGACATAATATGTCCAATTAATTAGACATGGAAAATGGTTTTAGAAATACATATATATTTTTTTTATAGTTTGTCTGATTTCTCGTTTTGAGACTCGTTAAATACTCTTCAAGGTGAATCTTCTCACAATTAAAGTTTTTTTTGAATAAGTTAAGATTCAAACTCGAAATTTAATTTAAGAACTTGAAACTCGTAACCACTCAAGCCAACCTTAATTGGTAAATGCACATTTTTTAGAACGTTGTATAAATTATTTTTGAAACATATATGTTAATGATCGATTATTAAATAGGGGAATTTACATAGAAATATAATTTTTAAAAATTATTTACTACTACTTCAAATTATTATTTAAATGATGTTAAAAAAATCATTATTTTCAATATATTTTAAGGATCGAGATTTATAAATTAAGAGTTTTTAATATATTTTTTAAGATTAAAATTTATGAATTGGAGTTTAAAATTTATAATCAATTATAAATACATACTTATTTGATATTTAAAATTAAGATTTGTGATATAATGTAATCATAAATTTTTTATAACTAATGTGATTTTGAGGTAACCAGCCCTATTAAATATCGTTAGAATCTCTACAAGTTAGGAATTTTATCTACTTCGATTAAATTAATTTAGGCCCACCAAAATAAATATGCAATAAACATAAATAAAGCAAATGAGATAAAACAAAGCATAAACATTACCAACATAATTTAAAACGGAATAATATAAGGATAAATATAATATAGAAGATTTATTTTCAAAAGGAAGAAAACTTATTATGCCGATAATCCTTTCAAACGAAAATAAAAATCATCGTCCCGAAGAAAACTGAACTATCACAAGGTTCGCTGTCGTTCGGTGATTTTTTCGATGATAGTTGATTTTTATCAATTGAAATAACTTCATGACATCAGTCTATTGGTACACTGTCATCCTACGTATATTCCGATGACGATATATTTATTATTCTCGTTACCTATATGACCCTTGAATGACAGTCTACTAAATAAAAATATCAAATTTTATTTTATGGGAAATTGGCTTCTTGGTTAACATGATGACAGTTTGCATATTGATTTATGTCGTTGTAGCATGTTTCAGATAACATAGGTCTTAATCAATTATGTCAATGATTTTTTTCAGATGACAGATTTTATTCATTATTTGTTTTCCTACTGTTGTTTAGATGCCATTTTTTTTTAAATTTAGTGTGGCTCATTGCTTTTTGTTATTTGTCTGATATTTCAATGAAATGGTTTCTGGTTTTTATTCAGATTGACATAGAAGTCAATTCATATTTTTACCTGAATAATGAACTAAACATATTTGTGCACATAAAATTTTATATACCAAAAATTGAATTTAATTAGAGACAAACTATTACTCATAATTTGTATATACACGAGTTTAATGCAATTCCTGGTACTAGCCAATAAGAAAATAAAAATAACATCGTCGATATGAATTAACTAGTTAATCTTCATTCCCCAAAAAGGAATTCGCAAGTGTCAAATTCTGCATAGAAAAAGCAATCATTCAGTTAGAACAAATATTTAAAACTCCAAGGCAACCCTAATTCATGCAGTAAGTATACTCCACCGATTCTCTCCCCTTCTTCATGACCTTTAACTTTCCACCATAAACCAATATAAATAGAAAATATGTTTACACTTTGTGTTTTACCCTTCAATCTCTAATCTTAGAAAAGTAAAAAAAAAAACTTAACTAATGTCAATTGCTTTCATCCGCAACCGCATAGTTTTGGACTTGGTTCAACTCGCTCAAGAGTTACCCATGTGGTTAGTGAGTCTTCAAGGTATCTCTTTTTCTACCTTCTTATACAGTCTTCTTCTTCCTGCTTTTCTTCTTACTTATTCATTTTTATGCATGCGGGTCCTCTCGATAGAGACATCTTCCATTTGTCATTGAAGATGAGAGGCCCCCAATACACCCCTTACGAATGAGGTGTCTATTAACTACATATCCGCTTCCCTATTCAATTCCCCTATAGACCTCCATTTGTGAAACAAAAAAAAAAGAACTAGATGAAGCTCATTAAGATATTAATAGTACATATAATACCATGCATACACTGATCAATTTATTCTTATTCTCAATTTTGGTTTAGGATTATGATTTATCATCCTAATGTTAGTCCTATAGGGATGATCTCTCTTTGCTAGCTCGTTTCTCGCCATGCATATCCCATTGCCACGGTTAGATTTGCCACTAGTTTTTATCTATTTCTTTGTTACATAATTATCCATGTTTATGTCTAATTTATCTATGCATTTGTTAGCTGATGTGGCATATCTATGCTCTGATGATAGAGCCCCGCATTGAGGGTCTCTTTCCAAGGCATGAACAAGTTGCTAAGCAATATAATAACAACAAGGTAGAATATAATGCAACTTCCAGGTGATGGAGGGAGGAGCATGCAATGAGGGCATGATGTGCAAGAGGGAGAGCACTAAGCAATTCCACAACTCGAAGATTAAGTTCCCCTTAATTTTCAAGTGTGTGAGGCCTAACTTGTTTGTCTAACTTGAAGATATAGGTTTTTTTTTTGTAGATTTTGTGTAATGCATAACTTCTTCCTATTTTGAAATAGAAATTAATCTACTTCCTGTTTTGAAGTAAACATACTTCTTCTACCTCTAAGTATAAGAGCATGCTAATCAGTTCACATATTCAAGTGAAAACATAACATTTAAAGTATTGAACATCTATGTTTGGCAAGTAAACAATTGATTATGGCCTTGCTAAGTCCACCCAAGTATTGAGTTACCATGTTCGGAACAACAATAAGAAAAGCATAACAAATAATTGATCTGATTCCTAATTTTTCTATCTTTACGATATCTGTGTTTGAATCTCTGAATTGATGTTACAAAAATCCATAAATTGGAATGTGGATAATAAAGCCAATGTATCAAAGATACTTTAATGGTAGAAATGATACCTTACAAACAAACAAACAAACAAACAAACAAGCTTAATGGTAGGAATGAGAAAGAGAAATAATGAATAAGATGCTAAGTGATGCATATGAATAGGGTAACTTCACGAAAACACCTGCTGGAAGTAAAACCTCTTAGTATCAGCGAAACTAAGTTGAGCTTTGCTTTGACAAAAACAGTGTCTATGACTAAGGTGTTTAGCAGGCTAAGCATAGTAAAATTAAGTTCCCATAGTCAATGAACATCTATGCTTGTTTAGCATGTTATGCTACACACATGTTTTAGCCCAACAGTAATAATAGATGTTCAACACAAAATATCAATGAACATTACAATCCCAGCAAATTCATAAGGACACTGACTCTGATTTTTCATACATATTCAAGTGAAAACAAACATAAAGTATTGAACATTTATGCATTTTGACCTTGCTAAGTCCACTCAAATTTTAAAGTACTTAGACCAACATCAACAACATTGATATTCATACACATACTAAATGAACATCTATGCTTGTTTGACATGTTATGCTACACATAGGTTTTAGCCTAACAATAATAATAGATGTTCAATATAAAATATCAATGAACATTACAATCCCTCCAAATTCATAAGGACACAGACTCTGATTTTTCATACATATTCAAGTGAAAACAATTACGCATAAAGTATTGAACATCTATGCACTGATTCCAACCTTGCTAAGTCCACTTAAATAAAGTACTTAGACCAACATCAACATCTATGCTTGTTTAGCATGTTATATTGCAAACAAGTTTTAGCCCAATAACAACAATAAATGTTCAATACAAAATATCAACACACATTACAATCCATGCAATTTCATAAGGACATAGACTCTGATTTTTCATACATATTCAAGTGAAAATAATAATAATAAGTTAGAACAATCTTCCCATGTTATACTCTTTAATCAATCTTCCCATATAGATAAGTATTGTTAATATTCCTGCAAATTCATAGGGATAGAGACTCGGATAAGTTCATACTTATTCAAGTGAAAATATAATCCCCAATGTTAATAATATTTGCAAATAAAAAGAGCAAGATCTACATATCTTAGCAGTACCTATAATAGCTTCACGAAGTATATTGCCAGTAGTAAGGAATTTCAAGTGTATCTAAGAGAAAGACCCACCTGTAACATGAATTTCAAATGTGAAATCAGTGTACCTAAGAGAAAGACCCACCATTTGCTTAGCACCATATACATGCTTATAAATCTGATGATTATTACAAGTTCGATCAGGAAAATCTAGATTAAGGAACAATAAAACCCTAATAGATCGAGGAAGAGAACAAATAGAGCTTACCATTTCTATGGTTCAATTTTAGAAATGGAGATTTACATGTAGAAAGCTTCCATGGAGTTACCCAAAGATAGGGGTGGGAGAGCTAAACCTTGAAGCATCAAGCTCAAGGAAGAAACCTAATTTACTCTGTAGAATACATTAGGCTTTTGTGTATATATGACCGATGAGCTAAAATGTTAAAACGTTTGAGCGCGTTATACATTTGGAATAAGTTTTGGTCGGTCATATAACTTATTTCGTTTGCCGCTTTTTTGTTTTCGGACAACAACGACATTTATATATACATCGTGTCATCTAATGATTACGTACTTTTTCGATTAAAATCGCATGTTTTGGGATGACAAACGTGTGTCATCATAACACCACATGTAATTTAAGGTTGTTTGCACTTAAGCTTTCAAATGATAGAAATTAAAAATAATATCGCGAAAAACATTCAGATGACACGAAAAGAAATGTATGTCATATATATCGTGTCATATGAAAGGGAAAATGACAGATTGACTTCATTAAACACTAGAAATGATTACATCAACCATCATAAGAGCATACACAAAAAAGCGGACCTTTATGGCTATGAGAAAAACTATTAGCTTATCGGCAAACAAAGGAAATTAAAAATCCTACAATATGGCTACCTAAAGAATGCCAACAATGGATGAGACGACCAAACTCTATAAGTACAATAGTATAATTTTTAAGAACATTAACCATTGTAAACAAGTCTGATTTGAGAATGACATTATAGATGTTATGAGCTCTAAGCCAAGAAAGCGCCTAATTGAGACCTAACACCTCAACCACCATAGACGGAAATTCGGCCAATCAATCAGAGTGATTTCAACTTATTCTTGATCCTTACAAAGAAACAAATAAGGCGAGATAACTTTTGATTCGTATTCTTTAAATTTTGATCGAGTTTATGGTAATTGTGGTTTAGGTTTGATTAGTCTTCTAAGATTATGATTCATTTTTAACTATTAACACGTAGCTTAATTAATTCCATATCACCCTAAATGGGTTAATTAACTCATGGTGCGTTACAGGTGAAAACTGTTAAGAATATAAGGTTTTGGGGAAAAATTTACGAGCAGTGCAATTTAACTCGTCGAGTCAGACGAAAAATGGAGATTCTTAATAACACTTAACCCCTTTTAAGTTGTTTTATCCTTTTTAAGATGACGATTTTTCTTATTAACTAATAGATTCTCGAGACTGGCGCTAAACTCTCGATTAATTACTTTCCCTCGGTTCGGCTCAAGTAATTAATCTAGAGAAGCATTAAGTTTTATTAATCTAAACATTTTTAACCTACTTTACCTTGGTCCGGCTAAAGTGATTACTTAAGATTCAAGAAAAACCGCTCGGGTAATTAGTTCTAAACTTTTAATTAATTACTTTCCCTTGGCCCGGTTCAAGTAATTAATCCAAAGAAGCATTAAGTTTTCTTAGTTCCAAACCTTCGATTTATTACTTTCCCTTGGCCCGGCTCAAGTAATAAATCTAAGATTTGTAATAAGATTCATGAAAAACCTTGGGAAACCAATAAGCCACACTAACTGGTCGTTAGGTCCAACTTATGAATTTTGATTAATCAATTTAATCACGGTCAATATAAACGATTAATTATATTGAAGTAGGAAGTGGGCCCATCACCTACAAGCATTAAGAATCAAAAGTTAGTTCTAAAAAAGGATAAACATAGCTTAAATAAGTTAAACGTAATTACCATATAATTAAGGTTAAGATCCGCTTTTAGCCTTAGTTAAGGGGGTTTTAACCTATGATTAGATTAAAACACACCTTAGAAAGATAGATAATGGAGTTCATAGTAATAAAAGAGATTGAAGTTTAGAAGAAACCGTAATGACGATTGCCGAACGAACTTCTTCGGTAACTTAAAACTTACTTTTTATTGGATGAACTTTTGCACAAACAACACTTTAAGAACAATAACAACAATTAATGAGTCTTCTTATCTTGGATGATAACAGGTCCTCTGGATGAAAACTTCTTGAAATGGGAAAGGCCCCCAATACACCCCATATGAAAGGGGTGTATTTGAAATCAGAATCAGCTACCCTTTGGAGTTCCCAAACAGACCTCCAACAGTAATATTAATTTATCTCATTAAGATATATGAACCTACATGACATTGTATACATATACACTAATCAATGTCTCCTCTTATTCTCAGTTTCGCTTCTGGAATAAGATCTATCATCTTAACGTGGCTCCTCAGGGGATGATTTATCTTCCCCATCTCCTTACTCACCCTCCCTATCCCACTTCCACGGTATGGATATGCCACCATTTATCTAGTTCATTTGTTAAACACTTAATCATGTTTGTGATCTAATTATTCTATGCATTTTGTAGCTGTTGTGGCACATATATGATCTACTACTACAACCCCACATTGAGGCAATGTGGATATGAGCTCTAAATATGGTTCTCCTTCAAATTCCAAATTTCCTTTACTACCAGATAGCAAAGGAGATTTGAAACTTCAATTATAACCGAAAGGCGACACTCACCCCCCCTTTTGTAATATAACGTAGAGCTTGCTATTCAGTTCGTATGTTTATGTATATTCAAGTCATATGAAAAGACATCTTATCGTTTGCAAGGCATATCAGAATATGCAAGTAGCCTAAATTGACCCTTTTATAATGTTCCTCCCACTTGGATTGTACTCGTTGAACAATGAACTTGGTAATGAGGTTTATGATAGTAAAGGAGATTTGGAACTTCAATTATAACTAAAGGCAACACTCACCCCCTCCCTTTTGTAATATAACATAGAGCTTGCTATTCAGTTCATATGTTTATGTATATTCAAGTCATATGAAAAGACATCTTATCGTTTGTAAGGCATGTCAGAACATGCAAGTAGCCTAAATTGACCATTTTACAATGTTCCTCCCACTTGGATTGTACTCGTTGAACAATGAACTTGGTAATGAGGTTTATGATGTTGTCACCACAAGAGACACTCTTTGTGCTGAATGTATCACAAACCTATCACCATGTTGAATGCTTTTTTTTACGTTAACAAGCCAAGTGAAAAGGAACATTCTAAGAGTATGGCCAATCTCAATGAACATTTTCATGCATGCACATAATCAGTTCTAGCTTTCTAAACAGAACATCAAACATAAAAATGCTTCATACACATACACATACTTGATCATTTCACAGCATTATAAGGTATTCAACCAACCAGTTAATAGCAATGCACATACATAACCCTTTACAATATACTTGCCACTTGGATTGTACTAGTTGAAAAGTGAGCACAGTGATGAAGTTTGCGATCTTGTAACCACAAGTTCATAACTTATGTTGATAACATCGAAAACTCATCACCATTCTGAATGGTTTCAATCAAATAACAAGCCAAGTGGAAGATATATCATAAACCTATCTTAGCATCACCCACAACAACATCTTACATGTAACTAATCAACTACATGCCCAATGAATATTCATACACATACTCAATCAGTCTAGCTTCCTAAAGAGAACATAAAACATAAACATGCTTCATACACATACACATACTCAATCAGTTCTAGCAGTATCGCTCGTAGGTATAAGAGTATTCCCATATCACAATGAACATTCATAGCTTTAGACTATGCCTAATCAGCTACATGCCCAATGAACATTTATACACATACTCAATCAGTCTAGCTTCCTAAACAGAACATCAAACATAAATACATGCTTCATACACATACACATACTCAGTCAGTTCTAACAGTATAACTCATAGGTATAAGAGTATAGCCAATCACAATGAACATTCAAAGCTTAAGAGTATGCCTAATCAGCCATATGCTCAATGCACATTGATACACAAACTCAATGAGTTCTTGCTTCCTAAACAGTTCTATCTAACCAATCAGTTCATACCAATCATTTCATAGCAATAAAACTCAGATTCATACCAATCACTTCATGCATGGTTCAGGTATTCAACCAATCAGTTAATAGCAATGCACATATATAACCATTTACAATATAATTTCCACTTGGATTGTACTCGTTGAAAAGTGTGCACGGTGATGAAGTTTACGATGCTCTAACCACAAGTTCATAACTTATACTGATAGCATCGAAAACCCATCACCATTCTGAATGGTTTCAATCAGATAACAAGCTAAATGGAAGATATATAGTAAACATATTTCAGCATCACCCACAACAACGTCATACATGTAATCGTTCAGTTCAAACCAACATAACAATATATATACTCAATGAGTTCTAGCTTCCTAAACAGCACATCAAATATAAACATGCTTCATACACATACACATACTCAATCAGTTCAGTGTGGCCAAGCACAATGAACATTCATGCACATACTCAATCAGTTCTAGCTTCCTAAACAAAATATCAAGCATAAACAAGCCAACATGCTTCATACACATACACATACTCAATCAGATAACAAGCCAAGTGGAAGATATATTGTAAACCTATCTCAGCAGCATTACCCACAACAACATCATACATGCAACCAATCAGTTCAAACCAACATAACAATATATACTCAATAAGTTAAAGAAATCTTCTCATATGCTAAAGGCATGAACTGATTAACAATCTCTTCAGTCAGCCTTCCAATGTACTTAAGCATTCTTACTATCCCTGCAAATATTAGGTTCAAATAAAAAGGAATCATATGAGTTCATAACATTTTCAGCATCACGCACTATATTGCCCTAGGTTAAAAAAGATAAAGACCTAAGCTTTTCAGCAGTGAATCTAACAATGAATACAATAAAATCAGTGTATCTAAGCGAGAGATCTAACCCTTTCAACGATAGGTCTGAAAATCAATAGATCCTTATTCCAGGTGCTGAAATCCATATACACAAGAGTAAATCGGATGAGGAAAAGATAGAGAAAAGAACAATGAAACTCTAATACATCCAAGAACAAAGAAAATATGGCTTACTAGTGCCGTGTTTCGAGCTCACTCCCAGTGATTACATGTAGAAAGCACCATGGAGATAGAGAGGGATGAGAGGGATGAAGATTGTATAACCTAAACTGGGGTTTAGGATGAGAGAGAGGGGTTTATATATGAGTTGAGAAATTTCAGTCAAATGATCGACGCCTAAATTTAGTATACTGCGTAAGTGAAATTTCATTTGCCTTGTTTTTTTGTTTTCCGCATAAAATGACAGTCATTTATTGCAAGTGTTATCTAATGAGCAAGTAAATTTTAACGAAAACCCACGTTTTATTTGGATGACATGATTGTGTCATCGGAAGGCCACATATGAATCGAGCGCGTTTTCAATTAAGCTTTTAGATGACAGAATTTAAATATACTGTCACGAAAAATAATCAGACGACATGAAAACAAATGTATGTCATGTATCTTGTGTCATGCGAAAGGGAAAATGGCATAGTGATTTCTCTCAATATGTCGCATTTAGTTGTTGTAAATGCGACACATGTCATCGCATTTGCGACAACATTACTTCTATCGCATCCGCGACAATAAATACCAACCTATTTAGATATCGCATCCAAGTGCAATTGCGACAACAAATACCAGCCTATTTAGATGTCGCATCTAAGCGCATTTGCGACAACAAATACCAGCCAACTGATGTCGCATTCAAACGTATTTTTGGCAATTGCTTGTTGTAGCATTTGCTTGTTCCTTATAGAATTTGCGACAACATTGTTTTGATTATGTGTTTGTTTTATAAATGCAGAAGTATGTCAACCAAAGAGAAGTGTACGTGTTTTTTTCTTGGAACGACCAATGGAACACAATGAGAGATGTGATGACATACGTCGGTGGTAAATTGAAGTTGTTGGTTTTGTCAATAAAAATTGATTGGGTAAATTTCACCCATGGTGTACAACTTTTGTCCTATTTCACACTTTGGTGTACAACCTTCAATATGTCTCATTAATATGTACGAACTTAGGGGTGACCTCCCACTATGGTGTATAGCCGGTGAAAATGACCGGATAACGCCAGTCAACGCGCCACCTCACCATTTTTCAACTTTAATTAAACCCACTCCATATACAATTACCAAAATACCCTTTATCCAAAAAAAAAAAAAATACACTCTCTCCTTCCTTCAACTCTCCCTCTTTCCCATGGCTCATTTCTCTCTTTAACTCCTCTCTCTCTCTAACTCTTTCTCTCTCTAATTCAGTAGCCATTTTCACCATTATTTTTTATAAAAATCTTTCTTTAATTAATACATATAAACCTTTAAATCTCACGTATATGTACTGTTCTAAAGCCAATTTCATAGATTTTCAATATGCCTACTCTTTTTTTTGTTTTGTTTTTTCCTCCTCTTATTCACTTCAAAACCTTCCATGAAAGATGGTAGCTCCAATTCCTTCTATTTGGAAATGGGCAATCAGCTTAATCTCTTACTCGTGCTGCAATCGAGTCGTTTTTCTCATTCTCTCGGAACCGGAACAAGCTAGTTGGGAGTCAACGTCGAGGGAAAACTTCTTTTGTTGAGCACCGGACATTTCTTCATCTTTACCATAGTTTCCACCGTCTCTGATTATTTGATTAAAATACAGGAAAGCACTTCAAGAACAGAGTGAGCAAAACCCAAGTTCAGTCATATTGAGGTTGTACGTGATCATTGTTGGTATCTATGCTGGTGTCCAATTTTTTCTTAGTTTCCTTATGCGGATACCTGCCTGCCACCGCATGACTGATCGGTGTGATAATTGGTCTGTAATCCGCATGACTGAAGTAATCTCTTTCTCCCTCTGTTTTTGTGTGTTTATGTTCAACAAAAAAAAAACAATATTAATAAGGATATCGAATGAAAGGTAAAGGAAGAAAATTGACCAAGGTAATGCAAATGCAAATGTAAATGGAAAAGAGGGAATAAATGGAGTTAGAGAGACACAGAGAGACACAGAGAGCAATGCAAATGGGAATGGAAAAGAGGGAAGAAAGGGAGGTAGAGAGAGCAATGTTGATGGAGAGGAGGAAGAAAGGATATAAATGTTATTTTATGTTAAAGTGGTCAAATATTGACTTTTGACTGGTCAAACAACTGACATGGCGTGTTGACTTTCGTGTTGACCGGTCATTTTCACATGCTGTACACCATAGTGGGAGGTCACCCCTAAGTTCGTATATATTAGTGAGACAAATTGAAGGTTGTACACCAAAGTGTGAAATAGAGTAAAAGTTGTACACCATAGATGAAATTTACCCGAAATTGATTTGCAAAAGTTAAAAGAGAAAGTTTATACTGCCATGGGAACTTATTGAACAATATTAGGTAATCTGCAAGGTCAATTACCCAATCACTGACATGCCTCCCGCCTATGTTATCTATGATATTGTCATGAACAAAGTACAATATGGCCATCATAACAACATCTTGGTTGTTCACTTTCTTATTCTTCAAGTCTGTCTCTTTGAAAACTTTTTATATATCACTGTGCGTTATTAACGTATAATCCTTGAAATATTTTTTTCTCATTATTTTTGGCATCTTTAGTTCATTCATCATTCCCATAAATTCTCTCGTGTTTACTCTAAACCTTAACCCGCTAACAAGTCCAAACTCTCAATCTCCAAATCTGAACTCCACTCCTCTCACCTTGAACCACATCTTTCTGTATTTACTTCCTTCATGTTTAATCTCTCTCATTAGTACATGATGAGTTATAGTAGAAGAAAAACTACCCATCACCATATCCAAGTACTGTCCAAAGCATGTTTTTCTGTACATTTCTAGCTGGTTATCACTCAAGTTGGCCTCGATCACCGTCCTAGAATCCAAATTAAATCGGACAGTTATTTGTGCATCTGAATTAATTGTCTCAGCATATTTGTAATTGGAAGTCATTTTGCTTTTTTTGGCTTCCCTATTATCATTCTGCAAAGTAACACAATCAACACATATACAAAAACATTAAACTTAACAATAAAACTTGTCGCATCCAAGCGCATTCATCATCAAATGCGACAGATGATGTGACACAATTCACAAACTTAACACTAACCTTGTCGCATCCAAACTCATTCAACATCAAATGCGACAGAAGATGTGACACAATTCACAAACTTAACATTAACCTTGTCGCATCCAAGCACATTCAACACAAGATACGATAAGGATATTGACACTTAGTCGCATCTACGACAGAAGATGCGACGCATAGAATAAACTTATCTAAAATCTTTGTCGCATCCCAGCGCATTTATCACCAAATGCGACAGAGATTTTAGATAAGTGGGACTTGTAGCGTTTTAGCAGCTCTAAATGTTGTCGCATTTATGCCAGAAGTGTCATAAATGCGACAATAACAACTGTGAATCGCATCTAACAGTCGTTCACTTAAGTGTGACCAATGGAAATGTCGAAATGCAATGAAGAAGATGAAGAAGTATAAGTGCGACTACTTACCTTAAGTTTGGTTCGTGCTTCCGCTTCCTTTTCAGTTGCCTTTTTTTCCTACGACGTCGAAATACAACAAAGAAGATGAAGATGAAGATGAAACGTAGAATGATGAAGATGGAGATGAAACGCACGAAAGAAATAAAGTTGAACTGCAGAAGATAGAACGAAGGAGATGAAACACAATAGACGTTTGACAATAAAGAAGCACGTATTGAAGTTAGAGTATTATTGTTCAGAATAAATAAAAATATCTAATTTAATAAAATGGAAAGAAAAATCAAATATGTTAATAGATACCGGGCTAGATTTATAATTGGCCCGTATCTCGGGATAATTACTAATCTAGCCCAATGAAGAACCCCACTTTACATATCTAACCCACATTCCTTTCATTTTACCAAATTAGACAAATAAACCCATTTTGGACAAAACTACCCTTATTCTCATATAACAACCATCTCCTCTTTCCCTTTCATTTACTTTCACATTCTCACAGAAAAATTTATCAACTCAACCCAAGATCTAAAGATATCCATACCCCATTCAAGTTCATGTAAGTATCATTCCCTCATTTTTCATACATATTACTAGAAATACACAGTTGGTTTTCGAATACATTTGTTTGAATCTTGACATTTTCCGATTCCGCCATTGTCTCCCGATCTGTCGCATTCGGTGGTCAAATGCGACACAGATAATAAAATGCGACAAGGACTAATATATAGCTTGTCGCATTCATATCCATGTCGCATTTGCGATCGCATTTGGCGGTCGCATTTGATGTACCATGTCGCATTTGGCAGTCGCATTTTGGTATAACTTGTCGCATTTGAGTCGCATTTTGGTGTATCATGTTGCATTTGAGCTTCATTTACATATGAATTGGCTTTATTATGTTTTGATCACGTGTCCATTTTACTAAATGTAGAAGTATGTCAACCAAAGAGAGGTGTACGCGTTTTTTATCTTAGAACGGACAATGGACTACAGAAGGAAAAGTGATGACATACGTGGGTGGTAAAGCGAAGTTGTTGGTTTTGCCAATAGATATTGACTTGCAAAAGTTGAAAGAGAAAGTTTATGGTGCACTCCGCGTTGACTCAACCTCGTATGATCTCCAAATGTCAATGCAGGCGACATATGGTCCAAATAAACTACGTGGTGGGATAGCAGATATTGATGACGATGGAGATGTCATGGGATTCATAGAGTACTGCCGAATGAATCCGACCGATTTGATTCCATTGTATGCTACTCTAAACATGCGAACAATACAAGCTTCAACATTGCGACCTAACAAGGATGGACATGTTGGTCAAAGCAAACCAACGGAAGTAGTAAGTAATGATCCCACCATCGAACTGGATGCTCCTATACATGGTAAGGATGACAACGATTGTGGAAATGGCATCGATGATTATATGAATAATGATAATCACGATCATTATGATGAGCATTATGATAATGATTATTGTTACGATAATGGTGCTAATGTGGAGAATGAAGATACCACTCAGAATGAAATTCCTGTTAAAAGTGTTCACGAAACAGTTAAGCAATCTAAATGCGTCCAACGTATCCCATATGAGGATCGCGATGAAGATAGAATGAAAAGGATGACTGATCCATTTCGATGGTGTCCAAAGCCATGCGATGCGCCCGTGAATATGATTGCACCTAAACAATCAAACAGAGGTACTTCTTTGAGGGTCAATGATATATTTTCAAACAAAGTTGAATTGCAAGATTCACTTGGAAAATATGCAATTGAAAATAAGTTTGAATGGAAGGTTTACAAATCAAACAAGTCTTTGTTTGAGGTGAAATGTAAGGATGTGGGCAAATGCAATTGGAGGGCTAGAGGGATCGTCATTCCAGGTTCCAATTTGTTCAGGCTTTCAAGAATAGATGGTATGGACATACATGCTTGTGGGAGAGATCAGATATGTCTGCACCATAGGCAAGCGGGGAAACGTGTTGCAGGGATACTACTCCGAAGCAGGTTTGATTTGGAAAATCGGGTGCATCGACCAAAGGATATTGTTTTTGATTTTGAACGAGATTTTTCCGTCAATCTTTCTTATATGCAAGCTTGGAGAGCAAGACACTGGGCATTGGAAGCACAAAGTGGTTCCCCGGAGGAATCGTTCATGTTGTTGCCGGACTACTGTGAGATGTTGAAAAGTACAAATCCGGGTACCGTGACACATATCGAGACAGATGATGATGATCAATTTAGATTTTTCTTTATGGCTATGGGTGCATCATTGAGAGGTTTTAAACTACATATTCGACCTGTCATTGCCGTTGATGGAACATTTCTAAAAGGTAAATATCCCGGCATATTATACATTGCAGTTGGTGTTGATGCGAACAAAATGATCTTTCCTGTTGCATTTGGAGTTGGACCGAAAGAAAGTAATGAATCATGGCTCTGGTTTTTCAACAAATTGAAAGAGTGTCTGAATGATGTTGAAGATCTAGCCATTATATCAGATCGGAACCAAAGCATTATACATGCAGTTAGTTTGGTTTTTCCTAATGTTGTTCACGAGGCGTGCGCACGTCATCTGCAACAAAATGTTAAGGCCAAATTTCGTGGAATTCGTAAGATAGATGAGGCATTTTGGAAATGTGCAAAATCATGTCGCATTCCAATTTCAATGCGCTCGAATGCGACACGGTTTATAACCTAATCATGTCGCATTCCATTTTCAATGCGCTCGACTGCGACACGGTTATAACTCAATCATGTCGCATTTGAGCGCATTCCATTATAAATGCGACACAGATGGAAATTGGGCGCATTCAAACACTAAACATATATAGACAAATCATACACAAATTATACACAAATCATACCTGGAATACGTGTGCAAATCCAATAAGTTGATATGGCACACGTTTCCTATTTCCCGCTGCATTTGCCTCTAATTGCTTCAGTCTTTTGCTAATGGCCCAGTCCAAGAACCTATACGTCTCCTCCCAAGCCAACGTCCCCCATGGAAACTCATTAAACATGCTTGGATAATCTGCAAGATCCAAAACCCAATCCTTTGCATGCCTCTCGTTAGCATTATCCAATACATTGCCATGCACAAAGTACAACATGGCAATCATCACAGCATCTTGGTTAAATCGGTCGGTCGCATCCTTCTTCTTCCATTGTACACTTTTCAAAACTTCAAAAAAGTGAATTGTCGTTATTGTCTCGTATTTCTTGAAGTACTTATTTCGCAACCTATGCGGCATCTCTAATTCATACATTCTTTCCATGAATTCCCCAATGTTTACCCCAAACCTTAAACCACTTATCAGGCCAAACTCCCAATCTCCAAACCGCATATCAACTCCCCTCACCCTGAACCACATCTCCCTGTGTTTACTTTCTTTATGTTTAATCTCCCGTGATAGGACATGATGCACTATTCCAGCAGAGAAACTAGCAACTTTCATATCCAAATATTGACCAAAACATGTTTTCCTATACATTTCTAGCTGCTTTTCACTCAAATACTTCTTTATCATGACCCCAGAATCCATATTAAACCTGACTGTTACTTGAGCATCCGAATTAACCGCCTTGGGATATTTGAAAATGGAACTATGTTTTCTCTTTTTAGATTCACTGGGATCATGCTGTAACAATTTTAAACATACACACATTAAATTCTCTAACAAAACTGACATATTCTATGTATAAGGCTTACAATCATGTCGCATTCGTCTGTGAATGCGCTGAAATGCGACAATGTTTCATGGTGTATAATGTCGCATTTGAGCGCATTTAGGTAATAAATGCGACAGTTTAATGGAATGGCTCGTCGCATGTGTCGCATTTAGGTAACAAATGCGACACTATGTTCGCCTATTATACCTTGTCGCATTTGAGCGCATTTAGGTAACAAATGCGACCATATCTACATATAGTTAACATACGAGCGCATTCGAGCGCATTTAAACCATTAATGGCGGTAACAGGGAAGAAGATGATGCATGCTTACCTTATGCTTTGTCCGTCCTTCCTCTTCGCTTGCCGCCGTCGCCGTCGCCGTCGCCTTCCGTTTTCTTGCCATCACAGTCGCGCTTCGCAGGGAAGAAAGAAACCGGAGATGAAAATGTCGAGGTAGGAGAAAATGAAAATGAAAATGTAGAGAAGAACAACCCGGATTATATATAGTGATGAGTTCAAAACGTAAAATGCAGTTGAAACGAACTGAAAATGAAGAAGATGAACCACAATGAAGTTGAATGAGAAAGGTCAGGTGAGGAAGTGGAAGTGGAAGGAGCGGGAGGTAGGAGATGAACCTTCAAACTAAAATAAGGGTAGTTTTATCCAAAATGGGTTTATTTGTCTAATTTGGTAAAATGAAAGAAAGGTGGGTTAGATATGTAAAGTGGGGTTTCATTGGGCTAGATTAGTAATTATCCCTCGTATCTCTAAACTTTAACGTTAAAATTGGAGTTTAATAGTGGGTAATGAAAACTTTGCGGTGGAGCTAATATTTTAAGCATCATTTCCATCGATCAGCTTCCTGTTCCATTATTTCTTCTAACCTCCAACTTCCAAACAAACAAAGGCAAGCTTTCACATTTTGATTTCATAGTCAGTCTGTTGCATCCACATTTCTTCCCTTAGAAATCCAACTTTAACATCTTTCCCCGTATCGGTTCCATGGCTTGGTGCATCAGAAATACAAGAAACACTATTCACCATGTCAAGTCGAGGATGGGTCTCATCCCTTTCATTTCCCCTTATTCTTCTCTTCCTTCAATCCACAATCTCAAAACTCTCATACCTCCGCTCTCTCAAGATTTCCATCTCAGATCCCGCCGTTTTCAATCCTCCAAACCTGACTTTGAACCTTCCCAGTTCAAGTCTAGTAGCTCTAATAGTAACGAGGTAACAACTTAATGTGCTGCAATTAACATTTCTCTTATTTCTTGAATTTGTATCATTCTTTAACAAATTATCGTTTCTGAGGGAAGTAACAAAATTGGTTTATCTTAGTGTGCGATTTATGGCAAAGAGGCTTATATCTTACTATATCCTCCTGTATAGTTTTGCAATTGAAGGCTTCTATCTGATGGTATTTGGTTAAATTATTTGTAATTGTCCAACTTCATCATCACATTATATTTTATTTTAGTATATGTCAAAGAAATCTGTATACAGTTATTCCATAATAAAATTTATCCTAACCGCATCATTACTTTGTTACCTTTTTGCTCACTATTCTGGAATTTTATTGAATTTACATTATCAATACCTCCTGTAGCACAAGATTTGAATTCCAAACTGAATTCATTTTACTGTTATGTGGCTCGGAAGTGTATTATGATGGATAATGCATGTTAAAACTTGTTTGACAGGTATTAGAGCACAACAGACTGAGCTCTGCTGACTTGCCGATAAAATTGTTACTTTAAGTCGTTTCAAAATGAATATTAGCAATTTTGTATAGGGAAGTATATTATACTGTTGCTGAAATTTGTTTGTACCTGTCTAATCTTCCTTGCTATGGCAGGTTTTGGATTTTCCAGGAGGAAGGGTTGCATTTACTCCTGAATTGAGATTTTTATCTGAATGCCCTGAGGAAAGGGTTCCCTGCTACCGTGTCTTTGATGATCATGGTCATCTGCTTGATGCAAGCCACTTTGCAGGGGTATGTTTTGGTGTAACTTTCCCTTATGGTTCCATACTCTTTGGTGTAACATTATAGAAATTTCTTCTTGGTCTTATGTTTCTAAACATTAAAGCAGAAATGATTCTTGTGAGTTGTCATTGGGAATAGATCAGCAGGGAAGTTGCAAGAAAAATGTACATTGATATGGTGACACTGCAAATTATGGACACTATCTTTTATGAAGCACAGAGGCAAGGCAGGATTTCATTCTATGTGACCACGGTCGGAGAAGAGGCCATCAATATTGCATCTGCTGCAGCTCTGACAACAGATGATCTTGTTGTCCCTCAGGTTATACGCACATGTATCTTATGTTTAATTCCTGTTCAGCAAACCTCACTATTGCATAAACTCCTGCATGCTTGTGGATAAGATTTTGTTATTTTTGTATTAGGTAGGGTGGACCCTTTCATATCTGTTATTTATATGTGGATAATGAGAATACTCTTAAGCTAGCATATGTTCTGGTGACACAAGTTTACAGCAGAGAAGAATGTTTGCAGAACATTAAATGAGGGGTTACCGCTGGATGAAAAGTTTGCCTGCAAAATGATACCAATGTACTTGTCCATTAAAATGATTAATGATTAAACTGTCATTAATCAGGCTACTAGAACATTAACAATATTTACTTGTCTATTAAATCTCAGATTCTCAAGCATTCACATGACCAAGCGTCCAAGCCCCATTCCTCATTCACTTACGTCTCGGTCACATGCATGTATTAGTTTACAAGGTTTTCCTATTTCAGCTGCTGATTAGAAACTAATGAAGAACTCATGTGTATATTTTTCTTATGTCTTTATCTTCGAGTTAGCTTTAGCAACTATTTGACGAGAAAAATTTTAAATTATTAAAATAAGTGATCCTTTGAATATTCCATGCAGTATAGGGAACCAGGCATTCTATTATGGCGTGGTTTCACTCTTCAAGAATTTGCAAACCAATGTTTTAGCAATAAAGATGATAATTGCAAAGGCAGACAGATGCCTGCTCATTATGGCTCAAAAAAGCATAATTACTTTACTGTGGCATCAACAATTGCGTAAGACAATAACCTTTGGTACTTGTTAGAACTTTTGTCAATATCCCCATCATGATGACATTTTTTTTTATTGATATTCAGATCGCAACTTCCACATGCAGTTGGTGCTGCATATTCCCTGAAGATGGATGGCAAAGATGCTTGTGTTGTCACTTATTTTGGTGATGGCGGCTCAAGTGAGGTATCTATGTTGTGTCTATGTCCTGAGAAATCTTACTATAAAGTTGACAACTGATAAATACATACATAATAAATATTGTTTATATACCCTCAGTCCTGAATTTTAAATAGATTAAATGTATTTTTGTACTAGGTGGCATGAATTTATTGGCCCGGTCCACAGATGATGTAGTGGATCGGGAGTATTCTAAAATTTTATGTTGCCTCTAAAATCATTTGCTCAAAGCTGCCAAGCTAAACCTTTTTAGAATTATTTTTATTTTCCATGTTTGATGGTTGGGGGAACTGCTCATCTCATACAGCTATCCAACGAAACATATATGATCAATTATCTCGAATCTAGTTGTTTATTTTTTCTAATAGATCATATCTTGTCAGGGAGATTTTCATGCTGCTCTAAATTTTGCCGCAGTCTTGGAGGCACCAGTTATTTTTATATGTCGGAATAATGGATGGGCCATTAGTACCCCTATATCAGACCAGTTTCGAAGTATTCCTACTTCTGCATTTTCAGGATTTTGTAAAACACATTATGCCCTTTATATAGATGAGAGTAATTTCTGGCATTCTATCATTTGGCAGGTGATGGTGTTGTTGTAAGAGGGCAGGCCTATGGTGTCAGAAGTCTTCGTGTAGATGGTAATGATGCTTTTGCCATGTATAATGCAGTTCATGCTGCTCGTGAAATGGCAATCACTGAACAGAGACCAATCTTGATTGAGGTAACATGATTTTTCTTTTACGTAGAGAGACAACCTGCAAACTAAGATTATTTTGTCCTTAGTGTCTACTTTCCGTTATTAGTGAAATTTGGTCTTCTTGGTGTCTTGATTTTTGCATCTCTTTTATATTTTTTTTTTCTGTTTGTCCTTTGAATTTCACGAACAGGCTTTAACTTATCGAATTGGACATCACTCTACATCAGATGATTCAACAAAGTATCGTCCAATCGATGAAATTGAACGATGGAGATTGACACGAGATCCTATTACTAGGTTTAGAAAATGGTTAGAAAGTAGTGGTTGGTGGAGCACTGAGGCTGAGTCAGAGCTCAGAAGCAGTGTGAAGAAGCAGGTAAAAGTCGTGTGTCAAACTGCAATATCTTAGATAGGGTCAATGTCAATTTTGATTAAGTAGGATACTCCTGCATTGAAAATGACATTACCATTTGCATTCAAGACAGGCATTAAATTAGCCATCATCATCGAGGTACAAAATTGCCTTTAACGTTTGTTAATTTCAGAAGAGAACAAGTTGCAATTTCAGACACTCTGTTTTTGATAGTGATTACAGAGAACAAATAGATAGATAGATTAGAGTGAAATAGATAAAACTCTCTCGTTCTAGAGAGGTACTTCATTTCTATTTATACTAAACTAAAATATCTTGTACAGTACATGACTTCTACAAACTTCTACTTTCTTGACTCTTCTACAAACTTCTAACAACTAACCATAATTAACTTTCAAAGAGTGAAATATCATAAACTAAAGTTTACAAACATTAAGAACAAAACATACATTTTAATTAAATACAAAAATAGAACAAAGTTCTCAATTTTGTAACACTCCTCCTTGAGAATTTTGTTCTAATACTCCAAGAAGACTTCTCAGCTTTTCAAACCTTCCTTTAGGGAGCCCCTTGGTCATGATGTCTGCTAGTTGTTCTTCAGATGAACAATGCAGCAAACTGATATCCTTATCAGCCTCTAACTGTCTCAAAACGTGATATTTGACCCGTATATGTTTTGAATTCCTATGAAAAACGGGATTTTTAGCAAGGCATATAGCAGACTTATTATCAACATAGATAGTTGTAGCATTTATTGGAGTCATTCCCAAATCCGTCAACAACTTTCTCAACCATACAGCATGGTTAGCAGCACCAGCAGCAGAGATATATTCGGCTTCGGCTGATGATTGTGCTACAACATCCTGTTTTTTGGAACACCAGGAAAACACACAATTCCCAAATGAAAAAACATAGCCTGATGTACTCTTGCAATCATCATCATTTCCAGCCCAATCACTGTCAGAAAATCCAATTAAATTTCCTGGCTTTCCTGCTTCAAACCATAATCCATAATTGATTGTTCCCTTCACATACCTCAAGATCCTTTTAGCATGAACAAGATGTATTTGACCTGGATCATGCATAAATCTAGAGAGAAAACTTACAGGGAACATGATATCTGGCCTAGTGTGAGTGAGGAATAACAAACTTCCAATTAAGCTTCTATAGAGTGAAGGATCTGCCTTTTCCCCTTTATAGTCTTTTGAGAGTTTTTCATTACGCCCTATGGGAGTAGACATAGGTTTAGATTGATTCATTTTGAACTTCTTAAGTAATCCAGCTGCATATTTTTGTTGTGACATGAATGTTCCTTGAGAAGTTTGCTTTACCTCCATGCCCAGAAAATATCTCATTTCACCCAAATCTGACATTTCGAATTGTGATTCCATCTCCTCCTTAAATTGCTTGACCAGATCTTCATCATTTCCTGTGACTAACAAGTCATCGACATAAAGAGAAACAATAACCATCTTTCCATTTGTATCATGTTTCACATATAAAGTAGCTTCCGATTCACTTCTTTTGAAACCACATTGAATGAAGTGAGAATCTATCCTGCCATACCAAGCTCTAGGAGCTTGCTTTAAACCATAGAGAGCCTTATGTAACTTCAACACCACATTTTCATTGTTCTGTACCTCATATCCAGGAGGAATATCAACATAAATCTCCTCCTCAAGCACTCCATTTAGGAAGGCTGATTTTACATCAAGATGGTACAATCTCCAATTGTGCTGAGCTGCCAAGGCAACCAAAAATCTGATTGTATCTTGCCTTGCTACGGGTGAAAAAGTTTCTCCATAATCCATGCCGGCTTCCTGTGCATACCCTTTAACCACTAATCTTGCTTTCCTTTTATTCAAAGTTCCATCAGGATTTACTTTGACTTTATACACCCATTTGAGCCCAATAATCTTCTTATTAACTGGTCTCTTTACCAAACTCCAAGTTTGATTCTTTTCTATCATTGACAACTCTTCGTGCATTGCTTGAATCCAATTTGGATCTTGAGCTGCTGTTTCATATGATGCCGGCTCTTCTATTACTGCATTACATTCTTCATATATATCAGCTAAGCTCCTTGTCTTTGGATTCACAGGTTCATCATCATTTTCCCTTTCTAACGTAGCATTGTCTTTATAGGAGTCACCTTGCACCTGCAGCTTTTCTGAAGCTTGAGTTTGTAAATCAGTTTGCTTCTTAATTTCATTTGATTCCCAATCCCAATAGGCTTGCTCATCGACTGTAACATCCCTGCAGACCTCCACCCTTTTCTTCTCGGGATCGAATATCCTGTATCCTTTTGAAAGTGATGCATAGCCTAAAAATATTCCAACTTTAGCTTTCACATCCAATTTGGTTCGTTTTACTGCAGGAATGTGAAAATAGCAACAAGACCCAAAAATCTTCATGTGCTTCACGGATGGTTTGATGTTACTCCAAGCTTCAATAGGCGTCATTCCTGTAACAGCAGCAGTTGGCAATCTATTAAGTATATAGACTGCAGTAAATGCCGCTTCTGCCCAGAACTGATTCGGCATCGATTTCCCAGCTAACATGCATCTTGTCATCTCCACCACGCTTCTATTCTTTCTCTCAGCTACTCCATTCTGTTCAGGGGAGTAAGCCACTGTCAATTGATGACAGATTCCTTCATTATCGCATAAATCTCTGAACTCAATGGAGTTGTACTCCTTCCCGTTATCAGTCCTAAAATATTTAATCTTGCAACCACTTTGATTCTCCACAAGCTTCTTGAACTTCTTGAAGACATCAAAGACTTGAGATTTATTTCTAATGAAATAAATCCATGTCATTCTAGTAAAATCATCCACAAACAACACAAAATGTCGATTCTTATTCAAAGATTCCGTTTTCATAGGGCCACAAACATCACTATGCACAAGTTCCAACCTCTTTGTGGCTCTCCAAGTAGCCATTGAGGGGAAAGGTTGTCTATGCATTTTACCAAATTGGCAAGTACCACATACATCAACAGACATGATGATTTCAGGAATAAATCTAACCAGCCCCTCCTTACTTAGTTTAACTAATGAATTGAAACTACAATGGCCAAAACGATGGTGCCATAATACAGACTCATCATGACTGATTAAATTCAAATTTTCTTCAGCATAAGACATGTTTAAAGTAAAACATTTGTCTACCATAGGCACTTTCACCAACAAAACATCTTTATCATCATATATGCAACACTGATTATTTTTAAAAATGAGAGAGTAACCATGTTGCAGCATTTGTGAGACGCTTAGTAAGTTATGAGTAAGAGATGGCACAAACAAAACTTGATTTATAAATTTCGTACCTTGTTTTGTTTGCACTGCAATTACCCCTCTACCAGCTGATTCAACCAGTTGCCCATTTCCGAGTCTCACCTTGATCTTCACATCTTTGTTTAGCTTGTAGAAAGCAACTTCCTCCTTGGCCATATGACTTGTACACCCACTGTCAATCAGCCAATATTGACTATCAAGTGGGCTGAATTTGTGAGAAGCAAGAAATAAACTCGCTTTTGGTTCGTCATCTTCATCGTCATCTTGAGTGGAGACGTTTGCTAGCTGTGTCATTCTGCCTTGAGTTTGAGCCCTTTTTTGCCGGCAACTTTTTTCAATGTGACCCATCTTTTTGCAGAATCTACATTGAACAGGAGGTTTTCCTTTGAACCAACAATCCTCCTCCTTATGATTTGTTCTAGTGCAGTGTTTGCAAGGTGGGGAATTTCCTTTTCTACCTTGATCTTTTGATCCTTGTCCTCTCTTGCCCTTATCTGAACCTTCTCCTACAGATTTCTTCAATTCCCTTCTGAACTGTTTTCCTTTAGAGTTAGCTTGAAAAGCCCCCTCCATGTTGCCACCATCTCTGAGATTGATTCTCTCCTCAAAAGCTTGAAGCTTACTTATAATTTCAGTAATTGATAGAGATTTCACATCACAAAACTCTTCAATTGCTGAAATTTTCGATTCAAATTTTGATGGGAGGCTTACCATTAGCTTCTCCTTCACCCTTGAATCTGAAAACCCATCATCTAAGAGCTTGATTTTGTTCACTAAATTCATCAACCTGGAAGAATATTCAGATATCAACTCATCTTCTCTCATGCTTAGTGAGTTGAATTCCCTTATAAGAGTGAATAAACGGACAGACTTAACTCTATCATCTCCTTCATATTCTTCCCTCAACCTATCCCATGCTTGCTTTGGAGATTTTATATTCATTACCTTATTGAAGACCATATCTGAAAGAGCAGAGTGGATTGCAGTAAGAGCCTTGGGTTTTTTTTGCTTGAGCTCTTCATGTGCCTTAATCTGAGACAAGGTTGGATTCTGTTGAAGAGGTGGTGGATCCGTGTCTTCCCGTACCACATCCCATAAACCCAGAGATTCTAGGTATGCTTCCATTTTGAAAGCCCAGATGTGATAATTTTCTCCATTAAATTGAGGAACTGGTTGATTGTTGGATGCCATTTCCCCTTTGAGAAAAAAGATCCTTTGGCAGGTCCCTTGAGAAGAAGGCTCTGATACCACTTGTTAATTTCAGAAGAGAACAAGTTGCAATTTCAGACACTCTGTTTTTGATAGTGATTACAGAGAACAAATAGATAGATAGATTATAGTGAAATAGATAAAACTCTCTCGTTCTAGAGAGGTACTTCATTTCTATTTATACTAAACTAAAATATCTTGTACAGTACATGACTTCTACAAACTTCTACTTTCTTGACTCTTCTACAAACTTCTAACAACTAACCATAATTAACTTTCAAAGAGTGAAATATCATAAACTAAAGTTTACAAACATTAAGAACAAAACATACATTTTAATTAAATACAAAAATAGAACAAAGTTCTCAATTTTGTAACAACGTTTTTGAGGAAAGTCAGTGTTTTGCTCATTTCTTGAGTAAATAGTATATTTTCCTACATAATCCTTTGAAAAAGGAAAAAAAATTGAAGGACGAAAGAGCAACATTTTTCAAAAAGAAGAAAACACTGTTAATTTGACTTGCATAGAAAAGGTTGAAGGTAAATTTTGTATGTCAAGGCTTCTTTGAACAATGACTTCATTCTGCATCTTTAAAACTTAAAAGCGAAGTGTAGTAGCTCTGAATTACATAGTCTGAGTTGTAACAGGTATTAAATGCAATCCAAGTAGCAGAGAGAGTTGAAAAGCCTCCAATTGGGGATGCATTTTCAGATGTGTATGATGTTCTTCCATCAAATCTGTGTGAGCAACAGAATTGTCTTAGAGACACAATGAAGAGATACCCTCAAGATTTCCCAACAGATGTTCCTCTGTAAATCTGCTTTGCCATGAGCAAAATAAATTGTTTCGTCTCTTTAATGAGCAAAAGACAACCTTATGCCAAACATAACTGTGACTTCTTCTTTTCCTTTAATCTTTTTATGGACTTCACCCTCTAAAAGATCCAGCACTTTAAGATCATTCAACATTAGCAGCAATTATGTTTGAGATGCATTTGACCCTTGAAAGTAATGTAATGAGTTTGATACTGGATTTTAGTTTTCGTTATAAAAAAAAAAGGGATAATTTTTGTATATTATATGTAGTTCAAGTCTTTTTTTTTTCTCAATTTCTTAGAATATGGTATGGTTGCAAAGGTTGGTGGTGTTACAATCTGCAAAATAAAGATGTAGTTTCTAGTCAACAACCACCACTGTTGGATCCTTCAAATCAACAGACAACAAATACATGATTGCATGTCTGAAGATCCTTCTTAGAATCTGATTAGCTGCTTGTATTATATCCTAGACTCATTTTCGTTTCACAAGTCCCGAGTGCCTAATTTATCCGAAAATGATCCATAACTGATTTTTACGATGTTTTTGAGCCCATATTTGACACATCGGTTAACTGAGAAATCCAAACTTCGGTTAGCATGTATAAAACTGTCAGGATATCACTCTTCCTCTGAAGTACTCATTCTGTTCCATAATATTTGTTTTTAAGGATAAAGCACAACAATTCAGAAATATAATTAATTTTTATTAAAAAGACTTTGTTACATTTGTATTAATTGCATCCATTAATTAATTTTTATCTATTCTCAAAACAAAAATACAACTTAAATAAGAGTATATTTGGTAAAAGTCAATTAATGTGCATGGATTGAATCAAAACGTCATGTATTATGGGACAAAAAAATATCTCTAGAAAGACAAATATTGTGGAGCGGATGGAGTAAAATAGTTATGAAATTATCTGGTGTGACAATCTATATATCAATTTACGTGTTAAAATAGAGACAAATTGAGCTAGATGAAGTTCGAGTCACACATAACTGGATCATCCAAGAGGGGTTTAATGTGTTACAAAATAAATAATCAAGACCTTATTGGTTCCATTTAAAAGATTAGAGCTTAATGTGTCAAAAAATAATAGATTAGGGGTTTAAGGTATGCATTTAAAAGATCAAGAACTTAATAATATAAAAATTAAATTGATCAAGGGTTAAATATGCATTTTTTTCTGATCAGGTATCATATCAATTTAATTATATTTGATATATTTAAAAATATATATATCGTGCATCGCACGGGATCAAGACTAGTTATTATTATATGAAAAATGCTTATATCATTCCATTGTATTAAAAAAAAGTACAACAATAAAAAAAAATAAAGACTACAAATAGCCATAAAAGTCATAAAAAAAAGTACAACTAACACAAATAAACTATAAATCATATACATCATATACGTCTCGTAAATCTAAATTCGCAGAAAAAACTGATGCAACTCAATCTTCATCATTTAGGTTATTTCGAACATTCAGACAAAATCAATTGTTTTCGTTCTTTGCTAAATCCAAAAAATCTATAAATGAAAGACTTATAGCTAATAGATGCAATCAGACGGAAAAGAAAATCCGATGAGATATATAGTTTTCAAACCAAAAAAAAGAAAGTGACGGGATAAACACAAAGATGGAAGGAGGAAGAAGGAAGGTAACCTTTTTTCTTTCTCTTCTAATTAGATTAAAATAGAAGAGAAGAGATTGCATCGAAAAAGAAAAAAAAATTCCGCGGCGGAAGAGTAGGATACGATAAATCAATGTTTCCCCACAAATTTCAAGTTTACTAGGACTATTATTGCTCATACTACAACTAATACTATACAAAGTGTTTCATGTTAGACCTTGGTCGAATAGATAAGGTCTTCATGAATTAATTGGAAATTAATTGAATTTGTACTTTTTATATTTTTTTTAGTAATGACCAAATTATTATATAAATATAATTAATATAGGTATTATATTATTTAAAAAACAATAATATAATATAGAAAAATATATATATCGGTAACATATGTCTTTAAAAATATGCCTGTAATATTTCAATAACAATATTGATTGGTTGAATCCTGATAGTCCATTTGTCAACCTGTAAATGCACAGAAGGAAGGACAAAGAGAGGTCGTTCTACGACGAACATGCTTCTATGCCTGAGTCTGTTTATGAAAATACTGGAGGATGATCACAATCAGCAAACAAAGTTGTATTGTAAGCTTGATAGAAATAAATGAATCTGTTTACCTCAAGCTGAGCTTACTCTATTTATACAGATATTGAGTTGTAGAAGACGGTTACAGATTTTGGAGTCGGGTGTGTCACGTGTCTCTTCTTGATAGGAGGAGGTGTGCATAGATATCGGAGTCTGATATCCTTTAAGGCCACTTACCCCGTGATTCCCATGATTGGGTGTGATTATGGAAACGACGGGTTCCTTGACTGAGTCTAGCGAGACTTCTTGAGTTAAGCTTTTGGTACGCAGTCGTTTTGTTGTATTTAGTTGAGGAGGCGCTACATATTCTTTGTCTTTAGAGTAGGTTTAAGATTTTATGTGCCACGTGATAAAGTTATATTTGCATGATATCAGATGTCCCTCGGGGTCTAATTTATTGTTCTTTAAGATGAGAAAACATATTGGTTTCGGAAAGCGTTGTACTTGTCGTTTCCTGATAAGTTGATGGAGAGGGATTTGAATTTTGATACCTTTTTGGAAGTTTTTAGAAAATGGGAGACTAATAAGGAGGTTATATGGGCTTTTGATGATTTATTTTCCCCTCGTTCAGCTTAGAAATGCAACAGTCATGACACGTTTTCTTATACTTCTTAACACCTTTCGAGTTTACGGCAATTTCTCCTAGTGTGCCATGTGGTGTAGTATTACGATTTTTAGGGTGCATCCCAGGGGCACTTAATGATTCTTTAATCATTACTAATAAGTAATGCTAATGCCCATCGTTTCAGTTGTCTTCCCAGTAGTATAAAAGGGTAAAGTTTTGTTGAGGGTTTCTTTTTTACTCCTTACTCTCTTTCTTACCTCGCATTTTTGCTAGAACTTTCCCTGGTGATTCCCGCTTTTAAGTGTAAGTGCTTCGTCTGTCTTCTTCCTTTTTCTCCATTTTCCTTTTCTGGTTATGGCTCCTAAAAAACAAAAGCCTCCGACAAGTCCATCTGGAAGAAAAACATAGAGAAGGTTTATCTGCGTGCTGAAGAGCAATCGTCTATGCTGACCGCAGTGAAGCCTAAGTCATTTTCTGAAGGTTATCCTGATCTGCAAAGGATGGATGTTCATGCTGCCACCCAACCTGTCGAGTAGGGTCCGATCGATGAGGTTGCTTGGGTATTTATACCCAATATGTGGACACGGGGTTGTGATTTCCCTTTATAAGAAGTGTGAAGGATATTTTGGCAGAGTTCTTCCCAGATTTCCCCAAACTTTTGGATGGAGTTGCTTTCTTTCGCCAAGGTTGTTCATGACTTCAATATTGAGTTGAGAGGCGCCATATTTTATTGCATCTAGTGGCCCATATTGAGGGTCGTGGATGACCTTATTATCTAGGATATGGATATGAAAGAGAACACCTTCTTGACCAACAAAAATGATAGTTTTAAAGGGTTAAAGATGAAGTTGTTTCTGCTTGGCCCCAATAAGGATGATCCAAATAACACTTATTCCGAATGCTTTCCATTTTGTGTGGATTGGAATCTTATTCCTGGAGAACACAACCGATGAAGGGAGGAAAGGGAACCAAGTAAAGTTAAGAAGGAGGTTGTGGATCGACTGGTAGAGTTTGATATGGCCTAGGAATTTATGGACATGATCTAGATGATGGAGATTGATATATCGTGGGGTCTGAGGATCTCGAATTGGGTGTTTTATACCACTAGCATGACTTAGTATAATGAGCTTCTCCAAGGCAAAATTTTGTGCTTTATTTTGATTCTTCTGTTTTGCGTTGCATGTCTTTATCATGTCTAACACAAATATTCATGTTCTTGTGTTAGCAAGGAGGGATAGGGAGGTTGATGCTATGTATTCTTCCATGTTTGGAGGTGTGTCTACCTCAGGGAAAGTGATGTTGGGGTTTAGTGTCCTATAGACAATTGTTCTAGGATATAAACTTAATGTAAATGAAGTGTTCTTTACATCATTTGTTTTAAATAGATATGGTTTCATAAACTATATAAAGGCAACCTCTTTTAAGAACTAAATAAGTCTAATAAAAGGAAATCTCTAAGGTTGTTTAAAGTGATTATAAAGTGTTCATACAAGTATGAAGTGAGACGAAACTTTATAATAAACTAATAAACTTAAAACCACCCCAAGTCAAGTAATATGTTTAGAAATAGGATTGACATATCACTGTTGAGACTTGCATGTAACAATGTCTTCTGTCGAGACAGAGAGCTGGTCTTACAAGCTTCAGATATGCAGATATTTGGACAGTTGCATGGATCCAATGAAAGGGAGTTCATTAGGATTGGGGACCAGACTTGAGATAACAGGATAGGTAGATTTATCCTTGTCACCTGTTCATCTCATTGGTATTAATAGGTATAAGTAATCCTCAGACTCAAAGGAATGTTAATTAGTGATTCTGAATTATGGAATGTGATGCTTTGATCCTGTTGTAACACGGTCTATAACAGAGATGACTCTGGGGTGTGAACGGCAGACATTGGGTATCACAAGAAGTAATTGCAGGATAGTTATACATTGGATTGAGCATTTGTCACTCCCGATAAATGGGAGATACGTCCAAGGATCGCTTGTGGAAGACTTGACTCTAAATCCTTGCAAGGTGATAGCTTAAGACTTGAAATGCAGATTTCACTTAACCTATCTAATTGGAGTTAGCTCGGCCTGTACAAGTAAAACGAACGTCTCGCTATATGTGACTTGACATTATCCATAGTCATAAGATTCAGTTCAAGGATGTAGTTGATAAAGGATCGAATTATACTGAAACTAATACGGAAAGGTCAACGACAGAATCAACCTGTCTTCTTATAGCTCTGGGGGAATGTTTCAGATTTGCTAATCACATTTCGCGTACTCATTCTGTTATGCAAAGATTAAATATAATTTTGAGAAAATTAATTTAATAGTTGCATACGGCTAGAAGCAATAAGAACCTAATGGGTCACACATAAGACTTGGAGCCCAAAAGAGAAACATTTGTTAATTGATTGATGGAAGCCCAACTGAGTCCACTAAAGGCCCAATACTTAAGGGGGGCGATTTTATGTATGTAAAATACATAAAGAAATTAATTTGATTTTAAGCAATCCTAATTAGATTATGATTGGGAATTAAATTAATTAAAGGATAAATAAATTAGGAGGTTTAATGAGATTAAATTGCTCCTATTATTATCCTAAAATGTTATTATTATTATCTTTATATTTAGATATAATTATAGATAATAAATAAGAATTATATTCCGAATTAAATTCTTATTCAGTAACCTAATTCTATCTAACTAGGGTTTAGATACAAGAAAGTATATATAACCCTTTATATGTAAATTTTGAAAATGCCATTGTCTACCGAAGAGAGAGAATTTCGACCCCCTGTTGAGGACGAGATCATTCACCGCTTCCTTCCGTTTCAATTGATTATTAATCTCTTTCTCTATTCCTTGATCTTGTATTGATTAATTAGAGGCAATATATTCTTGATTTCTTTCATACGGTTGAATTCTAACTTGGTTTTGAATTGTGTTTTTGTCTTGTGCTCGGGAACTCGAAGTAAGAGTTGTGGGCACTTCGATTACAACGGTAGATAGAACATCAAAAGGTATTTCCTTCTATCCCTCTTTATATGAAATAACGATTAACGGATCTTGGGTTAATGGAAAAAGGTTAAAATTTTTATATTTCCGCTGCCAAACGTTTGCCTATTTTCCTTCAAGTGATGCATCGGCAGATGCAACAACTCTGGCCGCAACATCGTCGAGAATCGATCTTCCTATCCAAGTGAATTTTTATGACTAGCATGTGATTGAATTTCATAAGATGTTATTTCACAATGTATATGGAGTGGAATCAACCCCATTCCAAGTGAATTGACAATAGTGATTTTGCATTCCATCTAACCTAATCCCAATTAATTTGTTGAGAAATATCCACGTTGGTTTCTCGTGAGAGTGTTTATATGAAATTTGACTATATGATTGGTACGATTAAAGCTAGTTTTGTGAAATACAATCTTAAATATGCAATCTTTTATAAGGATCAACAAGACATATGATTGAATTTCATAAGATATTGTTTCACAATGAATGAGGAATGGAAACAACCCATTCTAATTGAATTAACGACAATCCTCGCTCAAGAACAACAATAATGCTCCAATTAGAACTTCAAACCCTAGTAAATTTCATTTGTTTTCGCATGAGTTGAAATTGACCAAAATTATACCCGTCTCTTATGATTTTGCATTCCATCCGATGTAATCCCAATTATTTTGTGAATTACAATCTTAATGCAATGAATAATCTCTGGTCAATTAGAATTTAACTAGTCTATTTCATGTTTTTATAACTAAATTAGTGTCGATTGGAATAAATTTAATTCCTTCTCATCTAATACAAATGCTCCAATTAGGATGCTAACCTAGTCAATTTTCATGCGCTAATATACGGAACTTTGGTCAATTGGAATTAAATCGGTCTATTTCATGTTTTAATATGCTAAACCGCTGTCAATTGGAATAAATTCAACTACTTCTCACCCTATATAAATGTTCGTTGTTAAGTTTTGGTTTTCTAACTTCTCCATAACTCTACTAGTGATTGAACTGGTTGGCTTTCCCCAAACCATGAAGATTGAAGATGATTTTGACGACTATGAGGAAAAAATTCTGAATACTGAACACGAAGGTTTATATATGATGTTTTAATTTTCATATTCCATAACATGTTCTTGATTATTCTTCTCAATAATGTTTTCTATTTTGCAGTTTATCGATACCCTCTTTTATGGTTGTTCGCGAATAAAGAACAATCAAGATTCAAGGTGAAACTCAATACATAGGACTGGAAGTATAAGCTTATAAGTTTAGGGTAGATTTTTTCATAATTTGAAGAGAATTTCAATTTTTTATTGTCTTATATGTTTTCCTTAATTTGGTTTGTGCAAGACATTTATATGGACTTTGTAAAGGAATACCTCTCTAATGTCATTGTTCCGATGGAAGCAATTCTAATTGTCGACTTGTTGACTATGCGAAACCTTTAACCAACGTGCAGTATGTTCCAAGGTTGAAGAAAAATTGGGAAAACATATTTAAAGCACGTCTGGAGACTAATTGGCTTCAATGTGTTAACAACCACTTATGGAATGGTGTCAGGTTGGAGTTTAATTTGACGCATACAAATGTAGGATGAAGAAACCTTTATTTTTTGTTAAATGTAATAGGGACGTGCTAGCTTATATCAAAGAATTGTACACTTGTATGAAATAAATAATGGTTTTCCAGACATGCATTTTGCTTTATTACAACATAGTTTGCTTTATTTTTTACTCTTTTTTCCATTTGCATATACAAATTCTTTCCATTTAATAACCCTAAAGGCACACTCATATAAAAGTTACCAAAGACAAAACGATGCAATACATGATACATTATGATAATGGAACGATTTTACAACAATGGTACTAAGACAAAAGCAAAGTTTAAAGGAAGCTATCAAATTTGAGTTTATTAATAGAAAGATGTGAAGTCCATTACCATGGAAAAGATACTTCATTCTATTCTCATCCAATAACAAGAACTAAACAAGTCTATTACTTATATAAACATCTACAATGGGCGTAGTTCTTGCCCGATATAACTTCTTGAAAATATAACGGGCAATGCACTGGTCCATTACAACAATTATTGTTTGCAACGGTTGTAGTTCTATCGCGTTACAAATAGTCAAGATATCAACCTAATATGTCTGAGCTATTTGAATCGGTTTGATCGATGACTTGTTACAACGACTCGAAATGCTAAAATTTTCTAATGGGGCTTTATAACAAACCGATACGGAAAGATCAAACAACTCCAGAATCAATACTAAAGCAAATGTTGCAACCAACTAATTACGCAACAATGTTATTTGATTCAATGTACAACAATGGATAAAATGCAACAAACTAGATAATGAAAGATGGTACAACTCGTAATAATCAGATAAGATAGGAAAATTATAACACAACAGTTCATAAAGGAATAGTTTTCTTTAGCTGAAAAAATCTTTGTTTTTTTTTATTTCAGCACAAATATGTGATTTTCCTTGATTATTCTGACTTCCATTGTAAAATGTAAGCATCTACTTCGTCTATGCTTTTGATCGATCGATAAATACTACTCTAACTCTAACAATATAGCTTGCACATTCTTCCCGCGAAGAACATATTCCATGTCTTTTCATTTTGAAGACAACATAAAACTTGTCTTCCTTTCTTTTATTCATCTTCTCCATGTTTTTCTTCCGTCCATTGTTTTCATTAGAAATATTAAAAATGTCATCTGTAGATTTTGAAGCTTATAAATGCAATTCTTGATATATCCAATGTTCATTCTTTATTTCGAATGAGTGAATGTTTACAAAACTGAGAAGCATGCGTTGCATTGTTTAGAAAAAAAACTATTATTATAATAAAGAAAACAACTAGAGATGGTGAAATTCAATTTCAAGTTTTCATTTTAAACACTAATTTATTATAAGAGTATTTTAGTCCGATAAAAGAATGACAGATTACAACATGCATTTAATAAACTTTATTTATTACATAAACATTCTTTTTGGTAAATTAATTTTAAAGCAAATTGAGTCATAAAGCATTATTACTATGTAAATCGTCTCGTAGTAAATACTCTATCTATTTTAAAATAAATATTATTTGATCAAATAAGAAAAGATTGATTTGTATTAAATTTATAAAATATACATTAAAATATTATTTATTTTTTTATTAATAATTCTCATTTTTCTGTATTTCTTATTAACTATTCTCTCCACATTAAAAATTGAAAATAACAAAAATGTAATTAATATTAAGTTTATTAAAATAGGAAAAAAAATATTTCAAAAACTAAAAAATTGACAAATAACATGAAATAACAAAATTTGATTGAAATGCCATGATTATTTTGGAATGTGTTTGCCAGAAAAAAGAAAGGAAGATAAAAGGTGAATAGAAGAAGGTCAGGACTGCAACGAACCAAATAATGAGTGCATGTAAAGCCCCCATTCCCAATCCTCCGAGAATTCAAAGAAAAGCAGATACCAGTAGGCGTATATTACTCTTCTCTCTTCCCTTATGTGCTTCCTTTTCCTCTCCCACTCCTCCTGCTCCTCTCGTTTTTACACACAATAATAATAATCCTATTCCTTGTTTAGCGCTAGCCGACACCTACGAACCAGTTACCCAATCCGAGAGAGAAGCCAGCGCTGTTATATCTCAGAGAATTTCAGAAGCTCTAGATTTGTTAGAAAAAGGGAAAGAACTGCAGGCTCAGGGTGACTTCCCTTCAGCTCTTCTTTACTTCACTCGGGTCTGTTTTTCTTCTTTTATTTTGTTTCGCTATCTGTTTATTTCTCCCCTTTTACTGCAAGCATTTGTGCTTAACGAAAATGTTAGAGAAGTCTCGATAAGACTGCAATAATGTGGAGAAATCAAAAGTACAAGTTTAACTTAGGTTCCAGGTTTGAATTTAAGTGTCCCTGCTGGACAAATTATGGTGTTAGGGATACTTCTGAAAACTGAGGACAAGGTTACTTTGTCTAACTTGCATCTAAGGGACTAGGAATAGCAAAGGATACAGAGTAATTTTGTTGACAGAAAGCTATATGAGCATCTTCTTATCTTCAAAACTGAGAGAACGATAGGGGTGGACAGGGTAGCTTGTAGGCAATTTTTTAGTAGAAAAAGAGTATTAATAGAGCACCTTTAATTATTCCAGGATAGATAGACTGAATACTACAGAATTGAGGACCTCTGATGCACGGACACGCCATAGACCCAGCGTATCCCGTGTCGGATACGTATCCGATACGGACACGGCCGGAAACGCTAGGGACACGGTGTCGGGGCCGTGTCCGTAATATCGGAAAGTCGGACACGCGTATCAGTGAAGGATACGCGTGTCCCAGGAAAAAAAACCTGCGCTTCTTCAAATGTCAAATTAAAACCTGCGATTCTTCAAATTCAAATTACAGCCGTTCAACTTCACTGATCGTCGTTATAGTTGATAGATTTGGAGAGCCAGAAACTCCAAAGGACAGGGGGAATTAATGCCAGAAGAAACTCCTAATTAATACAAAAACTCTCAAACTTCTCCATCCATCTATATAAATAGGGCTCCTAATTATTTAGTTATATTACAAAAAATCATATATATCAATATATTTTTAATATTTATAAATGTGCCCCAATATTTTTAATATTTACACGTGTCCCCCACGTATCCGTGTCCTGTGTTTTATAGAAATGACGTTTCCCATATCCGTGTCCGTGTCCGGGCAACATAGTTGAGGACAATATGGGTATCTTCAGGTTCATATTTTATATGGCTTTAGTATATGGCTCTAGAGATTTATATTTGCATTTTAATTGATATGCTGTAAAATATACCAAGATATTACTTGTGTTTCAATGTGAAAATCATTGTCACTAAATCTCATGTTGGTCTCCTTAAAGAAAATTTAACTCCCCTATTGCCAAATTGAACCTCCTCTAGAAATGTAAGCACGGTTTATTTGAGGGAGCCTATCAAAATTCTTGTATTGCTTCGAGTTTGATGTCTTCTATTTGGTGCTGCACTGCATCTGTTTTCTGTTCAATATATCAGAAAATTGTAATTTCTTTATACAAAATAGCTAGTCTATATCTCTTAAGTCTTTCTTAACTTGCAGAATGCAGTTGTGAGTTTGCATTAATGGATTGTGCGTGAGACTTAAAATTTTACTTAATGAATTTCTTCAACTAAAGGCCTGTTAATTTCTCTTGTTATTGGATAGTTAAGAATTGTATTAATGAGTTTAGCACTTTTATCTTTTTGCTATGTTCCTGAAATGGGTCTCTGAATTGATCGTTTGATGGATGCTAAGTGGAAAAGGTATGAAAATATGACAGACTTTTCAAGAAAGTATAGAAATATTTGTTGTAGAATAACCTCAGTTGTCACAAGCAAATTCTATGATGTTGGGATTTTCTAGAGAAGTGTTCTCCTGCTCAATTTCTTGTGTGCCTACACAATTCCCCATTCCGTCACCAAAATAAGAAAAACATATCATGGAATTTTCGGTTTTGAAGTCGTGCCTCATATTTGAGGATTTTGTTCTGAAATTTTAGGAAGGCCCTAAAATTTGAGTGCCATTTTTTATTTGGCTATCTTTGAAGCCCGCATGGCAAAATTGTTATAATGCAATATATTACTAAAGTTTTTCTTTTTCAAATATCTTTGAAGGTTAAATTACTAAACCTCCTAACTTAGCTTATATTACAGAGAGGAATTGAATGAAGTTCATTTCAACAAAACCTATTCATTGCTGCTTTTGAAAGAATCTCTTCATGTGTAGCTAGCTAGCAATGCTCTATATGCAACAGCACACACATATACACACACACTCTAGATGCGTACATCTTACCATATATTATTGTTATGAAATCATACGAGTATGTTATTTCCATTTGATTTACCATATGGACTATATATACATTGCCATGCTTTCCTAATTACAATCCTTACAGCCAATATTACTTGTAAAGTGCCGATTTTATCAAATAGAAAATTATCAATTTTCCAACTATGGAATTGTGTTATGAGCCCTTGCTTTTGTCCTAAATACAGGTCTTTGCAATCTATGGTTGAAATTTCAGACTCCCCTTTTTTTCCAATCAACACTTCCTTAATAAGAATACAATAGGATATATTCGGAATAAAATCCCTGAATTCAATCCCGAAAAATCAGCAAAGGATTGATGAAAACATCCAAGTCTGACAGAGAAGAGCCAAGAAAATACAGCATAGCTGTTGCAGAATTTCCTGCAGCCCAGGCTGACCGCTGTCAAGGAAGGGGACAGCCTGTTGAAGCAATTTTTGAAGTTGATGAAGATCTCCACCTCTTATTCGTATGGTATTAGCTCAACCTGCTAATTGCTGAAACCATCTTTGGTAATCCGTCACAGTTCCTGTTTCTCAAGCACAAGTTGCAATACACCTTGTTCAATCGAATTCTACCTTTTTCTAAGTTTGATAAACCTCAACTGAGCATCTCCCTCCAAGTGAGACCAGCCTTGTCCTCCTCTGTAGTCCTGTGGTGATGGAAGAAGTGCTCAGACAGTTTCAACCATCATAAGGGATTTGAAGCTCCATTCATAACAGGGAAAATCAAGTTTAGACATATGAGAACAAAGTGACCAACCTCTTTATTCTCCATGCTTGGATCCATTTGCGACATCCATTTTTGCTGCATCCCATTTTGCCTTTGTCAGCTATTAATATGAAGTGGACCTTTAACTATCAGCTTGAGCTTTTAGTTCAAACGGTTCCATGACATGGTATCAGAGCCACTTTGACCAAGAGGTCCAGGGTTCGATTCCTGGCTGCCCCATTTGTTGATTTAATTGCAGGACATGATAATATGGGCCTGTGTTGTGCACGCGTCAAGCCCAGTGGGCATTCGCGTGTGGGGGTGCGTCCACTATTAATATGAAGTGGACCTTTAACTATCTGCTCGAGCTTTTAGTTCAAACGGTTCATGACAGCCTTCCTCTGCTCAAGTTCATGCAAAAGTTCTGGTACAGCCACTCCACAAGACAGCGTACTCGTTCTGAATTAGCTATCTACTTCTGTTCCCTTTTAGCTTAATCAATTTGTCCTATCTTCTTGATACATAACCATCAAGCCTCAAATTGCGATGGTCTGCCATGCAACCTTCTCTCTACCAAATTGTTGTAAGTCCTTACTTTGGATCTAGTTAAGGATCCTTGCAATCTAAAATCACACAACAGCACACTAGGTAAGCTATGGTTAGATGTGTTTCTATCTTCCCACCTTTTTTGATTGACAAGGAGAAAGGTTTAGGCTCCAAATTGCCTGATATTCAACCACCTGATAGCAAAGCTAACTGAAGTTGGTTTATCATAAATTAATTTAGATCACCCATAATTGAAATAAAACAATTTTAGTTCCAATAGTTACTTCATTATTTTTCACCACAGTTGGCTTTATGACCTTCACTGCAATACCTTAGCTACTTAAATAGTACAAGTATTTCTTGTCACTCCATCATAGTTTGTTCGGTTCTTATTGTTCATGCTTAAATATTTTCATGTGCTATTATGACTAATATAATTTCTATATATGTTATTTTAGGTGATTGAAAATTACAAGGACTTTGCATTCTCAGAATATGCAAGAGTAGGTAGAGCACTAGCACTTTATGAGGTTGGAGACAAAGAAGAAGCAATTGCTGAGATGGAAGATGTTTCCATCTCTTTAAAGGGATATCCTGGCAAGTTTCCACAGTTGCAGCTTAATATTCTTTCATTTAGATTTTGTTTAGTTTCTTCACACTTATTTATTTACATTCTCTCATTTATGTATAAATTTTCGTTGGATTGGTTACAGAAGTACATGCAGCCCTCGCAGCAGCCTTATACGTGGACAAGCATGCCCCACTGTTAGCAGAAAATCAGTTCACAATTGCAACACTGCTTGATCCTCACTACACAGACCTTTCATATGTAAAGGAGACTAAACATTGGCCTCCAAGTTTGATCAGTTCTTTGCGACGTTTCATCACGCTTTCTTAGGAATCTTGTAGTTGCAATGCATAAATGTTGTGGACGTCATCTTGGTTCACCAGATGAAACAAAAGAGATTTGTTTCAGAAAGCAATTACGTTGCGGACTTTCATCAGCCTATTATACCTCCAGTTTTATTATCTTTATACAGTATTTTCTTCTCTAATAGGGTGTGTTGGGATCATAGAGTCACTTAATTGTTTGTTTATAAAAAAAATTACAATGTAAAGAGGGCATTGTTTATGGTTAAAAAAAAATTGTTGCCTTGTTATGCAGATTGAATAAAATGGCAATTGGTTCCATTATCTTGTTTTGCATTATGTATGATTAATGTGAAAGGCAGCTACTTAAGAAGCAAGGGGTCTTATTGTTATTATTATTATTTATTGAAATGATGATGGTGTTGTGGACTTGTGAAATGGGACAGTAACTTTTGACATTTGATAGGAAAGTAGAGATTGGTGTTTGGTAATGTCGCACCGCCTGAGTGAAAATGAAAATGAAAATGCTATAATTAAGATTGTGCATGCTCCTGGCCAAAAGAATTAATTGGGTTTCTAGCAGCCAACTTGGACAAATTTTTGTGCACTTGCCGTTTTGAGTGTTACTTTAGTTTAATAAAGGGCGGTTACCCTATGTTTGTTTATTGACTTTTTTTTTTTTTTTTTTTGTTGAGTTGGTTAGGCATGTCATCAATTGTTTTTTAATGAATCAATTTGCACAAAAATATCCAAAATCAAATTGGGATCAACTGGATACATGCCAAACATCTTTCCAGCTATAGTTAGTTATATTTGGAAATAGGTATCATATTGTGATTTTAAAATTTAATTATTTATATTTGGAAATAGGTATCATATTGTGATTTTAAAATTTAATTATTTATGGATAAACCACTTTCAACTTTCATCTTTTGGGCCACTTTGCTTGCTTTTTAAGTCATGGGTTACGGGCACTAAACTTATCAAACTTTGTAATGCATAAATCAGATATTATGAATTTTACTGGTGACTTTCACTTGTATGGATTCGGATTAACTCTAAATATGAATATTGCTTCTTCAAGCCATAATTCTGTTTTTAAAGCATAAAATGTGTCCTAGGGAAACTCATTTTTTCAGATACATACATACATTCTGATCATATTGATAGAAAATTTTCATATCCAGCCGTCAAACTCATTGGATTCTGGTTAAAAAGGAAATTAGAGGAGTTTGGGGTTACAAATCGAGATTATATGGAAAGTTGAAGTAGACTCTCATATTTGTTGAGAGTGTAAATACATATCATATGTAGTAATACAATATATTTAATGTTGTTCTTCATGTTGATTCCAGTTGGATCTAAGAAGCTTAAGCAGCATTCTTGCTCTTGTTTTTGTCCTTCCATTGCACTGGCTCTGCAGAAGCAATAGCAGCTGTGTCAATAGTCCAGCATGAATACATCCTTCCCTTGCCTTTACTGAATCTGTGCATATGATGATTAATGATTTTACAGCACTTTCACTTCCTTGATGATCTGATACCCTGAAAACCATCTTAACAATAGCTTCCACACCATTTGGCCTATTTTTCACAACCTCTTTCCCACTTTCTAATTCCAATAATACCTCTATTGCAGCCATTGCTTTCGGTGCCCACTTCCTTTCCCTTCTTTCTGCATTGGATATGTACCTTAACAGCGCTTCCACAACACCAACTTCAATCAGATTCTGTCTTTTTGATTCCACTAAGCATAATGCTGATATGGCTTTGATTCCACCTTCAATCTCTTCAACATTCTGAATTAGACTACTCAAGAATCTCTGGTTCTCGCAGACCATAACACAGAGCTCTCTTGTTTCCTGAGATGCTGCTATTACCTCTAGAAGATAACACAAACCCTCCTTTATTTTGCTATTCCCTTGCTCAACCAATATCCTGAAACTTTCTAACTTAGATTCTTCTTTAAGGATGTTTAAGCACTCACTCTCTCCAAGTTGAACCAACTGTAGAATACAAGAAACTGATTTCTCTGCAAACTTGATGCTTTCTTGGGACATTTCTGATTCTACTTTACCAAAAAGCATTTCCAGCAACAGATGCAGGAAACCCAAATGGACCAGCGTTGATTCTTGACATAAAGATAGAATCTTTTCAAGTGCATCTAACTTTTTGTCTGAGTGAACATGATGAGATTGAAGAGTGTGTTTAAGTGAATGAAAAGAAGGATGAGTAGAAGAAGGCATATGGAGCCATTGATTGATCAAGTGGTGAAGAGTGTGATTAGGAACCATGGTAAGATCATGAAGCTTCAGCATTGTAACAGGGCAAGTAAAATTACCAGAAGAAATCCATTTTTGAATGCTTGATCTGTCATAAGTTTGGCCTGTACAAAGGGTGACTGGATCTTTGAACAAATCTAGACTAATTGGGCAGATGAACAAGTGGGGTATACTCATTTCACCTTCTTGCATCTTTCATGGAAGATTCAAGAACCAAAAGAATTAAAAAAAAAAAAAAAAGGGATTGGCAGATGTTAACCACTAAAAAGAGAGATAAGAGAGATAAGAAAATAATTCATAATAAACAATGAATGCATGGGTATCCTATTATATTAAAAGAGTAGCCTTTTAAAAGAATTAGAGAAATGGAAGTGACCACCTTTTATTGTTGTAGTGGGGAAATAACATATATTCAAATGTATAATTGCATTATCAATACAACAAATAGCAAAAGAGATAGTGATGATGATCATTAAAGATAAGTAAAAATACCCACGGGTTTCTTCATTTTCCTTTTCAAATTAGTCTACAAACCTAGTATTTTATTTGGTCCAAATTTCTTAATTTTTTTAATAAAAAGACATTGTATCACATTGATACAATACAGTTCAAAACAATAACATAAAGACAGTAGAGAGCGGCCAAAAGTGGTCCTTTCCTTTCTATAGTTTGCCAATAATATTATGTATGAATTGCAGTCAAACTGACCCACCTAATAATAATTGTTTTTTAATTCAACTTGACAACGATGTATTACTATCTTAATTACTAATTTCACCCTACACTTTCTAAATTATTTCCATCCATTATTAAATACACTCAATTTTAATGCTACATTACTCTTTATAAACTTGTTCATATATGTCTATGATACTTTCATTAAAAATAAATTAATAATTGGTCATATCAGACCAACAAGATCAAATTCACTTATGTAGTAAGTTGAATATCACTCTTATAAATGTTATATATGATACCATAATTCATGAAAACACCATTGACATATGGATCAATGTCACTTCTCACATCCGGAGGATGAATAGTAATCATTCGATCTAAAAAGAAAACATTTCTTGATGATGCAAATGAAAGCATTCGGCCACGTGAGAAAAACTATATCATCCGTCCATACCGCTATATGGTTAGAAAGAGCAACTGTTGGATCAGTGTAGATACTTAAGCAAAGAGCAGTGCACGCCATCTGACACATTAGAGTAGGGATGGCAACGGGTAGTGTCAATCACAAACCCTTACCCGTTTATTTTTTAATTACCCGTACCCGTCTCATTACCCTAACGGGTATATTTTTACATTCCATACCCTTCCCATTTAATTCGCGGGTACCCACGGGTACCCTTACCTGTTAAAAATCAATAAATAAAATAAAAAATATTACAAATTTAACAAAGTATAAATTTAATAAATCATTTATCTAAAAATTGAACAAATTAAACCTTAATCAATAAGAATAAGTAGCTTAATGGTATCACTCAATGGTTGAAAAATAAAAGGTTGGGGTTTAAAATCTCAAATATTACATCTAAAAAACAATAATTTTTTTATATATTAATTCGCGTGTTATGCATTAAAGTTTGCAACGGATCTTTACTCAGTGTTAAGGATCTCAAACGTTTAAGATTCTGAGTAGTCAATTGTTACGCAAAGGAATAATTCTTATGCTTAGTTGCTCAGCTTAAGATAAACACTCAGCATGTAAATCTACTTAGCATGTGATAGTAATTGATTTAGCATAGATCATTCATCATGCTAATTCACTCAGCATGCATACTATACTTGGAATTTATTGAAGAGGATTAAACATACCAATGGCTTCTCTAAGTATGTTGAATGGCTCACGAGCCAGTGGCTTTGTGAAGATATCAGCAAGCTGCTCATCCATTGGGACATAGGTCAACTTGATCTCTCCCTTGAGTACATGATCTCTGATGAAGTGATGTCTTATGCTAACATGCTTCATCCTGCTGTGCTGGATTAGGTTCTTTGATAAGTCAATGGCACTCTTGTTGTCACATTTGACTTCAATTGTTTTAGTCCGAACGCCAAAATCTTCAAGCTGTTGCTTAATCCATAGGACTTGAGCAACACAGCTTCCAGCAGCAACGTACTCAACTTCAATGGTTGATAGGGCTACTGACGCCTGCTTCTTGCTGAACCAAGACACAAGACAGCTCCCAAGGAAGTGGCATCCTCCTGAGGTGCTTTTTCATTCAAGCTTGTCTCATCCGTAGTCAGCGTCAGTGTATCCAATGAGTGTGAAATCATGAGTATTGGGATACCACAAACCTGCATTCACTGAGCCTTGCAAATATCTAAGGATTCTTTTTACAGCTATGTAATGAGATTCCTTAGGGTTAGATTGATATCTAGCACAATAACATACCGAGAACTAAATGTCCGGCCTACTAGCAGTTAAGTAAAGTAGAGAACCAATCATACCTCGGTACAATCTGCTGTCTACTGACTTACCATTCTCATCAGCGCATAGGACAGTATCAGTGTACGGGTAGTCCCATTAGGGTCGGGTAATGTCGGGTATCCGTGGGTACACTACCCGTTGCCATCCCTACACTAGAGGTCTGAAGGCCCACTAAAACTTAGCCACTTGGAAGAATATGTATAGCACGGTAGGGTGCATCACTTGACGACGTCATAGATTGAGCCTAACAGAACCAACCGAAAGATGACATATGTCATGTGACTCATTAGGGTACATTCCCATAATGACAAAGAATACCCTTGGTAGCCATTATAAATAGATAAGGTATATGACCTAGACAATGTACGTGAAATACACAACTAGTATCTATACTATGAATATGTGCAACCTTTCTTCTATCCTTGCTAACTTAAGCATCGAAGGCGGGTTCGCCGAGCGTCGGCCCCTCTCTGACCTGCTCTTGTTCTTATCTCTGGCCAATTGGAAAAAGGATCTAGAAGACTATTTGGACACAAATATATCATTGGTGCGGTGAGCGTGGACTTATTAGTCCTCTTCAGAAGCAATGATTCCCCCAATGGAGTTCACCCAGGTAGGGATGTAATCAAGTCGAGTTTAGCTTTGTCCTGCCCAGGCTTGGCTCGTCAGAAAATTGACGAGCTCGAGCTTAATATTTTATTCGTGAGTTGCTCACAAGCTATTCGCGAACTTGTTAAAAACATTTTCACGAGTTTTGCTTACGAACAGCTCATTAGTTCAGTTCATGAACTTCGCACGCTAACAACTCATTAATTCTATTGAGAAATACACAAAACTACATGGTTTTAAAATTTATAAAACTAAAGTTTATACAAAACTACGTTGTTTTACGTTTCCCCTTTTATGGAAATATTATTAATGAAAAAAATAAACCAAGCTTGCTCACGAGCGTATTTATGACGAACATTATAATCGAACTTTCTCATTAGCTTGTTCATGAACCTATAATCGAGCTTGTTCGAGAGCTTTTGAGTCGATCTTCATCATGCACAAGCCCTGACTATCCGCATCAAGGAATTCAATATCTAGGGAGCCATAGATTTAATTGTAAGCTTCATCGTGCACAAACCCTGACTATCCGCATCAAGGAATTCAATATCGAGGGAGCCATAGATTTAATTGTAGCTAATTGTCGCAGCATGGCCCTGCAGCAACCTCAAGGCTATAAGATTTTCAAGATCTCATGAAAAGTGTAAAGTGCTACACTATCTGGGGTGAGCATAAACCAACCCCCTACTAAAGGATAGACTCATTCTTACTAACAACCAGAAGCCTTCAAAAAAGGAGAGTGAGAGAGATCATAAAGGAAAGGAGAAGTAGAAGCATCGAGAGTAGAAGGGTAGTTCCTCTATCCTCTTCAATGCTACCAAGAAGGAGGTATCATATTGGGTGGAAGATAACAAGCTACGTCCAATACCCTTGAAGCTAATGAAAAAGTTAGAGAGAAATAACAGTAAGTTTTGCGATTTCCACAAAAGCGAGGGTCACGACACCAAAGACTACATACAGTTGATTACATAGTTAGAAAATGGCAAGCTTGATCGCTTCATCAAAAAGTACGGAGGAGGATCTGGTAAAGAAAATAAAGCTAAAGGATGAACACCGAAAGGAGACATTAATGTCATTGTCAGCGGGTTAGGTCCCAAGAGAAAGGGAGAAGTGGCAAGCTTGGAAAAAGTAAGGCAGACTCAGTCAAATTTCTACTTTGGTGACCTAAAAAACAAGCCAAGCGAGTCGCACGGTGACACTTTGGTCATCGAAATGATCATCCTAGACTTTAAAGTCCAAAGAGTTTTCATGGACACCGGAAGTTCTATCAACATCATCGCCATGAAATTATTTGAGAGCTTGCTAATCAATCCAAGTAGGATGTCCTACAGTATGACCCTACTAGTGGGAATCAGTGGCCACACGGTCCCGCTATTAGGCAACATTCATTTTGAAGTGGAGATCGGAGATTCTAGACCAAAGTGGAGAATGAAGGCTGAATTCTTGGTAGTAGATATGGCTTTTCTATATAACACAATAGTGGGCAGGTCTCCGCTATCAAGTTCGACTGGAGCTTTGTCCATTCGACATCTAGCTTGGTAAATCATGACCGATGTGGGCACGATAGTTGCCCAAGGTAACCACATGATAGCCCACTATACATGGCCTCCCTTAGCATGAAGCCACATAAAAGATTAGAAGGAAGATTCCCAGGAAAGAGTCAAGCCATTGGGAGCTTTAGAAACAGTATGGTTCGTTGAAAGGCGACCCATCCAGATTGCAACAGATCTACTGAGCCAGTATAAGACAACATCTTCATAGGATGTTCGTTAGAAGGAAATGAATTAGGGAAGGAAGATAAAAAAAAGGACTCGTCTGGGTAGCAGAGTGCGTCAACTCTCACACTTACCAATGAAAGCACACGAGTAGCAAGCATGATGTTACCACTGGTCGGGCGTGATGTTTATATGCCCGACTGCGATTCCGACGATTTTCAAAAAGCTCCCACAGATTAAAAAACGAAGCTTAAATCAACAAAATAAAATCGTAAATCGTACAATTTTCGCTTTCCCTTTACCGCTTCTATCGCGATCCATATTTTGGTTCACAAATTAGTCCGGATTTCATCGAATAGTCTATAGGGTGTTTGAGAGGTTTTGTGTTTTTTCAAATTTTAGGCAAAGGGTAGTTCGGTCTATTCCCGAGGCTAGAGGTAGGAATAAGTGGCTAGGTATAGTAATTCACTTTATTTATTATGGGTTTTTTTTGGTAGGGAAAAGAAGGAAAAAACAAAACACCACAACAAGTTAGCCCGGGATTAGCCTAGGAAAGCTAACTCCCACATTATCTTCCGAAAGTAAAGACAAACGGAAATCAGGGGGAGACGAGAAAATCGAGACGCCTAAAGCCCTCTCATGGTCTTCTGTAGCAAGCCGATCTACCACCCGATTCTTCTCTCTGTAAACATGGAAGAAGTTGATACTATCGAAAGAGGAGCAAATCCTTCTAATTGCCTTGACTAAATTCTGGCTCTCTAAGCACAGAGCCCTTTTATCAGAAATTAAATTGACTGCTTCGAGATTGTTTGACTCCACGAGCAGCTTCCTAATCCCCAGACCCTCTGCCATCCTAAGCCCAGAAAGGATACCCCAGAGCTCAACAATAAATGAAGAGCCCAAGCCCAGATTCTGAGCAAAACCAGACAACCAAGCACCTCCAGTATCTCTTAAAACACCACCGGCAGCAATTCTTCCATTCTCTTTACACGAACCATCGGTATTCAACTTCACCACCCCCTCAACAGGTCTATCCCAGCCTAACAGATGAACAGTTATCCTTTGGATAGAACCTGCTAAACTATCAACTGTAAAACTCTCAACAATTGATTTAACTTTCCTGAAGAAGAACTCCAGGAAATTAGGAATGACAACCGCTCCTTCTCCCACCACCTCTACATTCCTCCAATGCCAAATTTGGTGGCAGACCATAGCAAACAAAATTTCTCCATGCTCGAGCTCAGCCAAAATCTTCCCTCCAACACCCTCCCTAAACCAGTCTTGTTCGGAATAGAAAAAGAAGGCAGAAAGACACTGTTCAGGCAACACTTTTATCCACACGGCCTTACTTCCAACACAATCTATAAGAACATGACAGTTGGTTTCCGCATGAGCTTTACATCTACTACAAGCATCATAATCTACCAAATATCGTCTTTTCCTTTCAATATTCATCAGGAGCCTATTCTTAGCATAGAGCCAAAGAAAACTCCTAATACGATAAGGAACCTTCAAGGACCAAATAACCTTCCAAAGGTTTGAAGGAGGAATATCCATATCCTGATTAAAGGCCTCAAAAGTAGATTTACAAGAGTAAACACCATTATTAGTAAACGACCAACAGCGAGTATCGCCATCCTCCTCCATGCAGCTAACTTTAACTCCTCGGATTCTCAGGAGAGTTTCAAGGCTGAAAAAAGATCAAATTTAGACCAATCCCACTCTCCATCCTCAGCCACAACATCCGCAATTCTCCAATTTCGAAACTCCAGAGGTGGAGGAATAGAACAAATCTCCAACAAAGGTTGCTTCCCTAGCCAAGCATCATTTCAAAAACTAATCGATCTCCCATTGCCAACCGACCATCCAATACCAGTGCAAAACTCAGAAAAAACCGCATTAACCCCTTTCTATAAAAAGGGAACAAACCTGAACTTTTTCTTTATGCCCCCCCCCCCAAAAATCCTATCATTCCTATACTTCCCGCAAAAGAGCCGGACCCACAGAGCAGCCGGAGATTGCCACATCCTCCAAAGGAGTTTCATTAATAACACTTTGTTATTATCCTTAGCCTGTCTAATTCCAAGGCCACCCAAACCTTTAGGTTGGCAAACCTCCTTCCAAGGAACAAGATGAATTTTCTTACCTTCCACCGAGTCTCCCCACAGGAAACGCCGATTGATTTTATCTAAACCGTTAAGAACTGATTCAGGAAGACGACAAGCTTGCATAATATGATTAGGCGCCGCGCAGTTCACTGACTAAATCAAAGTAAGACGACCTGCAAGAGAAAGTGATTTTGCTTTCCAACTAACACACTTGCTATTAATTTTGTCAAAAACATCCTTGAAAGACGCTTTAGACACTCTATCACAATGGAGAGGAATCCCCAGATAGTTGCCTAAAGATTTGGTAAGAGGAATGTCTGACAACTCACTCAGTTATTTACAGAAACCTTGTTCCATATTATTAGAACACAACATTCGGGATTTTTGGATGTTAAGTTTTTGTCCAGAAGCAGAGCAAAAGCAATTGAGGATATCCATAATCACACCAATTTGCTCCTCAGTTCCTTCGACAAAAATAATCTCATCATCAGCAAAAAAAACAAATTTATCACCGGGGGGCAAAACTTATTAATGGTCACAGGATGAAATCTCCTAGTGACCACAGTCTCCTAAATATGGTGAGTCAATCTCTCCATAGCAATAACGAACAATAAAGGGCTCATAGGGTCACCCTAACAAATGCCCTGGGAAGGAGTAAAATCATCGGACATATCCCCATTTATCACAACTTAAAAAACAGGAGAAGTAATACAAACCTCAATTAACCTCCTCCAATTCTCCGGGATCTCAGCTCTCCTCAGACTCTCAAGAAGAAAACTACAGTTAAGCCGATCATAGGTTTTCTCCAGATCAAGCTTTAAAGCCACAAAACCACGCTTTCCCTTCTTAACTTTCATCGAATGAACCATTTCATGTGCAATAACGACATTATCCATCATCTGTCTACCAGGCACAAAACTACCTTGGTTCTGGCTGATAATATCTGGGAGAATACAGCGGAGTCTATTAGCCACAATTTTGGTGACCGCCTTATACAGAATATTGCACAAACTAATCAGCATTTATTGTGGTTTAAAAACAATGTGATTTTGATTGTGGTCTAAAATACGATCTAGAATTTTAAAATTTGATTTTTACAAAAATAACATGTGACGGGACAACGTGTCTGGCCCGCCCTAAACCTTACCGTTGATGTCTTAAAAGCAACAAGTTTGCGATATTATCTTTTGACAGCAGCTTCGTATTCTTGAATAAATTCGTTTTAAAATCCATAAAAATTCAAGAATTTAAAAATAAATTACAGCAATCCCAAAAACTGTATTTTAGACAATTAAAAGAATTTTAAATCACAAACATAAACAATTTTAATTAAATCTTTAGTATAAAATATGAGTATTTTATTATTATTTTATTGTTATAAATATATATAGTTTTTTTTTATGTGTGTTCTTTATTTTTTTATTAAAATTTAATAATAATATTAAAATTATTATTAAAAATAATAATAATAATAATATGACATATTAGTTAAATAATGTTACATGATTCGTGGGTCTTGGACTAGCTTGGAAAATATATTAAACACATATTTAGAAATATTAAATTATTAATATTTAAAACGAAAAGAAAGAGTTAGAAAATGTGGAGATATTATTGGGAAAAATCCAAAAGAAAGAAAAATCGTGAAATAAAATATGGATGGACAAAAAGAAAGTAGTAGAAAATATCAAAGGGAGGGAGGGAGGGAGTATTGTTGAGTGAGGAGGAGAAATGGGTGGTGCAACGGCAACGGCAACAGCAACACTTGTTCCTTGTTCGTCAATAACGATAGGAAAAGATTTTTTAATCCCAAAATCCAGGTCTACTGTTTCTTTTCCTTCAAAATCTGCTGGGAAATTCATATGCAGAGCTGGACGTGGAGGTGGAGGTGGAGGTGGAGGTGGCGTCACCGATTTGGACCTTTATGAAATACTAGGGGTAGATAGCGGATGTGATCAATCACAGATCAAAGCTGCATATCGTACACTGCAGAAGCGCTGCCATCCAGACATCGCCGGAGCTGCTGGTCATGATATGGCTATCATTCTTAATCAAGTTTACTCTATTCTCTCTGATCCTATTTCACGTTTTGCATATGATAAGGTCCGCTTTCTTTCTTTCTTTCTTGTATAAAATCAATCAGCCTCTTGTTATTATATGATTTTTTCTCAAAATTGATTTTGGATTCCTTATTGAATTGTACATGGGTTGGGTTGGGTTGGGTAGGAACAAGCAAAAACAGGGCAACTGCGAGGGTACACCGGAAAACCCATATACTCAAGATGGTTAGGGTCGGAAAGCGAAGAGCGAGCAGTATTTGTGGATGAAGTGAAGTGTGTTGGTTGCTTAAAATGTGCATTATTAGCTGATAAGACATTTGCAATTGAATCAGTTTATGGGAGAGCAAGAGTTGTTGCCCAATGGGCTGATCCTCCCCACCTTATTCAATCTGCTATTCAAGCTTGTCCTGTTGATTGCATCTCGTAACTAATTTTTCCTTTCCTTTCCTTTTTTTTTTTTGTTTTTTTATCATTTAGCAACAATTTAATTTATACAATACTATACTATACAGGATGGTGGAAAGGTCCGACTTAGCAGCACTTGAGTTTCTAATGTCAAAGCAGCCACGTGGAAACGTACGAGTTGGTGCAACCAACACTGCTGGCCAACGTGTCTCCAATATTTTTGTTGATGTTAAAAAGTTCCAAGCAACTTTTAACAATAACTCCAAGGCAAGGGCAACTCCTCTGCTTTTACAAACATTTTTATATTTTGTTCAATACCATTTACACTACTCCATTCTCATTGCAGGAAGAAACAGATTTTCAATTACTATCAGCCATTCTAGCTATCAAATCAATCTCAAATTGGTTATATTGGCAATCACCAAACGCATCGGAATCTTGCCAACGAAACCTGCTTCTGATTGCTGAGAAATCTACACAACCAAATATTAACAAGCTCAGAGAGGCTGCAGCAGCCAGAAAGCAAGACAGACAACCCACAAGACCATCAAATTACATACATCATGAAGAGTATTGGACCCCATTGGCTGGAGGAGCACTTCCTGCCTCTGTCAATACAGTCAATTCAGGCAAGACTGCTGCTCCTAAAAGTAGGATTGACACAACAACACAACATAAACAGATAAGAACAGGAAGATGGGAAATCCCCATGATTCCTGGAATACTTGCAGCTGTTATTGTGAACGTACAAATAAGACAAGAGGCACTGGGAAAATTGGAACAACATGTAGGCGGTTCTTTCGCATTGGAGGTTGTTAATAGCTCTTGGTTACCAGCTGTATTAGCAGGGCTTACATGGTACATCATTTGTATGTCGCTGATGCAGCTAGCACAAGCCATTCAGAAAAGGTTTTAACATATGCGTGCATACAGGACTCACTATGGTCATTGATGTAATACACATTAAACACAAGCTACTACTCATATCATATGTATATATATACAACCTGATATACCCTTACAATTTTATTTGCCAAATGCAGTCTTAGAAATATTATGCCTTTAACATCGATCAGATTCTGGCAGAAGAAAAGGACACATACTTATGTCTGTGGTGTGGATATAATTTCATGATCAATTTTTAGTTATCAGGAACACTCACAATGCATTAGAAAGCAAAAGCAAATAAAATACATAATAATACAAACCATATTCATCTACACTGAATCATAGGAGGATCAATCAACATAAACATAAGTGTCAAAGTCAGATGCATTTTCTTGGCATCAGGGTGGGAAACCACAATTCAGGAAACCTGGAGCACAAAAGAAATCCTGCTTGAGGAAGAACTTCCACGTATATAAAAGTTTAAAAACAAGATTTATAATTTTATGCAACAATCATACAGTTACGCTTACATGGTCCAGTACTACTTTTCCCATAGACTTAGTAACGGTACTTGGTGGAGTAATCCTTTGGCGCTATAACTAAACCACGACCCTTCCTTGCTCCACGGTAGACAGTTTCAACAATGTCAATGAATTCCTGCTTATCCTTGAGAGCCCAATTAATTTTGTTGTTATTTCCAGTTCCAAGATCAATCATAATGTGCTTGTTCCTGAAGAAGAACATGACAGTAGATGGATCATACAACTCATACATTGTGTTAAAATCAGGCACCTCTGTGATGTCCACAAGATAGATGACTGCAAAGTTCTTTATCGTCTCAGCAACTGATGCCAGCACTTCATCCATCTAAAAGCAAAAACAAATACAACTAATTTGAGAGGAAACACTATTAAATCTAACTGCCTACTTGCCAATCAAAAATAGAACACTTGAATAAACTCACCAAATAACAAAACATAAAGAATAGGAACATAGCAAAATAGGTGGAAAACTAAACAATGTCAACCTTTAATAAACTACTTAGGATACGGTGCTGCCAAAACATTATATCCAAAAAATTGAAGTTCCATTTAACTCATAAAGAATGAGAAACAAAGTTAACCCCATGGAAGCCAAGACTTCAGAGTTTCTAACGCTCTGTTTGGATGGGGTGCACGGAGAGTCATTAGAGGGAGGGAAGGGAAAGGTTTTGATGGGAAAGTATTTAACCCTCGTTAACACCCCAATTTGGAGTTTCCAGGTTTAGAGCCAAAATTAACCTTTCATCAAACTTTATTAACCCTTACCCATGCAAAACTGTCTTCCCAAATGTATTTGTATCATTATCCTTACTTTATTAACACTCTCAAACCTTCCTCCCAAACAGTGTAAATGAACATTAGACAAAAGGCAATAGCCTTCCTGCACATTATAATAAGTTTCTAACATGCCATACAAATTCAATTCATGTCACAAAACGCTCCAAACTTTGATTTCATTTTCAGAAAAGCAATTTTAACTAAAACATCACTTGGATATCCATGTAAGACACATATATACAAATAAGCACACTTATGCTGACATAAATGACATGTCACTGAAAACAAAACTAAGATTTAAAAAATATAATAATAAAAAAGTTGATTTAAAAATAAATGAAAACAACAAATAATGAATTGTACTAAGTTCACTAACCAGACACTTTAACAATCTCTCTTGTGACATTTTTGGCATATTGATACCTAGATTACAGCTGAATGACCATTTTTTTCCTTTCCGACAATTCTCATGCTTCACAAATGTGTAGTATGTAGTCTCAAAAAAGACTCGAACACTAAGCCTTCCATATAGGAAGTGATGCCCCTACCACTAGGCATCGCCTTAAATGACTTTTCTGTAAATAAAATCGAAGTAGAGAAAATTTATGATCAGAGGTGGATGCAGTGGGGCAGCAAACCCCAGGTCCCCCTGGACCGCCATTGTAACTTCCGACAATGGAAGCATGGCGTTCTGCAAAAGCACCTCCAACCCCAGGTGAAGCAGGTGACTTTGTCCAGCCTCAATTAGGTGACAGAAACTCCAAATTAAACACAATCGACTGAAGCCATTTTGAAATTTATAATGAAAAGCCAACAAATAAAAGTTAAAACCCATGAAGCCAGAAATAAAAACAAATTAATGAGGAAGAAATAAGCTAGTTAGCAGAGAGATGCATTGAAAGCTTGCATCATCGAAAACTCTTTATTGATTATATATTTAAGATAAACAGTTGGGCTTTCAAAGTGTGAAAATGAAAATACGAGAAAAGCCTTCTCTTATATTTAATAGCACTGCTTGGTGTTCTAACTTGATGGAATATGCTCCATTTCATATTCACTTAGCAAAAAGGGGAATGGGAAATAGAAATGAAAGTTCTATGCATTAAAAAGGAGAACAGTGGGCGGGATAGTTTGCAGCAAAGGGAGAATGAAGGGCAAAGTGACGCTTTGTAGAGAGAGAGAGAGAGGGGTTAGTTTTGACCAAGTTGATGAGTCACTAATGAATCCCTACCAAATCGTGTTTGATGTCAATCATGTCAGAAATGTGCCATTAAAAGAAAATATAGTGGATTTTATTTTCTTAAAGAATACTTTTAGTCACGACTTGATTTCACGGTTTTATATGATGGTTCATGTTAGCCGACCCCGAATCATTTCGGGACTAAGGCTTTGTTGTTGTTGTAAAGAATACTTTTAGTAGTATAAAAAAGCTGGCTAACAAATATTGAAACCTCAACATATAAAACCATACCCACCATTATGAAGGAAATTAGATTTCTAAATTGCCTAAAAGTATATGGACTATCGAAGAACAATTATTATAAAGAAATTTCTGTAAACAAAATGAATTTCCTAAATCTAATCAGTTAAATATTTCCAATGCTTTTTAAGCGATCAAAATGTTCCTAAAATATAATGCTAATAAAGAAAAATAAAAGTAACCAATAAAGAACATCTCTTCCTATTTTAATCAAACTACCATTTTTCTATTTAATCAAAATGGGGAAGTAGAAGAATTTGAATTCAATTAAATAAACAAACCAACTTTTAGTAAATAAGTGGATAGAATCCAAATTGCCTAATAACACGCAAACATATTTGGGTAGAAATCTATATGTGACATAACTAATTTAAGATAGAAAATCTTGTGAACATGTATGGATGTAAGCTCTTCTTTTTATTCAAGTTAATTTTAATTTTGTTTATCTCTTTCAGCTAGCGAGAGAAAGAGCATTCCCCAGAACAAGCAAACTTCTGACTCATATCAAACAAACAACTGAATTGAAGATTAAAGGTTAAAAGTCCTAAAGGGTTCCAATCTTATAAACCCAGTAGCACTATAAAAGATTTCATTTACGCCCCTTATGACTCTTGGTTGGAGCCCCCTCAAGGATTTGGTTCTGGCTCCGCCACTGTTTAGGACAGGAATTAAGTTTTTTTAATATTTTGAAAAGGTTCAGGGGCGTTTAGGATAGAAAGCATGACGTAAACAAAATAAAGAGCAGGACATCAAACCTTCAACTAACACTTAATAATCAACTGGGTAGGGTATGCGAAAATCTTGTTTCACGATATACAGGAAACCAATGATGAACGCATTATCCAACTTAAGTTCGGTAAAACTTTACAGTGGACAGGAAGGCAGATAACCAAACAGACATATATCCGCAAGAGGGTCAAGGTAAAGCTTTATAAAATAACAAATAACCCTAATCATCCTGAAATGAATCGAAAAAAAGAGGAAACAAGGGAACACACTAAAAAAATTAAAGATTAAAGGTTAAAAGTCCTAAAGGGTTCCAATCTTATAAACCCAGTAGCACTATAAAAGATTTCATTTACCGCCCCTTATGACTCTTGGTTGGAGCCCCCTCAAGGATTTGGTTCTGGCTCCGCCACTGTTTAGGACAGGAATTAAGTTTTTTTAATATTTTGAAAAGGTTCAGGGGCGTTTAGGATAGAAAGCATGACGTAAACAAAATAAAGAGCAGGACATCAAACCTTCAACTAACACTTAATAATCAACTGGGTAGGGTATGCGAAAATCTTGTTTCACGATATACAGGAAACCAATGATGAACGCATTATCCAACTTAAGTTCGGTAAAACTTTACAGTGGACAGGAAGGCAGATAACCAAACAGACATATATCCGCAAGAGGGTCAAGGTAAAGCTTTATAAAATAACAAATAACCCTAATCATCCTGAAATGAATCGAAAAACAGAGGAAACAAGGGAACACACTAAAAAAATTAAATAGACAATTCACAAGCAAGGATCCTGAATGGTAAGACATCAAAGAAATTCAATAGAAATGAAATAGAAAGAAAGAACGGTTGCAGACATCCAATCCAAGATCCTAAATAAAATTGGGTACCTGCATGCAGGTTTCATCCCAATCGTGGCCGAAACGGATAACAACGAGGCGCTCTTCCTCGGCGAGGATGGCTTGATCGACGGCCCATCCTGAGTGCAAGTGAGGAAGCAAGTAAGACATCTCCCAATCGCAGAATCAAATGCTACTCTTCAAGTCTTTAAAGCGCTTAGTTCCACGTACACCATTATATTTCGATGGGCTTAAAAGTTTTTTTTTTTTTTTTTTCTTCACTCATCCAAAATTTGTGCATTTGCCACCAATTCACATTTAGCTATTCAGCTATCCGATTAGATAAAATTCCATCTATATTGAATAAATTATATTGAAATTCGTTAATAATGTGGCAGCTGTCACTAATACAAAATAACATATGGCATATAAATAAAATCTCATTTCCACTAAAACAAAATGACATGGTAAGAGTAAATATTTTACCCAATAAATAAAAAACCTAAAAACTTTTTTCAACTCCATTCAAGTGATGGCAGCGATTCCTTCAACTTCATTTAACGGTGGCTAGTGATTCTTTCATTCTCTGAAGATAAACTATGAAGGTTTTTTCTCATTTATGTCATGACATGGATGTTATGTGAATTATATATGTCTGTTATGAGTATTCATATTAAATTTATTTTGATTTTTTTTTTTTTGGATTTACATACACGATAAAGGACTATATATATATAATATCACACGTACCGTAAAGGAAATAAAAGTGAAAACTGCTTAGCTAACCTTGCCTATGATCTCCCATTGGGATTACATATCTTTGATCAACCAACCAATGTAATTCATGAAATCCTCCTCCAAGATGTCCTAGACGTCTCCTTCTCCAGGCTGTGCCCCTTGTAGCCCTTAGGCTACTCTATCTTACCAAAAAAAAGGACTATATATATATATAGAGAGAGAGAGGGGAGAGATCAGGTGTGACACATTTTTTTATGGTGTGACAAGTCTTATTGTGTGACAGTGACCAATTTAGTAATTAACCAAGGAAATGTGGTAAATTTGTAAATAAAATGATAGATAAAATTATTTTATTTCTTTTCTTTAAAATATATTTTCCCGACATTTCTAACCTCGTTTTTTGAAAATTTGTATACTATTAGACTCGTCTAAATTAGACGGTCATTTTAAGATCCCTGAAGCTCAAGTAAAAAAAATTCTGGTGAACGGAATCTGGGTGGACGTTTTCTGACGAAACAAAGTGCCAAGAAAATTCTCAAAAATTTTCAGAAAATGTAAAACATTATTCTGAGAAACTTTAATTCTTGGGACGAAGCGAGATTTCTTACGGTTTAATCCCAATAAAATTTGTTCTTTAATTTTATCCATTTTACATGTTTCAACAATTTGATGGGTTAAAACCGTAAGGAATATCATTTTGAGCCAAGAATTTAAAGTTTCTTAAAATGATGTTTTACATGTTTTGGAATTTTTTGATAATTTTCTGGGCACGTTTTTTGTCCTACTTACATTGTTCCAACAGTGTACGAAATTGTTCCAAATCAGTGTACCATTTGTTCCAACATAATACTTATATTGTTCCAACAGAATAAATCAGCGTACCAATTTTTCCAACAAAATAGTTTTATTATTCCAGCATAATACTTATATTGTTCCAACATAATAAATCAGTTTACCAATTGTTCGAAATCAATTTTATTATCTATGTCTTAAATTTCATTTTTGTTTCTTAGTATTTAATATAGTATCTTCAAATTTATATTAGTTATATTATTTGGAAAATAATTCTAATTCTTATATTCTTCCAATAGAATAATTATATTGTTCCAACAGAATCGTTATATTGTTCCAACAGAATTGTTATATTATTCCAACAAAATATTGCAACACATAGTGCTGAAAGGTAAGATCAAAAAGTGCCCAGAAAATTATCAAAAAATTCTAAAATATGTAAAACATCATTTTAAGAAACTTTAATTGGCTCAATACGAGATTTCTTACGGTTTTGACCCAATAAATTGTTGAAGCATTTAAAATTGATAAATTTAAGGAAATTGTTTTATTGGGACTAAACCGTAAGTAATCCTGCTTTGACCCAATAATTAAAGTTTCTCAAAATAATGTTTTACATTTTCTGGAATTTTTTGAAAATTTTCTGGATACTTTCCGTTTTCTCGCCGAAAAATGCCCACTTAATCGACTGATTCCGTTGATTTGGGACTAAATCGTATGGAATCTCACTTTGAGTTAAGAATAAAATTTCTCAGAATGATTTTTTACATTTTCTGAAAATTTTTGAAAATTTTCTGGGTATTGTTTTTCTCACAGAAAAACAAATCGTCGGATTCTATTCACCGAATTTTTTTTACCTGGGCTTGATCTTAAAATGACCGTCTAATTAAGACGAGTCCAACGGTATAAAAGTTTTTGAAAAACGAGGTTGGAAAAGTCGGGAAAATACATTTTAAAGAAAATAAATAAAACAATTTTCTATTTCCTTTTATTTACAAATTTGTCACATTCCCCTGGTTAATTACTAAATTGGTATTTATCACACAATAAGGCTTGTCAAACCATAAGAAATGTGTCACACCTGATCTCTTATATATATATATATATATATAATCATCGTTCAATGGTATATGGAAAGTACAAGATTTCCCTTAAATAGTTATACAAACAAAAAAAAAGTTTAAACCTTATTGCGCCCGTCCAACTTGTCTCAATCGATCACTTTCCACCCTAATGATTTCTATATTGCCAAATTCTCAAATTTGGAGGATTATGGAAGAGCAATTTTAGGTGGACTCCATATTTCATTATTGATCACGTTGTGGCAGTACAACCTTGAAATCCAAACTTCTATACAATTGATGCTAGTTTTAATAAAATTCTTACATGGGTTCGTTTTCTAGGTCTACTAAATGAATACTATAATCGCTTATTTTATTTTATTTTTAAGTTGGGTTAACTACATGTGAGATTCATTACGTGGAAAAAACTACTATTGGGGCAGAGAGGGAAATACGCTAGAGTCTATGTTGTAGTTAATTTGAGTCAACAATTATTGTCACGAGCTTGGTAATAGGATTTTTGGAATCAAAATGAGGGTCTCCATAATACATTCTATGGATGTGGAGTGTATGGACACAATCGAGGGAATTGCCATCTAGACACCCAATACGGGAGTGGGGAATGAGACCAAAATTGAGAATCAGAACCGTTTGAATGCAAATAAAGTTGTTACAAATGAAGGCGTAAAAGACTACAAACCATGGATGACCTACGAGGTGCAATTTGAAGGTCCCTAGTCGAAAGTATGGTTGTACAAAATATATCCAAACCATTAACCCAGGTCAATCCAACCTAGTCCAACCCAACAACTCTATATTTTTTAATTTATTTATTGAATTGGGTTGATTAAATTGGGTTGAATTAGAAAATACTGAATCAAATTGAAATTATTCATCCACTACGCCAAAACCCCCTTCAGATGACGGTTAAAAACTGTCGTCCCGCGAGATATAAAACTGTCACGGGACTCGCTGCCGTTTGTTGCACCTTCAGACGACAGTTAGGTTCTGTCATGTTACGGCACGACACATGACATTAGCCTATTTACGTACTGTCATCTTACTCTTGTTACGATGCAGCTTATTTATTACTATTGTCACCTTTAATGTCATCACTTATAATTAAAACCGTCAAGTTAACGTGTGGAAAATTGACATATTGAATTTGCGATGACAGTTCGTATAATAATTTCTACTGTTATAGCTTGTTTTAGATGACATAGGTCTTAATCAATCATGTCAAATGATTTATTTTCAGATGACAGATTCGTTTATTTTAATGTCTTTTTATTGTTGTTTAGATGACATTTTTTAAAATTAAAATGTCACTTTTTGCCTTCTTCTTCGTATGAATTTCTGGTTTTTACTCGAATAATGAAACATACTCAAATATGAACATGAAATTATGTATATCAATGGTTTTAATTTTATTGGAGACCAATACTCATAATCTGTTTACATTTGTACACATACATTTCTGAATTAAAACTAAAAAAATAACCAATCCATATCCAAATTCTGAAACAAATCGATCTTGATGTATCTCCATATCTTGGAGTCATTATTAGGCCTATAATCCCAAAGTCTTGATATCTACAAAACTCAAAGCATGTCATTAATACACTAGCATCATTACACAAAACCTTAAACGCACTAATTAAAGACCTTTCCCGTTTCACAACCTTTCACTTAGCCACCACTATCATATCACTATAAATAATAAGCATCACAATCATTCAGTGTCCATACATTCAACTCATAAAACTTACGTTGTACAATGGATCACCTTGCACTTGTTCAGCAACAGGTAATTGCTGAGATGGAGAAATTGTACATGGAGAGCCCAGGTGGCTTCTGGCCATCGATGGTATGTCAATCCATATTTTGTTCTTTAACTCTTCCTGGTTTCTTCTGTCTACTTGTAATGATTCTTCTTATCTTGGATGATAGCAGGTCCTCTGAATGATAACTTCTTCAAATGGTCTATCAGAATAAAAGGCCCCCAATACACCCCCTATGAAAGGGGTGTATTTGAAATTAGAATCAGCTACCCTCCGGATTTCCCAAACAGACCTTCAACAGTAATATTAACTTATCTCATTAAGATATATGAACCTACATGACATTATATACACATATACTAATCAACGTCTCCTCTTATTCTCAGTTTCGCTTCTAGAATAAGATCTATCATCTTAACGTGGCTCCTCAGGGGATGATTTATCTTCCCCGTCTCCTTACTCGCCCTCCCTTTCCCACTGCCACGGTATAGATATGTCACCATTTATCTATTTCATTTGATAAACACTTAATCATGTTTGTGATCTAATTACTCTATGCATTTTATAGCTGTTGTGGCACATATATGATCTACTACTACACCCGACATTGAGGCATCATTTCCTGGGCAAGAAGTAGTTGTTGAGCAATACCTCAGCAACAGGGAAGAGTATGAGGGGCTCGTTTGGAGATGGACTGAGGAGTATGCAATATGGATATGAGGGGCTCCAAATGTGGTTCTCCTTTAAATTCCAAATTTCCTAAACTATCTTGACTAAGAGAAATGAGATTTGGAATTTGAAGGAGAATCGAAAGGCAACACTCAACCCCCCCCCCCCCCCTTTGTAATATAACGTAGAGCTTTTTATTCGGTTCGTAATGTATATGTATATTCAAGTCATATCAAAAGACATCTTATTGTTTGCAAGGCATATCATAACATGCAAGTAGCCTAATTGACCCTTTTACAATGTTCCTCCCACTTAGATTGTACTCATTGAACAATGAACTTGGTAATGAGGTTTATGATGATGTCACCATAAGGGACTCTTCATAGCTTTAGACTATGCCTAATCAGCTACATGCCCAATGAACATTCATACACAAACTCAATCAGTTCTACCTTTCTAAACAGAACATAAAACAAGCTCATATTCTTCATACACATACACATACTCATTCAGTTCTAGCAGTATAGCTCGTAGGTATAAGAGTATTCCCATATCACAATGAACATTCATAGCTTTAGACTATGCTTAATCAGCTACATGCCCAATGAACATTCATAGCAATTCACATACATAACCCTTTACAATATACTTGTCACTTGGATTGTACTCGTTGAAAAGTAAGCACGGTGATGAAGTTTGTGATGCTCTAACCAAGTTCATAACTTATGCTGATAGAGTCGAAAACCCATCACCATTCTGAATGGTTTCAATCAGATAACAAGCCAAGTGTAAGATATATTATAAACCTATCTCAGCAGCATAACTCATGTTCAAATAAAAAGGAATCAGGTGAGTTCATAATATTTTCAGCTTTAGACTATGCCTAATCAGCTACATGCCCAATGAACATTCATACACATACTCAATCAGTCTAGCTTCCTAAACAGAACATCAAACAGAAACACGGTTCATACACATACACATACTCAATCAGTTCTAGCAGTATAACTCATAGATATAAGAGTATTGTCAATCACAATGAACATTCAAAGCTTAAGAGTATGCCTAATCCGTCACATGCTCAATGATCATTCCTACACAAACTCAATGAGTTCTAGCTTCCTAAACAGTTCTATCTAACCAATCAGTTCATACCAATCATTTAATAGCAATATAACTCACATTCATACCAATCATTGCATGCATGGTTAAGGTATTCAAACAATAAACATCCATAGCAATGCACATACATAACCCTTTACAATATACTTGCCACTTGGATTGTACTCGTTGAAAAGTGAGCACAGTGGTGAAGTTTGCGATGCTCTAACCACAAGTTCATAACTTATGCTGGTAGCATCGAAAACCCATCACCATTCTGGATGGTTTCAATCAGATAACAAGCCAAGTGGAAAATATATAGTAAACCTATTTCAGCATCACCCACAACATCATGTAATCGTTCAATTCAAACCCACATAACAATATATATATTCAATGAGTTCTAGTTTCCTAAACAGAGCATCAAACATAAACATGCTTCATACGTATACATACTCAATCAGTTCTAGCTTCCTAAACAGAACATCAAGCATAAACAAGACAACATGCTTCATACACATACACATATTCAATCAGATAACAAGCCAAGTGGAAGATATATTGTAAACCTATCTCAGCAGCACCACCCACAACAACATCATACATGCAACCAATTAGTTCAAACCAACATAACAATAATATATACTCAATAAGTTAAAGAAATCTTCCCATATGCTAAAGGCATGAACTGATTGACAATCTCTTCAGTCAGCCTTTCCATGTACTTAGGCATTCTTACTATCCCTGTAAATATTATGTTCAAATAAAAAGGAATTAGATGAGTTCATAACATCTTTAGCATCAGGCACTGTATTGCCCTAGGTTAAAAAAGATAAAGACCTAAGCTTTTCAGCAGTGAATCTAACAATGAATACAATAAAATCAGTGTATCTAAGCGAGAGATCTAACCCTTTCAACGATAGGTCTGAAAACCAATAGATCCTTATTCCAGCTGCTGAAATCGACATACATAAAAGTAAATCGGATGAGGAAAAGATAGAGTAAGAAACAATGAAACTCTAATACATCCAGGAACGAAGAAAATATGGCTTACCAGTATCGTGTTTCGAGCTCACTCTCGGTGATTGTATGTAGAAATCAACCATGGAGATAGATAAGGATGAGAGGGATGAAGATTGTGTAACCTAAAATGGGGTTTGTGATGAGAGAAAAGGTTTATATATGAGCTAAAATTTCAGTCAAACGATCGAGCGCCTAAATTTGGTATATGACCGCGTAAGTGAAATTTCATTTGCCGCTTTTTTTGTTTTCCGCATACAATGACAGTCATTTATTACAGGTGTCATCTGTTGAGCGTATCAAATTTAACGAAAATGCGCAATTTTTTTGAATGACATGATTGTGTCATCGGAAGGGCACATGTGAATCGAGCGCGTTTTTAATTACGCCTTCAGATGACATAATGTTAAAATATTGTCACGGAAAAAATTCAGGCGATACGAAAACAAATGTCTGTCATGTATCTTGTGTCATGTGAAAGGAAAAATGACATAGTGATCCACCCAATCTGAATTAATCATTTAACCCGTTAAATTAGTTCCAACTTGTAATATTCTTTTTTTTCAGCAAATTTCTAATATTCTTAATTTTCGTTCTTTGCAGCTTCTTTAGTTTTACTCACCACAATCTCCATTATTTAGTTATTAATCATGTGTCTCTATTTATTTATTTCATTTTTTTAATTACTATTTATTTTATCTGCTTGTAAATAACCATTTTCTAATTTCTTTAGGAATTTTTTTCACTACTTGAATATGCATCAAGATCAGTGTAAAATAAATTAAAGAAAGTGAATGGAAGGATACACATGGATTTGAATGGTTGAATTAAATTGATTAACCGTAGATTCTTTAAATAAAAATGTATATCACATCTTATTCACTTAAAACATTACACTATTTTTTTTTTAAATGGTAGGCATAATGACGTTAGGCCGGGTACACACTCATGGCGCCATTAAATTTTACCTGATTAATATTATGGTCATTAAACTTTAAAACGTAACATAAAAATCATTCAATTTTATATTTTTTTAAATTATGGCCACAAAACTTCAAAACCTAACATAAAAGTCATTGAACTTTATACTTTCTAACATTATGACCAGTAAATTTCAATTAACGTTTTAAAATGACATTTGATGGTCTCAAAATAGAAAACTTCAAAAATCGATTATATTATAACCAACTTTAATTCTTCAACCTTTTGATTTTGAGATAATTTAGGAGTTTTTTTTGTTAAAAGAAAAAAAAAGAATGTTTAGAAAGAAAACTCTGAAAATTGTGATTTAAGAAGAAAAAAATTCATTTTGAGATTACTAACAATAATTTTGTAGCATTAATTAAAGTTTAGTGACTATAATATTCAAAAGTGTAAAGTTGAATAACTTATATGTTATATATTTTAAAGTTTAGTATTCATAAATTAAGTTGAAATTCAATCGACCATATATATAATTTACACTTAAATATTGTTTTAGGCAAACATAAATTATAGTTAGCAGTTAATAATTATAAATTTTTTTAAGATATGCACCTGGTAATTAATATTGATAAAGTAAGCTTTACTTTGTTTTTTCTACCATTGGATGAGCTTACTTTATCAAAATTCACCATAATCCAATGGTAGAAAAAACAAAGTAATGCTTACTTTGTCAAAAACAAAGTAAGCATAGCATAACTCTTGATGATTTGATAATATATTAATTCTTAATATATAAATTGTCTATCGTTTAAATAGAAAAGGTAAAAGAAAAATTAGAAGAACCTAAGAACCTCTCGCTATTGATGAGTGCTACCTCCCTGAAGCCGCCGCTGCCGCACCAATTACCGGACTTTCTCGTTTGTTGATACCGAATCCATGGAAAACATTACGAACATGAGCGCCTTAATGACCCTAGAAGACGAAACTAGCTCTGGTTTAATTATCTAGCCAGAAGAGACATCTTCCCACAACAAAATCCAAACATGGAGCCTCATCGGCTCATTCCTGACCAGCCACCCGGTGAAGAGTCAGTTCATGAAATCAACACTTGCAAACCTATGGGGACCGTCAAAGGGCATGTATATCGAAGACCTGTGACCGAACCTTTTCCGTTTTGAATTCTACCACCCCTAGGAGCGGGACAGAGTAGCGCAGGGGGGTCCGTGGACCTTTGAACAATAATTGTTAAACCTTCAGCGGATGGAAGAGGGGCAGAATCCAATGGAGTTTCAGTTAACACAGGCCGAATTCTGGGTACAAGTCTTCAACCTGCCAATTGGATTTATGTCTGAGAAAGTTGCAGAGAGCATTGGCAATTTTGTGGGCATATTTGTTGAGGCGGACCCAAACAATTTCACTGGGATTGTGAGGGAAAATATGAGGATAAGAGTATCCATTGATGTTACCAAACCTATCAGGAGGAAGATGCAAATTAGCCTTGTAGGAGGAGATGTTTTCTGGGTAGACTTCAAATACGAACGCCTACCGAATTTTTGCTTTGTGTGTGGTCACCTCGGACACGCAGACAAATTTTGCCCGGCACTGCGTGATGTCATGGAACCTGATAAAGTGGAGAGGGCATATGGAACATGGTTGCGAGCACTTACTCGCAGAGCTTTAAGCCAGCCACAATCAAAGTACCTACTACAATAACCTCTGCAACAGCTACCCAACCAGAAAGTCGGTAATGTTCCGGCTCGAGCTGAGGGATCTCCAGCAGCAGAAATAGGGATGAGGATCCCAAAACTGGCACCCATAACACCTCCAGGTTTTGGCCAGACAAAAGGAGTGAATACCAACCTGATTGGTAAAGAGAATATCCCCTGGTTTGGTTCAACCAACACAGCAAGCGGTAAACAACCAGAAGTTTCTGAGGGGATAGAACTGACGGACCCAAAATGCAAACCAATCACAGAAACAGATACTATCAACACACAGGAAAGAATGGAAAATATGGATTGCGACATGCAAAAGCAACTGGTAACAGAGCCCGAAATTGCCACTTTCTCTATGAAGGACCCGGAGCCCCAGGGTCTGGGGAGCAATGAGTATCCTATCTTGGAACTGCCGAGAAGCTGGGAACACCGGGACAGTTCATCAACTTGTGGAACTTTCTTTAAGTTTTCATCCTGATTTTATTTTCCTTATGGAGGTTAAATGTAACCGTCACAAGGTGGAATTAATAAAAAAGAAACTTTCTTTTTCTGGTTTATTCTTTGTGGACCCTGTTAACCACGGAGGTGGTTTAGCTTTGCTTTGGAAAGAAAATAACTTTATTCACCTGCTTGGTTACTCTTCAAATTTTATTGATGTTATGGTTTCTCTAACTGGTTTGTCGGAGTATCGATTAACCGGATTTTATGGCTTTCCTGAAAGGGCTCGGAGAAGGGATTCTTGGATGTTACGGGATTTGAGTACTAAATTTATAGCTCTGTGGGTGGTAATCGGGGATTTTAACGACCTTCTAGCACATTCAAAAAAGCAAGGAGGTAACAATCATCCATTACAGTTAATTCGTGGTTTTAATGAAACAATTGAAGATTGTGGTTTGATAGAGATCAGAATGTCGGGTTACCAATTTACTTGGGAAAGAGGGCGCGGAACGACTAATTGTATTGAAGAAAAGCTGGATCGTGCCATGGCAACAGACGTTTGGTTGAATCTCTTCACCACGGCTGTAGTTCGAAATGAAGATACACAGTGTAGCGATCACACAGCCCTAATTTTGAACACAACGTGTTCAGCCCCACCGATGATATAGCAGTTCCACTTTGAGAATTCTTGGCTTAGGGAGACAGACAGCGCAACTCAGATACAGTCGGCATGGCAGAGCTACTCGGGGGCGGATCTGATTTTGAAACATAAAATTTACGGAGAAGTTCTATTAGGCTGGGGCGCTACGATCTGCGACAGGTTCAAGGGTTAGATCAGACGCTGCAAGGAAGAAATCAGGAGATTAAAATACAAAACCGATAGCGCTTCTAGAGAGCTATTTTTGAAGTCCCGATCCCGCCTGGATAATATTCTCCTTCAACAAGAGGTCTACTGGAAGCAGAGAAGTAAAAAAACTCTGGATGCAAGCAGGAGATCTAAACTCAAAGTTCTTTCATTCAGCAACCACAAACAGAAAGAAAAAAAAACATGATATCCAGATTGAAAGACGACTCCGGAAATTGGACTGATTGGCAATCAGGCCTGGACTCGCTCATCATAAACCATTTTAGCAACCTGTTCACATCTGAAGGATGCACTCCGGATCCTATCATCTGTAACGTGAAAGCCTCTATAACCCCTGAAATAAATGCAGACCTCCTTAAATCTTTCCATGAAAGTGAAATTAAAGAAGCAGTGTTCTCAATGCACCCGGATAAAAGTCCAGGCCCCGATGGTTTTAACCCTTGCTTTTATCAGCACTATTGGGGTTTAGTGGGTCCTGATGTTGTCAAAGCTTGTTTACAGTGGCTGAATGATGGAGAGTTCCCTGATCAGATACACGAGACTACGATTGTTTTGATCCCTAAAAAAGCAGCACCAGAACGAGTATCTGAACTAAGACCAATAGCCTTGTGCAATATCATCTATAAGATTCTGGCCAAAGTGATAGCAAACAGACTGAAAAAGGTACTTAATCTCATCATCTCTCCAACTCAAAGTGCGTTTATACCTGGTCGTCTCATATCAGATAATGCAATGCTGGCCTTCGAGGTAAACCACTATTTGAATCAGAAAACACGGGGGAGACAAGGGGTGGCCTCCCTGAAGCTGGATATGGAAAAATCCTATGACAGAGTCGAATGGGGGTTTCTTCAGTTAATGATGCAGAAAATGGGTTTTGCTGAGAGCTGGATCAAGTTGACCATGCGATGCGTCACAAAGGCCTCCTACACTATTGTTAATGGACATAATAAAATGTGGCCGATTAAGCCAGGGTGTGGACTCAGATAAGGAGATCCAATCTCCCCATACCTGTTCTTAATTTGTGCTGAAGGACTTTCAGCCTCGCTGTCTGCGCTGGAAACCAGAGGGCTCATTCACGGGTGCCACGTAGCTCGGTCATCCCCTTATATCTCTCACCTCTTTTTTGCCGATGATAGCTACATATTCTTTAAAGCTAATAGAGAGGAGTGCCTGGAAATTCAACAGTGGTTACTGGACTATGAAGCAGCCTCTGGTCAAAAGGTAAACTACTCAAAGTCCATGATTTCATTCAGTAAAAACTGCAGTGGAGACTTAAAAACCACTTTGGCTACATTGCTTGGGATTTCCCAAGTATTAACCCCAGGCACATATCTGGGACTCCCGTCTCTTGTGGGCCGAAGCAAATGCCAGATATTCCAGTATATCATGGATAAAGTAAGAGCTAGAGTATCAAGTTGGAAAGCGAAGATGTTGTCGAAAGCAGGAAAGGAAATTCTAATTAAATCAGTTCTCCAAGCTCTCACGTCTTATGCGATGAGTTTATTCCTCCTTCCTCAAACGATTTGCTCTGAACTCGAGAGGATGTTAAACGCTTTCTGGTGGAACTCCAACGGAAATCAATGTAAAGGCATTCATTGGAAGTCGTGGGATAAGTTATGCAAGGCGAAGAGTGAGGGGGGATTGGGATTCAGAAATTTAAGACTTTTCAACATAGCTCTTCTGGCAAAACAGGGTTGGCATTTGCTAACCAATCCAAGCTCCCTCGTAGCAAGGGTATTTAAAGCAAGATTGTCACGTCCAGGTCTAAATTTCTAGAATTTATACCTTGATAGTAATATATATTATAATTATTAGGTGTATGATTTTTATTTGGTGTTATAGAAAAAGTTTGGAGTTAATTTGAGGGTTTTATATATAAATTAAAAGTTAGGATAATTTTTAAATATAAAAAGATGGAGGATCAAATTGATATTTGCCAATATATATCTCCATTCTTCTACAGAATACGAGATGATCATCCCCAGTTTTCTTTTCATTTCTTTTTCCTTTTTCTTCTTCTTTCCGTTTCTTCTGCAGATTATCGATTCCGAACCGTTTCTCCACCGTTTCTTTGTTTTATGGAGATTCGACCGTCCGAATCACTTGAAATTGAAACCATAGCATCCTTATGTATAGATCTAAGTCCTAGCCGAAGAGTTTTTAAGTTTCGGCAGTGTTTAGAGGAAAATGTCTTAGACAGAGTTTAGAGGCGAATTGAACGGGTTTGTGGTCTTTAATTAGTAGCCAAGGTAAGTAACTATCAACTATATTTTGAGGTTTATGTATATAGATATATATATAATCAAAGAAGTTTCAGAAATTGATATTTGAAGGTTCTGCATGAATTTTATTAAATTGGGATTTTTCACGATTTTGCTTTTTATTGTGAAATTATAGTTCAAATGAAGCTATTGATTATGCTTCTATGTGAATTTCAGATTTTACTTGATTATGTTGATTTAAGGCTTCATTTAGTTGATTTACATATATATACATATATGTTTTTGGTTTCAATGTATATATATTGAACAAAATGAATTTGATGATTTTTATCGAATTGTTTTTGGATTGAGAAATCTGTTGCGGTTATTGTTGTTATTATTTCGGATTGAAGTCCAAATATAACTTTTATGATATAAAAGGGCTAATTGAAGCCAAATGATTTAAGGTATAAAATAGTTTGGAATTTGATTGTGAAAGAAAATTTGATAAGTTATGATTTTATGATTTTATATCCATCGAGAGTTATCCGGATCGGTGGTTTTATATTTAAAGAACATGTTCAGTGAGGGACATGGCCTGTGTACACAGTCTGAAGACCTATTGGGTATGGCAGTGAAGTGTTGGGTAAGACCATATGGGATAGGCAATGTTAAGAGACGTCTCGCTTATATATGTGGTTATGGATTGATACTTAAGGGGAGAAACTCGAGGATGGATACAATGTTTTAAGTTCATTTGGATTATGTTTTCGGTTATGATTGATTTTGATATAAGGTTTTACGTTTGATTAAATATGAGTTGGTTTGATAAAACACTTATTTGATTGCCATATTTTATAAGGTTTTGAACTCAAGAATGAATACAAGATTATATATATTTTTGGATTTTGGTTTAATCCTTTGACTATATTATGACTTTACGTTTTGAGTATATTTTATAAGGTTTTGATTAAATCCCTTTATAAATGTATATATGTAGCTATGTTAAATAAAGTTGGTTTTTATAGCTGATAGTTTCTTACTGAGATTTTTGTCTCACCCTTTTCAAATGTTTTAATGTTTTTAGGTGAGAAAGTACAGGATATTGAGAAGGTTACCGACCGTTTATGCGGGGTTTGGAAGTTGGCTGCTTATTGTGAGAATTATGGTTAGAACTTTGGTAGTTCAATTGTAATATAATGATATTTGGGTTAAATTGGAGACTCCTAAGTATTTATTATGATCTTTCTATTTCATGTCCGATGCCGATTGAGGTCATCTATGTATATAGATATATATATAATCAAAGAAGTTTCAGAAATTGATATTTGAAGGTTCTGCAGGAATTTTATTAAATTGGGATTTTCACGATTTTGCTTTTTATTGTGAAATTATAGTTCAAATGAAGCTATTGATTATGCTTCTATGTGAATTTCAGATTTTACTTGATTATGTTGATTTAAGGCTTCATTTAGTTGATTTACATATATATACATATATGTTTTTGGTTTCAATGTATATATATTGAACAAAATGAATTTGATGATTTTTATCGAATTGTTTTTGGATTGAGAAATCTGTTGCGGTTATTGTTGTTATTATTTCGGATTGAAGTCCAAATATAACTTTTATGATATAAAAGGGCTAATTGAAGCCAAATGATTTATGGTATAAAATAGTTTGGAATTTGATTGTGAAAGGAAATTTGATACGTTATGATTTTATGATTTTATATCCATCGACAGTTATCCGGATCGGTGGTTTTATATTTAAAGACCATGTTCAGTGAGGGACATGGCCTGTGTACACAGTCTGAAGACCTATTGGGTATGGCAGTGAAGTGTTGGGTAAGACCATGTGGGATAGGCAATGTTAAGAGACGTCTCGCTTATATATGTGGTTATGGATTGATACTTAAGGGGAGAAACTCGAGGATGGATACAATGTTTTAAGTTCATTTGGATTATGTTTTCGGTTATGATTGATTTTGATATAAGGTTTTACGTTTGATTAAATACGAGTTGGTTTGATAAAACACTTATTTGTTTACCATATTTTATAAGGTTTTGAACTCAAGAATGAATACAAGATTATATATATTTTTGGATTTTGGTTTAATCCTTTGACTATATTATGACTTTACGTTTTGAGTATATTTTATAAGGTTTTGATTAAATCCCTTTATAAATGTATATATGTAGCTATGTTAAATAAAGTTGGTTTTTATAGCTGATAGTTTCTTACTGAGATTTTTGTCTCACCCTTTTCAAATGTTTTAATGTTTTTAGGTGAGAAAGTACAGGATATTGAGAAGGTTACTAACCGTTTAGGCGGGGTTTGGAAGTTGGCTGCTTATTGTGAGAATTATGGTTAGAACTTTGGTAGTTCAATTGTAATATAATGATATTTGGGTTAAATTGGAGACTCCTAAGTATTGATTATGATCTTTCTATTTCATGCCCGATGCCGATTGAGGTCATCTAGGGTCGGGTGTGACAAAGATACTACCTGGTTACCTCCTTCATGAATGCTGAGTTGGGGGCAAAACCCAAGTTTTATATGGAGGAGCATCCTCGTCGCGCAAAATCTGATTACCTCTAGTGTCAGAAAGGTCGTTGGGTCTGGAACAACGATAAACATCTGGGAGGATCCGTGGTTACCAGACTCGTCAAACCCGTATGTCGAGAGTTGCCCCTTGTCGGACATACAGTGCAACACAGTCGACTCCTTGCGAGGGGACGATGCTAATTGGGATATAGGATTAATCAGAGGCCTCTTCACTGACAGAGATGCAGACCTTATTCAAAGGATCCCAACGAGTTTAAGGTTAAGACCTGATGGTTGGGAATGGAGTAGAGACTCTAGAGGTAAATTTAGCGTTAAGAGCGCCTACATACACCTAAGGGAACTGCACAGCAGCTCGGATGCCTCAGCAGCAGGATCTTTCAACTGGAACCAAATTTGGTCGCTGCAAGTACCTCCGAAAGTTAGAAATTTCATATGGAGAGCCCTTGCGGGTTGCTTACCCACGCTACATGCATTAGCGGCTCGGAGAGTAGCGGTTAGTATGTGGTGCCCTATGTGTAATGATGATAATGAGGATCTATTCCATGCTTTGGTCGCCTGCAGAATGACACAAACATTCTGGCACAACACACCCATATCAGACCTCAGTGGCCGGTGCAACTCGTTCAACGATTTCTGGATTTTAGTGAGTAGGGAATTCCCTATGCACCTTGAGAAGGTCGCGGTTTGCTGTTGGTTTGTATGGTTCAGCCGCAACTCCCAAGTCTGGTCAAGAACACAGACGGCCCCAGCAATTATGTATGTTGTTGGAAATTAGGCTAAGGTATAGCAGCGGAAATATAAAAAATTTAACCTATTTCCATTTAACCACAAGATCCGTTAACCGTTATTTCATATAAAGAAGGATAAGAAGAAATACCTTTTAGAAGTTCTATCTACCGTTGCAAATGAAGTGCTCACAACTTCAAAAGAGATAGAAACAGTCTACCAATCTGCCCCTGTCCGAAACAGACCTTCCAGACCTCCGAACGATAATCCCTTCGGTGTAAACGTGGAAGAATATGTCTAGAAGCTCCTGTCCAAACATCGCGATGATCCGACGGTTCAATCTCCGGGAATCCGCGAAATCGTGAACTGACCTGATGTAGGAGTAGTAAAACGAATTTCTCCCTTTTGTTTGTTTTTCTTCTTCGAGTTCCCAAACACGAAATAAAACACGGGAAGATTAATTTAGTATCAATCGTTGAATAGCAACCAAAGTAGATTGCCTCTAACTAATCGACACAAGATCAAGGATAAAAGAAATAGATGAAAATTAATTGATCAAACGAAGCCGTAGAGAAATCTCGTCCTCGAACTAGGGGTGTCGAATTTTCTCTCTCTTGGACTAGGTGAATTTCGAAAATCACAAGTAGGTTATGGCTTGCTTGGATTTCGAAAATCTCAAGGGAAGGGGTATTTATAATCTCTTGTATCTAATCCCTAGTTAGATAGAATTAGGTTACTGAATAGGAATTCCATTCGGAATAGAATTCCTAATTATTATCTCACTATATATCTAATATATTAAGGATAATAATAATAACCTTATTGGATAATAATAGGAGTATATTAATCTAATTAAAACTCCTAACTTAATTATCTCTTAATTAATTTAATTCATATTCCTAATCTAATTAGGATTAACAAAATCAAATTAATTATTCATGTATATCACTACATGAATTTCGACCCCCTTATGTCCATGGGCCTTATTGGGCTCAATTGGGCTTCTATCAATTAATTAACATCTATCTCTCTTTTAGGTTCCAAGTCTTATGTGTGATCCATTAGGTTCTTATTGCTTCTAGCCGTATGCAACGTTATTAAATTAATTTTCAAAGAATTATATTTAATCTTTGCATAACGGAATGATGTACAGAGTATGTGATTAGCAAGTCCGTAATCATTCCCCCAGAGCTATAAGAAGACAGGTTCATTCTGTCGTTAACCTTTCCGTATTAGTTACAGTATAATTCGATCCTTTATCAACTACATCCTTGAACTGAATCTTATGACTATGGGTGATGTCAAGTCACATATAGCGAGACGTTCGTTTTACTTGTACAGGCCGAGTCAACTCAAAAAATAGGTTAAGTGAAATCTGTATTTCTTACTCTTAAACTATCACCTTGCAAGGATTTAGAGTCGAGTCTTCCACAAGCGATCCATGGATGTATCTCCCATTTATCGGGAGTGATAAATGCTCAATCCAATATATAACGACTCCGTAATTACTTCCTGCGATATCCAACGTCTACTGTTCACACCCCAGAGTCATCTCTGTTAAGGATCGTGTTACACCAGAGTCAAAGCATCACATTCCGTAATCCAGAATACCAATTAATATTCCTTTGAGTCTGAGGATTAGTTATACCTATTAATACCAATGAGATGAACAAGTGATAAGGATGAATCTACCCATCCTGTTATCTCAAATCGGATCCCTAATCCTAATGAACAACGTTTCATCGGATCTATGTAACTGTCCAGATATCTGTATATATAAAGCTTGTGAGATCAGCTTTCTGTCAGACAGAAGACATTGTTACATACAAGTCTCAACAGTGATATGTCAATCCCAAACATATCACTTGACTTGGGGTGGTTTTAAGTTTATCAGTTTACTATAAAGTTATGTCGCACTTCATGCTTGTATGAACACTTTATAATCACTTTAAATAAACTTACGGATTTCCTTTTATTAGACTTTATTTAGTGCTTAAAAGGGATTGCCTTTATATAGTTATAAAACATATATCTCATTAAACAAATGATATAAAAGAACAATTCATTTACATTAAGTTTGTATCCTAGAACAATTGTCTATAGCACACTCAACCCCAACATACTCCCACTTGGACTAAAGCCAATTGTTTCTAAAACTTATCCCAGTATAAATTAAATGACGATCATGTATTCTCTGGGTTAAAGGCTTTGTCAACGGATCTGCAACGTTGTCCTCTGTAGGTACTCTTTCTATTCTCACATCTCCTCTAGCCACAATCTCTCTAATGATGTGGTATCGCTTAAGGTAATGCTTGGATGCATTATGAGACCGTGGTTCCTTTTCTTGCGCAATTGCTCCATTTTTATCACAGTACAGTGTAATGGGATTGACAATGTCAAGCACCACACCTAGTTCTGTAATGAACTTTCTAATCCAAACCGCTTCCTTTGCTGCTTCCGCAGCTGCGATATACTCTGACTCGGTCGTAGAGAAAGCTACGCTTCCCTGCTTGGAACTCTTCCAACTGACCGCGCCCCCATTCAAGATAAACAGGTATCCTGATTGGGATTTATAATCATTCTCATCTGTGAGATGACTTGCGTCTGAAAATCCTTCTATTTTCAGATCACCTTCTCCGTACACTAGGAACATATCTTTAGTTCTTCTCAAGTACTTAAGAATGTTCTTGACGGCAATCCAATGCTCGTCTCCCAGATTCCCTTGGTAACGACTCGTTACAGATAACGCGAACGCTACGTCAGGTCTAGTGCATAGCATAGCATACATAATCGAACCGATTGTGCTGGCGTACGGGACTACAGCCATGCGTCGTTTATCATCATCGGTTTTAGGACATTGATGATTGTTTAACTTTACTCCATGTAACATGGGTAAGTTACCTCGTTTCGATTCAAGCATGCTAAACTGATTTAGCACCTTTTCAGGGTAAATTACACCAATGGTACCTGAACTTTACACATTTTACACTTTGGTACCTGAATTACATTTTGTCCCAAAAATATACCTCAACTTTACAATTTAATACTTTTAACCGGTCACTTACTGGTCAACACGAATTTGACCATTTTTTTTGGGACCCACCATACTCTTTCTCTAACACTCAAACTCCATTATCGACCTTCCATTCTTATGCTTCCTAAACAACCATTCCTGTGTACAGAAAAAAGCATATGTGGAATCAAAATAGAAGAAACTAATAATTAATTTTAATTCTGTGTTCTGATAATTAGTTAAACCTTTGGGAAAAAAAGCAAAGAAGAGAAAAAGAGGTCTGCATAATAAAAACTCCATTGGAGACAGTAATGGCGGAACCTCATCACACCTATACTCAATTGGTAAACTCACATAGACATATTTATCTTCCATATTCTCCTTATTCTCGTTCTCTCATCTTCACATCTTTTTTTAAATTTGGGTTTCATTCGTAAAAGAAACTACCAAACATAGATCTAGCTAATTCGAAAAAACTGACTCTGAAAATATGGTCAATATATGAATTTGCTCCTTAAGCAGAGCAGAGAATGAATGCCAATATATTGTCGGATGAAGGTGGGTTGGCGATTAAGCCGGATGTGGCGAAGGGGGAGACGATTGTGGAACGTGAAGAAATACAAAGTTATGGAAGTGATAATGGAAGGCGAGGAAGGGAAGAGCTGAAACAAAGGGAGACAGAGCTTAATGAAAGTTTTGTCCAAAGCTTTGGAAATTAATATGATTTTTTTTTCATGGAAGAAGATTTTACAGATTTTAATGGAAATTAATATCCTTAAATAATGGAAGAAGAGATTACGGATTTGAATAGAGAAGAAAGAGAAACAAAATGAGAGAGATAAACAGAAGAGAGAAATGTGAGGGAAAGTGATTTTTTTTAATTGATTAAAGGGTAAACTAGTCTTTTAGGTTATTTAGGTATATAGTGGGTCCCAAAATATTAATTAAAAATGGTCAAACTCGTATTGACCGGTCACTGACCGGTTAAAAATACTAAATTGTCCAGTCACCCTTATTTGAGGTATATTTTTGAGATAAAATGTAATTCAGGTACCGAAGTGTGAATTGAGGTAAATTTCAGGTACCATTGGTGTAATTTACTCCACCTTTTCAATGTATGTAGCCTGTGAAAGACTAAGCAGTCTTCTTGATCTATCTCTATAGATCTTTATACCAAGTATATAAGCTGCTTCACCAAGGTCTTTCATTGAGAAGTTACCAGATAACCATACTTTCACTAACTGTAAGAGAGCAACGTCATTTCCCATTAATAATATATCGTCCACATATAGTATGAGAAATGCTATAGAGCTCCCACTTGCTTTCTTGTAAATGCAAGCTTCTTCGCAATTTTGTTCAAAACCAAATTGTTTTATGGTTTCGTCAAAATGCTTATTTCAGCTTCTAGATGCTTGCTTGAGTCCATAAATGGATCTCTGAAGTTTGCAAACTTTATTTGCATCCTTCGATATGAAACCTTCAGGCTGCATCATATATACATCCTCAAGCAGGTTTCCGTTTAGGAAAGCTGTTTTCACATCCATTTGCCAAATCTCATAATCGTAGTGAGCGGCAATTGCAAGCATGATTCTGATTGATTTGGACATAGCCACAGGAGAGAAAGTTTCTTCATAATCAATTCCTTGTTTCTGACGATATCCTTTCGCTACTAACCTAGCTTTGTAGGTGCTAACCTTTCCATCCATGTATGTCTTCTTTTTGAAGATCCACCTGCACCCAATGGGTATTATCCCTTCGGGTGGATCAACCAAAGTCCACACTTGGTTAGTATACATGGAATCCATTTCAGAATCCATGGCCTCAAGCCATGCTTTAGAATCTGGACTAGTAAGAGCCTCTTCGTAGTTTTCGGGTTCGTCGTCTAACACGGGAACCTCATTATCATCTCCCACTAGAAAACCATATCTAACTGGGAGTTCATGAACTCTTTGTGATCTACGAATAGGTGGCACTGGAGTCTCATCTAATGGGACTCATTCGGGTACCTCAACCGCCTCTGTTGTTTCAGTCGGTGTTTCTTCTTCTTGAACTTCGTCAAGTTCAATCATGCTTCCCTTTTGTGTTTCTTCGAGAAACTCTTTCTCTAAGAAGGTTGCGTGCTTGGATACGATTACTTTCTGATCATCTGGATGATAGAAGTAATATCCCATAGTTTCCTTAGGGTATCCAATGAAGAAACATTTATCAGATTTCGAATCTAGTTTGTCGGACGCAATGCGTTTGACAAAGGCTGAACAACCCCATATTCTCATAAATGAAAACACGGGTTTCTTACCAACGAACAATTCATATAGTGTGGAACTAGCGGATTTAGTTGGTACTCGATTTAGGGTGAAGAGGGCAGTTTCTAAGGCATAGCCCCAGAACGTCTTTGGAAGTAAGGCCATGCTCATCATGGATCGTACCATATCTAATAGGGTACGGTTTCTCCTCTCGGACACACCATTGTGTTGTGGTGTATAGGGAGGTGTCCATTGTGAGCATATCCCACATTCAGTTAGATAATTCAGAAAATCATCTGAAAGATATTCGCCACCTCGATCAGATCGAAGCGTCTTTATTTTCTTTCCTAATTGATTTTCTACTTCATTCTTGAAGCATTTGAATTTCTCAAAAGCTTCTGACTTGTGCTTCATCAAGTAGATGTAACCATGTCGGGTATGGTCATCTATGAAGCTTATAAAGAATCTGAATCCTCCTCTTGCTTGGACTGACATAGGACCACATACATCTGAATGAATGAGTCCTAGAGTGTCTGATACACGCTCACCTTTATTGCTAAAGGGTGTCTTTGTCATTTTACCTTTTAAACATGATTTGCATGTTTCCAATGATTCGGGATCGATTGGATCTATAAGCCCATCTGAATGTAGCTTTAGCATGCGTCTCTTGTTTATGTGGCCTAAACGACAATGCCACAAGTAAGTTGAATTATCTAGCTTATGTCTTTTGGTATCAATTGCAAAAGCAGGAATTTTGTTATCTAACACATAAATCCCATTTTGTGAAATTCCTGAAAAATAAAAGATCGAATCTTTATAAAAATTGCAACTCTTGTCTTTTATTGAAATATGAAAACCGTCATCAACAAGACGGCTAATAGAAATAATGTTGCGAGACATTTGAGGAACGTATAAACAATTCATTAATTCTATTATAAGCCCAGAGGGCAAATTTAAAACATAATCTCCAATTGCGAGGGTGGCAACTCTTGCTCCATTTCCTATTCGCTAGCTTATGCTTTCTTTCTTTAGTTCCCTAGTCTGATTTAGCTCCTGCATATTTGTACAAATATGAGATCCACATCCGGTATCTAATACCCAAGATTCAGACAGTGAAACTGTATTTATTTCAATATAAAACATACCAGATGTTGAAGCACCGCCATTTCCCTTCTTGAGGGAGGCTAGGTACTCCTTACAGTTCCTCTTCCAATGCCCGTCTTTACCACAGAAGTGGCACTTTCCTTTGGGCTTCTTCACTTCCTTTCCCTTAGCTTTGTAGGGCACGGCTTTCTTACCTTTCTTGGGATAATTAGGATTGGGATAGCTCCCTTTCCTTTTCTTTGATCCCTCAATGACAAGAGCCGGTATGGCTTTGTCTTTCTTCATATTAGGCTCAACTGACTTGAGCATATTTGCAAGCTCTTCAAGAGAGGTTTGCAAGTCATTCATCTGATAGTTCATAATGAACTGTGAATAACTTTCTGGGAGGGATAAGTCTATACTTAATTCGTTATCCATCGCAAATCCAATACTAGAAAGTTTGGTAATGTAGCCACTCATCTTGACACAATGTGTAACCCCCTCATTTGGATCACATGATATCTCACACAATATCAGTCATAGACATGTTTTCAATTCTCAATCATATAAACTTCAATCTCATATAAATTTTACATATTATACATAAGAGAAAGCATTTATAATTTACAATACACGTTTAAGTCATTATCCTACACAGAGGATTTACAAAACAAAAGTACATTCACAAGACTCCAAGAAATGAAACGACTCAGAAACCGTGAAATTCCAATGGTTAAGGTGAGATGGAGTCATAATCAAACACTTGATGAGGCAACTTGGGAGGTAGAAGACAAGATGAGGACACAAAATCTGGTTTTACTCGTAGTGTAGCCATCAATGCCGTATTTACGCATAACACTGCAACATACTCAATCATAACACTTTCTTATCAATCATGACGTATTATAAACACTCAAACATTATCCACATCATTCACATCAGATTCAACCACATCTCACACTCAACAAGTCACAAGGCACAATACATTCATACACATATATAAGCAATATGCTTACCGTCGCACTTGGTTCGATCTATTCAACACGATCGGGTGTGCGTTCAATTGCACCTTGCCCTCCTAATTTCACATAACATTGATACAATTAGACTTAAAAATGTATGTATTCAATCATGAAAATATATATGAATGTGGGAAGACTCATATGTTAGGGTTATGGGGATGTTACACAATGTGTCATGACAGATGTGCCCTCTTGCATCCTACTACGATATAGCAACTTAGATATCTCGTAGCGTTCGCACTGGTTTGTTTCCCAAACAATTCCTTTAGGTGCATGATGATGGAATAGGCATCCATTTCCTCATGTTGCCTTTGTAATTCCGTTGTCATCGATGCAAGTATGATGCATCCGGCATGATCATCATCAGCCTTATGCTTCTGGTAAGCATCAATTTCCTCAATGGGAGCATCATCAGCAGGGAGAGGGGGTATCGATGTATCAAGTACATACCCTATTTTATCGAACTTCAAAACAATTTTGAGGTTACGAAACCAGTCGGTGAAGTTTGAACCATTCAATTTGTTATCGGTAAGAATGTTTTGCAGATTGGTTTTAGTCATGATTATAAGAGTGGGTTTAATTAAACCTGAGAGTGAGAAAGAGTAAACGTATGTCATTCATTTGCTTAAAGTATATCAATCTAAAATTATAGGCCTTTTAGTTTATTTTAGATTGCTCCCACTATTTTGCCAAATTAATAGCCCTCCATATTAATTCGAAGAATTTCACAAATCCTTTAGTGAGCTAGGATCCTAACTCCTGAGATTTCGCCTTGAGTTTACTCAACAAGCTAGTCCCATTCATTAGGTAGATTCATGTAATCAATCACATCTTTAATGTGATTCCTAGATTATTGGGTTACTAACCACATTAGTAACGAATATGCTATTCATATTAATCCCAACCGTCTTGCCCATTAGTTTATGACAACATGAGTTTACTCATCCAATTATCATAATCTAATTTAAGTATTACCCCATATTCATGAAAAATGATTTTCGATAATTCAGGTGTTACCGAAAGGACCCCAAGCTTGAGTTTACTCAACAACCCAAATGCCCTCAGCACTGTCGGCTGAATTATAATATTAGGGAGGGGCAACCGATTTTAATAACTTGTTTATTTACTTAACTTTTTAATGAGGGATTTTATTTTAGGTCTCATAATCTAACTTAGTCTTGATTTGCTTTAGCATACATCAGACACATACATTCACATGCATTGGCGTTATGGACATATCATCTAAATTATTCCGTCGAGCCAGAGACGGAATAAAAGGGCAAACCTAAGGAAATACTAACTATTACATATTTCTCTTTAGGTCCTCCGTCTTCTCCATGGCGCCTTGAAATTACATATTAATTTCTATACTACTAAAGAAAACTTCAATTGAATTGAAGGGAATCAGATGATGGGAGAAATTACAATAGATAGTAGAAAGGCAAGACTCGCAGTCCCTATTTCAAAAATACCAAAAGACTAAAGAGGGTCCAAATATGTCCATAACTCCAAACATGCATAGACTCAATTAAATAAATTTAATTGGTTGATTACATAACTATCTTATGTAATATTTATGTTAATCACATTAACATATCAAATTAACTTTCATCCAATTTTACTTCTAATAGTTTCGTATCTTTTATATTAATTTTTAAATTAATATAACTATACAAAACTTTAATTATGCACGTCCCAATTATTTTGATTTTAATTCATTTAACATTTTGATTTACAAATTGGTAAAACAAACTTTTAAACAAATTTTCATTCGATAATCAAAACAGAAAACTATCAATTTCTGAAACATATATATTTAAATATAAAAACGATTTTATATATATATATATATATATATATATATCAGTTCTAAAACGGTTTTAAAACGATTTTCAGAAAATAGGAAAAACTACTATAGATTTCCGTTTTATCTTTAGAATTAATAAAACTGATTTTATCAATCTAACTATAAAACTAATAGATTTTATTATAATTATTATCAACCAAAATAATTAGGAACATACGCATAATCTGTTTTAATTAACAATTAATTAAAACTTATTTATCTTTAGAATTAATTAATCAAAATAATTTGTTAATTAATCCTAACTATAAATATTTATTCAATCCTATTGAAAACTTCTAAATTTTCATATATGAAATAACGGATTTAACGATGGCTCTGATACCACTGTTGGAAATTAGGCTAAGGTATAGCAGCGGAAATATAAAAAATTTAACCTATTTCCATTTAACCACAAGATCCGTTAACCGTTATTTCATATAAAGAAGGATAAGAAGAAATACCTTTTAGAAGTTCTATCTACCGTTGCAAACGAAGTGCCCACAACTTCAAAAGAGATAGAAACTATCTACCAATCTGCCCCTGTCCGAAACAGACCTTCCAGACCTCCGAACGACAATCCCTTCGGTGGAAACGTGGAAGAATATGTCTAGAAGCTCCTGTCCAAAAATCGCGACGATCCGACGGTTCAATCTTCGGGAATCCGCGAAATCGTGAACTGACCTGATGTAGGAGTAGTAAAACGAATTTCTCCCTTTTGTTTGTTTTTCTTCTTCGAGTTCCCAAACACGAAATAAAACACGGGAAGATTAATTTATTATCAACCGTTGAATAGCAACCAAAGTAGATTGCCTCTAACTAATCAACACAAGATCAAGGATAAAAGAAATAGATGAAAATTAATTGATCAAACGAAGCCGTAGAGAAATCTCGTCCTCGAACTAGGGGTGTCGAATCTTCTCTCTCTTGGACTAGGTGAATTTCGAAAATCACAAGTAGGTTATGGCTTGCTTGGATTTTGAAAATCTCAAGGGAATGGGTATTTATAATCTCTTGTATCTAATCCCTAGTTAGATAGAATTAGGTTACTGAATAGGAATTCCATTCGGAATAGAATTCCTAATTATTATCTCACTATATATCTAATATATTAAGGATAATAATAATAACCTTACGGGGTGTTTGTTAGGAGGGATATGAGAGGTGGGATAGGGATAAAAAACACGAGATAAGTTATCCCGTGTTTGTTTGGGAGATAGACGAATGAGACAGACGAGGGATAAGCCTCTTATCCCTCAAATCCTATACCCAGGAGGGGGTGGTATAAGGAGGCGGGATAAGCTCATGCGATTTTAATAGGATGGAAAAGTCCATCGTATCCCTCAAATTAATGTTATGCAGTTTACAATAAGGTTAAAATAGTAAAATGTATTATTTTATCCCTATCCTTATCCCACATACCAAACATTGAATAATAATTCCCGACTATTATATTTTTATCCTTATCCCAACCATTTATCCTTGTCCCTATCCCAACCTTTATCCTTATCCATATCCCAATAGAATACCAAACGTCCCGTTATTGGATAATAATAGGAGTATATTAATCTAATTAAAACTCCTAACTTAATTATCTCTTAATTAATTTAATTCATATTCCTAATCTAATTAGGATTAACAAAATCAAATTAATTATTCATGTATATCACTACATGAATTTCGACCCCCTTATGTCCATGGGCCTTATTGGGCTCAATTGGGCTTCTATCAATTAATTAACATCTATCTCTCTTTTAGGTTCCAAGTCTTATGTGTGATCCATTAGGTTCTTATTGCTTCTAGCCGTATGCAACGTTATTAAATTAATTTTCAAAGAATTATATTTAATCTTTGTATAACGGAATGATGTACAGAGTATGTGATTAGCAAGTCCGTAATCATTCCCCCAGAGCTATAAGAAGACAGGTTGATTCTGTCGTTAACCTTTCCGTATTAGTTACAGTATAATTCGATCCTTTATCAACTACATCCTTGAACTGAATCTTATGACTATGGGTGATGTCAAGTCACATATAGCGAGACGTTCGTTTTACTTGTACAGGCCGAGTCAACTCAAAAAGATAGGTTAAGTGAAATCTGCATTTCTTACTCTTAAGCTATCACCTTGCAAGGATTTAGAGTCGAGTCTTCCACAAGCGATCCATGGATGTATCTCCCATTTATCGGGAGTGATAAATGCTCAATCCAATATATAACGACTCCGCAATTACTTCCTGTGATATCCAACGTCTACTGTTCACATCCCAGAGTCATCTCTGTTAAGGATTGTGTTACACCAGAGTCAAAGCATCACATTCCGTAATCCAGAATACCAATTAATATTCCTTTGAGTCTGAGGATTAGTTATACCTATTAATACCAATGAGATGAACAAGTGACAAGGATGAATCTACTCATCCTGTTATCTCAAATCGGATCCCCAATCCTAATGAACAACGTTTCATCGGATCTATGTAACTGTCCAGATATCTGTATATATGAAGCTTGTGAGATCAGCTTTCTGTCGGACAGAAGACATTGTTACATACAAGTCTCAACAGTGATATGTCAATCCCAAACATATCACTTGACTTGGGGTGGTTTTAAATTTATCAGTTTACTATAAAGTTTTGTCTCACTTCATGCTTGTATGAACACTTTATAATCACTTTAAATAAACTTACGGATTTCCTTTTATTAGACTTTATTTAGTGCTTAAAAGGGATTGCCTTTATATAGTTATAAAACATATATCTCATTAAACAAATGATATAAAGAACAATTCATTTACATTAAGTTTGTATCCTAGAACAATTGTCTATAGGACACTAAACCCCAACATATGTTTTTGTAATTTCCTATTTTAACAGCTGGAAGGAAGCACAACAGGAGAAACGTTCAAATGTTACGGCTGGTCCATCAACTCCTGTTCGTTGGCATCGACCCCAAGCAGGCATGGTCAAAGAAAATGTTGACAGTGCAATCTTTGACAACATAGGAACAGCGGGATATGGTTTCATTATCAGAGACAGCAGCGGCAAGTTCAGAGCGGGTGGTAATGGTGAAATTCATTGCCATCTGGACCCGTTAATGGTTGAAGCACTCTCAGCGAAAGAAGCACTAAGCTGGATAAAATCTGAGGGCTGGCAGGATGTTATTCTAGAGTCGGACTCACAGGTGCTAGTGTATACGTTACAGCGAGAAACTAGCGTCTATACGGCATTTGCAAATCCCTGCTTAGGGACATCCCAAACTCTTCAATTTGTTTTTCCAATAGATCAGCGAACACCGTTGCACACATGTTAGCTCGTGCGGTCGTTCTTGGTTCTAGTCCCCGGGTGTGGCGTTCTGAGCCCCCTCCCCCCATTTATCTGTAATGCTCTTATTCAAGATCAATAAATGCAACATTTCCAGTCAAAAAAATAGAAAAGGTAAAAAAACATACTAAGAATACGAAAAATATCTAAATCCTCAACCAATTAATTACATTATTATTATTATTATACATTCAATTTAAGTTAATGAATTGTTTTTTAACCAAAAGAATTTAGAATCTTTCGCTTTTGACGAGTTACTACCGCAACCAGCAACCTAGCCTTACCTCTCTCCGCCACACTCTACCGCTACCTTCGCCACCATTGCCGTGGACACCATCACTAACCTCTACGAGCAAATCACCCTCAAATCTGAAAACGCAACTGGCCTCGTCCTCCAAGAAGATGCGATCACTCCAACACCTAGGGCTCCAACCTGGAGTCTTATCGGCTCGTTCCTGACAGATCGTGCCGTGAAAGCCCCGTTCATGAAAAACATAATGGTAGAGACCTGGATAATGCCGAAAGGTTTATACATAGAAGACTTGGGTCCGAATTTGCTCCATTTCGAATTTTATCACCCCCTTGAAAGAGAACGGGTTTTCAAAGAAGGTTCATGGACCTTTTATTATCATTTAGAGAATTGAGGAAGGATCAAATCCGAAGGAAGTACATCTATCTGACACTAAGTTTTGGGTACAGGTTTATGATTTACAAGTAGGATTCATGTCCGAAAATTTGGCCAAATATATAGGCAATTTCTTAGGTCTCTTCATAGAGGCTGATTCTAACAATTTTTTGGAAGGTGCAAGAACTTATCTTCGTATCCGCTTAAGAGAAAGATGAAGATTAGCAATGAATAAAAGTTTACCTATCTTTTGCTTTTACTATGGTCGCATTGGCCATGCTAATAAATTTTGTAGAGCGTTATTCGATGTTGTTGAATTGAATAACATGGAGAAAGTCTATGGGATATGGATGTGTGCTCCGAATCGTCGCTCAAACAATCAACCACAATCTCGGTTTCTATTGTTTAGTCCGCCACAGGCTTCACCATCAACAGTGCTATCAGATATCACTAATAAGTTAGCAGGTACGCCAACCGATGAAACTTTTCAAATACCAAAAATAGTTCACCTCGACAATCTAGGGACAGGGGTTATCGCTGATGGCATTGAGTCAGGTCCTCCTAGGTTCCCATGAAGGAGGGGAGCAACTCAGTCACTCATCTCAGAGGTAGAATATACGGGTGTCAAAGTTGCGGAGGTTAAGCGATAGTGGACTGAAACTCAAGACGGGCAGAAACAACGTGATGATACGGGGCCGATGGTGTGTAACGAAGAGCAAAAACTGAAAAAATCTAACGGAACTCCAACGGGAGGTATCGCAGGCACTGAAGATCAGGCCCTCTAGGGGCCATGAGCATATTATCTTAGAACTTAGGGGGCATGGGGGACGCTCGTATATTTCGCCTGCTAGTGGAGTTTGTTTCCCGTCTTAAACTGGACTTTATTTTTTTTTATGGAAGTTAAATGTAATCGTGGTAAAGTGGAAGCAATAAAAAAGAAAATCTCTTATCTAGGTTTATTCTACATGGATCTTGTGAATTGTGGAGGTGGCCTTGCCTTGCTTTGGAAGATATAAGCTCAATCAATTTACTCAGTTTTATTACAAACTATATTGATGCTAAAATTTCTTTTTTGGGTTTGTCGGAGTATCGATTAACCGGTTTTATGGCTTTCCTGAGTGTCCTAGGCGTGTAGAGTCCTGGCGTTTGTTAAAATTCCTTAGTACTTCTTCCCCGCTACCATGGGTGGTTATTAGGGAATTCGATGATATTTTGGCACATTCCAAAAAGAGATGGGGTAACCGTCATCCAAATCCACTCATACAGGGTTTTTATGATGAAGTTTCATCCAATGGGTTATCGGAGGTGTAGATGATCGGGTATTTGTTCACTTGGGAGAAAAGCAGAGGCTCAGTCAAGCATTATATTATAGGATTGATATAATATCATTGAGACTTGCATGTAATATGTCTCTTGTTTTTAAGGAGCTAGTTTCACAACCTTTAGATATAGGGATATCTAGGCAGTTCATGGATGTGTATGAATGGTTCATATGAATTAGAGATCCAACATGAGATAACAGGATGGATAAATATGTCTGATGTCACCTATCTTATCTCATTTGCAATAGTAGGTATAACTAATCCTCAGACTCAAATAATCATAAGAGTATTCTGGGTTATATAGTATGGTGCTTTAGTTCTATTATCGTGCATGATCCATTCAGGTGTGCGTTGGCTTTATTTGGGTATCACATGAAGTAACTGCAGGGTAGTTGTATGATAGATTGGGAATTCATCACTCCCAATAGATGAGAGATATATCATTGGCCACTTGTAGTATAATTACTTTAAACCCTTGCAAAGTGTTGGGTTAAAAGGGGAAATGGAGATTTCATTTAACCTATCTATTATGAGTGAATTCAATCTGAGTAAGTAAACAAATTTGATTGTCCATTCCATTTGTTTATTAGTGAAGATCGTGGGGGTCCTACAGTGGCTGTCAAAACTATAACTCATGTGCATGAATGTAATAAAGTATATGCAAATAAGAGAGTGATAGTAAAGTGGTTAGCTGCCAAATATATGGACAGTGTACTAGATAGGTCATCGTATAGTTCTGGTGACATGAGAATGGATGCCAAAAGTATATACAAATTTGATGTGTCTGAGGCAAACTGTGTAAGAGCTATATGTAGTTGATTTTAGAGCAATTGGATAATAGTTATAAGAAAGAGTATGCAACACTAGAAGCCTATGTTAGTGAATGTATGAAAACAAATCTAGGTTCTTTTTTGAAAGTAGACCTTAATAGGGAAGCTTTTAGAGAAGTTCAAAGAGTGTTTTGGAGGATTTTTGTGTGTTTTGATGCATTAAAGAAGGGATGGATAGCAGGTTGTTGGGCCGTTATTGAGTTAAATGGGTGTTTTTTGAAAGGTATTTGCAAGGGGGTATTGTTGGTAGCATATGGAAGGGATGCAGATGACCATTTCTATCCCATTGCATATGTTGTGGTAGATATAGAGACATGTGGAAATTGGGAATGGTTCCTCCAACATCTCATACTACAACTGAGTTTGGGAAAGGAGAGAATTTGACACTGATTTCCGATATGCAAACAGTAAGTATGTAATCTATTTATTGAGTTATTGATTTATTGATTTATAATGTTTACTAAGTATGTAATCTGTCAATGTTTTTTTGTCAGGGCTCGCTGCCTGTTGTTGCTAAATTACCCCCTGAAGTTGAACACAGGTGGTGTGCTATGCATATTCATACCAACTGGAGTAAGAGATGGAGTGGTGAGCTAAGTAAATTTTTCTGGATTTGCAGTTGGAGTACTTATCCTGGATAATTCAAAGACAATATGTCACTACCCCCACAGTGATAGAATAATCATTAATTGCAAACTTAGCCTCTTCTATACTTCTAAATGTCATTCCTATTTTAAAATAGGGTGCCCATTTTCTATATCATATTTCTCCCTTCTCCTAGCAGCATGAATATTCTCAAGTAATGCTTCATCTCCAACCTCCTCATCCTCATCTTCTACATTACCCTCTTCTTCAACCTGTACATTCAGTATTTTCTCACCCATTACATTCCATGTTTCCTCATCATCTACATTCCCTGCTTCCTCACCCTCTACATTCTTTGTTTCCATACCATGTGCATTCCCTACTTCCTCACCCTCTACACTACCTTCTTCCTCACACTTTATCTTCACACCAGCCTCCTCATCATTCATTATCACATTAGCATCATCATTCCTTATCATATCAACGTCTATATTCACATTCACATCAACATCTATTTCACTATTCACGTCAGCATCTATTTCATTATTCACATCAATATTCACACCAGTAACTATATTCACATCCACATCAGCTTTTATATTCCTATTCATATCAGCATCTACATTCGTATTCACATCAGTATTCATATTCCCATCAGCATTTATACTAACATCTCTCTCTTTATATGGAAGAGCTAATAACTCGGTAAGAAAAATTGACTCGTCTATTTTATGGCAAGCATATGTGTATCGCATGATTTTCCTAATAATGCACGACAACAACCTCCTAATGCTACCATCCCCATTTAATTCAAACAATCTACCCGACTTCAATAAACTTCCAAGTTCTAGACATAATATTTCACTCACATTATGGAACTTTAAGTCTTCAGAATAAAGATCCCTATGCTGAATGAAGTTTAAAAATCAGGACCAAAGTTTTCTTTAATTAAAAAGTCCCCATTTATGTAATCTAGGTGAGGCTCAATAATCCATCTACCCCCAAAATGTAAATAAATGGTCACCAGAATCATTTGGACTTCTGCAACCAAAAATAGTAAGAAAGCAACAAAAAAACCATTAATCAGTTTACAGTAGTGTAGTCACACATAGAACCCAGAAATCATAAAACCCAAAAACCATTAAACTTCGTTTTGAAACATAAAACGTAAAACCATAAATAGGTTTGCATGTAAAAAACCCAGAAATCCTATAACACAAAAACATAATGCATAAAACCCAGAAACATAAAGAATAAAACCCAGAAAAGGTAAAACCCAGAAATCATGCAAATCCGTTCTGAAACATAAAGCCAAGTATAAAGAAAAAGTTGTGATTTTGATTTTTACATCTGATAAGCACATTCCTTTAAATGTGCAATGAAGTTAAGATCCAAGGTCTTCCTTCAAATGTGCTTCTCTGCCATCTCTTACTAGTCTAATTCTTTCTCCACCGGAATTCGAAGAGTTTTTCAATCCAAAGGTTGTGAACTGAGGGTGAGTTACGTAATGGGTTCCTTCAAATGTGCTTCTCCACCATCTCTTACTGGTCTGAGTATTTCTCCACTAGAATTCGAAGAGTTTTTCATTCGAAAAAAAGAAGTGAAAGGATTTTTCAATCCAAAGGTTGTGAACCGGGGGTTAATGGGTTAGGTTTTTAAATCTTTATATATTAGTTGCCACGTATATATTTAAAAATTAATGATTTGTAATTTTGTAAATAGGACGTGTAATGCTTATACAACTGGTGTTATGCCACATAATCAATCCATTTAGATTAGGATATATTGCTGTTTTTTGAGAAGTTTCAGGATGCATATGTGCGTTTATTTGATATAAGGGCATATCTGTTTAAATATGAAAATACAGGGTGAAATATGTGTATTAACCCATAAAAGTAAAAAGAGCAAAGTACATCTTAAAGCACATAATATCAATTTAAATTTTTAGTATTTAACCTATATTGTTGGAGATAGAAAAAATAGAGAAGAAAATAGAAGAAAAGTAGTAAAGGAAACAAAATACTCCATCCGTTCCATAATATTTATCTTTCTAAAGAATTTTTTTTTTTGTTCCATGATATATGATGTTTTAATTCAATTCATGTACATTAATCGATTTTTACCAAATATACCCCTATTTAAGTTGCTTTTTATTTTGAGAATAAATAAACAATTAATTAGTGGGTGCAAAAGTTTGAGCACCTCGTGTATTTATAGCGTGATTAGCTACCTATTCAGGGATATAAAGCATTGTTATATATAAATCTCAACATTATTCAATTTCAGTATTCAGTAATTTATCATTATTTATTATAATTATTTATATATAATTTATTATCATTATTATTATTAGTTATCTATAATTTATCATTATTTGTTATTATTATTATTATTATCATTATTATTATTATTATTAGTTATCTATAATTTATCATTATTTGTTATTATTATTTATCTATAATTTATCATTATCTATAAATTAGATAAAAGTCAAGAAATATATATAAAAAAAATTAAGTATGCATCCATATTTGAAAATTAGGAATTGCATTTTTTTCTCTTCAATTATTAATGGACAAAACTAGATTTATGGAATAGGCTTTACAATTAATTGTAGAGTTAAAGATGCAAAAATACCCCTAACGTCTAAGATACTGATATCTTGTTTTTAAGACACCTTTCCAATAAGATACTGATTAAAGTTAAATTTTATTATACGACCCATGGATGACGAGTGGCTGACACATGGCATATCTTAAAAGATTGGATATGATATGAACATCCAACTAGGCAGTGCCGTAGTCTACACAAGTTGTTAATTTCAAATATAAGCCTTGAAGAGAGACATGTTTCGAGACAAGATTTGGGACCAACGTTGTGAATTAGACAATGTCTCCACTTTCCTTGAGGATGGAAGATGGAAACAAGATTTAATTTCTACATGGATCAGTTTGCTCAATGGATATGAACAAATCAGATAGAATATTGGTGATTTTGAGTAATTGAAAGAAACAAAAATCCACAAAGGGAGAAGCGGAGGAAGTAATTGTTCTAGTTGTTCTTCTTCCCACCAGCCAGAATACGTTGGATTTGAAGCCCTCGGCTGAATGCTTGGTTGAATAGAAGTCTGGTCTGGAACTCTGACACAAACGGAAACCAGGCTAGTACAGCCACTGGTGTAAATATGGCTATCCCCATCAAGTACTCATACCCTCTCGCTAGAGCCTTCACTGACCCCCACATTTTTATACCCTTTATCAATGGTCTGCATGCTTGTGCTACCTGCTCACCATTTTCTTTTTAGAATACTCACAAACTCTTAACCATAAATCACAATTAACCGAACATCTAACTCAAGTGAATGGAGAGAATGACCAAATAAGAAAATAACAGTTATTAGGTAATGTACCTGCAGAAGTGCCCATCCAGTTGGGAGAAAGGCTAGAAGACTCTGAAAGATGTCTCCAACTGTGAGATGAAGGGTGGTAAACAAAATAACAAGAGTGGCGACAAACCCTATAAACATGAACAACTTTAGAAGTCTAAACATCAGCTGGAAATCTGCACTGAATTTTTTTCTACCCGTCGAAACAATCTGCATTTTGAGCACAAGTTTAAATTAGTCAACCAAAGCCATCCGATTGCAAACTCAAATCATAACCAGAAAAGTTTTTAGCATTGACCTTTAATATGAGCATCATAGCAACAATTACCAACCAGGATAGACCATAAACCTGAAATCATTAAAGCATATTAGATTATGAATGTATAAAAACAATAACTTATGAATGTAAGATAATGCTACTTGGATAATAAACAACTGATATACTCACAGCAATGCTCAGGGATCTACCAGCAGTACTTTCCCTTGTCACGTGTAATTGATAGACAATGCCATACTGAAAAATAGTGAAGCGCAATGCAAGAACAATCTCACACAACCGTCCTACAAACCCAGTGCAGTGTAGATGCTCTTGTTCCTCTTCCCACCATGACTCCCAGCTCTTGTTTGCTGGTACACCAATTCCTCCCTGGTTGCTTATCCACTTTGTCCAATCATCCCAATCATCCACAATCTTCTGCCATTCAAATCCTGATGGGTTAAAAAGAAAAGGAGCAAACAACCAAGACACCACCAAAAACCACATTGATGCTGTGAGAAATATGAAAGCTATTTCATCCATGTTTGCTGACCCATATATTTGATAACAAATAAGCAATATCATAAGTTCCAGCGCTTTGACAAAGTGGCTCCTAGAGTACATCCTATAATTTTCTGCAAATTTTTCATGTCGAACCACAAAACCACGCCCAGTAGCTCTGTATTTCGCCCCACCATGCAGGATAGTCCGTCCATAATAATGGACCTTTGTCCCAAGGGAGAAAGTGAAGAAAACAGAAGCAAGTTGAAACTGCATGATGATCATGTCACCAAATGCTCTTCGAAACCCTCTCTCAAGTCCTATCTCCATGATCATGGGCAAGGCCATCAAAAGGCCAAGCTGTACAACGGATTGAGAGGCCATAGCCGCTTTTAGCGCATCACTTCCCTTTCTCTTTGCAACCTTCATTATTGTACTCTCTAATCCACTCAAAGAGAGGTAAAGCTTGCCATACAAATATACATAAACTGTAAGAACAACCATCTGCATAATAGTAATAAGGGCAGAGTGAGCTGAACATCCTAGTCACGTGGAGACATCCTTGTACAACTTCCATATGTATGCTAACATATTTTGTATTTGAGATCAAAGGATAATGTGATTTCTGAACTTGACAACTGCTTAATTACCATCTGGTACAACCTATCGGATTAATTGAATCTTCTCCAAGAAATAAATGCCAATAGTGCGTATTTTAACAGGGGATACTGCATCATGTGTGGTTTAAAACTATGAAGAAAGAACATAGATTTAAAGCTGCTTTTGATATAGGGAAAAGAACCCAAAGATAAAAGATATGCTCTCTCTCTATATATATATATATATTGTTACGGAATTTCATAATTCCATGCCCGGGCATAATTAATTTCAAATCCATAAAGGGCCAATATACAAGAATTTAACTTTTGATTGTTCATATGCTTACACTTACTAATCTTTTTGTAACATATTAATTCTTTATATATTTGGATTGAAGGGAACTCATCCATATATATATATATATATATATATATATAATCTTCCAATTGAAGATAAGAAAAAAATATTCCTTATAAAAACGTGAAATAGTTTAGCTAGATACCACAAAAAATAAGTATAATATCATTAAGGCATTAATGAAATTCAGTTAATTTAGCGATATATGTACCCCTTAATATTGGATCTTTGAAGCAAATGGAGTGAGATATAAGACACATTAGGTTTATCTATAAAAGAAAGCACCCATGTTGCCTACCAAAATGTGATAGACAAAAGTTAGTTATATTCTTGCATAAATGTTTTTCTCTGTTTCACTTTAGATTTGAGTAAAAAGTTTCAGTTCAGGTTATTTAAGTTGTCCCCTGCAAATTATAGATTAAGTTCCCAAGTAAAAGGAAAGAATTTACCTTGCCCACACCACTAATCCTATTGTTTTCAATTTGAATTATGCAAGTGAAAGGAATTACCATTGCACTATTGTAAAACCCAACTGTAGTAAAATAGCAGGAAAGCATTCGGAAGAAGTCAAAACGATGACCCAGTCGATAGATATCCCTACTAAGCGTCTGCTCCCCATTACCACATGCTACTTTTGCTTCAAAAAGTGAGATTTGGTTGAGCCCAACATCTCGACCTTTTCCCACTTGAATATACTCATGGTGAGTAATATTCCCTTGTCTTAATGTTGAGTTAAAACCTACAGATTAAAACAAATTGGGAAGTAAATGAATTTGTTTATCTTGGGAAAAGTAATGTTCAAACATTTTCTTTCGTCATGTAATCTTTACCAGCAAAAATATCCTCGCTCAAATTGATGCCACGAGAAGCCTTGCTGATGCCTCCTCGGGTGATATGAAAGATTCTATCAAAGACATCTGGATGCCCATAATGGAATCGGATCCTAGAGTAAACCAACAGAATTTTAGCTTAAAGTAGTATGTATAACACCATGAACTTGGTAATAACAATATCAAAAAACCTGCATGGTTTTTCATTCAAAAAAACATATGCATAACTTTTAGCTAATTTTCAGCCACCTAGGCGGCAAAAAATTAACTAAGCCAAATGAAGCAATTTGATGGTAAGTATGAGAGAGAAGGGTGATTTGTTGTATTCTTTAGTATGACGCAATTCAAAAAAGTATATATCTGTATAAATGGATGCAACAAGTATTACTTTTAAATCATATTTTCCTATATTGATACTTAATAAGAACTAATATGATCATAACAAGGCTTACAATTGAAGCTTTCTCATGAATACAGTATAGATTTTCTTGAGTTCGTTATTGAACAAAAGTAAAAGAGGCAAAAAGAAAAAAAGAGAAATGTACTTCAACGGTCTTGCAAGAACTCTTTGACCAATGGTGACAAAACTTGTTTCTTGATTTGACATGAACCAAGCCAAAGAAGAGACACTGCAGCGAATTAGTTATTAAATATCAGGAGATATGAGAAAAAAACTTGATGAAATAAGAAAGTTATGAATTCATGAACCAAACCAAAGAGGAGAAATCGCAACCATAAGTTATAAATATCAGGACATAGGAGACAAAATGAAACAAGACGAGCTAATGTATCCAACCTTCCAGTGAAGATATGTTCACGAACACCTAAAATAGTAGGTGGACGCACTCCATGATCCTCATGAAACTCTTCCAACAGGTTCCGCATTTTGAATGCTTCTTCTAAGTAATTATCCTAAAAAAAAATAGAAGCAACAGATTACCAGGAATACCCATAATTTATAAGTTAATTATACTAATTCTAGTTTATCATGATTTACTTGATTCATGTCAATAGCTTGCAGGGCTTCTCCTCGAGTGAATATTATGGCATGGTTCTGATTTTCAGGTTTTCCTTCTCCCAATTTTGCTGAACCGGGCAATTTTATGCGATAAATTTCCTTTGTGAAAGAAAGAATAGGCATTTTCAGTACACTTGGCATGGAAAAGCTTAGTTTTTTTGACGAATAATTACCTGATCGAGATTATCTAGAGCTTTGACCAAAACAGAATAGTAAACCTTCTGTACTTTGCCGTTTTCTTCTTCTTCAACTTCATCAATGTATGCAACACGTAGAGAGGGATTACTGTAGAGGAGTAAGAAGGTATTGCCAAATGAACTCTACATTAAAAAATTCATGAAATTTAACAGCAATCCATTACCAAAGGCAGAACATACTTAACCATCAAATTCAGGATGTCAGTTGCACGGCGATCTCCACTCCGTTTCTGATTTCCATAATTTTGGCAGGTAGCAACATAAGTGAATTTCATGTCAGCCATTGCATCTAGTCGAGCATATGTTGATCTTTGACTTTTCTTATCTTCCTCAGATGGAATTGTTATTTCCTTGTAGCCTTTAAGTATCTCTGCATGCATATGAATAAGTCACAAGCCAACATCTAGAAAAAATTATCCCCATTCATGTAAAGTACATAGAAACTAATAAATAGGCGAAAAAGTAGTACCGCTCTCAATTTACAAGATATTCAAAAGTAAACGGCCAAATTAGTTTGTTGAACACCTTGATTCAAGTTTCTCCATAATCATCTTAGTTATTAAATAAAATTCAGAATCAATTTCTCTATGAAAGCTATTTCCAGTGTCTCATGATAATGGTAAAAGCTTTGACTTTATTCTAAATGTTTTGTCAAACAAATTGGAAAACATAAATAAACTACCAGTAGACAACTCATACAACAAGACCGGAAATTTTAAAATTTGTAAAACAATAATTTGAATGACATGGAAGCATGAGTATCGCTAACTTCTGTTTCCTGCTTGATTGAACCTATAGATACTAGCTTTCGCCAAAATATATCTTTTTATGCTATATATGTAAACTAATACCTAGTAGGTAGGTGTTAGTTTATATACATATAGCATAAAGGGAGATATTCGAAAAATTGATTTCCCGAAACCAGAACCAGAACCAAAACCAAACTGAAAAATTGACTAACTAAAACCAATGGACTAGGTTATGATTTTTCATTCCGGAGGTCCTCGACACTTTTGGTTTCTCGGTGCCATTGCGGGATTTAGTTCTCAGCATCTTTAATTCTGATCGAATCTCTATTTGGTGAATGGGCACCCAAAGGTTATTTTCGTTGTTATTCTAGGAGCGTTAGACAAGGGAATCCGCTCGCTCCTATTCTCTTTTGCTTGGCCGAGGACTTTCTTAGTCAGTTGATTGAAAGGTACCGGTAGGAGGAGCGGATTCAGCCTATGACCTATGTTAGACAGTCCTCTTTTCCCTCTCATCTACTATAAAGCCTCGCTACAGAATGTTAGAATTATTTCTAATATCTTTAAGCTTTACGAGGATTTGTCTGGTCAGATTGTTAATTGGTTCAAATCAGAGGGTTTTTTTGTTCATAAAGCTGACAAAATAATCCATAAAGTTCAGTAGCTGGAAGGGGAAGTCGCTGTCGATGGCTGGCCAACTAGCTCTGATTACTTCCGTGATCTATAGCTCGGTGCTTCACTCCTCGATTTACAAATGGCCTCCTGATCTTCTCAAGTTTATGAAGCGTTGTACTTACAATTTCCTTTGGTCGGGTTCTGTTCATGAGAGGAAATTGGTTACTCCTTGGGCATTGTGTTGCAAGTCTTTAACAGCGGGCGGATAAGGCATTAAATTTATAGAGATATTAATTAATCAATAAATTATTAATTATTAATTTATAGAGTGATGAAGTTGAGGATGAGTCGGTACCTTTGGAACCGGTCACGATAAAGGAAACAATTATATCATCAACCACTCTTTACAATTTTTTGTTATAATGTGACAAAGATACACCCGAACTTTTGAATGAACGGAGAATAATTAGAGATGAAATTCAACTAGATTTAAATTTCAAGAAAAAACAAAATATTATTGAGTCAATTTATGCCTTGACCAATAATTTTCGAGTATATTTTGGAGAAAAAGCTTTTAATCTCTTACCTTCTTCATTAGCCATATCAAGAAATGCCTGAAGTTTCAGAGCTCGTCTGTAATACATCATCCCTCTAACTGCAACATCTATAATTATAAGTGATGGAACAAAAAGTTGATATAAGAGATTAGGTAAAGGAAACAGGAAGCATCAGTCACCTGTGCGAGACAGAGTTTGGCCTCTTAAGGAGGCCCAATGACGTATCTGCAAGATATTTTCTTCATTTCCCCAAAGCTCAGTGTCCGTTTTACAATTTAGTCTTTCCATGAAATTGTTCCATTCATCTAAAAGTTATGTTTCTTAATCAATTATGCGAATCATATGGATCCATTCAAAAAAGAGACGATTCAAGGAAACATGCACTGTGAGTTTGAAAAGTTTATGGTACCTGGATAGATTTTTTGCAAGTAGAATATGATAGATACACCATCTTCATTCTCCATTTCGAGATCAGTCTTCGAATAAACAGTCTCTTCGCTATAGTATGGGGTCATGACACTGATAGGACCAGAAAACGGTTCTTGATTAAATAAAAGTTGATTCTGTTCTTATTTTTACTTTTCCAAAAAAATACAGCAGAACTGCAACTCCTTGATAACTTAAATAGAAAAAAATCAATATCTAGCTTATCTAGAAGTCCCAAAAGTACTTCCAAAAAAATATTATCCAAGCACCGAAACTAATTATGTGATAATTAGGAATGTGAACTGGGCAGAGGATATTCCAATTTATAAAATATAAACAACACCTGAATGAGAGCATTTTACGGACTGTAGGGGCACGTGGCATATCCATAAACAAGGAATTCGTGAAGAATGAAATCCTCCTACGAGCTTCAAGATTTGTTGGTACATCCATAGCAGATTCTTTGACAGTCAAAAGGAGATGAAGACGCTTTACCTACAGGAACATACAGAATATTTTATAATTAAATGGTGAAATATCAGTATATATGTCTTCTAACATCGAAGACAACTGAGCCAATACAACGGACCTGCTCTTCCCACTGTGCAGTAACCAGAGGAGGGAACATTATAGCAGGTTTTGTGTCAGTTCCATCGAAGAGTTGTGTTCCTGAATCTTTTGCACCATGCCCAAGGTCTACCAATTCACTATATAACAATGCATGGATAACATTGTTAATTTTATATGATAAAGAGATGATAGTGAATTCCCAATGGAATGCAGCAAGATATTCTAACCGATTCTCATTCACCATCATATCCCGAGTGACAACTTCTAACATGTCCTGCAGCAATAATACCACATTACCCCTCTTTGATGAATCGCCATCTTTCTGCAACATTTAGTGAACTGGTAAATATAATGGTAAAATTCAAACCGTTTGGAACTAGAAAAGCAAACTGCAGTCATCATTAGTACAAATGACTCACCAAAACTTCAACAAGCTCCACAAATTTCTTGCAAAGAACAGGCAACGGACCCATTCTGAAATTTATAAGGAATGTATGCTTTGAAATGGTATTTTCAACTTCTTTGATGATGGTAGCAATGATCCTGTAGCATTGCAAATGTAAATTTTAGTCGCTCCATCATAGGAAGTGTGATTCAGTCATGCATTTAAACAGTAAATATCAACTAAATTTACTGCAATTTGAAACACTTGAATTGAATTACTAATTTCAATCTGATGGAAAATGCAATATAGTTTAGACACTAAACAAAAACTCTTAATCAAATAACAAATATGCAAAGTAAATATTTTTACTTTTCTACATGGAAAAAGAAAAAGAAAATGGACAAAACATCCTCCTGAACTATACAAGAATGTAACATCAAGTATTAAAACCAAACAATATATATATATATATATATATATATTATATATTATATATATTAGATTTAACACTTGGAAGGTGCTTAAAAAATTCGTTTAAATTAAAAATGAAGAATTCAAATATCAAGACCAAAAAACCCTCCACCAGGAGAACATGGAGGCCTTATTGCATATGCAAATAGCTTAAGCTTAAATAAAAGCAGAAGAGACGGAACATGGAAAACATAATCACAGAATAAGCAAAGTACCAAGAACAACCTTTTCTCATTTTCTCCAATAACCAGAACCTTCAGAACATGTTTAAAGGATTCATAACATTCTATCACAGCACATTTCATGTAATCATCAGCACATATACGTTTCCAGAGGTCAGCATCCTTTGACCAGAATTGAACTGCCATGTCCAAAGCTATTGGGATCTGTAAATTTAGAAAAGGATTAGAAATTAAAATGAACAAACATGTGATTACGTTTTAAGAGGAAATAGACGGACCTTGCTTGCAAGCAAAAAGGGTGGCCATTGAATTAATCTCAGGCTAGGATCTGACGAATAAGGAACAAGCATCAGATCCATCTCTCTGGATTAGAAAAATAACCATATTAGTCTTAACAAGCTGAAGACAAGAACAGAAAAGATTTTTTTTCTATAAAATCAAAATTATGCTATTGTTACAGGGCCTTTCCTGTCACTGATCAAATCTTCTTCACGGAAACTACATATTACTTCATTCCATAACTGAGCAAATTTCGCAGCCTCACTTCTCCTGCTTGCAGAAATCTAAAAAAGCACAATATTTTATTCAATGATTTACATGCATATGCCCATAAATATTCTCATAAACACTTCAAAAGATGAGTGAAAACCTCAGTAAATCTCTTTGATAAAGAGAAACCCTTCTTCTTTGCTTTATCAGAAGGTACCAAATATGTATTAAATGCGCCAGGTAAGGATTGAAACCGTGATCTTAGCATTCCTAGAGTTCGTACCTGTATATTAGGAAGAAAAAAATGAATAAGAGAAGAAAGACGAAAAAACTAGAAAAATAGTGAAGCCATTTCCTAGTTGTTTGATATCGCAATTCCAAGTTTGAGTTAATGAGCTAAATTCCCATTTGATGGGACAAGTGAAAGTAGTCCAAAAGTGCATACTACTATTAAAATCAAATGAAAAGAGTCAATCCCAATATAAATAAAACTAAACAATATTTACAACTCAGAAGCTAAAGCTTGTCTTACACAAAGTAGGCTTAGACCAATGGGTAAGTTAAGAAAATAAACTGCACCAATTTACAAATAGAAGTCTAGCACATAAATGGTTTATATAAGGACCAAATATGGACCATATGCTACAAGGAACTTAAAACGCAAATGGAAACAAATACTGGAAAATGGTATTTGTTTAAAATTTAAGAAATAGAAACTTGACGGAAAAGTGCAATTAGTAAAACCATAAGGGTATATTTATAAAATTTAAACTATAAGGTATACATTTATACATTTCTTTTATATAAAATGGAAAAAGAAATACATAAACTTTACATAATGACCTAGAAAGATAAGGATCTAACACAAAGTGATTAATGCATGATGAACTGAAATCTGCAAACCTCTTTTATCTTAAAAAAACAAGTATCCAATTCTCTAAGATCACAGAAATGTTACCGGATGCATTTCCTACAAATTTCTGTTTCAAAAACATTTTAAACGTGGAACACTTCAACGTCAAAGTTTCCGTGCAACATAAGACCATACAAACAATGAACCGCATGGCATTGGTATTCCATTCCCAAAGTGTTATTATAATGGTCAAATAAGTTAACACGGGGAGTTTATGCACACAACTGAAGTATGGCATATAACAGAACTCCAGAGCATATTGAGCATCTAATAATCTATCAACTTTTAGCGAAACAAATCATAATTTTCTCGAGGCCTAATATACAATTTGCTTTCTACACTTGCCACCTCAACTTTGAATTTAACCTGGTTAACACATTGAATGTTCTAATTCCAATAACTTTAGAACACCAACTTTTACCTAAAAGCATATGCACCTCTCTTTTTTAAAAATAAAAATAATAATTAAAAATAAAACCACTTGCCTTGTGTTGAAAGTTATTGAATTCACAATTTCAGATGTCTATTATGTTGAACTGAAGATCTTATACCCATTGCAAAAATGGGGGGCAATTTACGTCTTCCATTACTGAAACAAGCACTCTTCATGTCCTATTTAACCTCATAAGAATAAACGTGCAATGGCTTCTCAACTTTTAATTTATCCTGGTCAACATATTGATCTTGTAAATGTAACAACGTTTAGAACAGAAACATTGAGCTTAACCTCACTGAAACTTGTATTTCAAATAAATAAATAAATAAAAGAAAAAACACATGGCTGTTGTGCTTTGAAGTTATTGAATCCCCAAGTCGAGGGAACCAATGAATTTGCACTGCAAAATGGGGGATACTTATATCTCTTCCTTTACTAAAACAAGCACGCATGAAGAATGCCCTATTACTCATTGAAAAATGGGACAATTTATGTCTTCAATTACTGAAACAATCATGCATGAACAATGCCCTATTTGCCCTTACAAAAATAAATGTGTGATGACTTCTCAAATTTTAATTTATCCTGGTCAACATTGAGAGATTAACCTCACTGAAACCTGTATTTAAAAACACACACACACATGGCTGATGTGCTTGAAAGTTATTGAAGGCATAAGTCGAGTATATTATGTTCCATTCAAGTTGAGGGGACCAATGAAATGGGGGATAACTTATTATCCCTTCCCTTACTAAAACAAGCACGAGTGAAGAATGCCTTACTAAACCTCATAAAATACTAAGGCTTAGATTTAATAAACCTAGATCTAACGGTGAATGAGTAAATTCACTTGCTCATTAAGGTGCATGTGAAAATTCCTGCATAAAATAATGGTTCATGATTTTAAGTGCAATGTGAAAGAAAATCTGTAAAGAGATTTTTCTTGAAAGGAATTACCTCTCCTAGGCGATCAAAAGCACCAATAAAGCCACCGTATATGGTTGAGAGAACTGCATACCAAATTTGACTATCCATGAAATAGACCTGTATCACATTACATCATCAAATATATTACCATGAAAGATCCAATAAGTCTTCATATGCTAGTAAACAAAACTAACTACACTATATTGATCATATTAATGATGTACAAGACACATACCAAGATTACTGGTGCCCAGAGAGACAGAACTGCTCCATAATTCTTTTTTGCTGTATTCACAGCACAATTGTTAGCACATATAGGTTCTTCAGGTGGAAGCATGAAAAGAAGTGAGAGCAGTCAAATACCATCTGGGAAAAACTCATGCCACCTGTAATTTACATGTTTAATGTTCATGATATCTTTAGTTGGCTTCACCAGAGGCTTTATCTGCAGAAAAAACAGAAGCCACATTACTAGATGATATCGAAAACACCAATAATATCAACTGAAGCCAACCTGAAGAAAATAGCTGAAAGTAAACTTTGAAGCCACGAGTAGCACCCAGAAAAAGGTATACCTGAAACAATAAGTAGATTTGTACTATAAAACATTCAACTGAAATAAATAAATAAATAAAAAGGCATGAATGCTTATTTAACTTACTTTAGAAGTGCAAACTGACTTTCATGCATTCCTCTGCCAATGTAAATTCTTGGCTGAAGACAAGTAAATAAATAAAATCAAAATATAATATAACATTCTTTTGTACTTCGAAACTTAAAATGCAGTTGTAGAAATGACTACTAGTAACTTCATTAAGGAGAAAAAACGCAATACAAGGAGAGTTTGAACTTGTGTTAAGATAAAAGAAGTAACTACTATGAGAAAAGTAGATAACAAACTGAAAATGCACAATAACCCTGGAGTCACTAGACTAGACGGATGATATTTGATAGCTTTAGAGCTGTACCTTAGATGCCCGTGAGATATATGAACTAATACAATAAAACATAATTTGCATCCAGCCCCCAGCTTTCAGTTTTCCTTATACTTTTGAGTAAATTTGTTTAAACATTCAGCTCAAGGCTTACGTAATTTAATTGAATAAAGATGCTTCTAGTCATCAGATAGCAATAGGAAAACAGGTTAATGATTGACAAATTTAGAGCTACATCTTATGCCTCCATGAGATACACTAACCACAAAGAACAAAATGGAATATGCATCCATTCTCCAGCTTTAAATTAACTTCCCCAACAGTTTTCAGTAAATTTAGATATATTCAAACTAAAAGTATTTGAAACGGTTATCACTCGTTATTAATAGTCATCATAGAATTGGAATCTGCCAATTCCAACTGTCAAACTATAACAGTATGACAAAAGTAGCATGATTATATTATCTTATAATTGGAAAGCAAACAGAACAAGAGAAATAGTTCACAACAACAAGATAATACAAGCAAATGCTCACTAAAACGGAAACCAAAACTCTACATGGTGAAGGTCAATTTTCAATGTTTCCATTAAGGTTTAATATACATGTGAACAAGATTTCAATTTCCTGTAGACAAGCTGGGCAAGAAGTTCATTGCTGGTTAATGATATCCAGGAATCCAATTTCATATTAACATGCTTATGATCAAAAGCTGTTAACTTTCTCAGTTCAGGAAACTGAATACCATCTTTTTATCCATTCCACAGCAACATAGTTAAGAGAGAGAGAGAGCGATAGAGATGAGGATGACTGCAAGTGAGGTTAGCTTCTGTTGTGATGCAATTGTTGCTTTAAAGCCAATCTAGAAACATGAAAAATGGACTAGTAAGGAGGGGAGAATAGAATAGCATAGCAATAATACCTGTGACCACCATAGGAGAAATCTGATAACTAGCCAGTCTGAATTTTCAATCCATCTCCGGAGCATAGGGAAGATAAACAAAGCAGCAGTAAGAATATTTGGTATTAGATAGATAACCACAGCTACAATGTAGAAAGGAGGAATTCTTTTTACTTCTCCAAGGAATGAGAATGAATTTTTAATTCCGTTACTGGAAACACTGAAGGCCCCAAAATAACACAATGGAAGCACAATGACCCATGCAAGACTAACAACTATCTTAAGAATGTTGCGCATCACATCAGTGAATTTCCATCTGTGAAACCCTGGGAAGTTAAGAATAAAGTCGAGAATACCTGAAAATGAAATGGCAAGGCAAAAATGAGATGAAAACTAGACTTCAAATAGCAGTACTCTTTAAGCTAAACAAGAGCATTTCCTGACCAAAAACAAATAAAGGCCTCAAGCTCAATGACAAGTTTATTCACTCGTTTGTCATACACAACATAGAGAATTAAGTAAGAGACCAGTACATCAAATATATTCCTTTATCAAAACCACAATTGGACAGCAAAAAAGTTCAAACAAAGTCATGCACTAGTCCGATTTATTCCAGTTTATCAAAGAAACTAACACTGTTACAAACAAACAAAAAAACAATTGGGATATTACTTCCATAGGACTTCATCTACCCCTAGCTATTGCACTTTCAATACTGAACTTTTTCTGATACCAAATAATCAGATAATAGCTCTAGATGGTTTCAAATCATTTACGATGATCAGTCCAAATTATGATACTATTAAAGCAATATGGCTGTTTTGAAAGTAATCTTTGGAAGTGACTACAATAGAAATTAGCCGTTAATAGAATTAGTTTATGGTTTCAAAACTTTTAAGTACATCGATTCAATTTCTTCTTTTCAAAACTTTCTACTAATTATTAGGTTGGCACTTCATAGGTTTTTAGTTATTACTGGTATTCAATATTTGGAAGTCAAGTATCTCAGCAGAAATATGATAATTACAGGGAGAAGTAAACAACATGGCAGATAAATTTAAGGAAATAATTCTTGACATGTGTGTCAGATATTAATATAAATTGGGCCTTAACTATCAGCTTTTTCAATTGGTTCCATGACATTGTATTGTATTAGAGCCTCTTTGACCAAGTGATCAAGGGTTCGAATCCTTGCAGCCTCATTTGTTTGATTTAATTTCAACACCTGGTAAAATGGGCTTGTGTTGTAACTGTTAGTTCAATTGGTTCCATGACAATGTGTTATAGCGGACCTTAGAGAAATACATAAATACATCTTTCCTTGCATAAACTATTTAATACATCATAATCAATTCACTTTCAAATCACCTCTTTTTTATTTGTGTTTTAAAATTTATTTGGTTTTAATGGATTGGTATTAATTTTCTCCAATGGAAGAAGAACCTCCACAACTACAACTATAGTTCATAATAAGGTCATGCCTTTTGAACCTTGGATTTTAGTTAGTAAGATTGCTCTAAAATATCAGGACTAATGTTGAAAAGTTAGCATACCCTGCTACATTTGCAGAAGAAGTAGGGAAAAAAATCAATTGCTTTATACAGTACAACAGCCATTCCTTCTGCTATATTTGTTGTTTCCAAAATGTTCATGTATTATCAATTTTAAGATGTCAAATTTGTGAAGTGAACAATGTCACCTTTGTTAATAATTGATTAGAGAAGAACTGAAGAAGCTAAAGGGATTTGAATTTTTCAAGATGATAATTTAGGTCCATGTAAAGCATGCAATGCCAAGAAAGTATGTGTTAGACAATGTGATATCAATTAGAAATTTATTACTTTGAAGAAAGCGAAGAACAGCTGCCGTAATAAAGATAGAGGACAGGTTATACAAGATATCCTTCCGCAGAATATTTGAAACTGAATCCCCACTCCATGCGAAGATGAACATTCCCTGTCACACACAGTTGATGAAGTGAATAAATTATCCCTGATCATCAGGGTTAATGGTAAATGATGAAAATTAGGATCTCAGCTATCACATTGAATACCTGAAGAGCTAGTATATAGAAAGTCCACAGTCGGTCAAAACTTCGAAAGATGTGCCAAAAGCTTCGGGTTTCAACAAAATTTGATTTTCCTGTGCTTCCAGATGTCCTTGGAGAAGCCTTTCCTCCCTTCAATAGCAATTAAATTAAGAAGAGATCAAAAGATTAATTCAAGACAAAATTATAAGAGTAGCACCTCCAGAGGATGTTAAGAGTATCAGTACCATATTATGGGTTGTTCTAAAAAAGGGTCCATCATCACGCATAGGCCAACCAAGGGAAAAGCAATCAGTTGACCTGAATGGTAGTAATTACGAACACAAAGAGTCCAACATGTAAAGTATTTTAAAAACTAATGAAATTCCCAATCATCACGAATATGTTGAATACAAGCTAACCAGAAATATTCGTTCAAATCATCATAATTGCACCATGCTGTGTGAGAAGCTTTTCCATTTCGGCACTTGCTGGCTTCCTGGAATAATTGGACCGCAACTTTAAATTCAAAAGCAAGATATTATGTTTGCTAAAGAACTGAAATTGGTCAAAGCATGCAAACCTGTTTTATTACACAGTAAATTGGTGTTATGATCTTCCTCAAGAATGCCTCATTATCACCACCATAAGAAGGCATAATATTTTCTCCAGTGACAATGCTGACATTTCCAGCCAACAGGCCATGAAGTTCATATGCCATCTGCATATATACATATATAAGAGCTTTCATATGAAACTAGCAGAAGACATACTGCTCTCACAATAAACAGGGTGACTGCATAAACAAAGAAGCGAATCTAATCATATCATAAGGAGACTTACATTGTGAAAGATGTAGCACAGACATTCTGGCATAAAACGGACATTAGCTGCTTCTCCCCAAATTAGTAGATATAGGCCCATGTACAGAATTTTTCTCTGTTGTATCTCTTGCTGACCTTGAGGGAGGCTATAAGAAATGACAATATTCATATTATAAGTTCTAGGTTATGTTAAAGATGCTTTCTTAAATATAAACATGCTGAAAATGTCTAAAAAGTCAGAGAGGGGTCAGCAAAATTGTTATCTCACCTTAAACTGTGTTTTTGTCCTAAGAACTTGCACCAATTTTTATAATTCTTGAAAAGCTTGTTCATAACAGCATCAACAGCTCGTTCATCAAGCTGCATTCACATGATGGTTTCAGCATTGCTTAACAAATAACATTTTTGCACATATGCAAGAAAATTTCTCATGCAGAATGTATACAGAAAAGAATAATAACACAAGTGACAAAAATATTATGCAAGGAAAATGTGTAAATACCAAAGGATAAATAGAAATGACAATGAAAAGAGAAATAAATGAAATTGGATAGACATATACATAATATGCTCTTCAGAACATAATAATGAATTCAAATCAACAAAACTCGAAACAGATTTTTTTCATATGCTTCGACCGTCAATTGTTTGCTCAATCAATGTTCAATATCTAAAATGATAAAAGCATGGATGAAAAATAGAAATTTCCTTGTTCAGAGGCTCGGGCTTGGGATGAAGCCTTGTATGATGGTTGGCAAGTAGCAAAATCAAGTGCTCCCTTTGGTTCCTGACATTGTCTCTCTGCAATCACCAAAATTAAAAATTATGAATTACTTTCTGTAGACCATGAAGTAATTCTAAGCTGCAAAGATATCTTTTGCTTTTTCCTTTATTCATTTTTTTTGGATTAAAGACATGCCTGGAAGCCAAACATGCCTCGCAGCCAATCGAGGAGGTCTAAATCCCCAGCTTGCTGCCTGTGCTGCTCAAATTCTGTAGGCCACTTCAAGCCACGAGTGTTCCACAGTGCAGCAACAGCAGCCTTGACCTGGTACAGAAGAAATGCTTAAACAGCATATTAAATGACACAATGTAAAACCTAATACCCTCGACTCACACATGCAGAAAGAGGGAGATATCTTATGGTCTTACCTCCTCAAGTTGCATGATGGTCTGTGATGCCCCAGCAGAATCCAGTGGAAGAATGTTGTATGGTGCATAAATTTCATTCATTTCTTGGACATCTCTAGCTGCAGCTATAATCTACTCAAAACCAAAATGCAAACACCATACTCAGAATAAACCACTGCAAGATTGAACTGAAAGAAAATAAATAAAACTAACCTCGGGAGCAACTTCTTCAACTTTCTCTGTCTTATTTACAGCACAAAGAACTTCAAAAAGAACTCCTGCTGTTTGATAGGCTTTTCCAAGTTGAGCTCTGCGAAGAAATTAGCCAGGATTTAGTCAACAGGAAAAAAAGAACAATTAATAAATAATAATTCAAACACCAACAAATAAGTTCAAAATAATGTGCAAGGAAAATGAAAGCAAGATGTCACTTATGATTCATTACCTATCTGCCTTGTCTCCCTGGTCAAGTGATCTAACATACTGTTCATAGTACTGCTGATAAAAGCTCTCAATTTCCCGTGCATCGGTCTTTTTAACCCGTGCAGCAAGACTGGATGCATTGTCCTGAATAAGATTTCACATGAATTTTCTTAATGTTAAAAAGAAAGTGCAAAAACAAGTTCTGGAAAACTGTAATGGTCCTTCTGATTATCAGTTAGGAGGCCAAATTTGAGACGGGTTAGGTAAAAACAGAATACTTATTTGTACGAGAGAAGGAATGAATTATACACATGGATTAACACAGTATTGTAACAAGCTAGATTTTGCTATAAAACTAAAAAGGTGGTATGTTAATCCTCTTCTATTTCTTCTTAGAAGGAATGGCAACTGAAACAAGTGTAACCCCGGAAATATATCGTTCCATCTTAAAATGGACTTGGCTCAAGAAGTATGAGAAATGAAAAAATTAGATGTTTGCAGTAAGAAGATAATTCTTGCCATTCAGAATTCTGCTGCTCCCCCAAATAAACAGAATAAAGTAGTATTTCAATCCCGTTGAAGGAAGAAGAAGGATAAAGAGAAATAGAGAATACATTTTTATATTTCATTTCTATATAGAGACAGGCATAAGAATCAAGGCTTCGTACAAATAGAAGGAAGAGCAGCTAAGTAAATGATACATTGTTTGAACCCACTAATTTGATTTATTTATAACTATTTACATTTTCGAAAGTGCTACAGTTCATAAATATTGATAGACTGAGTATGTTTATGAGGGTTGGCAAGGCAGGGCTAAATTTTATACATGGGGTAAACATTGTGAACTGCCACAACAAACTTCTCAACAGAATAAATGGTTGTGGATATTTTTCAGCAGAATACATTTCTAAACATAATCATTTGTGAGTTATAGAAATCTGGGGGGAAATATATAGGGTGGGATATGTTCTAATAGAAATGGCTTTGCTAATGTATAATCCAATTTTTTTAAACTAAAATTTCTATTTTATTATCTCAAAGACAAGTCATCCAAATCAGAGCATGATGCGTGTATCAAAATTTCTACATAAGACAGACTATTTTTCAAAATCTTAAGTATCATTTGGGGGCTAAGGCTTTATTGTTGTTATTGTTGTTAAGTAAACAAATCATTAAAATTGAACTTCATAGCTCTCCCCTTCTCAGAAAGTTCATATCACCAAAACAATAACTCTTTCATGCTCAAGTTAGCACTTTCATATTACCTTATAAACAGGAAACTGCTTAAATATATAATATATAATGTGAAAAAAACATTATATCAGCAAATCCTCCATGTTTATATATATAAGCAATTTCTGAAAAGTGATTGTTTTATATTCAGAGCGTGTCTGATCAATAGTAATCATTTTTGTGGCATCCCAATCCACAATATCATGATAATTAACTAATAAAACAGCAGTCATATAAATAATTCAGCACCATCAGATGATTATTCTTCAGGAACGGGGAAGGCATTAAATAATTTAGAAATTTACCCTCTCTAGTCTTTGCAGCAAGGATGTCTTGAACTGTCGCACGCCTCTTCCAGCGGAGCTGACATCCAACCTATGTGCTTTCTCAAAAGCATAAAACCGACCTAAATCCCCGGAAAAATAATAATAAATCACTGCTTGTTTAATAAATACGTAACAAAATTAGCTCTTCTACAAATATATAAAATGGGAAGGTACGAACAAAGATATGCCACGCGGGGACGCTCATGTTGAATCTCGCTAGCAATGCGGAGAATTGATGCAATGGACCCTAGAGAAGCAGGGACGACCTCGTTGTCGAAAACCTCCGTGGACAAGGTGGTGGTGGCGGCGCTGCGTGATGGCCTCCGTGTCAGCGTATGTTGGCCCGGTTCCAGAGACGACATTACCAATCAATTAATTACTCCGGAATCCGGAGCTAGCACTCTATCTGCGACACTTGCAAGTTCTCCACCAGATTATGAATGTCTGTGTAAGATTCCCTGCGTAACACGTGAACAGCCTGGCAAAGGATATGGATTACTAAGTTAGCTTTTCGAGACTATCGTTAAACATCTTGAATCTTAATTAAAGAGACGCATGAATTCCTTAGCGATTCTTGAATTTTTAATTAAAAGTATATATCGTTATTACTCGCTTCGATTACATTACAAAGGCTCATTTCTTTTCCGAGTAGTTCCTTACCAAGCAGACGGCCTAACAGATTTTGTTTATGTAGAAATAAAGGCTATCAACCTTGCAAAGGAGGTAAGAAACAAAACAAAACAAAAATCGAAAAGGAAAAGCACAAAGCCCTGAGGAAATTAAAACCTCGAATTTTGGGGTGAGAGTTTCTCATCAACCAAACAGAGCCAGCGAAGAGAAAAGGAACACGATAAGAAGAAAGAATTGTGTAATGTCGAAGAGCTTACAGTTCTTTCGGATCCAGTGAGGGACCAATAGATCTTGGCGACAGGAATCGCCTTCCTGCTCAATCAAACGACGAAAAGAAAAGAGGAAACAGAAAGCAAAATTAATACCATAACGGCCGAGGTTTCCCGGCGAGTAAGAAGAGAAGGAAAATTCCTTTTACGAGAGGCAAATGGAATCGTAGAGGAGAAAGAAGAGAAGGAAATGGAGAGGGAGAGAGAGTGTGTGTGACAGTGTTCTGTTCAGAGAAGAGAAGAGACGAGAAAAAATGCGCGGGAGAGAGATTTTGGAGAAATATATACACGTGGCTAAAGATAAATAATAAAAAGAGAGTGGAGAAAGCAAATGAAGGGAAAGATGCGGGTTTTTCGGAAGGAACAAGAAATATGAGTTTTGAACTTTTCTCACCGGTGAAAACGATAGGATTGTCCTTTCATTTCAAGGGTCAGATGTTGGCCAAAATTTTACAGCATTTTTCAACTTGACATATCTTCTTAAATAAAGGCATGAGAGAAGGGGACGGAACTGGTCTTGTTTGAAATTTTTTGTTCAAATTTTTTTTATAATAATTTTTATAAAAGATTATAGGCATAATACCCAGCATAATACCCATTTGGGTCCCTAATCTATGGCTTCAAAATCAATTAGGACCCTAAACCTTCAAAATCATCAATCAGGTCCCTGAACTAGCTAAAAATCATCAATTGAATCTTCATTCTAAATAAAAATCTTCAATTGAGGCCTCATCGAAAATCATTCGGTTGAACAATTTCATACATTTTTTCTCAAACTCATTTTAAATCAACAAATATATTATTACAGTCTATATCAAATAGTCACAGTTTCTGATTTTAGGATAGGATAGGGACTCAAATGATGATTTTTGCTTAGTTTAGGGACCTAATTGATGATTTTGATAGTTTAGGGTCCTAATTGATTTTGAAACTTTAGTTTAGGGGTCCAAATGGATATAATGCCAAGATTATATCATATATTGTTTCATTACTATATTGATGTGGAGGACTAGTAACATGTAGCATTTTATAGGGCCTGGTCGTGTGGGACAATCGTCTTATTCTTGATAAAGCGGTGAGTTGGTTTTACATATCAGCCTCTTTGTTGAGATGAGCTTTCAATTTAACGGACTTATTAGAAAGAGGTCAACTCCCTCCTCTTTTATAATTTGAATATTAATTACTAAGTCTTTTCACTAATCCCAAGATCTAATTGTGGACTTTTGAAGCAGCGAACTTGTTGATGAATAAATTAGTGGTTATCTGAAATTTAAAAAAATATATATATGTATAGTGATTCGGAATATCACAAGGCCCAAATGCCCAAGAAGTAAGGCTCATAAAGCCATCTCAGATCAATATAAATACCCCCAACATAGGGAAAGTAAAGACACGCTGATACTCACTATCAAATCGGGTAACCCCTAAGCTCTTCGAATATTTCCTTTAGTAGATTTCTCGAACATCTAATTGTCTTGATCGTCGGAGTGTTCACAGGGACCGTTCCCCGCACAGGGACGAGAACGACGAGCCACGAGGATCCTCAAAGGCAGCCCGAATCACTGTAGGACATTCCCTAATTATTTGGTGCGGTGAACATGGACTACAAGTGATTTTCGAAGTGTTCAGCAAGATGCAGACGCCAACTGAGCTCACACTGGCCGGAGTGCCGAACGCCGCAGCCACCAGTTCCATGACCAGCGAAGCGCGTCCCACGCTGTCCACCCCGATTTCTCCCAGGAACCTGGCCCCATTGATGGAGGAAGTGGATCCCGAGGAGGAAGGAGCATACAATACCTCGCAACTCCTCAGCGCCATACGAGGTTTTCAGACGACTCAGGCCATTCACACGGCGGCTCAGATAAAGGTCATGGAGAAACAACAAAACCTACAGGAGGAGAACGCTAAAATCTGGTAATACCTCAAA